>NC_133712.1:7160000-8360000 GCF_048934315.1 Petromyzon marinus
CAATTATCTTTTTTACTGGCCAATTTTTTCAGTTTGACTTTTTTACCATTTTGAATTAAAGCTTTCGTGACTGCAGGGATTCATATTCTTGGTTCTTTCGGTAAAGTCATGTAGAAGGGAATTTAATTGTTTTATATTTCTATTATTTTTTTTTTTTTACCAGTCAAATTTTTTTATGGCCACTCATCCTTTTTTTACTGGCCAATTCTTTTACTGGTCTCTTTTTTTACGGGCCACCTACCTCTTCCGCCTCCTCCTCCGCCTCAGCCTCCTCCGCCTCCTCCTCCTCCTCCTCCTCCGACTCCGCCTCCTCCTCCGCCTCCTCCGCCTCCTCCTCCGCCTCCTCCGCCTCCTCCTCCGCCTCCTCCTCCGCCTCCTCCGCCTCCTCCACCTCACTGTGTGATGGCCAATACATTTTTTTACTGACCAATTTTGTTTGACTGGTCTTTCCTTTTTTATGGGCCAATTTTTTATAGTCACTTTTTTTAATGGGCAATTTTTTTAACCGGTCACTTTTTTTGATGGCCAATTATCTTTTTTACTGGCCAATTTTTTTCGACTGGTCTTTTTTACGGGCCAATTATTTTTTGGTAGGCCACTGTTTTTTTAATGGCCACTCTTTTTTAACCGGTCACTTTTTTGGATGGCCATTCATCTTTTTTACCGGCCAATTTTTTTCGACCGGTCTTTTTTTTATGGGGCAATTCCTTTGAGATCAGCCACTTTTTTTTAAATGGCCACTCTTTTTTAACCGGTCAATTTTTTTGATGGCCATTTATCTTTTTTACCGGCCAAGTTTTTTCACTTTTTTATGACCATTTTTTTTTTACCAGTCAATTTTTTTTTTTAATGGCCACTCTTTTTTAATCAGTCACTTTTTATGATGGCCAATTATCTTTTTTACTGGCCAATTTTTTCAGGTTGACTTTTTTTACCATTTTTAATTAATGCTTTCGTGACTGCAGGGATTCATATTCTTAGTTCTTTCGGTAAAGTCACGTAGAAGGGAATTTAATTGTTTTATATTTCTATTTTTTTTTTTACAAGTCAAATTTCTTTATGGCCACTCATCTTTTTTTACTGGCCAATTCTTTTACTGGTCTCTTTTTTTACGGGCCACCTACCTCTTCTGCCTCCTCCTCATCCGCCTCCTCCTCCTCCTCCGCCTCCGCCTCCTCCGAATCCGCCTCCTCCTCCTCCGTCTCCTCCTCCGCCTCCTCCGCATCCTCCTCCGCCTCCTCCGCCTCCTCCTCCGCCTCCTCCGCCTCCTCCACCTCACTGTGTGATGGCCAATACATTTTTTTACTGACCAATTTTGTTTGACTGGTCTTTCCTTTTTTATGGGCCAATTTTTTATAGTCACTTTATTTAATGGGCAATGTTTTTAACCGGTCACTTTTTTTGATGGCCACTTATCTTTTTTACTGGCCAATTTTTTTTCGACTGGTCTTTTTTACAGGTCAATTATTTTTTGGTAGGCCACTGTTTTTTTAATGGCCACTCTTTTTTAACCGGTCAATTTTTTGGATGGCAATTCATCTTTTTTACCGGCCAATTTTTTTCACTTTTTTCATTACCATTTTTTTTTTACCAGTCAAATTTTTTCTTTAATGACCACTCTTTTTTAACCATTCACTTTTTTTGATGGCCAATTATCTTTTTTACTGGCCAATTTTTTCAGTTTGACTTTTTTTACCATTTTGAATTAAAGCTTTCGTGACTGCAGGGATTCATATTCTTGGTTCTTTTGGTAAAGTCACGTAGAAGGGAATTTATTATTATTATTATTTTTTACCAGTCAAAATTTTTTATGGGTACTCATCTTTTTTTACTGGCCAATTCTTTTACTGGTCTCTTTTTTTACGGGCCACTTACCTCTTGTGCCTCCTCCTCATCCACCTCCTCCTCCGCCTCCTCCGACTCCGCCTCCTCCTCCTCCGCCTCCTCCGCATCCTCCTCCACCTCCTCCACCTCACTGTGTGATGGCCAATACATTTTTTTACTGACCAATTTTGTTTGACTGGTCTTTTCTTTTTTATGGGCCAATTTTTTGTAGTCACTTTTTTTAATGGCCACTCTTTTTTAACCGGTCACTTTTTTGGATGGCCATTCATCTTTTTTACCGGCCAATTTTTTTCGACTGGTCTTTTTTTTATGGGCCAATTCCTTTTACATTGGCCACTTTTTTTTTAATGGCCACTCTTTTTTAACTGGTCACTTTTTTTGATGGCCATTTATCTTTTTTACCGGCCAATTTTTTCACTTTTTTCATGACCATTTTTTTTTACCAGTCAAATTTTTTCTTTAATGGCCACTCTTTTTTAACTAGTCACTTTTTTTGATGGCCAATTATCTTTTTTACTGGCCAATTTTTTCAGTTTGACTTTTTTTACCATTTTGAATTAAAGCTTTCGTGACTGCAGGGATTCATATTCTTGGTTCTTTTGGTAAAGTCACGTAGAAGGGAATTTAATTGTTTTATATTTTTTTTTTTACCAGTCAAAATTTTTTATGGGCACTCATCTTTTTTTACTGGCCAATTCTTTTACTGGTCTCTTTTTTTACGGGCCACCTACCTCTTGTGCCTCCTCCTCCTCATCCACCTCCTCCTCCGCCTCCTCCGACTCCGCCTCCTCCTCCTCCACCTCCTCCGCATCCTCCTCCACCTCCTCCACCTCACTGTGTGATGGCCAATACATTTTTTTACTGACCAATTTTGTTTGACTGGTCTTTTCTTTTTTATGGGCCAATTTTTTGTAGTCACTTTTTTTAATGGCCACTCTTTTTTAACCGGTCACTTTTTTGGATGGCCATTCATCTTTTTTACCGGCCAATTTTTTTCGACTGGTCTTTTTTTTATGGGCCAATTCCTTTTACATTGGCCACTTTTTTTTAATGGCCACTCTTTTTTAACTGGTCACTTTTTTTGATGGCCATTTATCTTTTTTACCGGCCAATTTTTTCACTTTTTTCATGACCATTTTTTTTTACCAGTCAAATTTTTTCTTTAATGGCCACTCTTTTTTAACTAGACACTTTTTTTGATGGCCAATTATCTTTTTTACTGACCAATTTTTTCAGTTTGACTTTTTTTTACCATTTTGAATTAAAGCTTTCGTGACTGCAGGGATTCATATTCTTGGTTCTTTTGGTAAAGTCACGTAGAAGGGAATTTTTTTTTTTTTTACCAGTCAAAATTTTTTATGGGCACTCATCTTTTTTTACTGGCCAATTCTTTTACTGGTCTCTTTTTTTACGGGCCACCTACCTCTTGTGCCTCCTCCTCCTCATCCACCTCCTCCTCCGCCTCCTCCGACTCCGCCTCCTCCTCCGCCTCCTCCGCATCCTCCTCCACCTCCTCCACCTCACTGTGTGATGGCCAATACATTTTTTTACTGACCAATTTTGTTTGACTGGTCTTTTCTTTTTTATGGGCCAATTTTTTGTAGTCACTTTTTTTAATGGCCACTCTTTTTTAACCGGTCACTTTTTTGGATGGCCATTCATCTTTTTTACCGGCCAATTTTTTTCGACTGGTCTTTTTTTTATGGGCCAATTCCTTTTACATTGGCCACTTTTTTTTTAATGGCCACTCTTTTTTAACTGGTCACTTTTTTTGATGGCCATTTATCTTTTTTACCGGCCAATTTTTTCACTTTTTTCATGACCATTTTTTTTTACCAGTCAAATTTTTTCTTTAATGGCCACTCTTTTTTAACTAGTCACTTTTTTTGATGGCCAATTATCTTTTTTACTGACCAATTTTTTCAGTTTGACTTTTTTTACCATTTTTAATTAAAGCTTTCGTGACTGCAGGGATTCATATTCTTGGTTCTTTTGGTAAAGTCACGTAGAAGGGAATTTAATTGTTTTATATTTTTTTTTTTACCAGTCAAAATTTTTTATGGGCACTCATCTTTTTTTACTGGCCAATTCTTTTACTGGTCTCTTTTTTTACGGGCCACCTACCTCTTGTGCCTCCTCATCCACCTCCTCCTCCGCCTCCTCCGACTCCGCCTCCTCCTCCTCCGCCTCCTCCGCATCCTCCTCCACCTCCTCCACCTCACTGTGTGATGGCCAATACATTTTTTTACTGACCAATTTTGTTTGACTGGTCTTTTCTTTTTTATGGGCCAATTTTTTGTAGTCACTTTTTTTAATGGCCACTCTTTTTTAACCGGTCACTTTTTTGGATGGCCATTCATCTTTTTTACCAGCCAATTTTTTTCGACTGGTCTTTTTTTATGGGCAAATTCCTTTTACATTGGCCGCTTTTTTTTAATGGCCACTCTTTTTTAACTGGTCACTTTTTTTGATGGCCATTTATCTTTTTTACCGGCCAATTTTTTCACTTTTTTCATGACCATTTTTTTTTACCAGTCAAATTTTTTCTTTAATGGCCACTCTTTTTTAACTAGTCACTTTTTTTGATGGCCAATTATCTTTTTTACTGGCCAATTTTTTCAGTTTGACTTTTTTTACCATTTTGAATTAAAGCTTCCATGACTGCAGGGATTCATATTCTTGGATCTTTCTGCAAAGTCACGTAGAAAGTAATTTAATTGTTTTATATTTTTATTATTTTATTTTTTTTACCAGTCAATTTTTTTTATGGCCACTCATCTTTTTTTACTGGCCAATTCTTTTACTGGTCTCTTTTTTAAGGGCCACCTACCTCTTCCGCCGACTCCTCCTCCTCCACCGCCTCCTCCTCCTCCGCCTCCGCTCACACGAGTGTAACGCTCACTCGAGTGTAACACTCACACGAGTGTAACACTCACACGAGTGAAACACTCACACGAGTGCAACACTCACACGAGTGAATCTCACACGAGTGAAACTCACACGAGTGAAACACTCACACGAGTCGCGCTAACACTTACATGAGTGAAACACTCACACGAATGAAACACTCACTCGAGTGTAACACTCACACGAGTGTAACACTCACACGAGTGAAACGCTCACACGAGTGAAACACTCACACGAGTGTAGCACTCGCACGAGTGTAACACTCGCACTAGTGTAACACTCGCACGAGTGAAACACTCGCACTAGTGTAACACTCGCACTAGTGTAACACACGAGTGAAACACTCACACGAGTGTAACACTCGCACGAGTGTAACACTCGCACTAGTGTAACACTCACACGAGTGAAACACTCACACTAGTGTAACATTCACGTGTAACACTCACACGATTGAAACACTCACACGAGTGTAACACTCGCACGAGTGTAACACTCGCACGAGTGAAACACTCACACTCATGTAACACTCACACGAGTAAAACACTCACCCGAGTGTAACACTCACACGAGTGGAACACTCACTAGTGAAACACTCACACTAGTGTTACACTCACACGAGTGTTACACTCACACGAGTGAAAAACTCACACGAGTGAAAAACTCACACTAGTGTAACACTCACACGAGTGTAACACTCGCACGAGTGTAACACTCGCACGAGTGAAACACTCGCACGAGTGAAACACTCGCACGAGTGAAACACTCGCACGAGTGTTACACTCGCACGAGTGTTACACTCACACGAGTGTTACACTCACACGAGTGAAACACTCACGCGAGTGTTACACTCACACGGGTGTAGCACTCACACGAGTGTTATACTCACACGAGTGAAACACTCACACGAGTGTAACACTCACACGAGTGTAACACTCACACTAGTGAAACACTCACACGAGTGTAACACTAACACTATTGTAACACTCACACGAGTGAAACGCTCACACGAGTGTAACACTCACACGAGTGAAACACTCACACGAGTCGCGCTAACACTTACATGAGTGAAACACTCACACGAATGAAACACTCACTCGAGTGTAACACTCACACGAGTGTAACACTCACACGAGTGAAACGCTCACACGAGTGAAACACTCACACGAGTGTAGCACTCGCACGAGTGTAACACTCGCACTAGTGTAACACTCGCACGAGTGAAACACTCGCACTAGTGTAACACTCGCACTAGTGTAACACACGAGTGAAACACTCACACGAGTGTAACACTCGCACGAGTGTAACACTCGCACTAGTGTAACACTCACACGAGTGAAACACTCACACTAGTGTAACATTCACGTGTAACACTCACACGATTGAAACACTCACACGAGTGTAACACTCGCACGAGTGTAACACTCGCACGAGTGAAACACTCACACTCATGTAACACTCACACGAGTAAAACACTCACCCGAGTGTAACACTCACACGAGTGGAACACTCACTAGTGAAACACTCACACTAGTGTTACACTCACACGAGTGTTACACTCACACGAGTGAAAAACTCACACTAGTGTAACACTCACACGAGTGTAACACTCGCACGAGTGTAACACTCGCACGAGTGAAACACTCGCACGAGTGAAACACTCGCACGAGTGAAACACTCGCACGAGTGTTACACTCGCACGAGTGTTACACTCACACGAGTGTTACACTCACACGAGTGAAACACTCACGCGAGTGTTACACTCACACGGGTGTAGCACTCACACGAGTGTTATACTCACACGAGTGAAACACTCACACGAGTGTAACACTCACACGAGTGTAACACTCACACTAGTGAAACACTCACACGAGTGTAACACTAACACTATTGTAACACTCACACGAGTGAAACGCTCATACGAGTGAAACACTCACTCGATTGTAACACTCACACGAGTGAAACACTCACACGAGTGAAACACTCACACGAGCGAAACACTCACGCGAGTGTAACACTCACACGAGTGAACGTGACACTCACACGAGTGAAGCACTCACTCGACTAAAACACTCACACGAGTGTAGCACTCACTCGAGTGAAACACTCACTCGAGTGAAACACTCACTCGAGTGAAACACTCACACGAGTGAAACACTCACTCGACTGAAACACTCACTCGACTGAAACACTCACACGAGTGAAACACTCACACGAGTGAAACTCACACGAGTCGCTCTAACACTCAGATGAGTGAAACACTCACACGAGTGAAACACTCACACGAGTGAACGTGACACAAACACGAGTGTAACACTCACACGAGTGTAAGACTCGCACTAGTGAAACACTCACACGAGTGAAACACTCATTCGAGTGTAACACTCACTCGACTGTAACACTCACACGAGTCGCTCTAACACTCACACGAGTGAAACACTCACACGAGTGAAACACTCGCACGAGTGTAACACTCGCACGAGTGTAACACTCGCACGAGTGAAACACTCGCACGAGTGAAACACTCGCACGAGTGAAACACTCGCACTAGTGTAACACTCGCACTAGTGTAACACACGAGTGAAACACTCACACGAGTGTAACACTCGCACGAGTGTAACACTCGCACTAGTGTAACACTCACACGAGTGAAACACTCACACTAGTGTAACATTCACGTGTAACACTCACACGATTGAAACACTTGCACGAGTGTAACACTCGCACGAGTGTAACACTCGCACGAGTGAAACACTCACACTCATGTAAAACTCACATGAGTGAAACACTCACCCGAGTGAAACACTCACACTAGTGTAACACTCACACGAGTGAAAGGCTCACACGAGTGAAACACTCACTCGATTGTAACACTCACACTAGTGTAACACTCACACGAGTGTAACACTCACACTAGTGAAACACTCACACTAGTGTAACATTCACGTGTAACACTCACACGATTGAAACACTCGCACGAGTGTAACACTCGCACGAGTGGAACACTCACTAGTGAAACACTCACACTAGTGTTACACTCAAACGAGTGTTACACTCACACCAGTGAAAAACTCACACTAGTGTAACACTCACACGAGTGTAACACTCGCACGAGTGTAACACTCTCACTAGTGAAACACTCACTAGTGAAACACTCACTAGTGAAACACTCCCAATTCTGAAACACTCCCACGAGTGTAACACTCGCACGAGTGTAACACTCGCACGAGTGTAACACTCACACGAGTGTAACACTCGCACGAGTGAAACACTCGCACGAGTGAAACACTCGCACGAGTGAACGTGACACAAACACGAGTGTAACACTCACACGAGTGTAACACTCGCACGAGTGTAACACTCGCACTAGTGAAACACTCACACGAGTTAAACACTCACTCGAGTGTAACACTCACTCGACTGTAACACTCACACGAGTCGCTCTAACACTCACACGAGTGAAACACTCACACGTGTGAAACACTCGCACTAGTGTAACACTCGCACTAGTGTAACACTCGCACTAGTGTAACACTCACACGAGTGTAACACACGAGTGAAACACTCGCACGAGTGTAACACTCGCACTAGTGTAACACTCACACGAGTGAAACACTCACACTAGTGTAACATTCACGTGTAACACTCACACGATTGAAACACTCGCACGAGTGTAACACTCGCACGAGTGTAACACTCGCACGAGTGAAACACTCACACTCATGTTACACTCACACGAGTGAAACACTCACACGAGTGTAACACTCACACGAGTGGAACACTCACTAGTGAAACACTCACACTAGTGTTACACTCACACGAGTGAAACACTCACACTAGTGTAACACTCACACGAGTGTAACACTCACACTAGTAAACGTGACACAAACACGAGTGAAACACTCACAAGAGTGTTACACTCACACGAGTGTAACACTCGCACGAGTGAAACACTCGCACGAGTGAAACACTCGCACGAGTGAAACACTCGCACTAGTGTAACACTCGCACTAGTGTAACACACGAGTGAAACACTCACATGAGTGTAACACTCGCACGAGTGTAACACTCGCACTAGTGTAACACTCACACGAGTGAAACACTCACACTAGTGTAACATTCACGTGTAACACTCACACGATTGAAACACTCGCACGAGTGTAACACTCGCACGAGTGTAACACTCGCACGAGTGAAACACTCACACTCATGTAAAACTCACATGAGTGAAACACTCACCCGAGTGAAACACTCACACTAGTGTAACACTCACACGAGTGAAAGGCTCACACGAGTGAAACACTCACTCGATTGTAACACTCACACTAGTGTAACACTCACACGAGTGTAACACTCACAGTAGTGAAACACTCACACTAGTGTAACATTCACGTGTAACACTCACACGATTGAAACACTCGCACGAGTGTAACACTCGCACGAGTGTAACACTCGCACGAGTGAAACACTCACACTCATGTAACACTCACACGAGTGGAACACTCACTAGTGAAACACTCACACTAGTGTTACACTCAAACGAGTGTTACACTCACACCAGTGAAAAACTCACACTAGTGTAACACTCACACGAGTGTAACACTCGCACGAGTGTAACACTCACACTAGTAAACATGACACAAACACGAGTGAAACACTCACACGAGTGTTACACTCACACGAGTGTAACACTCTCACGAGTGTAACACTCTCACCAGTGAAACACTCACTAGTGAAACACTCACTAGTGAAACACTCACTAGTGAAACACTCACAATACTGAAACACTCGCACGAGTGTAACACTCGCACGAGTGTAACACTCGCACGAGTGTAACACTCGCACGAGTGAAACACTCGCACGAGTGAAACACTCGCACGAGTGAAACACTCGCACGAGTGAAACACTCGCACGAGTGTTACACTCGCACGAGTGTTACACTCGCACGAGAGTTACACTCACACGAGTGTTACACTCACACGAGTGAAACACTCACGCGAGTATTACACTCACACGGGTGTAGCACTCACACTAGTGTTACACTCACACTAGTGTTACACTCACACGAGTGTAGCACTCACACGAGTGTTACACTCACACGAGTGTAGCACTCACACGAGTGTTACACTCACACGAGTGTAGCACTCACACGAGAGTTACACTCACACAAGTGTTACACTCACACGAGTGTAGCACTCACATGAGTGTTACACTCACACGAGTGTTACACTCACAGGAGTGTAGCACTCACACGAGTGTTACACTCACACGAGTGTAGCACTCACCCGAGTGTAGCACTCACACGAGTGTTACACTCACACGAGTGTTACACTCACACTAGTGTTACACTCACACTAGTGTTACACTCACACGAGTGTTACACACACGAGTGTTACACATACGAGTGTAACACTCACACGAGTGTAACACTCACTAGTGAAACACTCACACTAGTGTTACACTCACACGAGTGTTACACTCACACGAGTGAAACACTCACACTAGTGAAACACTCACACTAGTGTAACACTCACACGAGTGTAACACTCGCACGAGTGTAACACTCACACTAGTGAACGTGACACAAACACGAGTGAAACACTCACACGAGTGTTACACTCACACGATTGTAACACTCTCACTAGTGAAACACTTACTAGTGAAACACTCGCACGAGTGTAACACTCGCACGAGTGAAACATTCACACGAGTGTAACATTCACACTAGTGAACAACACACATGAATGAAACACTCACACTAGTGTAACACTCACACTAGTGTAACACTCACACGAGTGTAACACTCACACGAGTGAAACACTCACACTAGTGAACGTGTCACAAACACGAGTGTAACACTCACACGAGTGTAACACTCACACGAGTGAACGTGACACAAACACGAGTGTAACACTCACACGAGTGTAACACTCACACGAGTGTAACACTCACTCGAGTGAAACACTCACTCGAGTGAAACACTCACACTAGTGTAACACTCACACGAGTGAAACGCTCACACGAGTGAAACACTCACACTAGTGTAACACTCACACGAGTGTAACACTCGCACGAGTGTAACACTCACACTAGTAAACATGACACAAACACGAGTGAAACACTCACACGAGTGTTACACTCACACGAGTGTAACACTCTCACGAGTGTAACACTCTCACCAGTGAAACACTCACTAGTGAAACACTCACTAGTGAAACACTCACTAGTGAAACACTCACTAGTGAAACACTCACAATACTGAAACACTCCCACGAGTGTAACACTCGCACGAGTGTAACACTCGCACGAGTGTAACACTCACACGAGTGTAACACTCGCACGAGTGAAACACTCGCACGAGTGAAACACTCGCACGAGTGAAACACTCGCACGAGTGTTACACTCGCACGAGTGTTACACTCGCACGAGAGTTACACTCACACGAGTGTTACACTCACACGAGTGAAACACTCACGCGAGTATTACACTCACACGGGTGTAGCACTCACACTAGTGTTACACTCACACTAGTGTTACACTCACACGAGTGTAGCACTCACACGAGTGTTACACTCACACGAGTGTAGCACTCACACGAGTGTTACACTCACACGAGTGTAGCACTCACACGAGAGTTACACTCACACAAGTGTTACACTCACACGAGTGTAGCACTCACATGAGTGTTACACTCACACGAGTGTTACACTCACAGGAGTGTAGCACTCACACGAGTGTTACACTCACACGAGTGTAGCACTCACCCGAGTGTAGCACTCACACGAGTGTTACACTCACACGAGTGTTACACTCACACTAGTGTTACACTCACACTAGTGTTACACTCACACGAGTGTTACACATACGAGTGTAACACTCACACGAGTGTAACACTCACTAGTGAAACACTCACACTAGTGTTACACTCACACGAGTGTTACACTCACACGAGTGAAACACTCACACTAGTGAAACACTCACACTAGTGTAACACTCACACGAGTGTAACACTCGCACGAGTGTAACACTCACACTAGTGAACGTGACACAAACACGAGTGAAACACTCACACGAGTGTTACACTCACACGATTGTAACACTCTCACTAGTGAAACACTTACTAGTGAAACACTCGCACGAGTGTAACACTCGCACGAGTGAAACATTCACACGAGTGTAACATTCACACTAGTGAACAACACACATGAATGAAACACTCACACTAGTGTAACACTCACACTAGTGTAACACTCACACGAGTGTAACACTCACACGAGTGAAACACTCACACTAGTGAACGTGTCACAAACACGAGTGTAACACTCACACGAGTGTAACACTCACACGAGTGAACGTGACACAAACACGAGTGTAACACTCACACGAGTGTAACACTCACACGAGTGTAACACTCACTCGAGTGAAACACTCACTCGAGTGAAACACTCACACTAGTGTAACACTCACACGAGTGAAACGCTCACACGAGTGAAACACTCACTCGATTGTAACACTCACACGAGTGTAACACTCACACTAGTGAAACACTCACACGAGTGTAACACTCACACGAGTGTAACACTAACACTATTGTAACACTCACACGAGTGAAACGCTCACACGAGTGAAACACTCACTCGATTGTAACACTCACACGAGTGAAACACTCACACGAGTGAAACACTCACACGAGCGAAACACTCACACGAGTGTAACACTCACACGAGTGAACGTGACACTCACACGAGTGAAGCACTCACTCGACTGAAACACTCACACGAGTGTAGCACTCACTCGAGTGAAACACTCACTCGAGTGAAACACTCACACGAGTGAAACACTCACACGAGTGAAACATTCACTCGACTGAAACACTCACACGAGTGTAACACTCACACGAGTGAAACTCACACGATTCGCTCTAACACTCAGATGAGTGAAACACTCACACGAGTGAAACACTCACACGAGTGAACGTGACACAAACACGAGTGTAACACTCACACGAGTGTAACACTCGCACGAGTGTAACACTCGCACGAGTGTAACACTCGCACTAGTGAAACACTCACACGAGTTAAACACTCACTCGAGTGTAACACTCACTCGACTGTAACACTCACACGAGTCGCTCTAACACTCACACGAGTGAAACACTCACACGAGTGAAACACTCGCACGAGTGTAACACTCGCACGAGTGTAACACTCGCACGAGTGTAACACTCGCACGAGTGAAACACTCGCACTAGTGTAACACTCGCACTAGTGTAACACTCGCACTAGTGTAACACTCGCACTAGTGTAACACTCACACGAGTGTAACACACGAGTGAAACACTCGCACGAGTGTAACACTCGCACTAGTGTAACACTCACACGAGTGAAACACTCACACTAGTGTAACATTCACGTGTAACACTCACACGATTGAAACACTCGCACGAGTGTAACACTCGCACGAGTGTAACACTCGCACGAGTGAAACACTCACACTCATGTTACACTCACACGAGTGAAACACTCACACGAGTGTAACACTCACACGAGTGGAACACTCACTAGTGAAACACTCACACTAGTGTTACACTCACACGAGTGAAACACTCACACTAGTGTAACACTCACACGAGTGTAACACTCACACTAGTAAACGTGACACAAACACGAGTGAAACACTCACAAGAGTGTTACACTCACACGAGTGTAACACTCTCACGAGTGTAACACTCTCACGAGTGAAACACTCTCACTAGTGAAACACTCACTAGTGAAACACTCGCACTAGTGAAACACTCGCACTAGTGAAACACTCGCACGAGTGTAACACTCGCACGAGTGTAACACTCGCACGAGTGTAACACTCGCACGAGTGAAACAATCGCACGAGTGTAACACTCGCACGAGTGAAACACTTGCACGAGTGTTTCACTCGCGCGAGTGAAACACTCACACAAGTATATTCTTAGTTTTTTCGTTAAAGTCACGTTGAAGAGAAACAACAAAATAACAAAATATATATAAAACAATAAAAAATTCTCACGACGTTTCGACCATAACTCAAACGGTCATCATCAGGTGTGTTGGTTTGCATAAATTTATTTGTAAACGGCACATTTATTTATTTATAAAAAACGTTGGCGTCACGCGCAGCAATTTGGCAGTTTGCCCAGGACTAGTCCATCTATTTTTTTTAAAAGAGGAGGGGGGAGACGAAATTTTTTATAATGTATGCTGTCTGAAAGCCACTGTAAGCGTGAACAATCAATTAAGAACTGAAATGATTTATCAAATCTTTCCAATGATTGCTAAGATAGAATCCATCTTCTCGGTTGAAATTGTCTCTGTGCTTGTATATGTGGATAGCCTCATGAACGAATCTCTCATGGAAGCCAGATGGCTTACAAAGAACCTCCGTCTTGGAAAAGTCAATGGCATGTGAGCCTACTGAATTAGAACAATGATCTGCTACGGCCGAGGTGTTGGTCCTACCGTGTTTAAGGTCTGCTTTATGTTTACGAATGCGGTCCGAGACATGGCGTTTGGTTTCTCCAATGTAACTACTACCACAGAGGCAACTTAGTTTGTAGACACCAGGGTATTGTATGTCCGGAATCACATCTTTTACAGACGGAACCAGATCACGGATTTTATGTAATGTGTTGAAACGGACCTGGATCTTGTGTTTATTCAAGATTTTGGAGATCTTTTTTGTGATCCCAGCAATGTAGGGTAAAGTGATGGTTTTGAAAGGCTCCTCAAGAGGGTTCTTCTTCATGGTTTGAGTGATAGCTTTGCGGATTGTATAGTCGGAGTAACCATTAGCCCTAAGAGCTTGGTGTACGTGCTTGAGTTCACTGCTTATGTGTTCCTGGTCGGATACGCATTGGGCTCTATGATACAGAGTCTTGATGAGAGAATTCTTCTGTGATGGATGGTGGTGGGAATCCGGTTTCAGATAAGCATCCGTATGGGTAGCTTTCCTGTAGACAGAGTGGCTCATTGAACCATCAGATCTCTTTTTAATTAGGACATCCAAAAAAGGTATCTTGCCATCTATTTAGACTTCCATGGTAAATCTGATGGCTGGGTGTATGGAATTGATGTGGTCGAAGAATTGGTCTAGAGCAGGCCGGCCATGTGGCCAGATGACAAAAGTGTCATCCACGTACCTCTTCCATAAGGTTGGGCGCAGAGTGGCAGTCTGGATGGCGTCAGTCTCAAATTTCTCCATGAAAATGTTAGCTATAACTGGAGAAAGGGGGGAGCCCATTGGGGTGCCCTCAGTTTGTTTGTAGAAAGTTCCATTCCAAGTGAAGTATGTATTGGTTAAACAGTGTCTCACCAGGGGGGTACCTCAGTGTTTAGTCCTTGATGAACCAAGTCTTCAATGATTGCAATGGTGTCAGGTACAGGAACCTTGGTGAATAAGGAAACTACATCAAAACTGACAAGCAGGTCGTCTGGGGACAGGGAAATACCCTTGATTGTTGATACCAGGTGAGTAGAATTTTGTACCGCAGAGGTGGTCTTTCCAGTGAAAGGACGCAGGATTTCAGACAAAAAACGAGCTAGTTTGTAGGTGGGGGAGCTGATAGTAGAGACTATGGGACGAAGAGGTGTATCAACTTTATGTATTTTTGGTAAGCCGTATAATCTTGGTGGCCTGGCAGCAGAAGGTTTCAACGAAAACTGTTTAGATTGATCAATGAATGCGGTTGAATCAGAAATTATTTTGTTGGTTTGTGTGACGAGGCTGTTGGTGGGATCTCTTTTTATTTTTGTAAGCCATCTGGCTTCCATGAGAGATTCGTTCATGAGGCTATCCACATATACAAGCACAGAGACAATTTCAACCGAGAAGATGGATTCTATCTTAGCAATCATTGGAAAAATTTGATAAATCATTTCAGTTCTTAATTGATTGTTCACGCTTACAGTGGCTTTCAGACAGCATACATTATAAAAAATTTCGTCTCCCCTCTCCTCTTTTAAAAAAAAATAGATGGACTAGACCTGGGCAAACTGCCAAATCGCTGCGCGTGACGCCAACGTTTTTCTTTATAAATAAATAAATGTGCCGTTTAAAAATAAATTTATGCAAACCAACACACCTGATGATGACCGTTTGAGTTATGGTCGAAACGTCGTGAGAATTTTTTTGTTTTATATATATTTTGTTATTTTGTTGTTTCTCTTCAACGTGACTTTACCGAAAAAACTAAGAATATGAATTACTGCAGTCACGAAAGCTTTAAATCAAAACTCACACAAGTGTTACACTCACACGAGTGTTACACTCACACGAGTGAAACACTCACGCGGGTGTTACACTCACACGGGTGTAGCACTTACACGAGTGTTACACTCACACGAGTGAAACACTTACACGAGTGAAACACTCACACGAGTGAAACACTCACACTAGTGAAACACTCACACTAGTGTTACACTCACACTAGTGTTACACTCACACGAGTGTAGCACTCACACGAGTGTTACACTCACACGAGTGTAGCACTCACACGAGTGTTACACTCACACAAGTGTAGCACTCACACGAGTGTTACACTCACACGAGTGTTACACTCACACGAGTGTAGCACTCACACGAGTGTTACACTCACACGAGTGTAGCACTCACACGAGTGTTACACTCACACGAGTGTAGCACTCACCCGAGTGTAGCACTCACACGAGTGTTACACTCACACGAGTGTTACACTCACACTACTGTTACACTCACACTAGTGTTACACTCACACGAGTGTTACACATACGAGTGTAACACTCAGACGAGTGTAACACTCACTAGTGAAACACTCACACTAGTGTTACACTCACACGAGTGTTACACTCACACGAGTGAAACACTCACACTAGTGTAACACTCACACGAGTGTAATATTCGCACGAGTGTAACACTCACACTAGTGAACGTGACACAAACACGAGTGAAACACTCACACGAGTGTTACACTCACACGAGTGTAACACTCTCACTAGTGAAACACTCTCACTAGTGAAACACTCACTAGTGAAACACTCGCACGAGTGTAACACTCGCACGGGTGAAACACTCGCACGAGTGTAACACTCGCACGAGTGAAACACTCGCACGAGTGTTTCACTCACACGAGTGTTACACTCGCGCGAGTGAAACACTCACACGAGTGTTACACTCACACGAGTGTAGCACTTACACGAGTGTTACTCACACGAGTGAAACACTCACACAAGTGAAACACTCACACGAGTGAAACACTCACACTAGTGTTACACTCACGTGACGCCAACGTTTTTCTTTATAAATAAATAAATGTGCCGTTTAAAAATAAATTTATGCAAACCAACACACCTGATGATGACCGTTTGAGTTATGGTCGAAACGTCGTGGGAATTTTTTTGTTTTATATATATTTTGTTATTTTGTTGTTTCTCTTCAACGTGACTTTACCGAAAAAACTAAGAATATGAATTACTGCAGTCACGAAAGCTTTAAATCAAAACTCACACAAGTGTTACACTCACACGAGTGTTACACTCACACGAGTGAAACACTCACGCGGGTGTTACACTCACACGGGTGTAGCACTCACACGAGTGTTACACTCACACAAGTGAAACACTTACACGAGTGAAACACTCACACGAGTGAAACACTCACACTAGTGAAACACTCACACTAGTGTTACACTCACACTAGTGTTACACTCACACGAGTGTAGCACTCACACGAGTGTTACACTCACACGAGTGTAGCACTCACACGAGTGTTACACTCACACAAGTGTAGCACTCACACGAGTGTTACACTCACACGAGTGTTACACTCACACGAGTGTAGCACTCACACGAGTGTTACACTCACACGAGTGTAGCACTCACACGAGTGTTACACTCACACGAGTGTAGCACTCACCCGAGTGTAGCACTCACACGAGTGTTACACTCACACGAGTGTAGCACTCACCCGAGTGTAGCACTCACACGAGTGTTACACTCACACGAGTGTTACACTCACACTACTGTTACACTCACACTAGTGTTACACTCACACGAGTGTTACACATACGAGTGTAACACTCAGACGAGTGTAACACTCACTAGTGAAACACTCACACTAGTGTTACACTCACACGAGTGTTACACTCACACGAGTGAAACACTCACACTAGTGTAACACTCACACGAGTGTAATATTCGCACGAGTGTAACACTCACACTAGTGAACGTGACACAAACACGAGTGAAACACTCACACGAGTGTTACACTCACACGAGTGTAACACTCTCACTAGTGAAACACTCTCACTAGTGAAACACTCACTAGTGAAACACTCGCACGAGTGTAACACTCGCACGGGTGAAACATTCGCACGAGTGTAACACTCGCACGAGTGAAACACTCGCACGAGTGTTTCACTCACACGAGTGTTACACTCGCGCGAGTGAAACACTCACACGAGTGTTACACTCACACGAGTGTAGCACTTACACGAGTGTTACTCACACGAGTGAAACACTCACACAAGTGAAACACTCACACGAGTGAAACACTCACACTAGTGTTACACTCACACTAGTGTTACACTCACACGAGTGTAGCACTCACACGAGTGTTACACTCACACGAGTGTAGCACTCACACGAGTGTTACACTCACACGAGTGTAGCACTCACTCGAGTGAAACACTCACTCGAGTGAAACACTAACACGAGTGAAACACTCACTCGACTGAAACACTAACACGAGTGAAACACTCACTCGACTGAAACACTCACACGAGTGTAACACTCACACGAGTGAAACTCACACGAGTCGCTCTAGCACTCAGATGAGTGAAACACTCACACGAGTGAAACACTCACACGAGTGAACGTGACACAAACACGAGTGTAACACTCACACGAGTGTAACACTCGCACGAGTGTAACACTCGCACTAGTGAAACACTCGCACTAGTGAAACACTCACACGAGTGAAACACTCACTCAAGTGTAACACTCACTCGAGTGTAACACTCACTCGACTGTAACACTCACACGAGTCGCTCTAACACTCACATGAGTGAAACACTCACACGAGTGAAACACTCACACGAGTGTAACACTCGCACGAGTGTAACACTCGCACGAGTGAAATACTCGCACTAGTGTAACACTTGCACTAGTGTAACACTCGCACTAGTGTAACACTCACACGAGTGTAACACTCGCACGAGTGTAACACTCGCACGAGTGTAACACTCGCACGAGTGTAACACTCGCACGAGTGTAACACTCACACGAGTGAAACACTCACACGAGTGAAACACTCACACTAGTGTAACATTCACATGTAACACTCACACGATTGAAACACTCGCACGAGTGTAACACTCGCACGAGTGTAACACTCGCACGAGTGAAACACTTACACTCATGTAACACTCACACGAGTGAAACACTCACACGAGTGTAACACTCACACGAGTGGAACACTCACTAGTGAACCACTCACACTAGTGTTACACTCACACTAGTGTTACACTCACACGAGTGTTACACTCACACGAGTGAAACACTCACACTAGTGTAACACTCGCACGAGTGTAACACTCACACTAGTAAACGTGACACAAACACGAGTGAAACACTCACACGAGTGTTACACTCACACGAGTGAAACACTCGCATGAGTGTTTCACTAGCGCGATTGAAACACTCACACGAGTGTAACACTCACACGAGTGTTACACTCACACTAGTGTTACACTCACACGAGTGTAACACTCTCACTAGTGAAACACTCACTAGTGAAACACTCACTAGTGAAACACTCGCACTAGTGAAACACTCGCACGAGTGAAACACTCGCACGAGTGTTACACTCACACTAGTGTTACACTCACACGAGTGTAACACTCACACGAGTGTTACACTCACACTAGTGTTACACTCACACGAGTGTAGCACTCACACGAGTGTTACACTCACACGAGTGTAGCACTCACACGAGTGTTACACTCACACGAGTGTAGCACTCACACGAGTGTAGCACTCACACGAGTGTTACACTCACACGAGTGTTACACTCACACGAGTGTAGCACTCACCCGAGTGTAGCACTCACACGAGTGTTACACTCACACGAGTGTTACACTCACACTAGTGTTACTCACACTAGTGTTACACTCACAAGAGTGTTACACATACGAGTGTAACACTCACACGAGTGTAACACTCACTAGTGAAACACTCACACTAGTGTTACACTCACACGAGTGTTACACTCACACTAGTGTAACACTCGCACGAGTGTAACACTCACACTAGTGAACGTGACACAAACACGAGTGAAACACTCACACGAGTGTTACACTCTCACTAGTGAAACACTCACTAGTGAAACACTCACTAGTGAAACACTCGCTAGTGAAACACTCGCACCAGTGAAACACTCGCACGAGTGTAACACTCGCACGAGTGAAACACTCGCACGAGTGTTTCACTCGCACGAGTGAAACACTCGCACGAGTGTTTCACGCACACGAGTGTTACACTCGCGCGAGTGAAACACTCACACGAGTGTTACACTCGCGCGAGTTAAACACTCGCACGAGTGAAACACTCACACTCATGTAACACTCACACGAGTGAAACACTCACACGAGTGGAACACTTACTAGTGAAACACTCACACTAGTGTTACACTCACACGAGTGAAACACTCACACTAGTGTAACACTCGCACGAGTGTAACACTCACACTAGTAAACGTGACACAAACACGAGTGAAACACTCACACTAGTGAAACACTCTCACAAGTGAAACACTCGCACGAGTGTTTCACTCGCGCGATTGAAACACTCGCACGAGTGTTACACTAGCGCGATTGAAACACTCGCACGAGTGTTTCACTCGCGCGATTGAAACACTCACACGAGTGATACACTCACACGAGTGAAACACTCCCGCGAGTGTTACACTCACACGAGTGTAGCACTTACGCAAGTGTTACACTCACACGAGTGTAGCACTTACACGAGTGTTACACTCACACGAGTGAAACACTCACACGAGTGTTACACTCACACGAGTGTTACACTCACACTAGTGTTACACTCACACGAGTGTAGCACTCACACGAGTGTTACACTCACACAAGTGTAGCACTCACACGAGTGTTACACTCACACGAGTGTTACACTCACACGAGTGTAGCACTCACACGAGTGTAGCACTCACACGAGTGTTACACTCACGTGAGTGTAGCACTCACACGAGTGTTACACTCACACTAGTGTTACACTCACACTAGTGTTACACTCACACGAGTGTTACACATACGAGTGTAACACTCACACGAGTGTAACACTCACTAGTGAAACACTCACACTAGTGAACGTGACACAAACACGAGTGAAACACTCACACGAGTGTTACACTCTCACTAGTGAAACACTCACTAGTGAAACACTCACTAGTGAAACACTCGCTAGTGAAACAATCGCACTAGTGAAACACTCGCACGAGTGTAACACTCGCACGAGTGAAACACTCGCACGAGTGTTTCACTCACACGAGTGTTACACTCGCGCGAGTGAAACACTCACACGAGTGTTACACTCGCGCGAGTTAAACACTCACACGAGTGGAACACTCACACTAGTGTTACACTCACACGAGTGAAACACTCACACTAGTGTAACACTCGCACGAGTGTAACACTCACACTAGTAAACGTGACACAAACACGAGTGAAACACTCACACTAGTGAAACACTCTAACTAGTGAAACACTCACTAGTGAAACACTCGCACGAGTGTTTCACTCGCGCGAATGAAACACTCGCACGAGTGTTACACTAGCGCGATTGAAACACTCGCACGAGTGTTTCACTCGCGCGATTGAAACACTCACACGAGTGTTACACTCACACGAGTGAAACACTCACGCGAGTGTTACACTCACACGAGTGTAGCACTTACGCGAGTGTTACACTCACACGAGTGTAGCACTTACACGAGTGTTACACTCACACGAGTGAAACAGTCACACGAGTGTTACACTCACACGAGTGTTACACTCACACTAGTGTTACACTCACACGAGTGTAGCACTCACACGAGTGTTACACTCACACGAGTGTAGCACTCACACGAGTGTTACACTCACACGAGTGTAGCACTCACACGAGTGTTACACTCACACGAGTGTAGCACTCACCCGAGTGTAGCACTCACACGAGTGTTACACTCACACTAGTGTTACACTCACACTAGTGTTACACTCACACGAGTGTAACACTCACACGAGTGTAACACTCACACGAGTGTAACACTCACTAGTGAAACACTCACACTAGTGTTACACTCACACGAGTGTTACACTCACACTAGTGTAACACTTACACGAGTGTAACACTCGCACGAGTGTAACACTCACACTAGTGAACGTGACACAAACACGAGTGTTACACTCACACGAGTGTAACACTCTCACTAGTGAAACACTCTCACGAGTGAAACACTCTCACGAGTGAAACACTCGCACGAGTGAAACACTCGCACGAGTGTAACACTCGCACGAGTGTAACACTCGCACGAGTGAAACACTCGCACGAGTGTAACACTCGCACGAGTGAAACACTCGCACGAGTGAAACACTCGCACGAGTGAAACACTCGCACGAGTGTTTCACTCACACGAGTGTTACACTCACACGAGTGTAGCACTCACACGAGTGTAGCACTCACACGAGTGTTACACTCACACGAGTGTAGCACTCACACGAGTGTTACACTCACACGAGTGTAGCACTCACACGAGTGTTACACTCACACGAGTGTAGCACTCACACGAGTGTAGCACTCACACGAGTGTTACACTCACACGAGTGTAGCACTCACACGAGTGTTACAATCACACGAGTGTTACACTCACACTCATACGAGTGAAACACTCGCACGAGTGTAACAGTCGCACGAGTGAAACACTCACACTAGTGAAACACTCACACTAGTGAAACACTCACACGAGTGTACAGCCTTAGCGCCGGCATTCCTAGCATCGGCTGGCCATAGCAAATGTTGTGGTAAAGCGGTGTCTAGAGTTGTGCGGTCGTGGTGGAAGTGTACAGCGTGTTAATTAATAGTCGTGTGGTAGTGTTGTGGTACAGTGCAGTCGTGAGGCGGCGCGCAGTTGAGCCAACTTGAAATTGATGTCGCCTGAAGCTTGACCCGCCACCGCACTTTCACCCGCCCCTCGATGTCCGTCGACTCCACTCGAGGCTCAAACCGCGTGCGTGCGGAGAGACGCCCAGAGACTTGGCGCTCTGCGCCGCGACGTAATAAGAGGGCGTGGTAGACGTCGCCCCCTTCCTTCACGCAAAGGGCGCTGTACGAAACGTTGCAGCGCAACAACCACACGAGCAGACGTGACACAAACACGACTGTATTCTTAGTTTTTTCGGTAAAGTCACGTTGAAGGGAAACAAAATAATAAAAAATACAAACACGACTAACGTACGGAGCCCGCCCGTCGCTTGACCGTTGGTCCAGCCTTAGCGACGGCGTCCCTAGCAACGGCCGGGTATAGCAAACGGCGTGGTTAAGCGGTGTAGAATGTAGTGTATTCGTACAACGTAATAAGTCGCACTGTGGTAGCGCGATTGTAGCTACTTGTAATTGATGATGTATCCTTCAACGTGACCTGATTCACACGTACTCACCCGCATCTGCTCCGCCACTTGGATGTGTCGTTTCGAATGTCGACAGAGCTTAAAACCGCGTCCGTGCGGCGAGACGACTGCGTGCTGCCGCAGCTGCCGCAACTTCCGCCGTTGTGCATTCTGTTGCTAGGCGACGGGTGACGTAGCAAGGGGGCGTGGTGAACAAGGCCACGCCCATCGACTCGCGCAACGGTCACGTGCCCGCTTATGAACATCGCCAGTAAACGATGCACGCACTACCGCCATTCACCACTAGGTGGCGGCGACCGTAACCACGGCGAAGTGCAGAACATACCCAGGTGCCGTGGGCTGAGATGACTGACTGGAAGACGCACCGTGGTCCCAACTGCTAACCTTCTGGGTTTTAGCCGTATAGCGCTCTGCTCGTTGTCACTGGAGGGCGACTGCCTCCAACTCCCCAGCGGCGTCCTTCACGAACCTCCTCCACAGTGGCCGATCTTGACACCGCTGGTACCAGTAATCGGCAGTCCAATCAGCTCCGCATCCTTCTGCACCACTGTATTCCATCTCCCTAGTATGTGCCACACCCATTTAGCCCTATCTATCCGGCCAAACAGAAGCTGGCATGCAGGAGCTAGGTATGCAGGCTACATGTCACCGATGGAAGTGTCCAGATCTTTCAAGGTTCTGTGGGTTCCTCGCACAATCCAGTCTGGTTAAATCCAGAATGGATCGTATGGCTAGCCTGAAGGTTTAAAAGTTATGCAGATGTTCCATTAAGAGGGCTACACGTTTCACAAGCATAGAGGGCATAACAAGCCAGGTAGCTTCTACATAGCGTTACACAGCTGATGAAAAGATGTCACTCGACTGATTCAGAGACCTCGGCTTCCAAACCAAAGCTGGTCATAAGCACACTGCTCAAGTACAGAGACTTCTCTACTCTCCCCACAACTATCCCATCACTTATGAGGCGTTAATGGAGGGGAGCATGTGATGACATAAAATACCCAGGCAGGTACTTTGTTTTTGTGGGGCCAATGGCAAGGCGCTATTTCTGAAGTAGCATGCTCCAGGTTCAGCAGTAGGATCTGCAACTCTTTCTCAGTGGGAAGCAATCGCCAGATAATCCGCATACGTATGGTTGACACAGACATGTAGACATGCAAAGATTCCCCCAACTCATGTACTGTACCACTAGGACTGCACTAAACAGCATCTTGGATGAAATACAATTTTATACAAAATTGTGTTGCCTTTAAGGACTAGCCTTATTCAAAATCACTCAAATTCACTACGGGGTTGCACAAAACTTTCAACATGCAAACCATAGGTTATCACATAATCCACATTCATAATTCTCAATTAATACTCAATTGAAAGTGTGCACTATTGACTTTTTAGGCTGAATTTGAAGAAATATCCTGACACAGCAGGTTGCTGGACGTATGTGGAACGTCTTTCATACCATACATATCCAACCATGCTAATAAGTACTTAAATCAGTTCTAAATAATGTTAGTTAATGCTGGAGCACCTAGATGTACCATCTTTCAAAAACAGATATCTTGGGCCGTCATCATCCTCTTCCACACAAAACAGAGAGAATAGTGCGTGAGCAACATCTTCCATTTTTAAACCATGAGACTTTCTTTAAAGTAGCAATCACGGTACAAACGTGAAGGGACTGTGTTGGATACCGTCTCCTTTACTAAAACAGATGCTCCCGGCTTCCCCATCTCAATCTCTCCACTGTCAAGTGGTTCAGGTGGACAAGCCTCTGAAGGAACCGGAATGACGCAAGGGTCACGTGCGGCTGCACCGAGCCCTGCTCCAGAGAACATGGGAGAGCCCTCGTCTGCATAGACTGGCTGCTCAACACTTTTAAGATGCCCGGCGCTTGCTGTACACCTTTGTGATCACGCCATTAGTGCGGGTTCCATCCAAGGGTGAGGCGATGGGGGCGATCGCATCCCCCTTGAGACGCCAAAATTGATTTTCTAGTGTTATTTCTTCTTTCTACGTGGCTTTCCCAAAAGACCCAAATAATCTTTTATTGATATTTACCAGTAAGACGTGTTTTAAGCAGCTTAAAATGTCGGCGCTACCGTCTCTCCCGTTACGAAGTTTATAGACCCGCCTCTGCACTACTGTGCACTGCAACTCTAATCCAGTGTTGTTGCGCTGCTAGGTGTCATTCAGTGGGCAGGCAGGAACATCGAGACGTCGCTGCTGGGGTTCACTCGACACGTGGCTCGTGTGCAGCGCGTGTGGTCCTCGGTGGAGAATGGGGGTCTGGGACAAGTCCGTCGTCCACATCTTCACAGAAGAGGAATACTGTTTGGAATCGGAGACGTCCACATACGAATCTGCCAGCATCACAAAACAAATATTGTCGATGAGTAAAATTCCATCTTTGGTCACAAATTTTCTTTTGAAATGTGAAAATAAGTACATTTAACTTCACATTGTTTTAGTGTAAGTGCTCATCTCAGAAATATCCACATGCAGCTGATTGCTGACACCACTGCCGGCGGAAGGAACTCAACTGGGGGAGCTCTGAAGAGCTCCTCGAGGATTATAAATTATCTTTCAAGATGGACAGGCGTCTTGGAAAGTACCCACATGCGTATTGCCGATAAACTCGTTGCAGTGCGCCTATTTTACTGCTGGGTGGACAGGCACTGTGAATTTAGGAAACTTGCTTTCACCTTTAGGTCAACCCAGCCTTAAATTAGTCTGAACCTATACTAGGTCTCCCCTAGGTCAAATCAGCCTTAAGTTAATACAAACCTATATTGGCCCTCCCTTATGGTTTACTTTGGATACATACAAGGCACAATTATTACAACTAATACTCATAACCATACTATCCACCCTACCCCTAAATCTATTCCGAACATTTGCTCCTGTCTGTAGCCGGAAGGTTACACTTCCTATGAAAGTGTATGTGCTTGGATTGCAACGTTGTCATGTACACTCAGTGGGAAGAAAACTCGCCACGCAGGAAGTTGCCCATGGTGGAAATGGAACGATGAGATGGGCTGTGTGCAGGGGACGGGTCCTGGCATCACAGGACAGTGCAGGGTGGTAAGTAGCCTTGATCAGTGACCATCATGGCTACTGATTGAGAGCATAGAGTAATGTTTCACGACGGATTACCACAACATTTTTTCTTATTAGTAGAGTTTTGTTATGGGTATAGTGCAACAAAACATTCCGTAAAAGTAATCTTCCTACAATATATACATTACAAGCAGTATTTGAACATGACTTTCACTAATTTTGTACAAACTTATTGTGTTTAAAAAGGAAAACATTTCATTTCAATGTTGTTTGCAATCTGTCCCTTTGAATATTATACGTATGGAAATTAACCAGAGAAAGCCCACAGAAACCACGGGCTAACACTCAAGCTAAGTCATTCAGTACTACGTCGCATATCCGACTTGCTGGAGAGTGTGGTATAGGCAGATCGGTGAAACGTTTGTATATGTGACTGAACATCTATATACAATGACAGTCAATACATGCAAAGATGCTGCACTGGGTGTGGCCGGTGAATTGATCAGGACGAACATGCAACGTACTCTATGTCAAGCATACTTGCTGTACCAAATCCTACAGGTACCATCCCATCACCCTGCAGGCGCGTGCCCCCAGCAAACACGATGGCTCCATCTCCACAAATCCCACCAAACCCCAACTACAAACCACTGCTTCACAGGCTCATGTCACAGTGGTTATCATGCTGATTTACCCAGCAAAGCGTCACTGAGCACAGTGACTATTTTTCAGAAGAGTCTTGCCAGGTTCTCACAGGAGGGGGTTACGATTGCTATGTATATTCCCAATTGAATCATTCGGGCACAACTGTTCATGAGAATAACATGACTCATGATGCCGCCACACAATGGCCTAACCTTGCGAATGATGTCACGGGATCTTTAATGTCCACTCTGAAGCAGACCGAGTGTATGTTTACAGTTAATAAACCCGCAGTATCAAATCCGAGCAGCCGCTGGATTCTAACCACGCACCTTCGTAATAAGCGGCAAACGCACGACTGCTAGGCGGTCACCGCCCATTTGATGATTTTCGACCTCCCATTATCTTTGCATGAAATAAAACAAGTCACTTGGTTGACGTTTGTTTTCGCCACTAATTTCACGAACCAAATGAACCGTGGCCCGGTGAATGTCACCGGAGCGCAGTGGCGACAACGGGGCCTCCAGACGGCGCTCTGCCAGGAGAAGCGCGGAGCGAGTCCCGTGAGCCAGGCCGGCTCCAGTGCCATCACTTTCCTCACGAAGAAGCGAGACGTCTGCACCATCTCGTTCAACACCACCCAAACGCGCGTGCACACAAGCACGCAGAGAGTGACCTTCGTTTAGAATTAAATACTGGAGGGGGCTGCTGTGGTGCAATGCCTAGCACGCTGGCCTGGCAACAGAGAGGTTGCTCGTTAGACCCTCTGGCACAGCAGTTGAAACAAATGGTCAAGTAATCTTAAATTCCCCTGCCTATCTACCATGCAGTAAAACATATGACCAGTGTGAAAGAGTAGACCAAATATTTTGTAAAGGGGCTCTCACACGAGCATCCTCGTGGAAATTCTGCCAGCAGAGGCATGAGAAAAAGCAATATCATGACTGTGCCACAGCTCCACAATCCCAATTGTTTTGGCAAAGTGTTCAAAGAATGTTACTAATTAAAAAGGTTGCTTATGTATTTAACACGTGGGTGTTTAGAGGCCAGAGCACTGAACTGGCACCACCGAGTACCTGAGTTTGAATCCAGGCAGCTGCCTGTGATTAAAGCGGGTTCTCAATCGAGTGAGTTAATGGTCTCAGTCCGGTCGTCATTGACTGCACAAAATAATGCATCACATTACTGTCATTCTGCACTTTATTGGGATATATTTCCAGCTATGAGAAGTCACAACATTATTACGACTAACATTACTCCCATATGAGGATCAGGTGGGAAAGTCCTGCCCTTTACTATGTGGACGAAAGGTCAATTTAAAGGGTACAAAGTAGCTGTGATATCAGATTTAGTGGGCTATGATCTAACACAAGGCTTGTATTGCTCTGTAAGACACGAATGAATACTTGGGGACCCATGACATGATGGCGAGAGCACAGTCGCGGGAAATTGGGAAAATATGGAAAAAAATGCAGGTTTACAAATAAAAAACATTGCGGGTTTATTACCAATACAGTGGCTTCTTGGCATTGAGCACGGAGGTGGGTGTGGATGTGGAGCTGAAAGTCATCTCATACCTTCCTGTTCACTAAAAAGTGTAAAATCAGAGTACTAGTCAACAGACGTCTACTGCCATTAATATCAACAAAAAATATATAACACGCACATTTGCATGAAATTGTCCACGTCTACAACATGGCCATGATGAACCCAGTGAGACAGTCAAAGCTGGGGACGGCATGAAGAATCTCAGCACTGTTAGATCAGTTTCTCTGACAAAGATACTGACCCAGAAGCATGTACACATACAAAGACACCCCATATAGCCTTTACCAAACTTTTGGAACAAGTGGTGTTTGCAAGAACCCATGAAGTCCGGCTGGCATACTTGGAGCTGGGTGGCCAGCACCACGCCCGGCCGCCTTCGTCTCCCAAGTGGTTATGTTTACACACCGCACCAGGTACTGATTTCAGGTTGAGTCGACATAGAGGAGGCCGAAGACCGGTTCGGATAATCGTCACTGGTGTTGGCCATGAGCGGGACCGAACTCGGGTCACCAGGTTCGTAGTGCAGCTCGCTAAGCGCTACAATACCACTCCCCACCACTGCACACATACGTACACTCACACACAAAACAAAAACACAAAGAGTCACATCGTTTATACAGGCTGCCAGGCAAGTGCTGCTGGCATGTGCCTATTAAGACTGGCAATGTGCACAATGGGGTGATGGGGCCAGTTCCAAGCCTAGCTCCCTTTGCTGATGTTAATACACGCTGAAACATGCACTTATTTGGAGCTGAGTCTACATACAGGAGACTCGAATTGGTTCAGATATCACTCACCACTGATGTGAGCCATGGCACGGAATCAAACTTAGGTCGCTGGATTTGTAGCCACTAGCCTCCTGCAACACATACGCCAATTTCTACACACGTACACTCAGACCCCTGAAAAAATAAACAGAAATTACCAGGGATCCAACCTCAGGTGTCAACAGTCCCAGCGTAGTGTATCTGACCCTGGCCATTGTGAACTCTTTCAGAGCAGCAGGTAGATACCCCTCTTAATCCAGGAGCTCAGCAGTGGTCACTTCATGTAAGACATAGCCATTCTGATTGCCCTGAACCACACAACCAACTTTTCTTATTCTAAGCCAAATGTTCCATTATTGCATGTAGTCAGCTGCTTCTATTTCCTTTCTCCGTGAGCTTCCATTCCGTGCCTCTTTTCTCGTCATATCCACCGTCCTCGTGTCTCGTGCCACCGCAGCCTCCCATCTCCCCCTCGGTCGTGCTCTACTCCTTTGGTGCTGCATCGGTAGCATCTCCATAGCAACTTTCCCTTACACCTCCTTTGTCTCTTCTCAACACATACCATCAAAGTCTAACCTCTCTAACCTTCGCGATAATCTCAATAACCCTTAAGGCACATGACCACTTCGTCACATTAAAACATGAGGCAGGATGGAGAAACTGCACCTGTAAGATTCACTGTGGTGCAGTTTTGCAGCATTGGTGAAGAAACCGGACACAATGCACGGGGTTGGCATCTCCTACTCATACAGATGGAGCGGAAAACAAGACACACAACACACACATTGGGAATAGTGACTCAAATCCAATTCTTTGGTTCTTTCAGTAAAGTCACGTAGACAGAAAAATAAAACAAAAAATAATATATCACGACGTTAGGATCGCAACACAAGCGCTGCTTCAGCAGTTCCACTGCTGGATTATTTTTTCCGCCTGAGGACGACCGCTTGTGTTGCGATCGAAACGTCGTGATATATATTTTTTTTATTTTCTACCTACGTGACTTCACCGAAATAACCAAAGAGTATGGATTCCTGCAGTCACGAAAGACTCAAATCAAAATTAAAATCCAATTATCTGTGATTCAATTTTCGCCTTATCTGTATTTGTCCACGGGTAAGAGCAGATAATGAGAAAGTTGGCAATGTGGGAAATATCCTGGGTCAGCTGGGGATTTGATGAAGATAACGCTGCAAATAAAAATGGAAAGGAGAAGGGGAAGAGGGAGGAACTGATCAGTTGGTGGAAAAATGTGAACAGTTAGACGGGACTCTCCATGAGAAGAGCCTGAAGATCACGAAAGATGAAGAGCATCGTTCTTGGGCATCAACCCTCGGTTATGACGACGACAAGAGATGGACAGGAGCAATGAGATAAGAGTTGCCATGCAACATGTAACATTACATTTGGTTTTGCACTTCAGCCAGGCAGAGGTGGCGCAAGCCTGTGATCCAGTACTGTGGAGGCAAGAGTTGGCGTCACACAAATGTTTGTTAGAATGCAGCACAGCACAAATCTTGACGCCACCTGTTCCATCTGTATGGGAAGGAATGTTGCACTCCTCCGCACTCAGAGACTGATCTAGGCAACCATACTAAAGGAAAGTGTGCTACTTGAAGGTGAATTGCGAATAAAATTACGATGAACGCTTACAAACCACTGCATTGACATAGTTGGGAACCCAGGTAACCGCAACTACCGGTCAACCCGGTATGTTTACCTGTGACACTTGGATCGGACTCGCACGAGTTCAGCCCGTGAGTCTGTCACTCCACATGGTCTCAAAGTGCCCCTAGCCTGGGCAGAAGCAGACATCGTCGGGAAGTCATCTGTACTTGTAGAACATCTCGGAGAGATGGTTGCATCCCTCCACGGTTAGGACGGTGCTCGTGTACTTGTGGTTGAAGAGCTTTGGAATTTCTGGATTAAAAGTAGAAAGTCATGGTGCAGTTCTACAATTATTTGCTCGTGTCACTGCTGGCAGAAGGGCCTCCACTCGAGAGACCGTGCAGTGGCTGGTGCACCAAGCAGTGGCGAAGCCTTTGTGTTCCTGAGGTTGGTGATCATCAGTGTTGATTTCGTCAGCATTTCACTCGTTTAGTATTCGTCTACAATAACCTGCAACATTTTAGTCAACCCATCATCTGTTTTATTTAGACATTAAAATAAACATGCCAACTAAATGAAATCCACAGAATAAGACGTTACGTAAATTCCACAGGTATTTGGTAACTGACAAAATCAATGCTCCTGTTGATACATCAGAAGCCACCGACTACTTTTACTCAGAGTTGACCTACAATAATGGGAACAAAGCAGCATGGGTCAGTATAACCGTAGCACTGAGAACCAACACCGCCTGCTCATCACATGCAATAGCACGGCATCGATACTTGCATTTTAAAGCCACGCTAGCATCAACCACACAATCAACTCAAACCTCTATATCAAAGTAGCAGATGTAATAATCCTCAGCTCTTCTCTCTTCTTCTTGATTTGCCAAGAAAAAGAATACCATGTGTAAGTATGTATGTTGAAACTTCTTTTGCACCATTCAAAGTCAACTGTGCTAATCGGAGGTGTGGAAATTTAAGGTGAATTGTGAATAAAAGTATGAAATAAAGACAATTAGGGCAGGAGATAGTGCTTTTGGAATATCGATTTGATCATCAAAAGCAGCATGACAAAGTGCCTGAATAATAAAGGTGGTTTCCAATCGGTACACATTACCCACTGTGAAAATGATCAGAAAACAATGACACTAAGCTGAAACGTATGCAAAGAACAGAGTTGCATTCTTGGGATTGCAGTGAAAGACAGATAGGGGAACATGTGATTCAGGGAACAAACACAATCAGAGAAATCTTATTGTAGATGTAGAGGTGCTAACTACTCACTGTTCGGTAACCTGCATTGCCACTAGGTATCAAAGGGGCAGTGCAGCGCTACCTCTGTGTGAATAACGGTTGGGGTCAGACGAGGTGAACTGGATCGTAGCCACAGTTTGGTAACAACCAATCAGACAGTTCCACGTGGGAATGTAGGATTGGTTACACCTGGCCACAAGCTGGTATAAGAAGGGTGAGTGCGCGAAGCGCGGGGAGTTCTCTCCCTACACGAAGACCGAAGCCCGGGCTGAAGATAGCCAGGACCCTGGACCCAGCCTTCCAGCCCTTCTGAGGGCTAAGGCTCGGCGTATCCAGTGGTCAAGACCCACCGGGCCAGCGGTGGGTCAGATAGCCTCCCCTAGGTCCCAGCCGGAGGACTCTAGGATAGCAGTAGACTCGAGAGTAAGTCCCGCCAAGACAGGAAGCTGTACCTCCTTAGGTTAGCAAGAGACCTGTGTGTAGGTCTCGCTAAGTCTGGAGGCTGTACCTCCTTAGGTTAGGAAGAGACCTGTGGGTAGGTCACGCTAAGTCTGGAGGCTGTGCCTCCTTAGGTTAGCAAGAGACCTGTGGGTAGGTCACGCTAAGTCCGGAGGCTGTAACTTCTTAGGTGATGGGACTGTATACCCCTTTGTGTGTTAAGGACTGTGTAAGAGAAGAAAGACAATAAAGAGTGTGCCTCAAGAAGTGTATTCATCATTATAAACACTACATATGTATGTACAACTTCTTTCGTACAGTATAAAGCCAACCACGCTAATCAAACTGTTAAGAAAAGCAAGGAGGGGCTTAGGCTGGACACCACTCGATGGGATGATAGCCGATGGACAAAACCGGTGCCGGAATTGCAGCCAAAGAAGAAAACAAGGGCAAGACAGAGCGATGAGATCAGTTCAATAGCGCGATGGATTGTGGCACCGCGCAGGGCAATGAGGGATGCCGATGGCATGGGGATCTGTTCATTCAGCAGTGCAGATACCAGGGCTGATGTTGACAATGTACATTTACATATACAGTACATTGACGATTTATTCTGTAGAGGGAGTACAGCTGTTCCATTACGATTACTGTCAATCTTAGCTCATTACACCGAGGTTAAAACGTTCCTATATAAATAAGGTAAATTGTTCTAACTTTCTCAGCAACCCAAGAGTAATGAATATTGGTGTACAGTGTCCATTCATGTGCTTCATCGAATATAATGGCATAGTGGGCACAAAAAACAAAACTCAATTAACCCTCGCACAGCACTCACTAAACACTACACCAGGAAGCAGAGTGCATTAGACACATTGTTTAAGGGAGGATGAGATACAATCCTGAACTGTATGACTGAAACCACTGCTGGCTGCAGGGCCTCAACTAGAGGGAACCCTAGAGAGGTGAGTGTGACAGTGAGACAGACCAAGGTGAGTGAGCAAGCGCGTGAGTCGCGAGCGAGGCAGCGTCCCTCTCACCGTTGCGTGGGTCGGGCACGAGGCTGTGGCTGCCACTGCAGGTCGTCAACCCCCACGCGTAGCTCCATCGTGTGGCTGGCAAAGATAGTTGTCACCGATGGTGGCCGTGAGCGGGAATCCACCTACACCCTACACATACATAGACCGAGTTGTCACTAAAATGGATCCTCGAGTTGTATTGATTTTATGGTTTCAGCACAGCCACCAATGATTTACATCGAGACCCAGTGTGTCGCACAAGACACCCATAGGTGCACATAGAGACACAGACTCCCAATGAGTTGTGATTAAACCTGATCCTCCATTTCAGTGAGTTGATGGTCTCAGCTCAATCACTAATGACTTACGTAAAGAACAATAGACTATTCTGGAGATACAATGACTCCTCTACTTAGCCTGGCACCATCAGTAAACCTCATGGCACCTAGGTTTCCCCCGTGACCTTCTGCACCTAGCATGGCACCATCAGTAAACCTCATGGCACCTGGGTTTCCCCGGTGACCTTCTGCACCTAGCCTGGCACCATCAGTAAACCTCATGGCACCTGGGTTTCCCCCGTGACCTTCTGCACCTAGCCTGGCACCATCAGTAAACCTCATGGCACCTGGGCTTCCCCCGTGACCTTCTGCACCTAGCCTGGCACCATCAGTAAACCTCATGGCACCTGGGTTTCCCCCGTGACCTCCTGCACCTAGCCTGGCACAATCATTAAACCCCTTGGCACCTGGGTCTGTCATATGACCTGCTGCACATTGCCTGGTAACATCAGTTAACCCATAACACCTAGGTCTGTCATGAAACCTCCTGCACCTAGCCTGGCACCATCACTCAAACCCTTGGCACCTGGGCCTGCAGATTGACCTGCACCTTGCCTGGCATCATCAGTAAACCCCTTGGTACCTGTGTCTGTCCAATGACCTCCTACATCAAGCATGTCACAATCAGACAACCCAAAGTACCTGGGTCTATCCTGTGATCTTCTGCAGCACAGAGCCTGGCATTTTCAACAACCCCTTGGCACCTGGGGTTGTCCTGTGACATCCGGTACTTAGCCTGGCACCACCAGTTAACACCTTGACACCTGGGTCTGTAGCGTGACCTCCTGCACATAGCCTCGCACAATCTATAAACCCCATGGCACAAGGATCTACCAGTTACATCCTGCACCTGGTCTGGCACCATAAGTCAACCCCTTGACACCTGGGTGTGTCCCGTGATATCCTGCACATAGCCTGGCACCACCAGTCAACCCCATGGCACAAAAGTCTGACATATGACCTTCAGCACCACTCTCCTGCCTGTACCCTCTCATCTCACTCTACCCCCCTCCACACACTCACCTGTCTCTCTTCTCTCATCTCACTTTACTCCCCTCCACAAAGTGACTTGTCTCTCATTCTAGATTTAAAGCTTTCGTGACTGCAAGGATTCATACTCTTTGGTTCTTTCGGTAAAGTCACGTAGGTAAAAAATAAAATAAAACAAAAAAATAAAACTAAATCAAATCACGATGTTTCGGAGGCAACACAAGCTTCCGTCATCAGGTGGCAACAGTCACAGCAAAATTACTGTGGTGAGTCGAGAGAGCTGTTTGTGACAAGAGATTGTATCAGGTAAGAAGGGGAGAGGAGCCAGGGAGGACGGATGCAGGGTGGGGGGGGGGGTGTTGGGGGATGGAGATTAGAGAAGCTCCTGGGCATGGTACTCATGTACCACGGATGGGGGGGGGGGGCGGGGGAGAGTGGGATGGGGGACAAATTTGCACGACTGAAACATTGCACATCAAATTTCATAGTGATGGTAGTGTGTAAGGCTGGGAGTAAAAGACCGGAGATATGAATATAAACTATGAGGCAGCTAAAGTTTAACTTGGTTAATAACATCCTACCAATGATTGCTCGATTGCTCAACACTCTCGTCCACTCACCTACCTCTCCCCTCTCATATCACTCTAGTCCACACACTCACCTGTTTCTCCCCTCTCCTCAATCTACTTCCCTCCACACACTAATCCGTCTCTCCCCACTCACCCTACTCGACTCCCCTCCACACTAACCTGTCTCTCCCCTTTCATCTCTCTACGCCCCTCCACACACTCACTGTCGCTCCCCTCTAATCCGACTCTACTCCCTCCACATACTCTGCTGCCTGTCCCCTCTCATCTCACTCTACTAAACTCCACATACACAACTATCGTCCACTCTCATCCCATTGTACTCCCCTCCCCATACACACAATCACTTCCCCCTCATCTCACTCTAGGCCACAATCACCTGTCTCTCTCCTTTCATCTCATTCTACTCCTCTCCCCACTCACTGTCACTCCCCTCTCATACCACTGTAGTCCCCTCCACACACTCACCTGTCTCACTCCTCTCATCCCACTCTACTCACCTCAAAACACTCATCCATCTCTCCCCGCTCATCGCACTCGAAACCCTCCACACACTATCCTGCCTCTCTCCCCTCTCTTCTAACTCTACTCCCCTCCACAAACTCACCTGTCTCTCCCTTATCGTCTAACTATACTACACTCCATACTCACCAGTCTCTCCCCTCATTTCCATGTACTCCCCTCCACACACTCACTGTCGCTCCTCTTGAATCCCCCTCTACGCCGCTCCACAAACTCCGCTTCCTCTGTACTCTCTCATCCACTGTGCTCCCCTCCCCACACTCACTAGTCTCTCGCCTTTCATCTCACTACTCCCCTCCACACACTAATCCATCTCTCTCCCCTCATCTCACTTTAGGCCACACTCAGCTGTCTCTCTCCCCTCATCTCACTCTAGGCCACACTCAGCTGTCTCTCTCCCCTCTCATCTTACTCTAGGCCACACTCAGCTGTCTCTCTCCTTCATCTCATGCTACTCCTAACCCCACACTGTCACTCCCCTCTCATACCACTGCAGTCCCCTCCACACACTCACCTGCCTCTACCCTTTCACCCCACTCGACTCCACTCCACACACTCACCTGTCTCTCCCTCTCATCCCAATCTACTCCCCTCCACAAAGTCACCCGTCTCTCCCCGCTCATCTCTCTCTACTCCTCTCCACACACTATCCTGCCTCTCTCCCCTCTCTTCTAACTCTACTCCCCTCCACAAACTCACCTGTCTCTACCCTCTCTTCTCACTCCACTCTGCTCCACACTCACCAGTCTCTCCACTTATCTCAATGTTCTCTCCTCTACACACTCACCTGCCTCTCCCCTTCCATTTTACTCTACTCCTCTCCACATACTCACATGTCTCTCCCCTCTCATCCCACTCGACTCCCATGCACACAATTGTCTCTTACCTCTCATCTCACTGTACCCCTCCACACACTCCCCTGCCTTTCCTTTTTCACCTCCCTCGACTTCCCTCCACACACTCACCTGTCTCACCCTCTCATCACACTCTACTCCCATCAATAAACTCACCCGTCTCTCCCCGCTCATCTCACTCTAAAACCCTCCACACACTATCCTGCCTCTCTCCCCTCTCTTCTCACTCAAATCTGCTCCACACTCACCAGTCTATCCCCTCATCTCAATGTACTCACCTCCACACACTCACAGTCACTAACCTCTCATCCCACTGTACTGCCCTCACACACTCCCCTGCCTCTCCCCTTTGACCTCACTCTACTCCCATCCACATACTCACCTGTCTCCCCCTCTCATCCCAATCCACTCCCCTCCACAAAGTCACCCGTCTCTCCCCGCACATCTCTCTCTACTCCTCTCCACACACTATCCTGCCTCTCTCCCCTCTACTCTTGGGTTCTATTCGGTAAAGTCACATAGGTAAAAAATAAAACAAAAATCACGACGTTTCGGCCACAACACAAGCGGCCTTCATCAGGTGAAAGGACCAGACTGTCTCGAAGACTGCGCTGGAGTGAAACAGAGCCAAGCTTAGACTACGACCTTTAAGCTGTGTGAGAGGGATTAAGGTGCCTTGACAAAGGAATTACCATAAAAAATTATCATTTCATTGGCGGACTTAGCATGATGAAAGGTGTAGCACACGGCAGTGCACCTTTAAGATGTGTGAGAGGGATTAAGGTGCCTTGACAAAGGAATTGGCGTAAAAAATTAGCATTTGATTGGCAGACTTAGCATGATGAAAGGTGCAGCTCAGTGATCGGCACCGGCAGTGCAACTGCCTGTGCTGTGAAAGTTTGAGGTACCACTACTTGAAAAAATATACTGTACCAATTAAAATTAGTTTAATGTTTGGTTCGATTTAGAACATCTTTCCAATGGTTGCTTAATTTGAAACCATCTTCTCGGTTGAAATTGTGTCTGTGTTTGTAGATCTGAATTGCCTCATGAACAAATCTCTGATAAAAACCTGATTTGAAACATGGCAGAACGAATTATTCTGCCTTGGCTGATCACTGTTACAACGCTGTGGGTGATCACGATATAATTTTCTCCGATACCAAGGTTCTTTGCAAACCCACAGGTTGTAACAGTGATCAGCCAAGGCAGAAGAATTCGTTCTGCCGTGTTTCAAATCAGGTTTTTATCAGAGATTTGTTCACGAGGCAAATTCAGATCTACAAACACAGACACAATTTCAACCGAGAAGATGGTTTCAAATTAAGCAACCATTGGAAAGATGTTCTAAATCGAACCAAACATTAAACTAATTTTCATTGGTACAGTATATTTTTTCAAGTAGTGGTACCCCAAACTTTCGCAGCACAGGCAGTTGCACTGCCGGTGCCGATAACTGTGCTACACCTTTCATCATGCTAAGTCCGCCAATCAAATGCTATTTTTTTACGCTAATTCCTTTGTCAAGGCACCTTAATCCCTCTCACACAGCTTAAAGGTCGTAGTCTGAGCTTGGCTGTGTTCACTCCAGCACAGTCTTCGAGACAGTCTGGTCCCTTCACCTGATGAAGGCCGTTTGTGTTGTGGCCGAAACGTCGTGATTTTTGTTGTTTTATTTTTTACCTACGTGACTTTACCGAGTAGCACCAAAGAGTATGGATCCTTGCAGTCATGAAAGCTTAAAATCTCTCCCCTCTCTTCTAACTCTACTCCCCTCCACAAACTCACCTGTCTCTCCCTTCTCATCTCACTCTGCTCTGCTCCACACTCACCAGTCTCTCCCCTCATCTCAATATTCTCTCCTCTACACTCACTGTCGCTCCTCTCAAATCCCCCTCTACGCCCCTCCACACACTCTGCTTCCTCTGTCCCCTCTCATCCACTGTACTCCACCTCCACACACTTCCCTGCCTCTCCCCTTCTATCTTACGCTACTCCTCTCCAAACACTCACCTGTCACCCACTCTCGTCCCACTCGACTCCTCTCCACACAATTGTATCTTACCTCTCATCTCAGTGCCCCTCCACACACTCCCCTGCCTCTCCCTTTTCACCTCCCTCGACTCGGCTCCACACACTCACCTGTCTCACCCCTCTCATTCCTCTCTACTCCCCTCAAAAAAATCACCTGTCTCCTCTCATCTCACTCTACTCTCCTCCACACACTCAACTGCCTCTCCCCTCTCATCCCACTCTACTCCACTCTACACTCACCAGTCTCTCCCCTCATCTCAATGTACTCTCCTCCACACACTCCCCTTCCATCTTACTCTACTCCCCTCCACAAACTCACCTGTTTCTTCCCTGCGAGTTCGTGTTGCATTGTAGCCATGCCAGCTGCCCCGGGGAGCGCCAGGACCTGCACGCAGTTCCAGGTAGGCGAATGGCGCCGCTGGTGTTGAGTTCCCACCACACTCGCCGCGCCACAGCTGGGTGCAGACCCCAGCTGCGCTGTGGGGGCGGGGGGCAGACACAGAGAGAAGCAGATGCTCGCCGATTGATTCGCTGCTGGGTGGACGACGTGGCAGCGGATCGACGTGCAGAGGGGGAGCACAGGAGGGAGGAACAGGATCAGGATCTGCCCGAGCAGACTCCCACCACAGGGAGTTCATGGAATATTCTTGATTCCTCACGGGATACGGTTGTTCTTGCTCTATTTCACCCTTGCAAATGCTTCCAAGCTCCTCTCTCGAGTCCTCACCTGGTGACATAAAATCAACTCTGGGACACTTAAGAATCGTGTCTGGTTCACAGGTGTGTTTCTGGGTCGTGCCGCGAGGCGTGGTTCAGCACGATGAGCAACGTCTTGCTCCACGTGTTGGGAGCTCGTGCAGGAACTGTGGGGAAGGCGGTGTTGGTGGGCGGGGACAATCGGGGTGGGACGGCTTCACGAGTAGTGAGACAACAACATATGATGAGGACGCCTGTCTCCACGGCTGCATCCCATCGTAACAGCAATGCCGGCGATTGAACTAAGACACCGTGAGGCGGGTGCCGCCACATTTGGATGTTTGACGACAAATTCCATTACTCGTCACAGATTAGCATCATGTGGGAGGAAACCGGAGACCCCGGGAGAAAACCTGCCATGTGTAAGTGGAGACAAGAGGCTGATATTTAGGAATCCACTGCACACGTATCACGTGTCGCTGTGCACCACCTGCCCTTCCCGCACGCGTTCTGGGAGTAGCCGGTGAGCCGGTGGCTCCACGCGCCGGCGACGATCGTGCAGATCGACTCTCCACCACCGGGGGGTCCTGGTCCTGAAACAACAACAACAAACACGAAGATTCCCCCATAGCCTCAATGCTACGTTGGGGCAAGTGCCGAGTTGAAACCACGTGCTGAGTCTGTATGGTGTCTCCCTTTTTTGCAGAGTGTAGAGTGTGAGCGAGTATATATGTGTTTGGGAGCGTGTCTGAGTGTGTGATAATGTACAAGTGTTTGCGAGTGGGGAGCAGTAGCGTAGTGGCGTGAACCCAGCGAACCGAGTTCTATTCCTGCTCACGACCATTATCAGTGACAAATATACAAACCTGTTCCGAGCCTCCCCTAAATCAGCCTTAAATGAGTACAGGCAGTTCCTGGGTTACGGAAGACCCGACTTTATGAAAATGAATTTTGATTTAAAGCTTTCGTGACTGCAGGGATTCATATTCTTGGTTCTTTTAGTGAGAATTTTATTGTTTTATGAAAATGCTCTGATAAATGCATAAAAAATTAAGATGCAGAAATGTTTGCATAAGTTAAGCAAGCGCAAATAGTGCAGCGCGGTGAGGTTGCGGATGAATACCGCGGAGGGTCGCATAAGGCACGCCGCTTTACGCCTCACTCCACCAAAACGCCTCCTTCACCAAGCCCCACCACGATTATGGGCAATGTAATTTTTGTACACCATTAAATTATTGTTTATTTTCTATGCTTCGAATTATCTTTTCCCCCATGTTTCTATTGTTAGGTTTTTACTGTATTTAATGTGCGTGCATGTGTGTGCGTGTGTATGTAAAGTCTAGGCCTAGCCTAATGCACGGTAAACAAACATTCGGAAGTGACTGCTTTCTGTTAACGATATTTATTAAAATGTTTCGTGGTATTCATAAACAATTGGATCCAGAATATGTTCCATTAGTTTAATTATGGGTAGTGTTATTCGATTAAATGAAAAACGAATATGAAGTGCAGAGTATGTACAGCAATAGAATATAGGTAGCAATAGAAAACAGCACAATACAGTCCTGAGGGAAAACGAACTAGTATTCAGGTAGGGGAGGCACAACTATTTCTGGCTATTGGATTTTAGCTTTATTTCAGGGACAAATTGTTCAGTTACTGACATATGGAAAATTCGGGTTACGGATCGTTCTCAGGAACCTAACCCTTTCGTAACCCGGGGACGACATGTACCTGGTGCTGTGTGTAAAACATCAGCACTGGGGAGACTAAGCCAGGTGTGGTGTTGGCCACCCACCCTCTCGTGTGATGTGTCGACCTTCACAGGTGCTCTCGAACAGCACTTTTCCCAGGTAGCGTTTGTCTGCAGATTGCCCGATATGATATAATCACAACTTTCTGGACCACAGAGGACATGTGCTGCAGGATTGGAAGGATACCTTAGTGGTCCCCCTCTATAAGGGGGACCGTACTACCGGAGCATCTTCCTACTCAGCGTGCCGGGAAAGGTCCTAGCAAAAAAATGTTCAACATCGCCCTCTCGCCAAACACACCGAGGAAAGGCTTGCAGTGCCCGAGTGTGGCTTCAGACGGGGCGGCCTGCACGGATGTAGTATTCTCTGTCCGTCTGCTATAGCAGCAGCAGATGCAGCCAAAGCAGCTCCACTTCTCAGGAAGAAATGCGAACTTGGCTTCCGATGAGGTGGATTCGCCGTGTTCATGATGCAGGTGGTGTCCACCTCCATGAAAAGAACCCCTCAGTGTAATAGGGTTTTTCCCCTTTTTTCTGGCAACGAAACTGAAACCTTTTTACAAGGATTCATGTCTGGTTGAGCACCAATTGGGTCGAGGCTCGAAAGAAAGCCGTCCCTTGGTGTGGACCAATCAGTTTCAAGGACAATGCATATATTATCATAGTATGTTTTCCTGTTTGCATTTTGACTGCAAGTATTGTGGTTAATGCAGACATGAATCCTTGTAAAAAGGTTTCAGTTTCGCTGCCAGAAAAAAGGGGAAAAACCCGATTATTATATTTTGGTACTGGCAAAGGAGGTCTAATGATGTAGATGCTAACTCCTCAGTGTTTAGTGGCAGCAGTAGTAGAGGAAGGCACGCCATAAAGGAGCGCGCGTGACAGAGGGGAGCACAGAAATTGTTATAACAGTTTATTATAGTCATGAATAATGTTACCATCTTCGAAATATTATCGTTGTTTATCAAGTAGAATGTAATGTTGTTCATTTTATCATAGTTTATTGTTCTAAACAATGTTAAGAATGTTATAAAGGTTGTCAATGTTGATATAGAAGAATGCAATATTGTTAATGTCGATTTAGTTCATAATACAGTTGACTCCATTATCCGCTTGCGATTTATCCGATTTGAGGATTAACCACGCACCTGATATTGACACAAATTAATAACTCAAGGATGTTTCCCTTAATCCCAAATTAATAATCTACAAACAGTGATACACTTATTCATGGAAATGTTTATTACAAGTCACGTGCTCCGGTTAATCTGAAATCCATGTGATCGCCCCTACGGTACAGTAGTTGCATATCTTTACAACAGTGGGCGGAGTTTGATGTTGATTGGCGTGGCTCTGCTTCTGTCCACTTAGTGGGCCGAGTCTTCTGCGCGGGAGCAGGAAAGTTATCCCTGAGCATGTGCATCGTTCGGTCGATCGTTAGCATTCGTTCTAAATCAAATACTTTTGTAACAAAAAACAAGATCAATACATTCTTTACTAAAAAAATGTTGTTCATTAACAAACTAAATTTCCTTAACTTAAACATAATGTATATCTATATTAGTGGTTTTTGGCAAAGAGATCCACGTAAAATGGATATTTTTGGATGGTCCGCAATTTTTTATTAGCCACGGCTGTCCTCGGCATTAGCACGGATAATCAAGAGGCTACTGTATTGTAATATATGTTACCATTTATCAATGTTGATATAGTAAAATGCAATGTTAATGGGGGAGAACATACAAACTCCACACGCTTACTTATACTCACTCTTATATTAACTCACTCAACCTCTTGCATACTCACACTGCGGAATAGCGGGCGAACATACAGAATCCACATGCTCTGATACTCACTCGCACACACACACACGCTCTTACCAAATAAATACATTAATTTTAAAAATGTAAAGGTGCAGCCCTGGAATTGCTTGCTCACGTCACTGTTGGTGGAAGGGGCCTCCAGTAGAAGGAGCTCTAGTAGGAAAGCCGTGATCCAGCAGTACATTAAACATCGCTGTAAATAGAAATGTGTGGCACCCATGAAATCATAGAAGTCATGTTACCGGCTTCCTGGACTACCTGGGACAGCTTTCCCTGACACTCCCCACCGGCTCGCGGTTGACGACGCACTGACAAACCAGAGTGACTATGCCAATATAGTAAACCTCTATTCACGAGGGTTACAGCCTTGTGTTGCAGTCGAAACGCCGCGAGAATTTTATTGTTTTATATATATTTTATTGTTTCCCTTCAACGTGACTTTACCGAAAGAACCAAGAATATGTAGAAATCTTGTTCACAGTAAAAATGTGATAAGTTATTGCTAAGAGAACACAGCACTGGGGGGCGATAGCCGCAACACTTTCCCTGATTGCATTCGCCTCATTCTTGATGGATCTCACAGTCCACGCCAAAATGTCGGCCTATCACAGACGTGCTCTCGAGTGCTAAAATGATAACTGTGCGTTGTTGTTATCAAACACCTGCATCTCCCGATGAGTCGTCCACCTGAATTCCTCACCATCTCCATTGTCATCAAATCATCATGAAAGGTAATAAAAACGAATTGTCATTCATATTTTATTATTTATTGTAGTCAGTGGTATTAAACATTTACTATTCCCCCCTATGTTCACTCGTGCCAGGAACGTAACCCCATTTTCCTGGTCAACAAGGTTTCTACATTCGCGCGCGTTTTCAAGAACATAACCCTTGTGGTTTGAGAGGGTTTACTGTCCATATTTTATTCTGGAAGAAGCCAGTGTTATTGACGAATGCGTCCATGTATTTGTTGTTGTGCTTGTGTACCACTGCCAAAGTAGAAGCACCAAGTCATTCGCTGTGCGCTGTGTACATGAGAGCAAACAGTCGGTGCGGGAGACCAAAATTGTTAACATGGGTGAGGGAATGAATCTGACTGCTCACCCTTCATCTAGATGAATCATCGATTGTGCATTTCATATAGTGTACCGTCAAAATACACGACTGCATTCTTCGTCAGGGTCATTTTCAATGACGCGACACAACTGGGTGGGATCGTTTTGCATTATTTCACCGATTTCAGGCTCACAGCCTTGCAGGTCAATGCCGCGCAAAGAACACATTGGCAGTTCAAACGTCTTTTGTGCATTCCATGTCGCCTTGGGTCTCATAAAGCCATCCTCACTGTCGATGTGATGGTAATGTCTGTCACTAATGGCTTCTCTAGGCCAGTGGTTCACAACCGGGGGGGGGAGGGGTACGTGAGGTGATTTATAAAAGTGTGAAATTATAGCAAACATGAGTCACTGGTGAATAATCACGTATGAATCTGTCAATAGAAAATTACGACGCTAACATCGAAGTCCATATCGTGACCTAGATCGGTATAAAAGACCTTTCTAAATTAATTATCAACAATGTTGTTTCCAAAAGTAACCAGCGAGCGCGAACAAATTACGCCGTTGATTGTTTTATCCGCTTACAAGTTACTGGCTAGTTAGGGATACCTCACAAAATGGACAACTGGTTAACATTGATGTCCATTAGTCATACATTTATTTCTCTGAGCCGTGATGGGTCAGGCAAGCGAGGGTAATCGGTTGAAACACAATTCTACAAGAGGGCTAATAGTAGCCAGAGAAGGTTTTATTCTTTTTAAACGAATCTAGACAGAATATATTCAAACCTACGAACATAAATGTACAAAAGACACTTACATTGACGACTTGGTTAAGTTTGACGTTTAAACGCTTATCTTAACACTTGTTTTCGATAGAAAGTAAAATAAACATTGAGTGAACCTCTAGGTGGGGGGAGGGGGTAACGCGCAAAACGATTCTGTGATATTTCCACGAATGTTAGTACAGTAGCATTTGTCCCGCCAAAATACTGTACACGTGAGTTTTACTCAAACTTGCCGCTACCAAAAACTGCAGCCCTTAAGCGTCGGGCACAAAGAGAAGACTACATACCTGATATATAAAATCTATATGTAACACAACAATAATATATGCATAGTCAAGAGCTTACTTACCGACCGCTGTTGTTTGCGAAGGCTGGCAATTTGCGATGGCGGCCCCGCCCGCCGATCCTCGGGTGTGGGTGGGGTGGCTCACACCACGCCCGGCCGCCTTTGTCTCCCCGGTGGCGATGTTTACACACCGTACTCATTTGATGCCGAGTCGACCTCGGAGTGTCCCAGGACCACCTCGTACAATCGTCACCCGTGTTGGCCGTGAGCGGGAGTCGTGAGTAGCTCCCCACGCGCCGCCATGACAGTGCCGCCCACCAACACCACGTGGCCCCCACCTGTGGCGCGCTCGGGCGGCGCGTGCTCGGGCGGCGCGTGCTCGGGCGGCGCGTGCTCGGGCGGCGCGTGCTCGGGCGGCGCGTGCTCGGGCGGCGCGTGCTCGGGCGGCGCGTGCTCGGGCGGCGCGTGCTCGGGCGGCGCGTGCTCGGGCGGCGCGTGCTCGGGCGGCGCGTGCTCGGGCGGCACAGGAGAGTGAGAATCTGATGGCTGGGCGCAGGGCACGTGGTAATACGATCCCATTGTTGTAGCGTAGCGGCCCTTGCCAACACGGGACGCGTTTGGTTGATCGGCCTCCGCTTGTTTCGGGAACATGTTTTCGTGTTGCGAACAAATTGAACGTTATAGCAGACTCTCGTGAAGGAGAACGCTCGTTAAGCGAGACGTGCCTGTGGTTGGGAAACGAAACGACGTGAATGCAAATGTTGCAATGAAACCACAAATATACAAATGAGCGATCAAATCACAGCATCCGTGAGAGATGGTGTGTGGAAGATGAGTTTGTTGAAGTTGAACTGCCGGCTGCACTCAATTTCCAAAGTGTCTTTCCACTTGGGCGAAGACTCACCACCTCAGCTGCCTGGACACACACTTCGCAACCAATTTCCCTGATTTCGACGTGAAAAGGTGTCACTAGGCACGAAACCCATTTCAATGCCCAGCCTAAAACAATGGATGTGACCGCGGCTGAAACGAAACAACTCATTGAAATGTCACGTGATTAGTTGTTTTTTTCTCACGGAAAAGAGAGAATCCGCAAACCCCGACATCTTAACGCGTGCCTCGAAACCGATGGTGCCCTTTGCAAGCATGTAGTGTACACGTGAGTGAGCGCACTGACTTTGGATGTGACCGCTGAAGGTGGGATGTGCAATGTCAGCCACACCGCAAGATTTTGAGAAGCTGTGTCGCATGCCTCAAGCAACACGCGTCTCGACACTCGACCTGGTGAGTCCAAATTATTGCTTCATTTCTTTATAAAAAAAAAATCATATTTGTTGTTCTATAATACCGACACAAAATGAACGTACAGAATATCCTGTCACTTGAAATGTTTTTAAATTATGGTTATTGTCAGTTTAATAGGAATTTTGTATTCAAATAGGGTCATATTGCAAAATTGTTTTGAAAGTGCTGCTATACAGTGCGGTTAAATTGCAATCTTCAGAATTGAATATTAGTGTAATTGATTAATTGCAAATATTGGAGGTTATTCCACACAATCAAAATATTCAAGTTGATCTGTGCAGAGTCCCAAAGACGCCAAGAGTCCAGCAACAAACAGCACCATCAAATGTCAAAGGAATGAGACCCACGTGAGTATTGAACACATCGAACACAGAGCCTAGGACGAGAGTGGGCGGGGCAGAAGTGGTGGTTACATCGAGTTTCCCCCTCCCAAAGGAATGTGGAATATTGACCACCTTGCTGAGAGCTGCATACAGAATGGCATTGCACCCCATGCTCGTTTGGAGCAGCAAGACTCAGATTTTTCAGTTTATGCCAAAATACACTTTCATTTACAAAAGCAAACCTTACAGCTCATTTGCGAGTCCACTGCTGTACAAGGGCCTCGACACACCGTGTCGGTCATTTTTGTTGTTCGACCATACTTTACCATGCTGCTCGGTATGGGTTGGGGGGGGGGTACAGGATCTGTTCAGATGTCACCGATGTCAGCCATGGCCAGGAATCAAACTCAGATGGCGCAGTGCATGAACCACTGCATCATCACTCCATCCATTATCTTGGATCCAGCTAAAGGTAAAAACAATTGCTGTAACATTTTTTTGTTGCAGCAGGAAACCATGAATAGCGAATACAGTACTATAAAGACAAAATCGGTAGCACACGGATACCTTGAGTTTGCTATATCGCAGGTGAGTTCGTTGTCACATTGTGTTTATGTGACACGCACTTGCGAGATCATATGGATTTGTTTTACTGAAATCATGTGTTTTTATGGTGAATTCCTGATTTAGACCCCACCCCGGCCTCAAGCTGGGCGATGGGTCTTCATCTTCTTTCGCATGGCTAATGTAGACGCAGAGCAACAACTGCAATCTCACATTCAGGTGGTCAAGCCAGACAACCGCGCCAAGAGCAGTGGAGTGTATCATCACTGAGATGTCTCTTTCGTATTTGTGGATCGGGCGTTGCGTCGTTATATGCTGTACGGTCTGTTCTGGATGACCACAGTCACACACTACTGGGGAGTTTTTAATTTTCCACTTGTGCATCAGGTATCCGCATCTACTGCCGTGGTTTGTGCAGTGGATACAGTTTAGGGTGGACCATGAGCTTCGTGGAAGATCAAACCCAGGGATCTTCTTGCGTTGGCTCTTTCACAACAAGGCGGTGTTTGTGGGCGATGGGTGAGGGGCATGTCTAGTATGCGAGACTGAGACTGCGAGCGCAAGACATTGAAACGTCTCCTCGTGGTACATGCAGGCAGTGGTTTGCAAGGCTGGCACGGCCCGGTTTTATTCATTCGGGCTTTAATCGTTTTTTATATAAAACCGGAGCACCTGGATCCTGCCCAAATCCGGTTTTATTCGGTTTTATTAAAGTGAAGTCGGGATTTCAGTCGCACGCACCCCCCGGCGTTCGGGCCGGGGCCCGGGCTCAGCCGCCGTGCGCGTGAGTCACACGCACGGTGGCATGGCCACGTCGACCGCCGCTGCTGCTGCTGCGTCTGAGCGAAACTTCTCGACGATGGGATTTATCCATTCCAAGTTGAGGAACAGCCTGGCGCCCAGCACAGTCGAGAAGCTCGTCTTCATTAAGTCGAACCTCAACGCGTTCTACGACCACCCCACGCCCGGCGACGGCCACGACAACACCGAGTCCAGCGGCGAGAGCGACGACGAAGACGACGCGGCGGCGGCGGACGACGACGACGAGGAGCAGGATTGAAGTGTGCACGAGACGCCGATAATAAAACCAGGTTTTAATCGGCAAAATCGGGTTTAATTCCATTAAAACCAATGACCCGATTTGTCGGGCAAAAAAAAATCGGGTTTTTCCCACCCTTGAGTGGTGGTGCTGGCCTATTTGGTGACCCCGAGCAGAAATTGTTTTGCCCCTACCCCTTTCCTATCCATAAACGAATTGTGAGGCGACACGGAAGATGTAGCAGTTTTATATTGAATCGCTTTTTTAAATATTCCTTAGAAATTGAAATCGAGCTTAAATTTAGTCGACCTCTAGTGTCCTGAGTTCGAGACCCTGCATGATTATACAGTTCTATTCTCCTATAACACGGTAGTTGCGTTCCTGAAGAACACCGCGTTATGGAAAATCGCGTTACAATAAATAATGTACGGGGTGCTTAAATTGTTTTAATACTTGTGAGAATGTGCAACAATACCACAAAAAATGTGCCTCCGGGCTCTGGAGACCACCTAGAGAAGATTCCAGGCATGTGTTGACAATGATGGCGAGCAAGTGGAGACTCTTTGACTTTTTGCAGCTATTAACATACATTTCTTTATCATGTTACAGTGTATTATCCGTTCTTTTTCCATTAAAAACGATAGTCCCATATAAGTGTTAAAAAAATGTTGAAGCACCCTGCATAATATAGGGTAAAGCAATGTCTGCGATAACACGTGATGTGCGTACGCAGCCTAAACAAAGACTGAGGCGTGTGGGTAGCATCAAGAGCATCCAGCAGCATCCCACCTTGTGTGATGCTACACCGAGGTCGCCTTACAACTGCTTGTTCCTACTCGCGCAACGTAGTTCTGTTCACTCGATTGCTTTATAACCAATTCGTATGCGCGTTATAAAAATGTGTTCCCTAATACATTCATAGAATTATATCCAATTCGCCTTATTAAAACACGCAGCATTACAGAACAGGGGTTGCGCAATCAGAGGGGAGGCTGAGCGCGACGCTGCCTCACCTCTCGTCTCTTCCTGTATTTGCAGCGGAGCTCCGCACATTTGGCGACTTTGACTATAAAAATGTTTGGAATAGTACAGAAATGACATTTATAACACAGATCAGTGGGGAAATGTACATTTTTATTTGATTATTCTTTTTTTTCGTAACAGCTATTCTCATTGGAGTATGACAGGTGAGGCTGTACCTCCCCTGACCGCACGTCCCTGCGCTACACGTACATACAAGTGTATTTGATTTTACATTGAGATATGTTGTGCTATAAGTTGTTGATCCTTGTTATGGAGGTGGTTTTATTGGAGACTAAAGAGAAGTCATTGAGTTTCAACAGCTCTCTGTGCCACCCCGCCCTCTATAACCCTATCTATTGTACGAATTTACAAGAGCTTGCCATCACATGCCAAGCTGTTGTAAATGATAGAGCAGCTAAGCAGTCCGAGGGGCCCGAACGCCAAATTAGAAGATTGATCAGGTAAAAAGTATTTGTATTGTTTTAATATAATATAAACTACTTTAGTTTTAAAATGACTCCTTGCTAATTGAATTTCGTGGAGATTATAGAAACAAACGTACAGCCAAGCATACAGATTAGCCACTTATAGAGTAGATGCCCTCCAGTTGGCCCGTGGACCTCCACCAACCGATACATTTCAAATAAACCACCCCACTTCAGAAACAATTACGGCGTGTTTCAAGGTACCTACTGAATTTCCCTCTGACTACACAGCACGATAGCATGATGCATGAAAGAGCCATTGTTATCACGTCTCACATGCCGACTGTAAATACTTTTTTTTCGTAACATTTTTCACCTCGTGCGCATCACTGTTTATGTGAATAAACACAAAAAGTCAAAAACACGGTTAAAATCAAAACAATTACAAGAGCAAATTTTGATTTAAAGCTTTCGTGACTGCAGTAATTCATATTCTTAGCTCTTTCGGTAAAGTCACGTTGAAGGGAAACAATAAAATAATAAAATATATATAAAACAATAAAAAATTCTCACGACGTTTCGACCATAACACAAACGGTCGTCATCAGGTTTGTCGATTTGCATTAATTTAGTTATTTTTAAACGGTGTATTTATTTATAATAAAAAAACGTCAGCTCCACGCGCAGCGATTTGGCAGTTTATTTAGAAGGACTAGTCCATCTATGTTCTGAAAAGAGGAGGGGGGAGACGAAAAATTAATGTATGCTGTCTGAAAGCCACTGTAAGCGTGAACAATCAATTAAGACCTGAAATGGTTTATGTTTTATCGTCTCCCCGCTCCTCTTTTCAGAACATAGATGGACTAGTCCTTCTAAATAAACTGCCAAATCGCTGCGCGTGGCGCTGACGTGTTTTTTTTTAAATAAATAAACCGTTTAAAAATAAAAAATGTTCATGCAAACCGACACACCTGATGACGACCGTTTGTGTTATGGTCGAAACGTCGTGAGAATTTTTTATTGTTTTATATATATTTTATTATTTTATTGTTTCCCTTCAACGTGACTTTACCGAAAGAGCTAAGAATATTAATTACAAGAGCACTTTTTAAAAAGGAGGAAAAAACCTCCCGCCTGCCCTGATAAGTCCGGTATGCCCGATACCTTAGATGCCCCTTGGAACTGCTGCCCGGAGTGTCAAAATATTGCAATGTATGATGCGAGGGAGGATGTGGAATAAAACATTTTTCATGAATAAAAAGTTGGGCTAAAAAAGAAATGGTCAAATATCCTCAAGCAGTGCTGTTCACGAGGGATGTTTGACCATACTTCACTCAGCTTGTCAGTGCTGTTTAACAAAGGGGGCATCCAGGACCAGTTCAGATACCACTCCGCACTGCTTTTTAGCGGTGGCCGGGGATCGAACTTGCTTCGCTGGGTTCACAGCGCAATGCACGAAAACAACCGCGCCGTTCATCCACCCCCATCTTCGATAAACAAGGGGTCATCGTTGGCTTTAGAAACGCAGTGTAAATATTGTGCTTCGGTTAAACGCAAGTCAACTGTAGGCAAGTGCTATTTTTTAAAAGCTGAAGAAAACAAGGCACTTTCACAGCTCGATTTAAAAACACGACCCAACGCAAAGGCGCGGAGGAGGCTCGCGCGTTACTCGCGTTGGAACCTCGCTCGCGGCACGCTCAGTGGCGCCGATTCTCGTCCTCCTCCAAGAGGTCCTGCTCGATGAGGACGTCCTCGTGCTCCACGAGGTTGCCCTGGCTGATGCACGTGGCCACCGTGGAGGCGCTGCTGACGTGCGGCTCGCTCGCGTGCAGCACGTGACGCGCCTCGTCACGTGCAGGGTGCGCGCGTGCACACAGTGCGTCCCGGGGGCCCTGCCACGCGTGCTCACGGTGCACAAAGCACACCGACCTGAGACTCTCACCACACTACCACCAGCGTATCGCAGTCGTCTACGGTTGGCCACGTACGGTGCTAAAGAAGTTCAGCGTACGTACGTCTCTACTACTATCCCCACCACTGTCATCGTTACAAAGATGCTCACCACCATCGTCGTCAGCCAATTCCTATCCGTCCTCACCACCCCCATGATGAGGCAGCCAATCTCCGTCTCTCGTGATCGTCATCCAACGTCAACCATCTTCCGAGACTTGTCATCGTAATCATTGTTACCCAATGAATATGTATGTTGAACTTCTTTCACGCCGTACGTAGAGAACGTGCTAATCGGGGGTGCGGGGGTAGGACAACAAACTAAATCGGATTGGTTCAAGTGTCGCTCACGTTAGCCTTGGCTGAGAATCAAACTTAGGGTCACGGGCTTTTCATCAGTGGTACGTATTAAATGCTACTGTACTGCTCCACCCAAACAATTACAGCAACAAAACTTATTGGGTTGGTTATTTATGCATGTCATGATGTCTTAAAGTGAGGTTTTTGTTTATATTATGCTGATAAAACGATAGCGGTATAGAGAACGGATCAGAGATTTATGTCGATTCACTCACGCGCTTTACTGCAGTGTTAATTTCTTCATCAGGATGCTGTCGGTAACTACCCCCGGAACAATATGCTGCCTTGCCCAAATCTTTTTTTCTATCACAGTTGCTTAGCACAGGCCCAAAATGCCCATCGGCCATCAACAAACAGCACTCCTGAAGTTGGGAAAAAAACAAAATATATTTCTTGCATTGAGCGAGGTTACAAGATCTTGGGAAAGAAACGATGGGAGGGAATGTCGGCGTCACGGTCCAAATTGTGCAAATTGTCTGCAAAAGCCACTCATTGGGAGAAATGCACAGCAACATCACCCCCCTCCCACTCCCCCCCGCAAAACTCCTGCGGGTCTGCGAGACAGAGAGAATTGGATCGTCGCTTATTAATGCTCGTGACTGGCGATCGCGAGAGTCGGCGGAGTGGCGCTGTGGCCCTCCAGCTGCGCTCACCCTGGGGGTTGTAGCAGTCCTCGGCCATGCAGCTGAGCTGCTGCCCGAAAGGGGGCGCAGCGCTGTGCGTGTCGGGGCGCTGCACGCGCGTGGGCCACACGCCGCCTAGCACCGCTAGCACGGCGATGTGGGCACGCCCATCTGTCCCCAGCCGCTGCTCACAAACAAGCAGAATATTGATTTATACTGGAGGAATCCCATGAGCTATGAAGCTCTTTTTCACAGATGTCCAGTTAGGGGCGGATCAGAACCTTACAACCACAAATAACACAAAAACACGACAGCAGGACAAATTAGGGGCAGTTTAAAACAATATATAGTTGGTAAGGCCTTCTGAACCATGAGTGCCCAGGGCATCAGAAGACGTGCCATACTTGGGGAAGGTCTTGACGAGCCCATCGATTTGTTCCATGCTTGTGATCACTTCAGGTTTATTTGATACGTCTTCATTATTAATCTGTTGTTTATTTTGATAATGCTCTATATTTACTACTTTCGTAATCGTATACAAAATACATTGCGCTAATTATTTGCAATTATTTTCGTTCTCATCATCAGCAGCCATGTTCAATCCACTGCCGGATGAAGGCCTCCCCCAAACAATTTAATAATCCACCGAACACGAGCACCTGTGCGCGAGCCGATGTCGTTGCTCCATCTCCGCAGTGGACGATCTGAGATCCGTTTCATTCCTTGCCTGCTGCCACTATCTGTCCTCAACACGGCTTTTGTGGTTCCAGAGGATTTGCTCTCAGTTTGCTTTCACAGCCCCCACTTTATACTCTACATCACTATGCAAATGTATTTGAGTGGCGACATCCTTTTAAATGGTTTGCTCCTCTCGTATTACGATATACATTTTTTATTTATAAAACACCGGATCTCATGCGCACACGCGCACAACTCGCGTAAGCTTTGCGAATCAATGCATCAATACACACATACAAGCTGTCCCTTTTATCGCCGTCAACCTGAAGGTGTTATCGCAGGTTGTGCAGTTGAAAAGCGCTCCACTCCCCCACTCCCTGTCCCGTGGCACTGGCTGGTACTTCCTGTTGCAGCTCCTGCACTGGGACACCTGCACAGCAAAGACAACGAATGATCCACACCCCGATCAGCAACGGTGGAAGCAACAGAAGTTGTTGTTGGCGGTGGCATTGCCGCTCGTTGGCAAGGTTCACGATTCATCCCCGTGGCCACCCTGGTTAATGCCGCGGGTGTATTACCAGAAAATATATGCCGTATGCTCCACAGTGGATGTGACAAATCCCGTGACGCGATTAGGAAAAATAGTAGGCCACGTGCACTAGGGTCATGGTTCAAATAAATACAAATATTTGCAGATTACCCAATTGATAAAACCCATAGAAACATTTCGGGCAACTGGTAAACTACTACCCACTTGCAGCCTGGGGTCTTGTTCACCTTGTGCCATGTGGGGACAGCTGCCATCAGGGGCTCCCCTGGGCTAAAAATAAAGTTAAGTATTGGAATGATTGAGATGAGATGGAAGATGCGAGTTTCTGAGGCAAGCACCTTATAAATGGAACTGCAAATCCTACTCGAGCTAATTTATGAGGCAAGGTTCCAACTTACTGCATACTCACTATTGGCGTTCACCTAAGGCAGGGGTGGGTTACCTTTTTTCTGCCAAGGGCCATTTGTATGTTTATAACATCATTCGCAGGCCATACAAAATTATCAACTTAAAAATTAGCTTGTTATATTTGGTCAAACATTGAATTAACTCGCCCCTAATGTGATGGCTGGAACTGCTTCTCTTTGGCGAGGCGTGTGATGATGTTAGCTGGTATTGACGATGTTGCTACTCGCAACTGCTTGTCCAGATTTGCTCCTAGATTTATTGAATTTCGAGTCCCGCCTGCGGTTGCCTTGGCAGGGCCAGAGACCAAATGATTTCGCGGGCCTCATACAGCCCACGGGCCGGACGTTCCCCACCCCTGTCCTAAGGTATGGGCTTCGAGGGAAAGACTAGTAAATAATACATGAGGGGAAAAAAGGGAAAATTAGTTCAGTGACGATGAAAGATTTGAAAAGAGAAGTGGAGTGAGCAGTGTGGGTGGCAGGTGGAATTACTTCTAGACAGTGGAGGCAACAAAGGAGAAGAAGCGACAGAGTGGGTGAGATTTACTGCAGAAGATGACAAATAAGCCAATTGGGAATCAATTCATGATTGATCTTGAAACAGTGAGGGCAGTCTTGTAGCTGATCTGGCAGTGGCTTGGCAGCCAGTGAAGAGAACTGAAGATTGGGGTGATGCGGTCGCACTCATTACACACAAAGTGCTTGCCACAAATGAACCACAATACCTTGCTGATTTCGTCGCAGTGGCGTTTGGCTGGCCATCGAACAAATACCCTCACTGCATTGGACACTTTCAGATGCGCTTCTGCAACCGTCTGGAAAGCTCTTGCTTCCGATATACGGAAGCCACTGGAACTCTGCGCTCTTAAATCATCTCGATTGGAAACTTTTTTTAACTGCTTTTTGTGTTTAGTTTGTTGTCCTTCCCCCGCACATACGATGAGCATAGTTGGCTTCATATGGTGCAAAACAAGTTCAACATACATTTATAGGCGAGTTAAAGCATGGTGCAGATGAGTCTCGTGATGGGATTAAAGTTCAGACCATTTTCCGCTGTGGCACGCGTTTCCACCACACGCTGTCGCAGACGCTGCAACGCAAACTGGCAGTCAATTCTAGATTTGAAGCTTTCGGTAAAGTCACGTAGGTAATAAATATAAAAAAACAAAAATCACGACGTTTCGGCCACAACACAAGTGGCCTTCATCAGGTGAAGGGACCGTGCTGTCATGAGGACAGCGTTCGAGTGAAGAAAGCCAAGCGCAGGTCGCCTCCTTTAAGCTGTGAGGGGGTAAACAGAAAACGCCTTGATAAAGGAATTAGCATAAAATGTACTACTGTGAAAGCTTGGAATTAGCATAAAATGACATTACAACACCGTGAGAGTTTGGAATGCCACTACTTGAATAAATATACTGTACCATTGAAAATGTTTTAATGTTTGGTTCGATTTAGAACATCTTTCCAATGGTTGCTTAATTTGAAACCATCTTCTCGATGGAAATTGTGTCTGTGTTTGTAAATCTGAATTGCTTCGTGGACAAATCTCTGATAATAACCTGTGGGTTTGCAGAGGACCTTGGTATCAGAGAAAACTATACCATGATCACCCACAGGGTTGTAACCGTGATCAGCTACGGCAGAAGGATTCGTTCTGCCGTGTTTCAAATCTGATTTGTGCTCGCGAATTCGGTCAGAGACATGTCGTTTCGTCTCCCCGATATAGGAGTCACCACAGGTGCAGATCAATTTGTAAACCCCGGGGTACTGTAAGTCAGGAATGACATCCTTCACGGAAGGGATCAGGTCACGGATTTTGTGTACTGTATTGAACCGGACCAGGATCTTGTGTTTGTTTAGAATTTTGGAGATATTTTTAGTAACGCCTCCTATATATGGTAGTGTGATGGTATTGATCGGAGTATCACGTGGTTGTTTCTGTATGGAGGGAGAAACAGCTTGGCGGATGGTACGGTCAGAGTATCCATTCCTTTTGAGGGCCAGATGTACATGTTTTAATTCACTGGTCAGGTGGTGTTGGTCCGAAATGCAATGAGCCCTGTGGTATAACGTTTTGATGAGAGAATTATTTTGCATCGGGTGGTGGGAATCAGGTTTCAAGTAGGAATCTGTGTGGGTGGGTTTCCTGTAGACAGAATGTCCCAATGAGCCATCAGGTCTCCTCTCAAACAGAACATACAAGAATGGCAGCTTGCCATCTTTCTCTACTTCCATGGTGAATTTGATGGCTGGGCGTCTGGCATGAATGTGGTCTAGGAAAAGGTTCAAAGCTGGGAGGCCATGTGGCCAAATGACGAAAGTGTCATCTACATATCTCTTCCACAAGGAAGGTCTGAGGGTGGAAGTCTGGATGGCGTCTGATTCAAATTTCTCCATGCAAACATTGGCTATCACTGGTGACAAAGGGGGAACCCATGGGGGTACCCTCATTTTGTTTGTAGAAGGTGCCATTCCAAGTAAAGTAGGTATTGGTGAGGCAGTGCCTAACCAGCGCAGGTGTATCGGGGTCTAGTCCATGTTGGACCAAATTTTCAATTATTTCAATGGTATCAGGTACTGGGACCTTGGTAAACAGAGAGACCACATCGAAGCTGACAAGGATATCGTCAGGGGACAGTACAAAGTCTTTGACCATAGAGACCAATTGGGCTGAGTTAAGTACAGCTATTGTTATATTCATCGGCATGTTGAGCCTCGTTTAGTTTGTCACTGTTAATGTGCCATATTATTGAGGGACTGTGTGTTAGCTTGGTGTGACGTTTTCCTTTAACGTGCATTCATTGACAAAGATATGACAGAGCACAGAACAGCAAATAAAATATATTCAAATATATTGACTAGAAACCCCCCATTACTTATTTAGGAACTACCAATTGATTATTTTGCATGACGCATGAAGGCTGAGTGCTTGTACACATTTCTAAGTGTTGTTTTTAAACATATACAACCACTTGCTATAAATGTGTAAATGCAGTGTTTTCTAAGTGTTCACTAACCACCAGATCCGCGCCTTGTTCAGCCACATAGAGAATGACTGCTGCAAGTCCTATGATCGTTATGAACAGGAAACCTGCACACAGAAGGATTAGTGTCCTAGTACTTGGAGTAATTTGTGGAGTGGGCAAAGTAGGCCTTTTGGATTGTAGCTGGGATGCTGTGGTCTGTTCACTAGTTGCCCAGTCTTCAGATGTGTTTTCTCGTGTTGTCTGGATGAAATGTTGATTGTATGTATCATTCAAGCCTATGAAATGAGACATAACATGTGTATAATATCAAAACACATGCCAAATCGTGATAACATTTATTTTGAAAATGCTCTATATTAATCAATACTGGGAACTCTTGGATTAGGTCGCATAAATGTATAAGTGTTGTACACTGACCTCCAGTACTGTACCATTGGAACCTCCTTTGCCAGTAGCAAAAAATGATAATTGTTTTTTTACCCTTTTATCTGGCAACAAAACTGACACCTTTTTTGTGTCAGTTTTGACGCCAAAAGGCGCCGTGCGCCTTTTGGCGTCATCTGGTCCAACACCATGTGAGACTAGGCTTCTAAGGAAAGCTGTCTCGGGTGTGAACCAATCAATGCAAACATGACTCCTTGTAAAAATTGTGTCAGTTTTGTTGCCAGATAAAAGGGTAAAAAAAAACAATTATCACTCCAGGTCTGTGTTAAATAAATGGACAGTGAATAGGCCTTAGACAAGGCCTTGTTACAATAGTAATAATGTGTATTTACAAAATGACCATTGCAAAAACGTTACATTTATAAAATTGGTGGTAGAGTACAATGGATTAATTCCTACAGCTGTTTGAGATATAAATGTGTTTTTATATCGAAGCATCATTCATGCAAACATCTCACAACTCTGCACAACACATAACACATGAAGCAGTATATATATTCGGATGTTTTCAGCCAATGAATGAGTGATTACACGTGTGGGAGGAAACCGGGGCTCCTGGAGAAAATCCACCCATGCGAGGACGCAACACTCGATCCCGTACAGATGGGACAGATGGAGATTAGTCTACTCTTGCTGTACCGCCTTCTCCCGGCCAGTCAGGGTACTGCAACCTCTACCCTCACGGGAAGGGAATTTCGCAACATTTGTCTGACCCACCAACCCTCACTGGCTCCACAGTGCTGGATTACATGAGGGCAAATTGGTACCTATTTTATCCACCCGTGGCCTGAGACAACCCACAACAAGTATTTAGTTCACAATACAGTATTGCTAAACTGTTAGCATCACCTGATGAAACAATGTTAACTCCTTTAGTATTTTTTTCATAAATATGTATTGAACTATCCCACCATTTATATCCTGTACAAACCTTACTGTTAAACTGCATAGTATTTAATAGGAGGTGCAAGGCATTGTATACACGTGTTGTGTAACCGTGAACCCTTGGCATATCTTTAGAGGACAAAACTTGAGGAATGCATTTTTGTTTTCCGAGCACAGTATTCTAAAAATGCAAATATTAGAATTACTGTATTGGCATGCCTAGTGCAATCGCCAAATCAGATTTGACACGTTTCTATCGTCTAATTAATGCCGCCGTACCTCTAAAGTTAAAATAGATCAAACTTGAAAACTGTGACACGCGTGATAAGCATGATCACGTGAGTCACTTATAAACAACATAAGCTGGAAAAGCAAAACATTTAGCCTCTAAATCTGGAGTTACCTACAGCAAAGATGAGAATCATTTACATCTGATTCCATGAAATTATTTTACAAGAAGACTTTGCACATCTATGGGATTAACAGCCAAGGTGGAGAAATTGAAATAAATGATATAAATTCGTCCCATTAAGACAGACAAATAGATAGCATCTTCTCATGTTGAACATAAATGTTGGCACTAACTTTTAATTTATGGTAGATACGTGGCTAATTTTGATGCTGTACAAATTGTACGGTAAGTGTATGTATAAGCTATGCAAATGGAACGAATTGTCCTGTAAGCTTCAACATAAAACAACACTTTAATAGTACTGTATACAACAATATAAAATTATCCATGTAATTGTCTCCTTAGAACTCAGCTTCTGTTGAAATTTCACATATTTGACACTTTCTTCATTCTCGGCAGAATACATTTTACTGAATGCAAATGGTGACTTTTTAAAGTTTTTGTAAACCAGTCAAAATGTCTCCATGCTCCGATGCTTGCTGGAGCATTGCTCATGTCCATTGGCAGCCCCGAGTGACCGCGTAATGCACCGTTGCACATTCCTGAGCTGGAGGGTAGTTGTGAGGGACACGGGCCCCCGGCTCCCCCTCCGGGGGAGGGTTGATCTCGGGAGGGCTGCAGGTTCCGGACTCCTCGCTCGTGTGAGAACCGCCGCTATCCAACTCCTCGCTCGTGGGGAGAAGGCTGCTGCTCCCCGGCTCCTCTCCTCGTGCCGCAGCCCCTCGGGTCCGCGGGTTTTGTTTGGGGGGCATAGCTCGGGGCTGGTGCACGGCTGCCTGGAGTCAATCTGTCGCTTCTCAGCCACTCAAACGCGACGTCTCCGTTCACACAACCCCGCGCACCACTCGCACGCGCTGAACCGGGGGTCAGGGGTCAGAGGGCAATGACGTCCTTCGCACACGCGTTGCCACCGAGGGCGGGCAATGGAGATTGTTTAAAGGGCTGTAGGAATAATCCCACGTGTACCCAGGCGAGTCCACCGTCGCTCACCGCGGGCACACGCTAAACAAAAGCCGTATGGATAATCTCGCGTGTACGCCGCCCGTCTACCTCACGTTAAACACAAGGGCGTATGAGTAACCTCACGTGCCCCTGTACGAGTCCGCCGCCGCTCGCCACACACACACGCTAACCACGAGCTACGCGCAGGAGCGAGCGCAAACACGTGGGTAAATACACACTCGCGCGCAAACACAGGGTACAACGACGCAGGAACCCCGGTCGGGGGTGCACACAATGGCCGCCTCAACAGAGTTACCCGCGCGCAACTCCCCGTACCACGACGAGTGGACTCACACCCCCATGCGCCCGTTTCACACTCGCAGAAAACACATGACAAGGTTTATTGATCACTGACGATTTATTTCCGGCGTGTCTGCGGGCTACTATTACCCGAGTCAGTCCGAGTCAGCAGGGCAGGTCTAACCTATCTCCCGTTGGTCTAAACCCGATCTACCTCGTCCCTTTGGAATTCAACTCCCCACTCTCTCTTTCGTACTCACGTTTCGCCTCGGATGCGCGGGCCGTCGCGGAGAGACGAGGCTGCACGAGGTTCTTGCGGGGAGCGGGGCCTGGCTTCGCTGAGACTTGTCCCACGGACGACCCAGTGGCCGGCAAGCTGACTGCTCCGATCGCTCACATGAGGAGAATGCGAACCCCCATCGTCGCTCTCCTCTCTCATTTGAGCCTTCTCTACATCAAAGGTCTGCCCAGCTAACCCACGATACCCCACCGCCATTGGTGCGCCCGCCTCGGTGCCTTCACAGACATCCGCATCCCTCTCTACCCATCAACAGGGGCCGCCGTTGGGTCGTTGCCATTGGCCACGGCGTGCAAGCATATTTTACGGCCAATCAGATGCTTCCCCTTGTGCTCGTGTGGACCTAACCGCGGTGACTGAGTAGCCTCGTCGTGACCATGCAATTGCACGTCAATTCATGGCTCCGCGGTGTAATTCAACCTGGGGGAAGTCGTCCAATTCCCTGGCCCCAGGAAACCGTGGGGGATGTCCCTACGAAAAGGGCCCCTGGGTGAAAACCTGGAGGCCAGGTGACTTCCCCACGAGGTCCTACGTGGGGGTGTGTGTGTGCTCATTTTGGAGGGTGGTGAGGGAGAAGCAGCGTCGGCCCGGACCCTCTCCCGTGGTGGCGTTGCAGGAACGGCTCCGACGGAGCTGCTTCGCTATTGTGGCACCACATAGTCTCTCCAAAGGGCCACTGATACTCATTCTTATCCAAGTGCTCCTTACTTGTCTTACCCCAGAATGGACGATGGGTTGAGTCAACTTCCGACTAGCATATGATCTATCTGCCTGTTGTGGGATGGGTGCTCTGCTACCTGGCGAGATGACTTATCATGTAAGATGAACTGATGCGATGTTATTTACGAAACACAGCCAATTCTGGCTGTCACCTGATAAGGATGGTTGTAATTACTGTCGAAACGTCGTACTCGACTTTTTAATGGTGTGGGTTTACTCTCCAACACACAACCGGTGTGCTGAACGAGTAAGGAAAAAAAGGGAGGGAAAAAAGTATTTGATCCCCTGCTGATTTTGTACGTTTGCCCACTGACAAAGAAATGATCAGTCTATAATTTTAATGGTAGGTTTAATTGAACAGTGAGAGACAGAATAACAACAACAAAATCCAGAAAAACGCATGTCAAAAATGTTATAAATTGATTTGCATTTTAATGAGGGAAATAAGTATTTGACCCCTTCTCAATCAGAAAGATGTCAGGGACAAGATTGTAGACCTACACAAGGCTGGAATGGGCTACAAGACCATTGCCAAGCAGCTTGGTGAGAAGGTGACAACAGTTGATGCGATTATTTGCAAATGGAAGAAACACAAAAGAACTGTCAATCTCCCTCGGCCTGGGGCTCCATGCAAGATCTCACCTCGTGGAGTTGCAATGATTATGAGAACGGTGAGGAGTCAGCCCAGAACTACACGGGAGGATCTTGTCAATGATCTCAAGGCAGCTGGGACCATAGTCACCAAGAAAAAAATTGGTAACACACTACGCCGTGAAGGACTGAAATCCTGCAGCGCCCGCAAGGTCCCCATGCTCAAGAAAGCACATATACATGCCCATCTGAAGTTTGCCAGTTGTTATATATGCCCCCCTTTCCATCTTAATATTAACAAGTAATTTTTCAATACATATAGATACATATTTCTATTGTTTCTTTTAATTTTAATAATGAATAAAAACACCAAACCAGGCCTCAGCATGGCATGTGGAGGTCATATTTACCTTGACCCACTAACACGATTTTGACATTAAGAGCCCTCCCAGGGTCAGAGGGAGCAGATAGAGAGCAGAGCGCAGCGGATTGCCAGGGGCTGACGTAAACACACCAAGCCAGGGTCACTGGGAGTTTGCGTTAGCCTAGATATAGTTCAGTCAAAAAGCTGATTGGTTCTACATTACTATTAAAGTAACTTAAAATCGGAATTCAACGACAGGGTAGGCTAAAGTTATTGATCTTCACACCAACTTTAATTGAACCCTGCCAATAGCTACGTCAATGTAATCATCACCCGTCTATTAATTTAATATGAAATGTATTTTCATATTTTAATAATTTCTATACGACTTGACCCGAAGCCTATAACAATCAAGTTTTCCTAAGTCAACATAAATGCCATAGCCTCCACCCATACGCAAATAATAAGCAGGGTTAAAGTAAGAGTGGAGAGGAAAAGGAATGCAAGCGCACAGCAAAACTGCAACGTAAGCAAAGGGCGATGTTAAACCCAGGGTCGGAGAGAAAGGGAAATCCCGGCCGTCTTTGTATCCCTGCAGCGCGGGGTAGGAGTGTGTATACGCTCGGGGAAACACGAGTCAAACACCACAACGGGAAGCTGACCCAGACATGGATTAATACAGAATCATAACTGTGGAACTCTGATGAAATGAAATGTTAACTTAAAACTTTTTAACCATTTCTTTGTGCGTCGGTGAAAGTCGGAGGGAATATCGCCCCTCCCTCCAGGTTGTGCACCCAGACAGAGAGGCGCCTTCGAGACAATTTATAACATTTGATTGTTTTACTTGTGGGTGTAATGGTAGGAGTATGACAACGGAATATACCGTCGGTGATGCACAAGGACACACACTGACACACGTACGGACACACACACGGACGCAGATACATACGAACAAATCCTGACACAGCAAAAATCGAAAGAAACCCCGCCTTGTGGGCAGGATCCGAGTGAAGGGATTTTTGGGCATAAAAAGAGGATCCTGAGCATTGAAACCTCAGTTCGACAGGAGTGGGTCGGCTCAGCAGAGTTCGACCCGGGGGGGGTCGGCTCAGCAGAGTTCGACCTGGGGGGGGTCGGCTCACCAGAGTTCGACCAGTGGGTCGACTCTCGGGAGACAGTTTGACTCGGAGGTTGGAACTCGGGGAGTTCGACCAGGGGGGTCGGAACTTGGGGCGGTTCGACACGGGAGAGAGTTCGACCAGTGGGTCGGCTCAGGAGCAGTTCCAATCGGGAACAAGAGCAACAGGTCGCCAGCCGGCGAGCTGCAGAGCAGGGGGCGGCGAGCAGAAGCCAAAGTGGCCCCGTCGCTACCCACTGACGTTGGCAAGACTCGCAGGGTAGTGAGGCGTCACCTAGTGTGATTTCCAAGAGCTGAAAGACAGAGTATTGCTGATTCTACATTGAGTCCAGCTGCAGAGCGACCGACGCACCAAGCAAGAGCTTCTGCAAACCAGAGCAAGAGCACGTGCGACTTGAGTCATCCAGCAGTGGAGAAAAACCTGCTTTCAGCAAACCAGCAACGAGCACGTTCGAGTTCTCCACCCAGAGAGAGGGAGCGTGCCGATGCAGCTCATCCAACAGCGGAGAGAAACTGCTGTCAGCGAACCAGCACGAGCGTGATCGCGCAGCTCATCCAGCAGTGGAGAGAGGTGTCCACTGAGCAGCACTGAGAGCGATCAAGCAACTCTCCCCCGTGGACGGAGGCTGGCTGCTGCGTGGAGGAGGGCGGTGATTCGTATGACGCACTCCCACACACCTCACCGCTCTAAAGGGAGCGAGGCTACTTCTACAAGCGATGCCAACTTCAGCGTATGGCAACGCAAAGAATTAATTCCAAACACTGACTATTCAAAACAATTCATATCACTCAAACATACATGGGTCCTTAACCAGAGGCGAACACTCAAGTCCGTGAACCATCTGGCTGTGGAAGCATCGATCGTGTGATAACAGTCTGACATTTATAAGTATATTCATAATTTCCCTCTTTAATATTTTGTTTTGGACTGTACTTCTAATCGCATAAGTTACCAACCGATCCAACAATACGAATTAACCCTTGGCACCTTCGCCCCGGAGCTACGCTCCCGGGGAGGAATCGTGCTAAACCGATTTTCTGATCATACAATCTTATTCACGAATTAATTAATTAATCTCCCGTGAGATAACACGTTCCGCCGCATACCCTCACACTAAGCCATTTCGGTAATCTTATATTCTGTCCGGTGGATCTGTTGTTACATTTATGCCTTTGGAAATAATAACTGTTTGATTGTCTTTTTATATGAATACCGTTGGATGTTAATCAATCGCCTGTGATAATGTGCTGACCATTTCAAGCATAATGATCGTTCATATTATAATGTATAAGCTTTTGTGTAGCATAGCATTTGCATGTCCTGACTCTCTCACTAACAGCAATCGCTTTATGCGGGGTCCATGTGTTATCAAAGTGAAATCGTACAGTCGTTGATGATACTGTCTTGATACCGTGTGGATACCGTGTTGAAGTTCCGAGATTGAGAGTTCACATACATATTATAGTTAAGGTTTAATTAGAAAATAAATTGATTAATACAGAAGTGGTCGTGTGATTCTTTCCTGAAATTTTTGCATAAGACCTGTATCCTGCGACGAGATATGAACTCGGGAACCTAAACTATAAACACACCAATCCACACTCATTAAACTTTAAAGCGAATGATATGAACTTGGGACCTAAAATATGAACACTCGGGGAGTGTTAAAGCGAGAATCATTGTATTATGCTGATCAATAATACGAAGTTAGACAACGAGGCCGAATTGACACTAGCGTAACGGCACACGATTGATTGCGTTATCCTGATTGATAACCCCACCTCGTCAACGAGGCGGGGCCTGATTATCATAAAGGCTATCATTAACACAACCACACCCACTCGTATAAATTAATACGATTACCTCTCTAATTAGCATAGTTATACGCATAATTACACGAATTAACATAATTTGGGATTAGTATGCAAATTTCGAATTTCATTTAATTTTAATTATTTTTCATCAATTTTCACACACCCACATATACAACACAGTGAACATCTGAATGATTCAGAGGACAACTGGGTGAAAGTGTTGTGGTCAGATGAGACCAAAATGGAGCTCTTTGGCATCAACTCAACTCGCCGTGTTTGGAGGAGGATGAATGCTGCCTATGACCCCAAGAACACCATCCCCACCGTCAAACATGGAGGTGGAAACATTATACTTTGGGGGTGTTTTTCTGCTAAGGGGACAGGACAACTTCACCGCATCAATGGGACGATGGACGGGGCCATGTACCGTCAAATCTTGGGTGAAAACCTCCTTCCCTCAGCCAGGGCATTGAAAATGGGTCGTGGATGGGTATTCCAGCATGACAATGACCCAAAACACACGGCCAAGGCAACAAAGGAGTGGCTCAAGAAGAAGCACATTAAGGTCCTGGAGTGGCTTAGCCAGTCTCCAGACCTTAATCCCATAGAAAATCTGTGGAGGGAGTTGAACGTCAGCCTCGAAACCTTAATGACTTGGAGAAGATCTGCAAAGAGGAGTGGGACAAAATCCCTCCTGAGATCTGTGCAAACCTGGTGGCCAACTACAAGAAACGTCTGACCTCTGTGATTGCCAACAAGTGTTTTGTCACCAATTACTCATGTTTTAAGTCATGTTTTGCAGAGGAGTCAAATACTTATTTCCCTCATTAAAATGCAAATCAATTTATAACATTTTTGACATGCGTTTTTCTGGATTGAAAATGGTCTTGCTGCCACTGCCGTTTATTTGATTGGAAACTTTGGCATTAATTCCAGCTTGGTATTTTTCTCCAGTTTGCACTGTGATTGTGTATTGCTTCACCCTAAGTGCTGTAATCTCCATATATATAAAAGGGAAATTTGTGATTGTGTGTTTGTTAAAAATGTTTAGTGTACTTCCCGACATGCAACAAACTTTAAATTTTCCATGTGGGTACTTTCCAGGCTGTACACCATGCAAAAAGTATAAAACAGACTTTTGTATTTTTGGGGGGGGGGGGGAATCAATAATGCATATATTTTTTGCACGGCAAGTGAGCTGTGATGTCACATCTGTCATGTGACCCGTGTGCGGAAGCGAAACGGAGTGTGCCTGCTGATCGCGGCTGAAGTGAAATACAAATGTGTTGCAGGTCTAAGGCGTTCTTCGCGCAGCATTGCTTTATTATTTCAGTCGTTTACTGCCGAACGCACCCTGAAAGTTGTGTGTGTCTGCAGCAAGCGCGTGTATGTGTACCTATGGTTAGCGCGCTGCGCTACGAACCCGGCGACCTGAGTTCGATTCCCGCTCATGGCCACCACCGGTGACGATTATTTGAACCGATCCTAGGCCTCCCCTAGGTCGACTCAGCCTCAAACGAGTTACTGGTGTAGGGAGACAAAGGCGGCCGGGCGTGGTGAATCCAAGTCCCGAGCGAAGCCGGGTAGTAAAGCTAGTGTATCATATAATACAAGTGTATACTGTGTAGGAAGTGGTCAGGCATTGTGATGTATGCCCAAATCTGGTGGTGTTATGTGAAATTTTATTATAGTATACTGCACAGCTGTATAGGCGCAGCCTAACAGAAATGTTAGCAGTTTGTGGAAGCCCCCGTGCCATTTGGCTTCTGAGAGGTACTCCCACCTCTTCCAACATGTCTGCCCCAGCATGGAAGTGGAGATCAAAATCTCAGTGATAGACCAGAGGACGCAAAAAGGCGAACAGCACAAAGGCAATGCCACTATCAGGACATTGAGAGCTCGGGGTGAGCAGCTACATCATGGGACCTCCCTTGCCACTATCAAAATATAAGAATAGGTTTAACCCTTTCTGGTAATAAAACTAATTCGTATATTTAGATTGTCTCTATGCTGTTCGCCCTTTGGCTTCTTCTGTCTAACTGTTTGAGACTTGGCTTTAAAGAAAGCGATCTCTTGTGTGGATCAATCCGTTTCAAAGACAATGCATATACTATCAGAGCACGTGTTTGTTTGCATGCTCACCACAAGTATATGTGCTTGATGCAGACATGGATGCTTGCAAAATGTTTCAGTTTGGTGTTTTAACATCTTAACACCTTTTATTATATGAATTCCTGCAGTCACGAAAGCTTTAAATCAAAATCTTAATACCTGTTTTATTGCCAGAAAGGTAAAACCTATTCTTATATTTTGATACTGGCAAGGGAGGTCCCATGATGTCTGGTGATTGTTGAGGGTGGGCAACATAGCAAGGGTGACACTAATGGTGGAATAATAACCAGTAAGTAGAGTGGAGAAAGGCCAGGGCTACCCTCTACTCCATGCAAAACAACCTAAATAGGCCATCACCCTTTACAAGAAAAACAAGTGATTTTCAGCAGCCAAAGTAATGCAGTATTGTGTATCCTTTAAGTAATGGGTGAATACACAAGTCCGACATTTTTAAAATCTTTATTGTCGAGCACATGTCATCCACAAAGTTTAAGGCACTTCGGCAAAGTTAAGACCATACTTTTACAAACGGACATTCCCCGATTTACGCCCAGGATGCATCCCTAAAATCCAGAAATTTAATCGAAGTAAAGAGATGGGATGGTGGATCAGTCAGGGACGCGAACGCTTCGGCGCCACCTGGCACGTAAATGTCGCTAAACAGCGTAAACAATGTTGGGTCTAAATGGTAAGGTTCGTAAATCTCGAGTATGTTATCGCAACGTGCCACAGTACGTAAAACGGGATAGGGTATAAATAAGTTGAGTACGTTCTCGTTAACGTACATAAAACGGGAGAGCGTACAGACTTAAAAACACTCGTAAAATAATAAAAATATATTTTTTGGATTTTTAAAAAACAGTAATATCATCTTCTTTCGTATGGCTGATGTAATGATCCCCGCTATGGGGTAAACACTTCGTTGAGAATAAGGGGTAAGGGCATCAAGTGGCCCAGCTGGAAAGTGGCAGGAGTGTAAAAAGTTGACAACCCCTTATCTAAGTAGGGTTGTTATCCTTTGAGCAAGTACAGGCAAGTTATAACATCTCCTGGTCGCATTTCTTAAGGAACCGACATATTAGTGGAATGCCATCACCAAAACCCCAGACAAGAACTTTGATCACTCTGCACACCCCTATCCTCGACCGGCTAGAGGCACCGAAACTTAATTATAGACTAGAAGCATACCGTCTTGTGGACAGTGAGGGATTTTTGATTATACGCAGCATTAGGTGTGGCACCTAGTCTCTTGTCTGCTGTTCCAGGCTCACCTTTATCGGTGTTACTATTATATTTTCGGTAAGCCTAGTGACTCCTGTGTATTGTGGGTCAAGTCTAGTGAGAACAGTCGTGCCCATTCACCTGAGGCGATTCAATAGGGTTGGTCTGTCTTACATTTTTAGACAAGCCACCCTGCCAGTTGTCACGCAGTAGCGTATCTCTGGGACAACACGGTGCGCTCACAATGTTACAGGATGACCCCTTTATCCCGTCACTCACACCTAAGCCTACACGTTCCCAAACACTCACACACCCTTAAGGCACTTTTAGCCTTAGATGACGTTCACCACCCACTTTGGGCTTTGTGTGGTGGGGTGGTCCATATTTATCGGAAGCTGGGCACACTCAATTGTGATTGAAACCTTGTTTGCTGCACACTTTCATATTTTTCAATTACTCCCTTTCCCTATACAGGTGGACCACATCCTCCCCATTATATTTTCCCTTGTTACTTGTACACCTGGCCCTCAAAAGGAATGGATACTCTGACCGTACCATCCGCCAAGCTGTTTCTCCCTCCATACAGAAACAACCACTTGATACTCCGGTCAAAACCATCACACTACCATATATAGCAGGCGTTACTAAAAAGATTTCCAAAATTCTAAACAAACACAAGATCTAGCACCACTCACGTTCACACAGCACCAGTCACCTGTACACAGCACCTCTCACCTTAACACAGCACCCCTCGCTTTCACACAGCACCACTCTCCTTCACACATCACCAATCACCATCACACAGCACCACTCAGCTGTACACAGCACCACTTACCTGCACACAGCACCACTCATCTGTACACAGCACCACTCACCTGTACACAGCACCACTCACCTTCACGCAGCACCATTCGCCTTCACACAGCACCACTCACCTTCACACAGCACCACTCACCAGTATACAGCACCACTCACATGTACACAGCACCACTCTCCTTCACACAGTTCCACTCTCCTTCACACAGCACCAATCACCTTCACAAAGCACCACTCACCAGTATACAGCACCACTCACGTGTACACAGCACGACTCACTTGCACACAGTACCACTCGCCTTCACACAGCACCATGCACCTTCACACAGCGCTACTCAGCTCTACACAGCACCACTCAGCTGTACACAGGACCACTCACCTCTACACAGCACCACTCGCCTTCAAACAGCACCACTCACCATCACACATCACCACTCAAATGTACACAGCACCACTCACCTGCACACAGCACCACTCACCTTCACACAACACCACTCATCTGTACACAGCACCACTCAGCTGTACACAGCACCACTCACCTGCACACAGCACCACTCACCTTCACACAACACCACTCACCTGTACACAGCACCACTCACCTGCACACAGCACCACTCACCTTCACACAACACCACTCACCTGTACACAGCGCCACTCACCTGCACACAGCACCACTCACCTTCACACAACACCACTCACCTTCACACAGCACCACTCACCTGTACACAGCACCACTCACCTGTACACAGCACCACTCACCTGTACAGAGCACCACTCACATACATACAGCACCATTCACTTGCACAGAGCACCACTCACAAACATACAGCACCACTCACCTGCACACAGCTTCATGCACATACACACAGCACAATTCACCTTCACGCAGCACAATTCACCTTCACGCAGCACCATTCTCCTTCACACAGCACCACTCACCTTCACACAGCACCAATCACCTTCACAAAGCACCACTCACCTGTATACAGCACCACTCACCTGTACACAGCACCACTCACCTGAACACAGTACCACTCGCCTTGACACAGCACCACTCACCTCTACACAGCACCACTCACCTGTACACAGCACCACTCAGCTGTACACAGCACCACTCACCTGCACACAGCACCACTCACGTGTACACAGCACCACTCACCTGCACACAGCACCACTCACCTGTACACAGCACCACTCGCCTTCACACAGCACCACTCACCTGCACAGAGCACCACTCACGTACGTACAGCACCACTCACCTGCACACAGCTTCATCCACATACACACAGCACCATTCGCCTTCACACAGCACCACTCACCTTCACACAGTACCGCTCACCTGTACACAGCACCACTCAGCTGTTCACAGCACCACTCGCCTTCACACAACACCACTCACCTTCACACAACACCACTCAGCTGTAGACAGCACCACGCAGCTGTACACAGCACCACTCGCCTTCACACAGCACCACTCACCATCACAAAGCACCACTCAGCTGTACACAGCACCACTCAGCTGTACACAGCACCACTCACCTGCACACAGCACCACTCTCCTCCACACAGCACCACTCACCTGTACACAGCACCACTCAACTGTACACAGCACCACTCACCTGTACACAGCATCACTCACCTTCACACAGCACCATTCGCCTTCACACAGCACCGCTCACCTTCACACAGCACCGCTCACCTGTACACAGCACCACTCTCCTTCACACAGCACCAATCACCTTCACAAAGCATACAGCACCACTCACCTGTAAACAGCACCACTCACTTGCACACAGTACCACTCGCCTTCACACAGCACTACTCAGCTGTACACAGCACCACTCAGCTGTACACAGCACCACTCGCCTTCACAAAGCACCACTCACCTTCACACAGCACCACTCACCTTCACACAGCACCACTCAGCTGTACACAGCACCACTCACCTGTACACAGCACCACTCACCTGTACACAGCACCACTCACCTGCACACAGCACCACTCACCTTCACACCGCACCACTCACGTACATACAGAACCACTCACCTGCACATAGCTTCATCCACATACGCACAGCACCATTCACCTTCACGCAGCACCATTCGCCTTCACACAGCACCGCTCACCTGTACACAGCACCACTCTCCTTCACACAGCACCACTATCCTTCACACAGCACCACTCACCTGTATACAGCACCACTCACCTGTACACAGCACCATTCACCTGCACAGAGTACCACTCAAAAACATACAGCACCACTCACCTGCACACAGCTTCATGCACATACACACAGCACCATTCACCTTCACGCAGCACCACTCACCTTCACACAGCACCAATCACCTGTATACAGCACCACTCTCCTTCACACAGCACCACTCACCTTCACACAGCACCGCTCACCTGTACACAGCACCACTCTCCTTCACACAGCACCAATCACCTTCACAAAGCACCACTCACCTGTATACAGCACCACTCAACTGTACACAGCACCACTCACCTGCACACAGCACCACTCTCCTCCACACAGCACCACTCTCCTTCACACAGCACCAATCACCTTCACAAAGCACCACTCACCTGTATACAGCACCACTCACCGGTACATAGCACCACTCACCTACACACAGCACCACTCACCTGTACACAGCACCACTCACCTTCACACAGCACCGCTCAACTGCACACTGCACCTCTCACCTAAACACAGCACCACTCACCTGCACACAGCACCACTCACCTGTACACAGCACCACTCACCTGCACACAGCACCACTCACCTTCACACAGCACCGCTCAACTGTACACAGCACCACTCACCTGCACCCAGAACCACTCTCCTCCACACAGCACCACTCTCCTTCACACAGCACCAATCATCTTAACACAGCACCACTCACCTGCACACAGCACCACTCACCTGTACACAGCACCACTCACCTGCACACAGCACCACTCGCCTTCAGACAGCACCAATCACATACATACAGCACCACTCACCTCCACACAGCTTCATCCACAGACGCACAGCACCATTCACCTTCACGCAGCACCATTCGCCTTCACACAGCACCGCTTACCTGTACACAGCACCACTCACCTGTACACAGCACCACGCTCCTTCACACAGCACCACTCACCTGCACACAGCACCACTCTCCTTCACACAGCACCACTCAGCTGTACACAGCACCACTCAGCTGTACACAGCACAACTCAGCTGTACACAGCACCACTCGCCTTCACACACCACCACTCACCATCACACAGCACCACTCACCTTCACATAGCACCATTCAGCTGTACACAGCACCATTCACCTATATACAGCACCACTCACCTGTACACAGCACCACTCGCCTTCACACAGCACCACTCACGTACATACAGCACCAGTCACCTGCACACAGTAGCACTCGCCTTCACACAGCACTACTCAGCTGTACACAGCGCCACTCAGCTGTACACAGCACCACTCTCCTTCACACAGCACCACTCTCCTTCACACAGCACCAATCACTTTCACAAAGCACCACTCACCTGTACACAGCACCACTCACCTGCACACAGTAGCACTCGCCTTCACACAGCACTACTCAGCTGTACACAGCACCACTCAGCTGTACACAGCACCACTCGCCTTCACACAGCACCACTCACCTTCACACAGCACCACTCACCTGTACACAGCACCACTCACCTGTACACAACACCACTCACCTGTACACAGAACCTCTCACCTGTACACAGCACCACTCACCTGTACACAGCACCTCTCACCTGCACACAACACCACTCGCCTTCACACAGCACAACTCACATACATACAGAACCACTCACCTTCACAAAGCACCACTCACCTGTATACAGCACCACTCACCTGTACACAGCACCAATGTCCTTCACACAGCACCACTCACCTGCACGCAGCACCACTCTCCTCCACGCAGCACCACTCTCCTCCACACAGCACCACTCACCTTCACACAGCACCACTCACCTTCACACAGCACCACTCACCTTCACACAGCACCGCTCACCTGCACACAACACCTCTCACCTTAACACAGCACCACTCACCTGCACACAGCACCACTCACCTGTACACAGGACCACTCACCTGCACACAACACCTCTCACCTTAACACAGCACCATTCGCCTTCACACAGCACCGCTTACCTGTACAAAGCACCACTCACCTGCACACAGCACCACTCTCCTTCACACAGCACCACTCTACTTCACACAGCACCAATCACCTGCACACATCACCACTCACCTGTATACAGCACCACTCACTTGTACACAGCACCACTCACCTGCACACAGCACCACTCACCTGTACACAGCACCACTCACCTGCACACAGCAGCACGAAACTGTACACAGCACCACTCACCTTCACACAGCACCACTCACCTGTACACAGCACCACTCACCTGTACACAGCAACACTCACCTGCACACAGTAGCACTCGCCTTCACACAGCACTACTCAGCTGTACACAGCACCACTCAGCTGTACACAGCACCACCTGCCTTCACACAGCACCACTCACCTTCACGCAGCACCACTCAGCTGTACACAGCACCACCTGCCTTCACACAGCACCACTCACCTTCACACAGCACCACTCAGCTGTACACAGCACCACTCACCTGTACACAGCACCACTCACCTGTATACAGCACCTCTCACCTGCACACAGCACCACTCGCCTTCACACAGCACCACTCACATACATACAGAACCACTCACCTTCATAAAGCACCACTCACCTGTATACAGCACCACTCACCTGTACACAGCACCAATGGCCTTCACACAGCACCACTCTCATTCACACAGCATCAATCACCTTAACACAGCACCACTCACCTGCACACAGCAGCACTCACCTGTACACAGCACCACTCACCTGCACACAGCACCACTCGCCTTCAGACAGCACCAATCACATACATACAGCACCACTCACCTCCACACAGCTTCATCCACAGACGCACAGCACCATTCACCTTCACGCAGCACCATTCGCCTTCACACAGCACCGCTTACCTGTACACAGCACCACTCACCTGTACACAGCACCACGCTCCTTCACACAGCACTACTCACCTGCACACAGTACCACTCTCCTTCACACAGCACCACTCAGCTGTACACAGCACCACTCAGCTGTACACAGCACAACTCAGCTGTACACAGCACCACTCGCCTTCACACACCACCACTCACCATCACACAGCACCACTCACCTTCACATAGCACCACTCAGCTGTACACAGCACCACTCACGTACATACAGCACCAGTCACCTGCACACAGTAGCACTCGCCTTCACACAGCACTACTCAGCTGTACACAGCACCACTCAGCTGTACACAGCACCACTCTCCTTCACACAGCACCACTCTCCTTCACACAGCACCACTCACATACACTCAGCAACAATCACCTTCACAAAGCACCACTCACCTGTATACAGCACCACTCACCTGTACACAGCACCACTCAGCTGTACACAGCACCACTCAGCTGTACACAGCACAACTCAGCTGTACACAGCACCACTCGCCTTCACACAGCACCACTCACCTTCACACAGCACCACTCAGCTGTACACAGCACCACTCACCTGTACACAGCACCACTCACCTGTACACAGCACCTCTCACCTGTACACAGCACCACTCACCTGTACACAGCACCTCTCACCTGCACACAGCACCACTCGCCTTCACACAGCACCACTCACCTGTACACAGCACCACTCACATACATACAGAACCACTCACCTTCACAAAGCAGAGTGTGGGTGTGAGGGAAACGCGTGTCGGCACGCCGCCCTTGTTTGTTTACGTGCGGGACGGGGTTTTTACTTGCGAGCGCGCTCCCCGCGGCACGCCGCCACTGAACAACGTAGCGCGCCGCAAGCATAAAGCGTACCGCCCCGCTAATTGAGTCATGCCTACGAAATCAGCAACACAGTCAAGGGCACAGGGGGGCAAGGAAGTGGGGGCCTGTAGCCCGAACCCAACAGAGCAGCCGGGGGGTAGTGGGACAAATGTAGCCGGGGAGTCGGGAGCCAACGGCCCCGACAATTCGGTGATGGCGGGGGACGGTAGCCCCCACACTACCTCTTTCAACACTTATTTCACCAATAAGCTTGTCACCATCGCAGACTCCTGCACGTCTTCCCTCACATCGCACCAACGCACCTCTCTCTCTTCTTCTGAAATTGTATTCGCTCCCCCAAATACATTTCTAACCACATTCAAGCTGTTATCTTCAAAAGACGTTTTCTCTTTAATTCAATCACTCCACGTAAAGTCATCTCCACTCGATGTCCTCCCAGGCTCCCTCTTCAAGCAATGTGCTCCGGAACTCGCCATCATTATCAGGGACATCGCAAATGCCTCATTCTCTACGGGGTGTTTTTCATCCAACCTCAAATCCGGCCTGGTATCCCCCCTGTTAAAAATGCCAAGTCTCGACCCTGATGACCCATCTAGCTATTGTCCCATCACCAATCTCTCCAATCTCTCTAAACTCCTCGAAAGACTCCCCCTCGCCCACCTCAAACCCAATATATATTACCATCAAAACAACTAGTGTCATCTACCCGCGCCGACCTTTGCCGAGTATGTGCTACTGTTTCATGCTAATTTGTGTCCCATTGTCTCTCAGTCCAAGCCCCACCTTCTCTGTCTATTTAAGGCCTCGACACAGAGATGCTGCTTCACTGTGTGCGTGTTTCTCCTCATGTGTCTCTGTGTTAACTCGTTCTGCTTGGATGTCTTCTATATATGTGTATGCGGTCTGTATTCTATCACTCTCTTAAATTTCACACTTAACTTGCAATTTAACAATCTTTGAAATAGCGTAATCAACCAGACCATGCGTTAATTGTGTTTTGACCGACTGTCTGTGTTGCTTTATATGGGTTCCAAATTTTGCTAAACCCTGTTTGATTTAGTGTGCTCCTCTGTCTATATATCTACGGTTATGTGTTTCCTCTCTCTCTTAAATTTAGCTCTTCTGTACCTGATGATGATTGCTTGTGTTGCAATCGAAACGTCGTACGCTATTATGTAATTTTATTTTTATTATTTCTTATTTCTACGTGACTTTACCGAAAAAACCAAGGAGTAATTCCTGCAGTCACGAAAGCGTCAAATCAAGTTTGAACCAACTCTACGGGGAGGTATTAAGTTTGTGTCTTTGTGTTGTCTCTGCTGGTGTGTCTACCTTTGTGTCTTGGCTTGGGTTTGTGTCCTCCGCAGCCCCTATGTGCTTGACAACTAGTGTTATCTACCCGCGCCGTCCTTTGCCGAGTATGTGCTACTGTTTCATGCTAATTTGTGTCCCATTGTCTCTCAGTCCAAGCCCCGCCGTCTCTGTCTATTTAAGGCCTCGACACAGAGATGCTGCTTCACTGTGTGCGTGTCTCTCCTCATGCGTCTCTGTGCTAACTCGTTCTGCTTGGATGTCTTCTATATATGTGTATGCGGTCTGTATTCTATCACTCTCTTAAATTTCACACTTAACTTGCAATTTAACAATCTTTGAAATAGCGTAATCAACCAGACCATGCGTTAATTGTTTTGACCGACCGTCTGTGTTGTTTTATATGGTTTCCAAATTTTGCTAAACCCTGTTTGATTTAGTGTGCTCCTCCGTCTATATATCTACGGTTATGTGTTTCCTCTCTCTCTTAAATTTAGCTCTTCTGTACCTGATGATGATTGCTTGTGTTGTAATCGAAACGTCGTAAGTTATTATGTAATTTTTTAATTATTTCTTATTTCTACGTGACTTTACCGAAAAAAACAAAGAGTAATTGCTGCAGTCACGAAAGCGTCAAATCAAGTAGGCACTATGTCACTACACATGTAAAGATTTGCAATAGCAGGAGACAAAGGAGAGGCCATTTGCTGCTCCTTCCTTTTGTTTCAAGAAATCACCTCTCCATAAGAAATGTTTTATTTAGACAATGGTCAGCTATCTTTTGGAATATCTTTTGGTAAACCTGTCTTATATACTAGTGTGTCGAGTAATTGAATTGACTCGTTAACCGGAACTTGAGCAAATTGAGAAATTACATCAAAGCTTACCAGAATATCATTACGTTTAAATGTAATATCTTTAATCACATTCACAAGATGTTCTGAATTTCTTATGAATGAAGATGTCCTACTGATATCGGGCTGTATTTGTTTAGTTACATATTTAGCTAATGTATGTGGCAGGACCTATTGTACTATGGGTCGTAATGGGATACCGATTTCATGAATCTTTGGTAACCCATACAGTCCAGGTGGTATTCTTTGGGTCTTTCGGTAAAGTCACGTAGATAGGTGACTTCGATCAGGCACGGCACCTGGCGGGTGGCTGATGGAGATCCTCACAACCTTTGTGCAAAGCTTGAAACCTGAACTAGGGACCAGCAGTGACGCAGATAGAAACAGTGATGACCACAATAAAATGCAAAAAGAGAAACTATCTTCGTGACTTTACTGAAAGACCCAAAGAATATAAATTCCTGCAGTCACGCAGATTTAGTCCTTGGCTTAATTTGGTATTGCTCAGCCTTGGGAATTAATTAATTTGCAATCATTGCAGTAGTCTTACAATCTAAAGCAGGGGTGTCCAAACTTTTTTTCCCGAGGGCCACATACAGAAAAATATACGAAGGACTGGGCCACTCACTAGACGTGAGGTATACTGCCTCACTTCTCATGCACTAATATTGGCAAAATCAATCAAATGCAGGTAAATTACTTTTGATAATTGAACATGTTTAAAGAAAAAAAGCCTCCATCATAGCTCTCCATTAGTAGATTTTCATTTAATTTTTTACAAAAAAGTTGGCAGGTCATTCTCTCAGTGACAGCCTCAGATTGGTTCTTAGGGTGCTGATCCCCCTTCATTGTCCTGTATGAAGGGAGAGACAAGAAGAGAAATAGGGGATGTGGAAATTTCAAGCTTATTACACAAATAAATTATTGGGATTGTTAACACATCAACTAACGTTTGCTAAAAAATTGTCATCAACTTTAATTGACTGAATTTATTAAGTAATTGGGCTTATTAACAAATGAAAACTGTGTGTATATTTTTAACTTACCTGTAATGGGAAGAATGTTGCGCTCAGTGGGAGCAGTGATGCTGCGCTTTGGTCTGAAGGATAGCTGGCAGGTCAGGAGTAAGTTTGGTAGTTGAGATGCGAAGGACGTCACGGAGATGGCTGTCGGTCGTTCTGGTTCTCAGTCTGCTTTTGTTCAGCGTTAACAGAGAGAATGTCTGCTGACAGATGTATGTTGAGCCGAACAGACTCATCATTCGTTTTGCGTGGCGTCTCATCAGAGGAAACTTGGCCTTTTCCAAGCTCCGGTAGAAGTCAGGTAGGGAGAGAAGCTAATGCTGATTCTTCAGAGAATCATCACACTGAATTTCGATCAGTTCTAATTGCAGACTCTCCTCCACTTCTTTTGCATCCATTGAAAACGGAGCCGCAAACAGTGTGATTTCCTTCTCAATGACAGAAAAATCTTGGAAGCGCTGACTGAATTCTGTCATGAGAGATGTGATCACAGACACATTCTCCCATTTTTGCAGAGAGCTTGGCATTTGGAAATGCGCATTTGATTTCGGTCAGCGTGGGGAAGTGCGCTACATTGAAGTTGCGCAGTTGTGACTCGAAGAGACGGAGCTTCGCACGGAATGCTTTCATGTGCGCATACAGCTGTGGTACCAGCTGCTCTTTGTCTTGTAGTCTCTTGTTCAGGGTGTTGAGATGATCAGTGAGATCAACTAAAAAAGCCAGGTCTGTCCACCATAAAGGGTCACTGATCTCATGGAGAGGTCTGCCCTTTTCTTTCAAAAACTTGTCGATATTTGATCTCAGGGAATAAAACCGCTGCAGCACGGAGCCGCGACTGAGCCAGCGCACTTCAGAATGGTAGAGTAGGTCCCCGTATTCAGCATCGACATCAGAGAGGAACGCTTGAAATTCTCTGTGGTAAAGCCCTCGTGCCTGAATTATGTTGACAGTTTTCACAACTGTGTTCATCACATCGCCAAGCTGGATTATCTTGGCACAGAGGGCTTCTTGGTGGATGATACAGTCCATTTTGACAGCCTCACCTCCGCTCTCCCGCACCTTGGCACTCACCATAGAGGCCATTCCTTTGCGCTCGCCTGTCATTGCTGGAGACCCAACCGTTGTAATTCCACACAGCTAGTCCCATTTAAGTCCAGCCTGGTCAATTGCATCTGACACAGCTTCAAACATGTCCTTCCCAGTTGTTGTCCCCTTTAGACTCCGAAGATCGAGCAGTTCCTCCGTAATGCAAAAATTATCAACTCCCCACAAAAAAATTAACAGCTGTGCAGTGTCCGTGGCATCTGTGCTCTCATCACATTAAATCGAGTAAAAATCGAAAGCACAAGCTTTATCTGACACTTGCTGTTTTAAGTTAGCCGACAAGTCTTCAATTCGCCGCACAGCCGTATTTCTGGACATACTATCATCATGGAAATCCTGCATTTTCTCCGGGCACATTATTCCCACGACTTTAGTGAGGCACTGTTTGATGAAGTCACCGTCTGAGAAAGGTTTCCCGTGCAGGGCAATGAGTTGAGCTACTTCATGACTGGCTATTTTTGCATTTTCTTGAGCTTTGTTAGCAGGAAAAAAACCTGCTGCTGCGTTAGTAGGCTAGCTGCCATTTGCTTTACCTTCTCCTTCCGCTCGGCGCCAGTGTAGGACGTGAAGGTCTGATGTTTCGTTTCATAATGGCGTCGTACATTGTACTCTTTAATCACGGCAATACTCTCATTACAAATCAAACAGACACACTTTCCCTTGGTTTATATGAAAAAATATTCATTTTTCCACCGAGTCTGAAATGTTCTGCACTCACTTGCAATCTTGCGTCTCTTCGGTTCCGGCATTTCTGGTGACCCTGAGCATTTTTTTTTCGATTGCTTGCTTTGTGGAGACGCTGCCTTGTTCAAGACAATAGCGCCACCTAGTTTTTAAACTAAGAAATGCAATACAGTGGGCCATAGTCCATTATATTTTTAGACTTTGATACGGGCCAATTAAAAATGGATGACGGGCCGTAGTTTGAACACCCCTGATCTAAAGTATGTTGGATCTCGTTTAATTTTAATATAGGTACTTTCTTCCAGTAAATCTTTAATTGTATTATCTTAATCCACTCGTGACATCACCACAGTTGCGCAGCCTTCAATCAGGAGCGGCACCTGGCGGGTGGCTGATGGAGATCCCCACAACCTTGGTGCAAAGCTTGAAACCTGAGCCAGGGACCAGCAGTGGCGCAGATGGGAATGGTGATGACCACAATAAAATGCACAAGGAGAAGAAACTGAAGTCAGGTGAGAAAAGTGTGTGTGTGTGTGCATCTACCAGTCATCTCAGTAAGTTAACCCATGTCACCTGGGTATGTTCCATGGCCTCCTGTCAGCGAGCTTTCGACATTTCACTTGGCCTAAAGGTACACGTAGCATGGCACAAGTTCCTTAAAAACAGGAGTTGTGTTTTACAGGTTGTCTTCATGACACACCAATCGTCAACAATGGCAGACCATGTAATTGCAATCGCAATTGAATGGGCTACGTAAAAAATCTGGCCACAGAGTTGAAAAAGCAAAATTTTTCTCTCTCGTGAACAAATCCTTCATCACAGTCGTAAAACTGGGCTGGAGCTTCCAGTTCTTCCTTGACTGATGCAATTCAATATTCAGCAGTTTGTTGATTTAAGCTTTTATGATCGCTGATTCACTCCAATTAATCACTATTGTTAAGCTGCTCCCTTATGTTAAGCTGCTCCCTTATGTTATTGTTCCCAGGCATTGATACTTCCAAGGAGCTGTTGTGCAAGGTTGACTGCTTCCTCTCATCCAAACTGCCTCCTGTCTTTCTTTGCCGAAGTGTTTCCAATTTCCTTTAAACCTGCTCTAGTATATTCTTTTCAAGAGACACCTTCATACTCGCCTGATATGTTGTCACTATTGAACTCTGTCGCTGGGAATTTAGCATTGAACTAAACGGCTTCGTATTAGCTGCAGTCACCAGTAGCTCCTGGTTTCAACGTGTTGAGCTCACACCCCACACAAGGGAGAGGTATCAGGCCCCTGTTGATTCCGCCCACTTACATTTAAATTCTAGGTTCTTGCAAACCCTTTATCATGAGACATTTGAGACACTATTTCAATAGTTAGAATGACGTATTTAATCTGAGTATGTTCTCCAATGTGTTCTCTGTTTAAACGTAATTCCAACCATGCATCTCGCCGTGTATATGCAGTTTTGAGTTTAAATGTTTCATAAGGACACTGCTTTATGTGGTGCCACGACCGCGGAGCAACTCCGCAAGTGCTGCGATTCCCTCCCGGCCCCCACACTAAACACACACCCGCACGCAGCGCACCCACGTAGTGTCCTGGCGGGGGATTGCCTGGCACATCGGGTTTTTATCCGAAGGGCCCCTAGAGGGAGAGTCCCACGGTTTCCCGGTGCCAGGAGACCCCCAGGTTACATTCCGATGCCCCTAAAATTGGTTTAAAATTATATGGCCGCAGAAAGAAAAGGTTCCCTGGGCCAACCGCAAATGAGTTACAACATTGGGGGGAGGACGGAGGGCAGAACACTAAGCAAGCAAAATCACAAGAGCCCTTCCAGACAATGGGCAACAAGGGACAATGGGTGGCCGGCGCCGCCGCCGTGGCACTCGAGGAAGGACGCAGTAACAAGGGGGCAGTAACCACAGGTAGACGCACGATTGGTCGCACGGGACAAATGCCATCCCCGCCCTTTGAAGTGAGGGGATTAGGCCACGGTAGAAAGGAGGAAACAAGAGCGCGAGGGCGCAGGTAAGCACACGATTGGCTGCGCGGTATGACGTCACCCTGGGCCTTTGAAATAAAGAGAATAAAAAGGGGGGCTTCGGACGATTTTCAGTCAGTTGTCTCCAACCTCCGGGCCGACAAGACCCACTCAGTGCCGTCCTGCCTCCTCGACCCACCCGCAGCATCCATATGATGCCAGCGAGTACTGCTACGAGGCAATGATAGGTGAAGTTTTCGCTCGTCCTTCTCCCTCCAACTCTCACAGCATGTGTGATGCCGTGAGTACAGCTACGAGGTACGTGGTAAAATGCTTGAGTGACTGGGTTCATAGGCAGAGTCAGGCTAAGCCCTTCCTGCGAAATATTCCCCCTTCAGGTAGGGTGTATTTGCGCCATTAATAAACTTTAGTTCAGAGTATCGGAGCAGTGTGATTTCTGTGTGTATGGGTAGAACCTCGGCGTGGTGTCTGCGATTTGTGTGTGGTGCGACTGCGCGGGGAGACGGTGTGCGCGAGAGGGCAAGCGCAGGGCTTCAGCATCGGCACGATGGTGGTAATTTGAGCGTGTGTGTGAGGCGTGCGTGCGTGTATTAAAACATACACGGCCGCTGACGCTCGCGCGTGTGTGTGTGTGAAACACGATCGCCTGCAGTGTGCCGCGTGAGTAATTAAGACGGGGGCGGGGTGCAATAAACCCATGCTCGCGCGCGTTTACGCAGCGACAATAGCATTAAGGGCGAGGCGTGCATGTGTATTCATACAGCCCTTTAGCATTAGCCTTTGTGTGCTAGCAGATTAGGGCTTAACCACCTGGAGGAGCGCATATCAATACCACCGCCGTCCCGTTTTCTTTAGCGCGAACCTTTGCACGAAATACGCGCCTGAACGCCTCCGCGTGCGCTGGTGTGGTGGTGTACGTGGGCGTGAGATAACCCCAAACGGTGGTGAGCCAGTCACTTAGCCATGTCCGTCAGAGAGGGCGCTGGCGCGGGGGGAGGGGGCGTTTATTCGATCGGCGGGGGCCCGGCGAGATGGGACGAACAGCGCAGTGGAGGAAGGAGTGGAGGGGGCAAACGTTGCGCTCCACCTGCCCAACGAGGGCGGCGGGGCGGACGTCGGCCCCCACCACACTTCCGAACAATTGGGTTGCTTATTTAATGCAAGTTGGTTTTCCTGTTAGTCTGTCTGTCCGGGTATTGTTTATGCGTTATTAGTGTCTGTGGAGTGACTGACGACATTTACGATATTTTGTTGCAAACGATTTTAGTGAAAATCTTCGAGACGATTTTTTCTTTTCATTCAGAAATCCTGAAGAACCCGGCTAGCCACCGTTGATTGAACCGAGGTATCAAGTATAGCAAGTTGCCAGATTCAAGTCACCAATTAATTCAGAAACAGACCATCCTAATACTTAACGTGGTTTATGCCAACTTAAAAACATAAAAAAAATTACATTCAACTATATTGATTGGGCATATAAAGACCTACTGAAATTATTTAATAGCTAGTCCTGTCAGTGACATCTCCCTTGGAAACATGCTATATAACACTGACACGGGTTAGGATATCACGAAAATTGCTACTTACACTTCATAGTGGGTTGTAATTACTGGAAGAACATGCAAACTCCAAATATACAGCAGGCATCAAGGTCGGGATTGAACCCAGAACCTCCTGTATGCCAGGCGAGGGAGTTACCATCTCCCCACCAATGCAATTTGTTCCCATACATCAGCACTATCATCCTCCATGGTCATTCCACTGCTGGTTAAAGGCCTTCCCAAGCCCTCTCCATCTTTCACAATCTTGCGATCAAACCGCACAACCAGCACCAGCACACCAGCTGACTTCATTGCTCCATCTCCTCGGTGAACAGTGTGGCGACGTGGCCTGGCGCTACCGCGATCACAGCTCATTGGAGAGGTTCACGGTTCAAATCCAGCAGCTGCCCTGGTTATGACTGCGGGTGCAATAACCATGACACTGCACGCAGTCTGCTTCACATTGGACGTTAAATATCCCCTGACGTCATTCGCAGTAGGCCATTATGTGCCGGCATCAGCTAAAATGCACCGCAAATTACTCAATCGGGACACTCCACAGCAGTAGCAATCATCGCCCCCTACTGTCAGACTCATGCCGCAAGTCACTCTTGCAAATGAGTCATCATGGTCTCGCGTTCTCACCATCAGTTTAAACAACAAATTTGATACTTTTGGACGTGTTACTTTCAAAAGCTGCCACCATTCTTATTATTGATCGTAGGTCATCCCTTCCCACAGCAAGTCCTACCCAAGCCAACTTACCAGTTACAAATGTTAACCAGGTAATGTTCTCCGATTCTACATGTTCTTCTATCAATGTAATTCCAAGCGTGCATTTCTCCATGCTACTTTGCACACTTCTTAGTTGTTTTCCCTTTAAAATATATATTTATTTAGATGCTCTATAAAATCAACTACTAGCGTTGTATTGCGGTGGCTGGCGAAGATTGAGTTTTAGAACTCATGATAAATTGTAAAAGGTGCCTCATAAGCACAGGTTACGTTACTGTTAACACATACGACTGCAACACAACAGCAGTCTAAACAATATATTTATATATCAAAATAACAATTTCAACAATAACATTTCAACATTCTCAATTGAACTGCAAACATCACAACCAAGTGCATTTTTCTTCGGTGAAATGTCTTGATTTTTTTATTATTAAGAACTGTGGGCGAATGTAAGTGTAATCTTTCGCTTGTGTAGAAACAGCTGATGGCACAGATTCATCAATCGCCGACTGCCAGAACCCCAGAAAAATGAAGCACCGTGGAAAACGTCGAAGAGAAACTCTTCCTCGAATGTAATGCTCCTGCCACTTCCGCTGGGGCAGTGAAAAACATCTCCTGCTCGTAACAGATTCACGAATCAAAAAGAGACCGGCGTTTAAGTATTTAAAATATATTTACATCGCAAGATTGTGAGATGTGGTCACTTGTGGAGGCGCCTTCATCAAGCAGAATATGGGCAATGCCAATATGCAACTCAGAAGCCAACATTTTTAACGGCTGGGCCGAACGACCTTTTGGGGGAATTGGTTAATGTTTACAAGGAACCTTAGCATCATTAAATGAGGTCATCACTCATTCTGTTAACAGACTTGACAGTCAGTTGGCAGGGGTATCTTGAACACTGCCACATTTTTCTATTCAGTTGGAGAGGTAGATTTCACTTGTAATACCGTTTTCTCTGGATTTTAAAACTCCAAGAAACAAGTTTTAGGTGTCTTAATTTCTGGTGTCGATGGTCAAACACATACACATAAGGACTTGTGTGTTATTCACCTACCAGATTATCTCAGTGCAGAGATCACAGTAATTGAACTGGATGATTCGCCTCTCGTATTCCACCACTTTCAACCACCTGGAAATAAACCCAAAATCACCCTCACCACGTGGGATTGCTAGGGACTTAACAACTTCGGATTTCTATCCAAGTTTGTACAAGTGGGTGGGCGAGTGGGAGTGCAGCGGTTTGAGCGCAGCGTGGTAAAAAGTCGCTTCTTGAGTTGGAGTTCAATTCTCGGTCACGTCAGTGGCGAGTAATGTCTGAACCGGTCCTAGAGACACTACCCGGTCCAAATTACTACAAAAAAACACGAGGTAATGAGTAACTCCAAATTTGCAGTAAATAGGACCGGTAAATATGCAGTCATAGTTTGTGCGACTAGTGACCCCTGCAACCCTACGTTTATCAACCCACATTGACTCAAGTGGTGAAGCATGGTCAAACGAACCCCAGCAGTGGATTTAACAAGGACTGTAAAGAATGCACATAATTTACAACCTTACAATTAGCATGGTTGGCTACGTACGGTGCGAAAGAAGATCAACATACATGTTACAATAGAAATGGAGGTCCGATGTATAAACCTGGGATTATTACGAATACTATTACAATGGGAAGATGCACGGGCAGGTTGCATGGTGAGGTAATATGCGAATACTCCTTTCTCTTCGAAGACGTCTGACTAAAATATCCTCCTCTTGGGGGGGGGCAGCTCCGCCGGGCAGTAGACCTTTCGGCAAGTGGCCACGAGCAAGAAATTGCAGGGTTGCACCTTCACCTATTAAACTTGATTCGAAGCTTTCGTGACCGCAGGAATTACTCTTTGGTTCTTTCGGTAAAGTCGCGTAGAAAGAAAATACATTAAATAATAGAATACGACGTTTCGAATGCAACACAAGCAGTCGTCATCAGGTAGAACTAAATTTGAGAGACAAAACACAGACACGGAGACACACAGACAGACAAGCAGAGAGACAACACAGAGACCCAATGCCTCCTGTTGTGGACTTAAATAGAAAGGGGGGGGGGGCAGAGAGAGAGAGGTGGGTCTGCTGGAGCAGATAAATTAGCATGTCAATGAGATCCGTGTGTAAATCCACCCCGCGGTAGCAGGGGGAGAGAAAGACCCGCCACAGGGTCGATTTACACACAGCTCTCATTGACATGCTAAATTATCTGCTCCAGCAGACCCACCTCTCTCTCTGCCCCCCCCTTTCTATTTAAGGCCAAGAAACAAGAGGCATTGGGTCTCTGTGTCTATGTTGCGTCTCTCTCTGTGTCGTCTATCTGCTTGTGTGTCTGTCTGTGTCTCCGTGTCTGTTTTGTCTCTCAAATTTAGTTCTACCTGATGACGACTGCTTGTGTTGCAATCGAAACGTCGTATTCTATTTTTTTACATGACTTTACCGAAAGAACCTAAGAGTATCATCACCTATTACTATAACAGATGACAGACTAAAAAACGCGAGCTACCTTCATCGACAAGCTCATCAAAATACATCGCTAGGCGTGTTCGCGCACGAGCGTAACGCATATTCGCTGCAAAGGCCGTAGTGTAGTTGGCATGGCCGCTGGTTGCAAGGAATGAAATGGTCCAACTCCCTTGTTAAATTTCCCTGAGCCCCTCCTCTTCATAAGCCTGGACTCCCTCCTCTGGCCCCGTGGATCTCGTGCAGCTGTACTACCCCTACACTCGATAGCCGCGCCACTGCTTAACTAGAACGTCAAGTAATAATTGGCGTAACAAATCCAACCGAGTTTGAGACCTCAAGAAGAATGTTTTGTACTGGTCGAGAAACTCGAGTTTAAAACGTTTGGCAGTTCAAAGACAACTTCTTTATCCTTAAAATCAGAAGCAGTGTCCTTACAAACCAGCTTGCCAGTGTAAACATGCAAAAACACCAATCGCAGCAGTTTAATCAATCTTGTACCATAAAATAATTTACATTATAACTGGGTTTCGTTTTCTCGCACTTAGTTTATTTACACATGCACACCGTTGGGTAAGATTACTGATATCCATGACGTTACTGTCGTCAATTAACTTTACTTTCGTTCAGCACCACCAACAATTTGGGGTGCGTGTGCCTGGCACATTATCTACACGGTCTGAAAATATGCTTTTGGTGTTGTTAGTTTGGTGTCTCGGCTTGAACATTGATCAGCCGCACGAACATAACACATTTCATGGACCAAACCGCAAAACACCAATACTTCCGGCTCAATGAATGTTCAATCCCCCCTTTCTCCCCACCACCGTGCATCCGTCGCAGAGTGCACCACTTGACAAAAGGTTAGAGGTAAAAAAAACTCGCCGACAAACGCCGCACCTCGATTTCCGAGATGTTTGTTATACTTTTGGCGCATTCGAAACGTACGTTATTGACAGAATACAAACGATTGGGAGCAAATTTCGCCATGAGCGCTTAATTCAAGTGTGGTGGCTAATTGGCGAAATACTTCAGATTTTTTTGCCGAACAGATTTTTTTAATCAGACTTTATCGGACGTTATTACAGACATGCACTTAAACACAGCCCAACTTTTATTGGAAAAAGGCAGTAAATCTCCAGACAACACTTTGAAATGGTGCATCATGACTTTGAACTGCCCATGTTTCCACAGTGGAGACGCACAGCGTGAGCTCATCGCACAAAAACCGGTTCAACAAAAATCGACTTATCACGGCAAAACTGCCACATCCGAGACAGTGCTGGATAAATTGTAAGCCGGAAATGCGCTGAGAGATGCAAAAAAACTGTGCTTTACAGTTTCAGATGCAATACCTGACCCAGCCTGAAGATTATTCATGCCCAGGGCATAATTTCAACCAGGTCAGTTCACAGCTAAATCCATCAGCAGGGCCGCCCGCACACGGTGGAGCAAATTGTCGGTACTTCCACCTCTTCCAAGAATACTGGCCAGTGTAGAAGAGGCCAACTATCCTCTCAAGGTAGCTTCCTGAGAGCTTCCTCTTGCAGAGGGCCTTTCTGCTGCCAGTCGTGAAGCAGGGAAGAAATTGCAGGGCTGCACCATCACATATGTGGGAAGCTGACCCCAGAGAATATTTCTGCACTCAGCACACCACAATCCACATGGAAAATATTCGGGGCCAACTTAAGAGGGTGGCTGCCAAGGCCCGCTGTAGTGTGGCAAATAGTGGTACGGCTGCTGGTACGTCTGTGCTGGGCTGGCCTGTGGCGGTCGGGCAGTTGCCGTTGGGCCTGGAAGGGTGCCAGTCGACCCCACAAACATCCACGGAGGCGGTTGAACAGGCGGAGGGCTATTTGGGTGGACGGTCGGACAAGGCGGCGGAAGAGTCCGGCAGGAAGGGGGCGGCATAGTCGGGCAGGAAGGGGGTGGCACAGTCGGGCAGGAAGGGGGCGGCATCATCCCGAACTGGGGTGGCGCTATCGGGCAAGAAGGGGGCGGCACCGTCGCGCAGGGAGGAGGTGGCAGCACGAACCCAGGTCGCGAGAGGCACGGCTGCACCCCCTGGTGCAATGCCTGTGACAGGAATAGCGGTGGCAGTGGCGGCGGCAGAAGAGGCTGCAGTGCGCAATCAGACGGTTGCCTTGGCGGTGGCAGCGATTTAGAGGGTGGGCACTCTGGTGGTGGTGGTGGTGGCGGCAGTTCTGGTGGCGGAGGAGGGGGGCTGCTGGGTGGGAGCGGCGGCTGTGGCGGTATTTTCGGCTGGGCAGGGAGGACTGTCATTGCGGTGGTGCTGGTGGTCGGGAGGTGCTGCTGCTTTATGGTGCTGCCTGACTCCTCAGTTGGGCACCTGCTGCTGGCACTGGCGGATGTGGCGTCAGTGGTGCTGGAGTCCTTGTTATTCTGCTCTGGGTCTCCTGTCTGGCACCAGGGCTGTGTGTGTGGTGCTTGCGACGAATGCAGACCACGGTCCAAAGAGTCGTCTACAGAGCAAGAAGGGGATAAAAGTTTTTATGAATAGGAGAGCACATCCACAAATTGGCAATGTGCAGGTGCAAGGTGGATGATTGATGATGAGAATGTATTCAAAACATTAGGCAACCTCACAGTGCAATTTAAAAACAAAATTGTTCCAATAATGAAAGCAAACATTTTTTACGTAATTGATCAATGGTCATAGAAAATATGACTTACCTATGGCACAATATGCGGACGCACCCCATCGCCATCTCAGCGTAGATTAAATAGTCAGCTCGCAGGAGTACGTCCCGACACCACAGTGCAATATTATGAAAAGCAGTGATGAGTGTTGTATATGATCAGTCCCGTGCCTTAAAGTGCTTTGAAAATTGTTATAATTTCAAATAAAATAATGAGTGCTTTTGGTATTTGTGCCATTCTATTACGAGGGTGCTGTCGCAAATGACCAGTCAGCAGTAGGTTCATGGTAGAGGGCGACAACTGCTGCAAGTTCTCCCAATTAACACGCATCAAACTATGCACACGTAAGAATTACAGTCCGTTCTTCTATCACACGTGTTTTCTCATAACGTGAATTGGATATAACGCGATGAATGTATTAGGGAAAAAATTATGACGCGGATGCGAATTGGATAACGCATTTGAGTTAACAGAAATCGATTCCTGAATCACGATGATTCCTCGAATGGCAAGGAAGAGGGGAGAATGAATCGTCGCAAGCGTAGCTTGGCACTCACCTCGACCCGGAGAACGTCTCCTCCTCCTCTCCGACTCTTCCTCCGCACTGCTCTTCGTGATCCTCATCCTCTCTGGGGGAGTCTTCCATTGCTGCTGATCTCCGCTCGGTGTCTCCGCGCGCTTCTCCGTGCAGCCGTCCCGGTGGAACGCGGGCGGCGATAGCATTTCCGCTGCCCCCATCTTTGACTTCTCCGTCAAGCCGTCGGCCCTGCCTGGCTTCTCCCTGCCATGCGCTGCCACCGCTGCCGTCGCCATTCCCGCCGTGTGTTGGTTGCCCTGCTTGTGTCGCAACTTTATCTCCTCCCAGAGCGACAGCGGCTTCAAAATGTTCTTCTTGCGCTCACTCTGGCAAGACGGGTGAACCGTCAGCCTGGACCGGTCAGGCAACCCCCCGACTCTAACCTGCCCATCTCCTTGAAGGAGCAACGCACCCCGTTGACCTTTCGCATTGTCGCCAGATGAAGAAAATGATGAAACACGTAAATGCAACACAGCGGGAGGAGTGGGGAGATCGCTAATTGCCCTTTTCTCATCACACTGCTTCCTCTCATCGGGGGTATCGCTTACGCCATCATCATCACGTTTCCCGTCGGACTCCGCCTTGGTGTCGCGTGGCGGCGGTCCGGGCGGCTCTCCAACGTCTGTCCTCCGCCTCTTGCACTCGGCCCGCTCATCCGGTGGAGTCGCCGGTCCATGTTTTCTGCCGCCGGCGAGGTCACCCGCGAGGTCATGGTTGCCCTCCTGTGAGATTGGGATACTGGGACAAAGGCTATCGTGGGTGGCATTGCCCTGGCCGTTGTGCTTCCCCGCCTCCAATTGCGGCGCCGCCACCATCACTGCCGCCAGCGCTTCTGGCTTTTGCTGCTGCTCCTTCCTTGAAGATTGCTGTGGGGCGACAGGGATCCAAGTCTCGCCGCTTTCGCGCTTGTCGTAGGGAGACGATGACACTGCCGCCTCAGCTGCTGGCGGCCGCTCGTGCACAGAGGTAGCGAGCCGGCTATGGCGAGAGTCTTTATTATCTTTCTTATCTACCGGCGGTGCTGGGGCGGCAAGACTGGGCTGCCTATCATGCCTGGGGAGGAAGAGCTGCCTCTGTTGGCTGCCGGTTTCTTCATCGTCTTCGAACGTCATCTGCGGGGACGGCTTCGACTGTTGCCCGTGCTCTGAAATCGACGACGAGAGCGCATAAGAAAAGTTCTGGGTGCTGCTGGGCTTCTCTGCCCACAGCTGGCTCGACGCGGGTGTCACCACTGCCAGGCACTCTTCGTGCATAGCGACGGATGAACCCCTTTGCGTTTTCCCCTTCTCTTCAGGCGACATGCACACCGCCACTCGGGGCAGATGCTCGGTTCCTGCCGTGCAGCCGCTCTCCGTCTTCTGCTCCGGAAGCTGCTGCCCGTCTTCGTGAATGGCGAACTGCAGGATGGGACACCTCCTTTGGGAAGCATCCCTCTTCTCGAACGCCGCCAAGGCTGCTGTTTTGGGCTGCAGTTCTATGCTGACGGTGGACAGCGGCAGGAGGGGTGCTTTACTTTGTCTGCCATCCACCTTTTCTTCCATCGACTTTGACGAAACTAGACTCAACTGCTGCTGCTCTTGTTTGTAACTGGAAGACAAAACAGACGCCCACTTACGCTTTCTTTCCTTCTTCTCTACCAATGGCGGAGACTTGAAATACTGCCGCTGCTGTTGTGACTGCTGCGGGACAAGAATACACCTCTGTTTTTCTTCTCTCTTCGTCTCTGCCAAAACCACCGAAGCAGCTGCTCCAATCTGCTGCTCGCGAGGGGTTACAGGCGGTGAGACAAAACGCCCTACCTGGCTACCATCGTCGTCCACCTCTCCGGTCAGTGTCGACGCAGCTGAATTGGGAAGTCGCTCACTCTTTCCGGCACGCGAGTGGGCACGGGGCGAGCTCTGGCCGCTTTTTTTCTCCGCTCTTAGAGGCGATGGCGGCAAGACCACCGTGGCCTGCCGCTGCTGGTTCTCATCGGTGGACAGATGGATGGCAGAGGAGCTAGTTTCGTCGTCTTCCCTCTTTTCCAAGGGCACTGGTGCTGCAGCTTTTTCTGAGGCGGAATACCAGCCCAAGCCTCCGTACGTCCCATCTACTTGCAGCGTTTCTATCGTCTCTCCTGGCGGTCTCAAAGCACTTGTGCGCTGTTGGTGCTGCTCCACCAAGCTGCTACGCTCAGTTTCTTTCTTTACCACCGCTGATGCAGAAGGTTCCACTCTCGGCTGCAGCTCTTGTCTCAGAGCTGACAGAGTGGTGGTGGAGGAGCAACACTTCCGCTTGCCTTCCCTCTTTGCTCCCGATGTTGTGGACGTGACCGCCGCAGGCCCCTCTTCTCGGGTGGACGAGGACGACGTTACCAAACAACTGCCCCGGCTGCCATATTCCTCCTCGTCCAGCAGCATCGACGACACCACCACGGGCCGCTGTTCTTTATCGAAGGTAGGCTGGCGGATGAAGGTGCTGCTCTGCTCCTCGGTATCCTTCTCATCCGACGACGTGGCTGCCTTCAGCTGCTGCTCAGGTCGCGGCGGTGTTCGAGGAATGGGGGAAGGACTCGGCACAACGACGGGTGTCTCATCACATACTGTCGACGTTACTGGGTCGGGTTGCCGCTCACCACAGATGGTGGTTGAGTGGACGAGGGAGCAGCTCTGGGCACCGACTTTTGTCGCGTCATCCGACAAGGGCCGAGAGGCCACTTTTATTTCCTGGTTCTTCACTCTCATTTGCTGCTGCTGCTGTTGCTGCTGCTTAAAAGAAGGGACGGAGCTTGCCGAGATCAAACTACAGCCGCTTTCTTTCTTCACTTCTTGAGCAACCGATGCAGGCCGCGTCGGCTGCTGTTCCCACTTTTCAATGGACGGGGGGACAAGAGGACTGTTCTGGTTGTCAGCTTCCTTCTCTTCCGCAGTAAGTGCTTTCAGCCACTGATTGTCGTGCTCAACAGGTTGACTCTCCCAACTGCTCATTTTCTTCCCATCCAATGACGCCGCCATAGACGCTTTTCTCGGCAGCGGGTCAGGTTTGACTGCGGGTCGCAAGACGTTCGGCCAGAACTGGCCGCTCACGTTCTGATCCTCCAATGCTGCCGATACCGCTACAGTCGACATGGGTCCTTCTGACTGTGGATCACGTTTGGCAGCGGGCGGTGGAACATTTGGCCGGGTCTGGTTGCTTTCTTTGAGATCGGGTAATGCTGCTGGCGCCGCGACCTGGCCCTGCCGCTCTTGCGCTGGTGGTAACGACGGTTGTGGCGGTTGCGGTGGCTGTGACGGATTTGGCGGTAGCGGCCGCACGAGCGGCCAGCCCTGCTTCCCGGCGTCTTTCCTCTCTTCCGAAGGCACAGACATCGGAGGTCGCTGTAGGCCAAGGTTCAGCAGCTTCGTCTTGGCGTTGGGCTCAGGCGGGTGCTGCAGGCACGCTTCTCGCTCTTTGCTCTGCTTGGCGACGTTGGCGGCGGCCATCGCCATTCGCCGGTGGGTGGGCTCGAAAGCACCCTGGTGGAATTTGGTGATGAAGTCCGAGATGGTGCTGACGGCGATGCCGGCATTATGGAACCTGCTGACGTTCTCTTCCACGTTGCCTGCGCGCAGACACACACGGGAGGTGTTGTTTTGCGAGCACCACGGTCGGGGTGCACTCGGAAGATGGCGTGGGCGAGCGTGGTTGAGCGTGTATGAGCACAGATGAACGTTGTTGGGTAATTGTGATTGGGCGAGCGTGGGTGAGCACAAGTGATTGTGGGCGAGTGTGGGGGAAAAACAGCATGAGTATGTACAGGTCGTCGGTGAGTGTGGCGAGGCGAGTTCCTCACGGGTAAGCGACACAGCAAGCCAGCCAGCACTACGGATTTAGCACCTGCAGGTGACTCTAACGGTTGCCTGGGTGAGCGTGCCTGGGTGAGCGTGGCCGGGTGAGCACGGCCGGGCATGGCCGGTTGAGCGAACCCCTCACCGGTGAGAAAGACGGTGTAGCGACACTGCGGACTGAGCGCCTGCAGGCTGACCGCACAACCCAGGAAGCCAAGGCTGGCGTTACAAGCGTCGTCGCACGCGTGGGGAGGGAGGAACTCCGCCAGCTGCTGCCGCTCGGCGCCCAGCACCAAGGACAGCACGTCACCCCACACGCAGCTCTCCCTGGCAACGCGCGGACAGGGAGAGAGGGAGACATGGAGATGATGGAACGAGACACACGGACAGGGAGACGGACAGACAGAGAGGTAGAGAGACAGATAGAGATGGAGACAGGAAGAGGGGCAGAGGCAGGGAGATAAGATATAGATGGGGTGAAAGACAGGGAGATTGGAGAGACAGGCAGAGAGAAAGACAGAGAGAGATAGGCATACTGGCAGAGAGATGGAGATAGGTGGAAAGAGATACAGTTAAGCAGAAAGACAGGCAAGCAGAGACACATATGGTTAGACGCGGAAAGAGGCAGATGGGAAAAAAAAAGAAAAAAAACCAGGCAGATGCAAAAATACAGATCCCTGTATAGCCTTAACAGATTGTTGGGGCAAGTGTTGTTCGCAAGTAGAACCGATCAAGGCCGGCACAGTACGAGGGGGTGGGTGAGCCAGCACGCACGCACACGGTAGGTCAACAACCTACTTGCTCCACTGCCCTCTAAGAGACCATCCTTTGGCCATAGGCCTAGCCCTCCGCAATGCTGGTCGGGGGGGGGTTCTCACCGTCCAGCTGTGTGGAGGTTCTTCACCATGCGTCCGTGCAGCTTCCACACCCACCGACTGCCCACCGAGTTCAGCGACCGCAGCACGCCGATGAACTTCTGCACCAGACCTGCGGTGGGGCGTGGGGGGACGGTGCCCGTGGCGTCAAAAGAATGCGATGCAGAAATAATTTTTGCTGTTCGTCACCATCATTGCACCTCCAATTACCGCGGTTGGATACGTCGTTAAACATTCCTACGTACATCATCGTACATCATCAGCCATGGTCAATCCACCGGTGTATGAACACCTCCACAAGCCGCGGCAACCTCTCACAATCCCGAGTTGATTTCACAACTCCATGTCCCCCAGGGCAAGCATCCTCTCGGAGATATCTTCCATTCCTTGGCTGGCACTCCTTAATTATTCTTGCTGACATTTCCTGCCCAGGCTCACTTTTTTATGAATAGTTCGAATTATGTCATCAAACTCTCATTCACATGCCCCTATTTCTGTCTCTCAAAATGAATTCCAAGCATGCGTATCTCAATTTGCTGCTTTCATGTAATTATTACCGAGGTCTCCATATAAAAACCAAACTGTTCTCAAAGGTCTTTAAATAAAACAAACATTGTTGCTGTTGCTTGTGGAAGTACAATAAATTATCGTAATCAACGGAGAGGTGTGTTGTTTGCAGGCCTGGACTGAACACCGGTTGTGCAATTCCGAATGAACTGCGGTCAGCATGCAATTGTTTTGTTTACTTCACGATGCCACTGTGATTATAATGATCAGAATCAGAATATTTACTTAAACTGGAGGAATCCGATGAGCCCTATAGCTCTTTTTCACAGATATCCAGTCGGGGCATGGGGTCAGAACGTTACAACAACAAACAATAGAAAAACATAATAGCAGTGCAAAGTATAGGAAAGGCAAACAAATTAGGTCCGTGTGCCAGTGGTGAGCAAAGCAGTGGTAGCAGTGGTAATGTTGAGGTGAGAGAAGCAGTGATGACGATGATGACGGTGCTTTGCCAGGTGCGATTATGTAACGACACAGACGGCAATTACTAAACGCCAGAGACCACGATGACAGAAACGACATGAATTATGATGTAGTTGACGGCTCCATGCTTCAAGTTGATTTTATTTAACATGCGATGAGAACTCCAAACAAGAGACCGGGATATATTCTCATTTGGCAAGGGTGACCCGGCTCACCAAAAACAGTGGGGCCTACCCACCAGGGTCGCTGGCTGCCTCTTTGAGCGCAGTGTCATCCGATACGAGGAAGCCGCCCAGGTGCAGCAGCTTGCGGAACGAGCGGTTCGTGATGTCAGCAAGGCCGTCCACGCCGGCGAAGCGCACGCCGGACGACGCTTGTCGCAACTGCAGCAGCCGTGGGATCTGGTGGAGACAGTGATGCGCGGAAATCGCCGGTCAACGCAAGCGACCCTCGTGGGGGAGCGAAAGGAAAAAAACATGTAAACTGCAAACCCAACAGCAAAAATCCTGAACTGCGATCCGACCAATAAATACCCTGCCAAAACTCTGAACCGCTGGTTTCCTATCTTAGGTACGGCAATCACCGCCTGTGTTGATACAATTACAATAGTCAGTTCTGCTATAACGCTGTGTGTTTTCATAACGCAAATTGGATACAACGCGATGAATCTATTAGGGGACACATTTTTTATAACACGGATGCGGATTGGATATAAGGCGATTGAGTGAACAGAACTACGTCGCGAGAGTAGGAATAAGCGTTTGTGCAGTTGCCACGGCATAGCATTATCACACAAGGCGCGATGCTGCTGGATACTTCGAGATGCTTCGAGATGCTACCCACGTGCCTCAAGTCTATGTTCAGCCTGCATACGCATTGAACGTGTTACCGCGTACTGCGCTTTACTCCAAATTATATAATTATTTATAGATTTGAAGCTCTCGTGACTGCAAGGATCCATACTCTTCGGTTCTATTCGGTAAAGTCAAGTAGGTAAAAAATAAAACAACAAAAATCACGACGTTTCGGCCACAACACAAGTGGCCTTCATCAGGTGAAGGGACCGTGCTGTGACGAGGACAGCGTTGGAGTGAAGACAGTCCAGCCCAGGTCGCGTCCTTTTAAGCTGTGTGGGAGGAAACAAAACGCTTTGACAAAGGAATTAGCATAACATGACCGTAAAGCGTAGGAGGACCGGCAAGGAGGGGGGCAGCGGAGTTTACAAATGTTGGTGTGAAGGGAAATAAGCTGCTATGAAAGTTTGGTATATCACTACTTGGATAAATATACTGTACCATTGAAAATTAGTTTAATGTTTGGTATGATTTAGAGCATCTTTCCAATGGTTGCTTAATTTGAAACCATCTTATCGGTTGAAATTGTGTCTGTTTGTAAATCTGAATTGCCTCGTGGATAAATCTCTGATGAAAACCCGTGGGTTTACAAAGGACCTTGGTATCGGAGAAAATTTATATCGTGATCACCCACAGCGTTGTAACAGTGGTCAGCCACGGCAGAAGAATTCGTTCTGCCATGTTTCAAATCTGATTTGTGCTCGCGAATTCGGTCAGACATGTCGTTTCGTCTCCCCGATAAAGCAATCACCACAAGTGCAGCTCAATTTGTAAACCCCGGGGTACTGTAAGTATATTTATTCTAGTAGTGGTATTCCAAACTCCCAGGGTGGTGTATTATCATCTTGTGCTAATTCCAAGCTTTGTCAGTGGTGCGTTTCATGCTAATTTCCTTTGTCAGGGCATTTGCTGTTTGCCCCCTCACAGCTTAAAGGGAGGCGACCAGCGCTTGGCTTTCTTCACTCCAACGCTGTCCGCTGGACAGGTTGGTCCCTTCACCTGATGAAGGCCGCTTGTGTTGTGGCCGAAACGTCGTGATTTTTGTTTTAATTTTTACCTACGTGACTTTACCGAATAGAACCAAAGAGTATGGATCCTTGCAGGCACGAAAGCTTCAAATCTCCCCTCCCCCTCCCCCCCTCCTTGCCGGTCCTCCTGCGCTTTACGGTCATGTTATGCTAATTCCTTTGTCAAAGCGTTTTGTTTCCTCCCACACAGCTTAAAAGGACGCGACCTGGGCTGGACTGTCTTCACTCCAACGCTGTCCTCATGACGGTACGGTCCCTTCACCTGATGAAGGCCGCTTGTGTTGTGGCCGAAACGTGGTGATTTTTGTTGTTATATTTTTTACCTATGTGACTTTATATATTTATAACGTTATTTTTCTGTAACCCCGAGTTCTTCAGGAACGCAACTACCGTGTTATAGCAGAGACTGTACAGCATATACACTAAACTATTCTATTCATCAGGTGAAGCCCAATTAGCTATTAGCTCTTTTTCAGAGGTGACCTGGTCTCACACGATAGCTTGTCGCAGTGGCATAATATCACATGTGGAAATTTAGAGTAGCAGCCAAAACTAAAGGACCCGGAGAAAAGTTTACTTGACCACCACTGGGAGAGAGAACACGTGAATTCCCAAATATACAACAGGCATCGTCAGGGTTTGGGATCTAACCCATGACCTCCTGCATACCATAATCCTTTACCAGTCCACTGCTGCACGAATGCCTTGCCCACCCCATGTTGGGACACAAAAGGCTGTGTGACCATACTTCACCATGCTGGTCAGTGAAAGGTGGTGGGGGGGCGGAACAGGACCACAACCAGGAATTGAACTCGGACAGCTGAAATAACTAGGTTAATAGAACAGTATGCTAACCACTGCACTCACTGCTCCCCACAAGTGTTTAGAGAAGCACATATGCCATGCTGGGAAATTAAACATAGGTTCCAAAGTTCAAAGCAAAGTGCTAACCACTGTGCACTACTCCACCTCTGTCTGACAGCCTCAAGATAATTATATTTTTGTTTTCCTGTTGTTGCACAGGCGCACTTAAATTGTGATGAACTATTTTGAAGCTTTGCAAGACCACGACTGATGCCAGCTATTGTCAGGATAGCTGGGTTAATAGCGCACACACACATTGAACATTACTCCATTTCACACTGATACACCCTCAGTTTCATCATTAAAGACCAAGATCCCCCGTATGGCCTGTACAGACTGTTGGGGCAAGCACTGTTCGCGAGCACCTTTGAAGGCCGGCCCGGCACACGAGAAGGTGGGTGGCCAACTGTCTATATCTGTGGTGGCAAGTTTAACGACATTTATATTTACGTGATCTAACCCAAAACACCTATATTATGGACATTAGTCGCAAAAGCCTACGTGTTAAACTGCTTTTATCTCCCTAGTGCTGTTATTTACACATGGCACCAGATACTAATTTTGAAGCTGAGTGGACCTAGGGGAGACCCAGGATCATTTCAGATAATCATCACTGGTGTTAGTCATGAGCAGGAATCAAACTCGGTTCGCAGAGTTCGTAGTGCAGCGCGCACTCCCTACCATAACACACCCTCACATAGACACTTGACACTCTTACACACTGATACACCCGAACATACTCGAACCATTGGAGACCTTCACACCCACACACACAAACAAAGCGAGTAAATACGGCAATGCGCGAGTCACTGCACCCACCGCGTGCTTTCAGTTGCGCTTTTGTGGCCGTCTAGAACCTTCTTCCTTCCGATATTAGGCCACTGGAGCTATGCACTTTTAAATCTAGATGGAAAACTCATTTCTTTAGAAATGCTTGTTTTTAGTTTGTTGTCCTTCCCCCTGCACCTCTGGGGGTTACAATTATTCTCAGAATACTCCCAAAGTTAACAAATACTCAGCGTGGAAATATTGACCATTGACACGGACTCTCTGTGTGGCCCATCCACCCCGTTTTACCGTGTGCAGGATGCTTCCGATGTCCTTATTTCTAATCACGACCAGCGCTCGTTTGCTACTAGTCTCGTATTCGGCCAGTCGCCCGTCTTGGATCTCCTCCCAGTTCTGCAGCCGCAGGTATTCCTAATGGGAACGAAGCACAGCGGGAGAGGTGAGTTGAGCGAGGTGAAGGATTTAAAGATCGACGCTGTTTTATCGACAATTGTTTAGGCAATCAATTATCGACTCCCAAAGTTAGGGGAGCCGACAATCAAATCTGGTCCAATTTCAGTGTCGATCAAACCAGCTGGTATGCAGGAACATTCAAACCTCACAGGGTGCTCAAATGCGAATAGTCACCTGATGACCCATTACATACTATGTAAAAAAACCATAGCCTCCTTGCAGTGACAGCGTGTTATGTTGAATGAATGGGGTACGGGTCCAGGGCTGGTTGCGCTATCACTCGTCGCTGATGTTAACTGACGCCGGCAATTGAAAAAACATAGTGCCGGCTGATGAAGTTTGGTAAAACTGAAAATGAAATGGTGTTATGATTTCCCATTCGATTATCATGAACAATCAAACAATCATAATAGCCACCCTGTATCCACACAATTCCACCTGTTTGCCCACACCACCCCACTCACTCGCTCACCCTAATTGGCTCCAGCTCAGGGTCGGCAGGAGAGCCATGCACGTAGAAGGCGTCTCTCTGGTCCACCAAGCCTGGCACTGCTTGCGTGTCGCTCGGTTGCCCGGCCACTGCTGTTGCCGGGCCCAAACTCAGGCCGGCTGGCACAACCTCCGGCTGGAGTGTGCTCGGAAGAGAGCCGGCGCCGATACCGACGGGCACAACTTGGCAGGCGGTGATATAATCCGGCCGGGCGGTACTGACGAGTTGAGGCGAGGGCTGTTCGGTGTGTGGAAAGCGCAGGCAGGTGGTCTCTGGCGGAACGTCGCCGATGGGGTGTGGCGGTGGTAGCTCCACAGAGGACGGATGCCAACCCAGACGCCCGCTTGCGTCTGGCTGGGAACAGATCCAGCCTGCCCAAGGGAGGTCGGTCTTGCTGGGCTTGGCAATGTGGCGAGCGTGAACGACTATTGGAGGGCGTGTGTGATGACAGAAAAAAACCAAACACATAACACGAGTGTTATCTTCCAGCTGCCAAGGAAGGGTGGAGTGGTGGCGCAGTGGCGAGCGCACTGAGCTACGAACTTGGTAACCTGTTCGATTTGCGGCCATGGCTAACATCAGTGTCGAGTGAAATCTCAGCAGGTCCTGGGCCTCCCCTTCGCTTTACAAATCTGCTCCGAGTGGTGTGGGGAAGTAGTGAAAAAAACGGGGTAAGGGGTGGCCCAGATAATGCAAAACAAATATACAAATAATGCTAAACATTTATGTCTTATATATGTAGAATGAAGGCCAAGACATGGAATGTCCGAAGTTTGTATTGCTTCTTAAAATAATCGGTCAACTTGCCGACATGTTTGTGATCAAGTGGGCACTGAGCCGCTGACCTTCAACAAAGTGAGGAGCAGCTAATAATTAAATCCGTGCACACGCGAAGATATTTCATTTATTTGCCTGACCTGAACTGCTTGCCAGAGTCGCATCGCATCGCTGCTCCATCAAGTCACCCCATCCTCCTCCTTTGACCTCCGACCCCGTGACCCTCACGTCCGCCTCGTCCTCACACCCTTCCGAGTCTTCATCGAGATCCATGCTCACCGGGCTTCCCGGCCACGTCACGGACTCCACAGTCGGTGACCACGCCGCCACCGCCGCATCCCCATCTTCTCTCCTGGAAGAGCCGGCTTGGAAATCCTGAACGGCAACCGCCATCGTCACCACTGCCGCCTCTTGCTGGATTCCACAATCCCGGCGGCGATCGCATCTGTCGAAGTAAGAGTCGTCAAGCGATACCCTCTCGTACGACCGCACAGCGGCCGTCGTCGACGTCCTGTGGTTTGACTCCTCATCTTCTTCACCTTGCTCATCACCAGCAGTTGCGTGCAGCCGGTTATGCTTCTGCACACGCTTCAGGTAGCTGCAGATCTTGCTGGCGAGCGACTCCGACTTGAGCTGCTCCCGCATTTGGTAGATCAAGGTGTCGGCGTTGGTGCCGACTCCATCTGCCGGCGGCACGTGCACCGCGTGCCGACCCTCAGCTGGCGACCGCAGATCCCAGCCCGCTGAGCGGCACAAGCCGTCCATCTCCCGCGCAAGCATAGTGGCGCAGTCGTCGGCGACCTCGTCCACAGAATGCAGCTTCTTGAAGCGCCGCGACTGCCCGAGTCGACCCTTGACCTCCCCAGGGCGACACTGCTGCTGCTGCCACCTGTCCAGCAGGTCCAGCGGTGGTATGGACGGCTCTGCCACGCCGGCGATCTCATCCATCGAGCGTACGAGGGACAACACCGGCTCCTTAAGTTCAATCCAGCCGCAAAACGGGCCGCGTGGTAAAATCGGATGCCCGGGAGCTGACTTCAACAGCGATGGAAAACGCGGGAAAAAGTCGGCACAGTCATCGGAATCAGAGGTGGACGCTGAAGACACGCTTGATTTCGTGACAGAGGACTTGATGTGTTTCACACATTTCCCGAGCAGCCGCTTGCTGTGTACTTGACCGTCCGGGTTATCATCAAAGCCCTCGCTCTCATTGGAGTCGCCATCACCAACACCACCACGGGTGTCACCATTGACACCGCTATCGACGCCGCCACTCCACAAATTGCTGACCATCTGCCTCATGGAGGCGAAGACATCTTGAGTTTGCGGCGCAGGGAGGTCAGCGAGGTTGGCGGTTGGGGTTCCATCGGAGGCCGGTAGAAAACTGGGGGCATCGGGTTTACGGGGCAACGAAAGATCTCCCTCTGCATTGTGGGGGAAATGCGGCCCCTCACTCGGCAGGGCTGCGAGCCCCCCACGACTGCCACCGCTGCACCTCCTCCTCTCCTCCTCCTCGAGCAGTGGAATCTCACGCAGGAAATCAGCGCAAGCAACCGGGCCGTCATCAAATGCCTTCTCCCCTGTGCCTGGAAAACAAATAACTGCTGAGTAGAGCAAGTCTGGACTGTGACCAAGCTTGAACGACCGTGCAAAAGTGTTACATCTACACTCGCTATCTACTAAAATTACCCTTGCAGGACTGTTTAATATCGAGCCTACATTCTCTATTAAATTCCGGTTTACACAAATGATATAAACATATACCATTGGTAGAATTGGCATTGGCACCATTCCTACGGCGCAAGGCTATGACCAATGTGCTGCGTATCACAGACGGGTCTAGTCTGCCAGAAGGGGTTAACGTCGCTATGTGATTTAACCCAATGAAGTAATTTCAACCGTTTGATGGACATTTAATAATTTGGCAACTCTTTTAAGGGCGTGGTTGGCATCGTGTGCCGCCACCTTTGTCTCCCCCAGTGGCAAAGTTTTTCACTCCACACCACATACTAGAGTTAAGGCCGAGCTGACCAAGGCTACATACGCACACTCACCGTGATCAGGGAGCCTGGTGGAGGCGTTGCAGTGAGAATAGCGAGGGTCACATTCGTTGACGTAGTTCTCAGGCAGAAAGTTTTTCCTCAGCCCTGAAAAACACAAACAAGTAATTTAACAACCATGCACGTGTTGATTCTGTCACGCTCCCCAATATGGGTTTGTCCTTCGTAGTCCTTGAAGCTCAGTGCTGGCCAAAGTCAGGCCTACCCTCTCTTTCTCTTGTTTGCCTTGCCCAGGTCCTCAAGCCTCCCTTGGCAAAGGAATCGGGGCAAGACCTGGGTTTTCCCCAAAGCTACTCTGCACCGTCATTTGCGCATGACATCACACTTTGGTTTAAGAGGCCCTTTAAATTAACGGCGAGCCCGGTATTCACACGATCCCGTGAAGACACTGGAAGCTAAGAAAGCTTAAAAGAGCCTGGAAAGTGGTGGGATAGGCGGCCACACTGCACAAAAGATGTTGCGTGTAAGTACGTTTGGAGGGCAGTGCAGTAAAATCAATTGCAGGTGAACGCTGCTCAAGGTGGACACTGGTAGTATTACTTGCCACCCCAGGTGGTACTGACCAACCACCGTGCTTTGGCCCACGAACTAAAGGCTAACCTGTGAGAGTCACGAGCTTCCAGCCCGGGCTGCTAGCCGGCAGGTCGTCCACGGGTTCGTGGGTCGGCGGGAAGCCCATGGCAGCGGAGTATTGCTTGTTGTTGAAATTGCAAGTGATCTGAGAAATCGAGCACGTCCGCACACACATGGGAGACACACGTACACATGAGCGGTGGTTGTTACAAAATAGAGACTCTCTCCTGTTTTTACAAGTAGGCACAATCCAAATATGTCAAATCCACACTGCCAAAATTTAAAGTGCAGCTCTGCAATTACTTTCTCATGCCAATGTTGGAAGGGCCTCCACTAGAGGGAGTTATAGACAGTTCCTCCAGAGGGTATCTTGGTCTACTCTTCCAAGCTGGCCACAGATGCCTTACAAGAGGTGGGAGTACCCACATTTAACACCACCACACACGAACTACTGATCGACTGCGGTGAACCACTTTGCATTGCTGGGTAGACATTTGCTAATTTGGGTGGGGAATTTAAGAAATCTGCACCATTGTTTCAAATGCCACGTAGGGAGATGGAATCCAGCCGTCAAACCTCCAGTTGGCAAGTCCAGTGTGCCAACCCCACTGCAGCATCCCCAACCACATCCATTAATAAGTTGAGATGCATGTTGGACTGGCCACAGAGGCCCAAGCAAGATGGACGCGACTGCAGTGCGCTAACATTAGAAACACGGTGTTGATGGGTCTAAAATGTTCCACCCCTCCCCCCTTCTGGTACCCGACTCATGTGGCCAAGATGCTTGCAGTAATGGAAAAGAATAGTTTGGTAGGTTTCGTATAGCTGCAGGCCCGTACAGTCAGGTCGAAGGCCGAATACTAGAACTTCCCCTGCCTGTCCTATACTCTCACCACACCATCACCACCACTTCCCTCACTAACCACACACTTCCTGCCACCACCTGCCTACCATGTCTCGGTCGATGGTCTTCCTGTAGGCGAGGCCCATGTCCTTCCATTGTTCCTTGGTGGCGGAGTCCTGGGGATCGTTGCATCCATGCAGAACTTCCCGAGCGAGCAGAATCTTCCAGGTGTCCATCAGCTCATTGTCCAGCGATGGATTATAAGGCCTGGGAAGACAAGGTTGGAGTGTACTAATGATTAATAATCGAGCACTCAACGATTTGCCCCAATCAGTCCCACAGCGGCAGTCAGTCACCTCCTTCTCGCTCTTCTATCGCCACGACCATGGTCACTGTTCCCGTGAAATTCACTCAACCAATCCAGAGGACTCGGGTCTACCAGACTGATTGTTTCTTCTCACCGACATTGTGGTCAACCACCACACTGCTGAAACTTCCCTCGCACTGCTTCACTTTGGAATTTCCTCCCATCGTCTCTTTTCCCAAGCGCATACAACTGTGTTATTTTTTTATATTTTCTTTGAACCTATCTACATGACTTTACCGAAAGACCCAAGAATATAACTGCGAACAATTAAAGAAAAAACATTTACTTTCATCCATTGTACTCTCGGCAGTACCGTTTGTTACGAGCTGCCCGGCGTTATGGGCCTTTAGGGCTGTGCTGAGCAAACGTGTGAATAAAATAATCAGATCACCCATCTCTAATACAATTCTAATAGTTACTAACACCATCACCACTGCACCATGCCTAACATCTCCACTACTACCGTCACCACCACCACCAACGCCGCTGTCACCAATGCCGCCACCGCCTTCATCGCCGTCATAACAACCACCATTGCTACCGTCACCACCACCCACAGCTACCGGAAATACCGCCGCCGCCACATTCACCACCAACGTCACCACCACCGCCGCCACCACCACGTACCCGTATACTGCTCGTAGCACACACAGCTCCAACGAGTCCTGTGTGTGTGGCCAGTCGCCACCGAAATCGTAGCATCCATCCCAGCTGATCACACGGCTCTCTTCCAACGCGTTCTGATCCGCTCCCCTTTCGAGGCCGTTGTGGTCAACGAAAGCTTTCTCTGCCAAGCCGAGGACTCCGTCCACATCTATGTTGTCCTTGTTCTGTGGGGGGGCGAGTGGGTAAAGCAAATATCAGGTCAACATCACGGCTTACAGCCCCCCACTAACACGCGGTGCATGCACGGAACTCTTTGGTGAAGGCTCGGAATGGATTCTTCATCTCATTGCGTGATGCAGACAGCACAAGTCTTGATGAACATTGCGTAAAAAGACGTTGATTTAAGCGTAAATAAAGCGGTAAACATGAACGTTTAACACGTAGGCTTTCGTCACCAATCGTGTAAATATAAATGCGTTGTTAAACCCGCCACCACCCGACACAGCCAATGAATTGGCGGGTGGTGGCGGGTTTTAACGATACAAGAAAATCCTCTATGATGAAAGTTAAGGTGTTTTATTACACACGGCCGTTGGCCTCCAAAGAAAATATCTACACCAACCACCTCCCCAACTGCTTTGCATGTGAAGTGGCTACTGGCGGATAAGGGTAACTGCGCTATACGGCAGTACTCACGTTAATCGACCACGAAAAATACGATGGGGACATCTGGAGGAAAGGTCACAGAAGGGGCCCATCGGGAGCCGCAGCGCAGGGACAGGCAGACGTGCCTTCCACTGCCGCGTCCGCGCGGGAACCGGCGGCCGTTCCACCCGCACAAGCGCCGGCCGCTATTTCGCCCGCTGCAGACATGGCGCAGCGGGCGGCTGTCATCTTGTCAAAGGAGCGGGAGCTGTTTCCCACCAAATTCGAGCCGCCATTGGCGGCTTCCGCGGGGGCGCAATTTCAGCGGAGGCGACTGCCTCTCGTCCGCGAGTATGTAGCTGCGGGGGACGACTGGACGGAGTTTCAACGCCGCTTCAAAGCGGCCTGCACTTTGGTCGGGTGGTTGGAAGAGGCTGTGCGGGCTCTGCCGATGGCCCTGGATGACGACTCCTTGGCAGAATTTGAGGCCATCCTGGAGGTGGATCGAGTCTGCCTCGGGTATGCGCTCAAATGGCCGCCATCTTCGACCCACCATCCAACGCCCGCTGAAGGTTTGTGCTGCGGAGGCGGGGGGAGGCCGAGACGCCTCTCGCCTTTCGCAGCGCGCTGCTGGCCTTGGGCCACACAGCTTATCCGCGCATGGAACAGACGGCGCTCGATTCCCTGGCGCTGGAAAGGTTGCTGTCACTGGCTCAGGAGTTAGGGCGTCACTCTCCCCATCACGGAGGAAGGCGACCTGTCGTCCCTGAAGATGGCCCGCTGCATCCAGGCACACGTCAACCTGCAGTGGTGGCCGGGGTGGCTGCTTGCGCGGGGGTGCCGGAGGATCCGGAGGAGCCTGCGCCGCAGGAACCGGAAGGGGTCTGCGCTTCTTTCATCCGGGGCCCATGCGGGAGAGGAGTCAAGGGGCAACAGCCGGAGTGGGAGTGCCGAGAGGGACCCCCTTCCAGCAAGTGCGGCTAGCTGGGCCACATCGTCAGGGAATGCCGCAACAGCGCCGGATCGCCCACCTCGCCTTCGACGTCCTCCGCCCCGCCAACATCCGCTTCCCCGGCCTTGCAGGCAAGTAGCGACGCATATCAGACACTCGGCCACAGATGTCACCTCACACATCTCGGTTGTTGAGCGCGTCCGGTTCGCACTTCGCCATCCCTCATCTTGTCGCGGCATGTGAGCGATGGACTCCGGCGTCGGATGGGTGGCAGCGTTGCGTAAAGCAGTGGAGTGCATTGGTTCACCGTGTCAGGGCGGCTGCGGCGGGGTCATCCGCGGTGGTTGGCTTTATTCAGGGGGAAGAGTGTCCGCATTGGGAACATTGAGTTGACGGGACGGGTGTGGGTTTCCAAGACATTGGCTGTGCCCTGTATTTTGGGTACCGATTTTTTCGGAAGAATGCCCCTTAAGATCCTTGTCAATCAAGGCTGTATTGAATTCATAATAAAGGTTTTTGGGTTAGATCGCGTTTATTTATAAATGTGCCGCAACCCTCCACCACCCGACACGGCCAATCAGCAAAGAAAAGTGTCACGTTGACAAAAGACAAATAATTCACTACTTCAGCCCACCGGTGCGTTGAAGAGCTAATCCACATTTACAGTTTGAGTACGACGTTTCGCTGGTAAATACTTCCAGCATCATCGGGCAATTCGCCATTCTGGCGAATTGCCCGATGATGTCGTACTCAAACTGTAAATGTGGATTAGCTCTTCAACGCACCGGTGGGCTGAAGTAGTGAATTATTTGTCTTTTGTCAACGTGACACTTTTCTTTGCTGATTGGCCGTGTCGGGTGGTGGAGGGTTGCGGCACATTTATAAATAAACGCGATCTAACCCAAAAACCTTTATTATGAATAATATTGGTCGCGAAAGCCTACGTGTTAAACTGTATTGAATTGCCGTCAGGTCATTGGTTGGCCTTTTTTAAGTCTTCGACTCGGTTAGGAAGGGCTATTGCTACAGTCCAGGACATGGCGAGGGAAACTTTTATGGTTCCGCCAGGTGCACAGATGTTGGTGCCCTTACGATTGCGGAAGCATCTGAATTTGACGGATTTCGAAGAAGGGGTCCTTTTAACCCCCTCTAATACAGCGACTCGGGGTCTTGCGTTGGTGGGTGCTCAGACCAGTGAGGGTAGACTAGTAGCCCTTTTTACAAATGCTAAATGTGGGGCTGGGGGCTGCTGTGCTCCAAGCCGGTACAGTTTTGCCCATGCAATGGCCGCGCACTGTGAGAAGGCCTACACGGAGGCTGCAGAGGTCGTTGGCGCGGTGGACGGGGAAGCGAGTCGGACGGGGCTTGGATGGACACTGTGGGGAAAATTTGGATTTGTCTGGGGAACAGCAGGGTGAGCTGCGTACCCTGCTACGGGAATTTGCCGATATTTTTAGCCAGGGTAAATTTGATATTGGCCGCACTTCGCTATTGCAACATCGCATAGATACGGGTCACGCAGCTCCGATAAGGCAAAATTCGTATAGGCTCAGTCCCAGGGAGAAGGACCATGTTCGCCAGGCAGTTGACGAGATGTTGGCTGCGGACATTATTTCTCCCTCTACCAGACTGTGGGGGGCCCCCATTGTTTTGGTAATAAACCGGGATGGGAGTCTGCACTTTTGCGTTGACTTCCGCAAACTAAACAAAATTTCTGTGCCGGACACGTATCCATTCCCTCGGGTGGATGACTCCTTGGATGCCTTGTCGGGTGCGCGGTTTTTTTTGACCCTCGATTTGTTGTCGGGGTTTTGGCAGCTGCCCTTGGATAAATAACCCAGGCCTAAAACCACGTTCCGAACACAAGGGTTGTTCCAATTTAATTGCTTCCCAATGGGGTTGCATCCCGCTCCTGCCACGTTCCAGTGGCTTACAGAATTGATCTTGGCAGGTCTTCAATGGGACTTGTGCCTCATTTACCTGGACGGTGTCATTGTATTCGGGCGCACGTTTCAGGAGCATTTGCAGCGACTGCGGTCCGTGTTTGTCAAAGTGCGGGCGGCCAATCTCAAATTTAAACCGCAAAAGAGCCTTCTCTTGCAAACATCGTTGCGGTATTTGGGCCACATTGTTAGTGAGTCTGGGTTAGCCATGGATCCCAACAAAATGGCGTGCGTGCGCACATGGCCAACCCCTAAGTCGGTGGGTGAAGTTCGCACTTTTGTCGGGTATTATCGCCGGATTGTCCCCAAGTTCGTGACGATCGCAAAACTGCTCCACGCGCTCACTGCTAAGGGCCAGAGATTTCGGTGGGGGGAGGAGGAAGCCGCGTTTGTTGCGGTGCGTTGATGGCCTCGTCAACGCGCCTCCCCTCGGCTACCCTGATTTCTCTCTGCCCTTTGTGTTGGACATGGACGCCAGTGACACTGGAATTGGTGCTGTGCTGTCCCAGGTCGTGAATGGCACAGAAGTGGTGGACTACGGGAGATGTGTGTTGTCCCCCGCAGAGCAGCGCTACTTCGTGACGCGCAGATAAACTGCTGGCCATAGTTCATTTTGCGCAGCAATACAGGCCGTATCTTTACGGACGGGACTTTGTCGTGTGCACGGACCATGCAGCTCTTCATATTCCTTACGTGTTTGACCAGCCTTCAGGCCAACTGTCTCGCTGGTTAGACATTGTGCAGGACTACTCCTTCACAGTCACCCTTACGTCCATGTTGTGCCAACGAGTAAATGAGGCGTAGTCGAATTGGGATTTGCACATTCCCGGTGTCCTGGCCGCATTTCGGATGGCCCCTCACGCCTCAACAAGATTCTCCCCATTTTACCTCATGTATGGGAAGGAGAGTTATCCCCCCATGGAAGCTCAGCTGGGCATGGGATTGGGTAAGAAGAGAGCCGTCATGCCCATGCAGGTCACGCCGAGGCGTTTGACAAAGGGTGCGGGAGGCATCTCAGGGAAATTCGGCCAAACGGCAGGCCGCAAATGAGAAACTTGTGGGACAACGGGAGTCCGGGACCCCATGGATCACTGGGGACAAGGCATGGCTGCATTGTCTCCAGGTGCCCCTGGGTACATCCCCTAAATTACACCGGCCATGGCAGGGCCCTGTTGAGGTCAGTGAGGTGAAGAGGCCGCAGTGCGTGCATATACAGGTCGGTCGCCGTCGCTGGTTTGTGCACCCGTCACGGTTAAAACCCTATGTTCTATCCTATGTAGACAGTTCATCTCCATCTCCAGAGCAGCAGGTGTCTTACGAGCCCGGAGGTTGCGCTTCAGTAGAATTGCGTTGTGCCGCCCGCAGGATCTCAGCACCTGAAGTCCGGAAAACCCCTGACAGCACCTCCGTGTGTTGGACCGTGTGTGCAAGCCCAGTCGCCATCTTCTTCTCGCATGGAGGGGCCGCGCCCTTGAAGCCGTTTGTGCGATGTCCCAGTGGTCCCCAAAATACAGATTCCTGCTCGAGATGGCGGACCGACGTCGAGGACTCGCTCCAAGAGCGCTTCTTTTCTGCTGAACCGCTCCCTTCCCATTGTTCAATTGTGTTCCGATGTCGTCTGGTGGGTGGCCACCGCCATGAGCCGGGCTGTGGCTTCCAGTTGATCTGGGGTTCCTTCCCGATGCTCGTAAGCTGCAGCACGCTGGCGGACGTCGTGAATTGTTATGCTTCCCTCGCGGTTCGGGGTTAATAGTAACGGGTTTTTTTTACTGATGTCCGTTAACCCTCCCTGTTATACTAATTGTAAGCACACATTCTTGCAAGCCCTTTATCCCTCTTATTACGTGATTGGTGTCAGCTGAGACCGCTGTTGGGTTTTTTTTTTACTGATGTCCGTTAACCCTCCCTGTTATGCTAATTGTAAGCACACATTCTTGCAAGCCCTTAATCCCTCTTATTACGTGATTGGTGTCAGCTGAGACCGCTGTTTTTTTTTTTTACGGGGGGAGTGACGTAGTGGCATAGCGCTGGCTGCTGGCGGAAAAGGGCAACTGCGGTGTACAGCAGTACTCACGTCAGCAGGCCACGATATATACGAGGGGGACATCTCGGGGAAAGGTCAAAGGGGCCCATCGGGAAGACCCGGGAACCCGCTAGCAGGTTCCAGAAAGGGGGCGTGGCCGGGATGGAGCAAGGCCACGCTGGGAGTATAAGAGGAGCCCCTATGCGGGACCTCGTGGCTGTTGCTGGAAGTGGGATTCCCGACGTGCTGCTCAAGTTCATCGTCGTCACCATCTCGTCGTCGTCACCATCTCCTCGTCATCGTCTCCGTCTTCACCATCAAGGGGGGCTGTTAGTCAGACAGCCTAGCAACTGTTCTAACTAAGTAGTGATGCTGATAATAGACGGTCTTAATAATAGTGTGCACCCACGTAGGGTGTGGGTTATCCTGATGGTGCTTGTTAATAAAAAGAAGTGGCTCCAAGTATTACTGTCTCCGAGTTGAGTCACTACACATGCGACCGGTTCAAGTCATGAACATCCCCTCTAGAGCTGGGAGAATTCGTCCATCGATGATAAATTATAATTGACTATTTTTTTCAGTGGACAATTACTCAGATCCCTTCACTCGAGTCCTGTTCTACTAAGACAATTTAGCATCTCACAGCCCACAAAGATCGGCCATATAGCCTACACACGTTGTAGGAGCAAGTGCTGTTAGGGACCACCTATAAAGGCAGACAACACACAAGGGGTGGCTGGCCAGCACCACGCCTTTGTCTCCCCAGTGGCGACATTTACACGCAATACCAGGTACTCATTTGGGCCAGAGTCGACCTAGTGGAGGTCCAGGACCGGCTCAGATAATCGTTACTGGTGTTATCCTTGAGTGGGTATCGAAACTTGGGTCACCGGGTTCGCAGTGCAGCGTGCTGACTGCTACGCCACCGCTCCCCAACACGACAACCGCCATTCGCCACTAAGTATTCGGTGCAGTCAACACGACACTTGTGCCAGGCTATGTGCACTTTAAGGCAAGTGTCAAACGTCTGCTGGCAGGTCACGGGACAAACCCAGGTGCCATGGGTCGACTGACAGAGATGATTGAGAGGACTGGTCGATGCACCTCCTGTGCCCCCTAGTGTGCAAACTTGCTGTGTTTTAACCACACGGCGCTCCGCTGGTTGTGGAGCGTCGCTCCTCTGCCCTCCGTTGTTTCTGGAGGGCAACTGCCTCGTAACATCCTTCACAAGCACCTCCTGCACAGAGGCTAACCTTGACACCACTGGTACCAGTCATCGGCAAGTCCGCTCAGCTCCATATTCTCTTGTACCACATCACTCCATCTGTTCACGAGCCCCTGCTGTGCCATATCTTTCATGGATTTGTGAGCTCCTCACACAATCCAGCCTGGTTAAACCCAGGATAGATCGTAGGAAGGCCAACTTAAATGTTTCGAACCGGCGAAGGTGTTTCATTAGTGGGGTCCAGGTTTCGCAAGCATAATGGAGGGCATGACCGTGGCTGGGAAGACCCGAAGCTTTGTGTGCAGCGACAGACCAGCTAGCTTCTACACAGCGTTACGCAGCCGATGAAAAGATAATCCCGATCGACTGATTCGGAGTGAGATATCTGTTGTCAAACCGGAGCCAGTCATGAGCATACTGCCCAGGTATGGAAAACTCTCCACTCCCTCCACAACTGCCCCATCACCAAATCGGAGTTATGGGGGGTAGAGTGTTTGATGGCACAAAATACCCAGGCAGGTGCTTAGTTTTGGTGGGGCTGATGGTAAGGCCCCACCTCTTAGTGGCATGCTTTCCAGGTTCAGCAGCAGTGCCTCCAACTCCTCCTGAGTTAGCAGCAATCCCCAACACACCACACTATTACACACACACACTTTGAAACCTCATCACTCATACTTACACTCCATTAGGAGCCGGTCACACACACGGCCTCACCTGCTCCACCATCTTCTTGGCGAGCACCAGCGCCAACAGCTGCTCGATGTCGGTCTGCTTGTATTCGGCCGCGTCCCCTCCCATCCTTGCGCCCTCCTGCTCCGAGCACCGCCGTCTTAACATCTCCCCGCAGTCCCTCTCTCCGGTGGGCGACATCGCTAGCCTGTCGAGATCCTCGCCATCGTCATTGTCCAAACCACCGCCGCCACTGCCGTCGTTCATCTCCCATTTCATCGCCACCTCCCCGAGGTTGTCCCTTGCCTCGATGCCGAACCGGCTCTTCTTTCTGGCGGGGCGTAAGGACGACAGGTCGGGGTCTTCCGCCTCCCACGGGCCTTGCGGTAGCGGGAAAAAAAGATTGCACGTTACTACAGCGGAACAGCGGCGTTTATCATATCCGTAACGATGTGTTGGGGGTGCAGGGTACCGGGGACAGAGGGGTATGCGTTTTTTTTTTGGCAGATAAGCCGATTACATTTTTGGTGGAATCCTCCACTGAAGAATCGTTCGTTTGCGATTCATGCAAATAGAGCAATCCCTCGCCAACCAATCGTGGAATTCATGTATACACGCTTCATTATTTGTACACCAATTTACCGACCGCGGCCTAGGAAAGTGAGTATCCACGGGTACGCACGGGTCCGCAACACGCATTTACAAATTTTGCGGGGCAGCGGTTCTCTGCGCGACCGTCCACACCTGTGCCACTTCGTAGCTTGTCAGTATACCATCTGTTATGTTGCCATTCTCGCAGCGCATAGGCTGCATCGCATGCCCACCTGGATTATAAGACGCAGCCCCCCCCACCCTTACAATTTCTTTGAATTAAAAACTAATCAACCACGGTGTTGAATATTAGGATTAACCATGAGATCACACACTAAATACACATTTTATGTGTTTGTAGTGGTCTGTATGTGTGTTTGTGTGAAAAATGTTCTAACAAAAACCGATGTTTCAAAATGTTTCTTCACCTTTTAGCATTCACTGAGTGTCCAACTTCCTTTGGTGGAGTGATGGAACAGTGATCTGCACACGGCGCTACGCAGCCGACAACCTGCCTTCGTACGTCTTACAATCCAGATAACGATGATGCCGACTGACGAAGATTACATCAATGACTTTCATAAACTATTTAATGACGAGGTAAAGCCCACTGAGCTATTAGCTCTTTTTCAGAAGCGACCTGGACACACATGATAGCTCATCAAAGTGGCTTAATATCATAACACGCAGAAATTTTTATTAGAAGCCAAATAATCTAAATGTGTATATCTAAACTTGGTGGGGTGGGGGGGGAGGGAACTGGAGGACCCGGGGAAAAATCTTCGCGACCAAAATGGGGAGAGAAAGAGAGAGAACAGGCAAGGTAGATAACACGACGCTGCACTCTCTCCATTACCAAGGCGCGTGACACACCCGCCGCTGGCGCCCATCATCTGATCTTCGGTTGGCACGGCAATCATGAAGCTGTCGGGCCTGTCCAGGTAGGTGCGGAGCGCTTTGCCTGGCACTCGGGTTGCCCTCCTCTTGTGCGTCGTCGTTGGCGGCACCTCCTCGGGCTGGTATGACGACGGCAGCGGTGGCCATGCCGGATCGCAACGCAGAAGCCGCTCGAAGCAGTGGCGCAGTCGTGAGCAAGGCATGGGCACCAGTGGCAGCGACTGCTTGCCCTTCCAATGGTGGTGGAAGTGTGCTTCCTCCTGCAGCTGGTGCTGAGCGGTGAGGAGCGACTTGAGTCCAAGCGGGGTCTTGAGTGCGGTTGTGTCCGGTGCGGTTGTGTCCAGTGCGGTTGTGTCCGACGCGGTTGTGTCCGACGCGGTTGTGTCCGGCGCGCCGGTGTCTGTGAACGTAGCAGCACCGACTTGGGGTTAGTCACACCTGTACCTTTAAAATTTAATCGTGGTCACCGCCGTCATCACCCACTGTGCTGTACCGTCTTCTCATGGCGAGCCAGGGAATAGCTCCTTGACGTCCGCGTAAAGGGAGTTTCGCAACATTTACGCGATCCACCAACCCTCGCCTCCACTGTGCCGGATTGCAGGCATGCGCCGTCACCGGCCACCTATGGCATCGGGAGAGATGGTCATGGCTTGGAATGCAGTGGACTGATCATTGCCGATAATGATAATTTGTTGGTCCACCAGTCAACACCACCTGTCCCTGCTGCCCCACCAGCTCACTGAGACCAGTATAAATGAAGATCCCATGTTCACGTTTCTAGTCAACATAGTGTTTGTTTCACGTTGTGTATTCGTGTTGTTTTAGGGTTATGCTTAAACGGCCAATGTTCCGTGCATATTCAACATTTCTCATACACGGTATCCATGCCCCAGCTTGTTTCCAAGACCACTACTCACTGCCAACAACGATTCTTGGCTCCTTGAAGACAAACATGGCCTTCAAGTTACTGCTCTCCACATCGTGAGATTCTGCAACAACACAACGGGGGGGAAAAAAGAGATGATGCATGCACAGGATATAAGCACTCACACCGCAATTTGATGCTGTAATCTAACAGGATATAAGATGCTCTGGAATGTAAGACACTAAAAACTTGTACCCTATGTTAATATGGTTGTACAACCATGGTCACGCACATCAGATTATAAGACGCACCCATAAATGTTGCTTTAAAATACCAGTGGAAAGAGTGTGTGTTATAATTCAGAGAATACGGCAATGTTCGAGTATGTACAGACAGGCCTTGTCAATCCACTGCTGAATGAGGTCTCCCCAAACTGCACAGGTCCATCTGACCGAACCTCCATAATGTTGATCGGTGCAGGTTGGTGCAGTCAAGGGAGCATAAATGCTGGAGCATGGGAGTAAGAGTGCAACAATGAATTTCGCCGTGCTATCCCTTGCTGACCCCATGTGAAGCACATACCTCGCTCACCATGTATGACAAATACGGCATTGTATGGACGTGTGTCCACATCCGTCCATGAAAACATCGAGACTCCGAGATCCGACAAGACCGGGTTGACTGTACAGTGCTACATTGTTGGTTGTGTACCTCAAGATGATAATTAGTATGTAATATTAGATTTATAATTGTTCATCACAAGTGTATTTAAGTTGCTCTCTTATAGTGCAATTATGTTGAGCTCATTAACAGGGCCTTCATTCCTCTCAGCAGAGTTATGGTCTCGGAATGGAGGCTTTCATTCTCACGCCTAGAAATATAAAAAAAAGTGATATCGCATCCGAGACCTTCACAGGACATAGGCCCTTTGTCAGAAATAAGTTCGTTAAAATGTTGGTCCGTGCAAGTAGCAAAGATCATACATGGATATGTAGTGTTTTTATTTCACGCGGACAACTTATTTTTCTCCTGTCACTTTTTTTTTAACAGAACTCCTTGCGTTGGACACCCCGTAACTCCGTCGTGATTATTCCGCTTAGTCTGCTTGACTCCGCTCTAGCTTCTCCGCTGCTAGCCTTCCGCTATATACTCTGCTAGCTTCTCTCCTGCTAGCCTTCCGCTATACACTCTGCTAGCTTCTCTACTACTAGCCTTTCTACCCTCATCTCTCCAACCTCGCCCGTGCCTCCAGTGGGAGTTAAGCCATCACCGCTGGAGGGTGAGGTGTGGAGAGCGGGGCCTTGGACTTCTCTTGTCTTTCCTCTTATCTTCACTCCGACCAACTCAACTCCCTCTCTCCCACGCTCCCGTATATATCCCCCTCCTTATGAACTCATTAAGCTGGCGACCTCCTGTCGCCTCACGCCCGTGGCTTCCGCCGCTATCACCTCAATCCCCCGTCAACCTGGTGCCTGTTCTGCGCCTGCATTTGCAGCCAGCCAATCACTGCTATGCATCTTAATTAGCCATCTCCTTTCCGTTGCTCTCTCTCGCCACACCTGTTCGCCCCGTTTCGACCTCACTGTCCGTAACGTGAACATGCGTGCACACCACTTGCAAACCCCCGCACGCGCGTTACTCTACTACAGATATAACATCTGGCCTCTCAGTCTAAAGACTTAGGTTCTACATCGTCCCGTGGTCTGGTTGCATTAACGGTAATCAATACTGAAGAGAAGGGGCGTGATTTAAAGATTGGAAATTGCCATTTAATATTGAATTCAATGTTCTCAAGTCAGTCTATGCGAAGGACATGGCTCCCATGGGCTACCTCACCAAGAGGGCCGACTGGCAAAACGATAACTTCTGATATATTGGTAGAATTGTTTCTTGATATATTGTTCAGCCTGTTGCGAGGTGCACAAACTTTGTTTTTCCAGACTGGTAGAGGACCGTCTGGTGTTTCGGATATTTTCCGTATTCTGTTATGATCTCGGAGAGTAAAAATTTCGCTCTAACGCCAGTGCTTTCCCATATTTTTAAGGCTGAGGCTATGGCATAGAGTTTGCATATTTTTCTGTACTTGCTAATGTAGGTTGGTTTTGATACATCTGTTAAGGGGTGCAAACACATATACGTGGGCACATATTGTTTACATATTGCATGAGTGCAAAATATTAGTCTTTGATTTGTGAATCCGATAAAAGGCATACCGAGTCTGATTAATCACCTGAAAGGTGAAAGGTCTGAGAGTTGTGCAGAAACCTTCGTGCCTGACACCGGAGACAATACGGGGGACTCTGCCGGCTGGAGTGATGGGCATCTGCCGTGCGCCAGAGCGGGCATGATCAGCGGTCAACTGCGAGCCTCATCCGCGATTGGGGCTCCAGTGCAGAATATACTGAAGACACACCAAAGAAGTGAACTGCACCCTCGCTGGCAGCCTAGGGACAGTGCATGCAGAGGCGTAACCAGATGCAGACTGAGTGATTGCAAGCCAAGAATGGCGAGAGACTGCTGCCTTAACGTCACCTGTGCAGAGGAGATATTGGTGCTCACTCAGAGAGGGAGCATCTAGCAGGTTGCCTTGTAAAAGATGTTTTCTAATTCGTCGTCGGCATCGCAGCCTCGGGAGACCATAGATTTCTTATGCCTTGGGGGTTAGGTCTTAGCACAGCGTCTGCTGTGGCTGTGAAGTCCAATCCGTGAGAGGCAGACTCGGCCACAGTTGTAGGCCAGGGGGGGAGTACACTTTCGAGGGCTCATACATTAGCTGATCATACACCTAGACATTCTTATTTTTCTTCGTCATATGTTGGTTCGTACAGTTTCGTCGGTTGGTCACGTATTTTTCATGTATACTGTAAACGAATAATTATGCAAAGTTTATGTTATTTTGACACTAGTTGATGCTTTGATCTATTAAATACTCAGATGTGTGGTGTACCGAGTGCCTGAGTGGTTTATTTCCGTTTCATGGGTCTTTTTGCTTTTAAAAACTTGTACTGCTGGACAGATCTATGGACCTGGTGACCACTGTGGAGGTCTTATAACTGATGTAAGAAAACCCCTAGACACGAGCTTAAATGATTAACGACACATTATTATATTTACACGATCTAACCCAAAAAACCTTTATTATGGACGAGCTCATATTGTAAGACCCTCCACATACAACAGTATTCACATGCACTCACTCTCATTCACTATCACTCCGGGTGGGAACACCAAGAGAAAGCCTCCGTCTTCCAGAAACTTGACCAGCATCTTCAGAAAGAATAAAAACAAGAGTACAGTGAGACCGAATATGAGCAGAATTTGGTTGTTTCTCCGCACACAAATAACAATGTTAAAATCTGCCAGCCAAATGGTTTTCCAGATCAATAATAAGAATGTATACAGCACTGTAACATGGCAAGCCATTACAAGTAGCGTGACAATATTATCACGCGGCATTTCTTTAAAGCAATCACTGGTTTCAAATTCCTGCATCTCACCAGCAAAGTCTTGTTATACAATTTCTGCTAGGTGTTATTGACAAGAGCACTCGATATAAAGTATGGGAGCGCACGGTCAATGCAAAAAAGCAATGCCCTGATGCAAACTTATTATTAATTGGGGATAAGAATATGCACGCAGAAATCCACACATGGGACGGTGTGTTGTCTTGGTGTGGTCTGGCACTGTTGTTTTGCTGCCTTGCCAAAGCTTGCATTTTATGTTGACAAATCGGTAGGAATTCACTTGTGTAATTTGTGCTTCTATACTTAAAATTTATTTTTAGCGACTTCCTGACCTATTCTCAATATTGCTCTTACAGGCAGTCCCCAGGTTACAGAAAGGTGAGGTTCCCGAGGATTTCCGTAACCCGAATTTTCCATGTCAGAAAGTGAAAAGTGATCTCCCAAAATCAAGATAAAATCCCATATTCTGAAATAGTTGTGCCTCCCCTACCGTTTTCTCTCAGTACTGTATCGCGCTGTCGTTCGTTTTTTATTGCTACCTGCATCTTCCTGATTCTTTAATTTGACCCAATATCTACCCTAACACTACCCATTATTTATTGAACAAATGGAACATATGCTGTATCCAATTGTTCATTTTAATATTAAGTGTTAAAAGAAAGCAGTCACTTCCCAAAGTTTACCGTGCATTCGACAAGGCCTAGATGTCACATACATACACACATACACACAAAGACAAAGGTGGAGTAGGCTCGTCGATATGCACACATACATAACAACCGTCATTCGCCACCAAGTGGCGGTGACGTCACCACGACGCTTGTGCCAGGCCATGTGCACCTTGAGTCCACATGAAGTGTCGAACGCCCGCTGGCAGGAGGTCACGGGGCAGACCCAAGTGCCACGGGTCGACTAAGATGACTGGCTGATGCACCACTTGTGCCCCCTACTGTCCCAACTTGCTGTGCTTTAGCCACCTGGCGCTCCGCTCGTTGTTGTGAGCGTCACTCCTCCACCCTCCGTTGTTGTTGGAGGGCGACTGCCTCCAACTGCCCAGTAGCGTCCTTCACGAGCCTCCTCCACAGAGGCCGATCTTGACACCGCTGGTACCAGTCACTGGCAAGTCCACTCAGCTCCACGTCCTCCTGTACCACATCACTCCATCTCTTCTTGATGCCCATGCCACGCCCGTTAAGCCCCCTCGATCCGGCCGAACAAAAGCTGTTTAGGCATGCGGTGGCTGGGCATGCGGGCTACATGACCCAGCCAATGCAGCCTTGCCTGCCGGAGGAGCTCACCTATGGGACTTTGTCCACATGTTTTAAGGATTTGTGAGCTCCTCACACAATCCAGCCTGGTTAAACCCAGGATGGATCGTAGGCAGGCCAGCCTAAATGTTCCCAATCTGCGAAGATGTTCCATTAGGGGGGTCCACGTTTTGCAAGCGTAGAGAAGGGATGGAATGACCGTGGCCGAGAAGACTTGAAGCTTCGTGCGGAGCGACAGACCAGGTAGCTTCCACACAGCGTTACGCAACCAATGAAAAGATAATGCCACTCGATGATTCTGAGTGAGACCTCTGCTGTTAAACCGGAGCCAGTCATGAGTACACTGCCAAGGTATGGGAAACTCTCACTCTCTCCACAACTGCCCTATCACCAATTGGGAGTTGTGGGGGTGGAGTGTCCGATGGTACAAAATACCCAGGCAGGTGCTTAGTTTTGGTGGGGCTGATGGTAAGGCCCCACCTTTAAGTGGCACGCTCCAGGTTCAGCAGCAGCACCTCCAACTCCTCCTCTGATTGAGCAGCAATTACCAGGTCATCGGCATACATAACATGGTTGACCAATAGGGAGCCATCCCTTGACCGCACCCGGGCATCAATCAGCCTCGCATTGTATCTGTACCAAATGAAAATTCCTCCGGTACAAATTCCTCCGGTACAGCTATTGAAGGCTTCACGAACTACGTGGTCAAAATAGATGTTAACTAATGTGGGAGCCAGAAGACATGCCTGTCACACCTCAAGGTGAACAGGGAATGGCTCCGACTCCTGGCCACGTAGTTTTACCCAGGCCTGCTCACCATCATAAAGGTCTTTAATGATTGTGAGCAAAGAGTCAGGGACTCCGAAAGCACCAAGAACAACCCAGAGCCCAGGCCTACTGATGGTATCATAGGCCTTTACCAGGTCAATAAAGAGATGTAGGTCTTATTGGAATTCCAGACACCTCTGCTGTAGCAGACGGACAAAAAATATTGCATCTGTGCAGGACCGCCCTTTCCTGAAACCACATTGGGGCTCAACAAGCCTTTTCCTGAGCGTGTCTGGCAAGGTGATGTTGAATAATCCTTGCCAGGACCTTTCCTGTCACACTGAGGAGGGGAAGCCTCCATAGTTGTTACAGTCTGGTCTGTGCGGTCCCCCTTCCATAAACAGGGGGACTTATCAGGGCATCCTTCCAATCCTGCGGAACCCATCCAGTAGTCCAGACTATTATTATGTCATGTAGGGCAGTCTATGCACAAATGCCACGCTCCCTTAGCATTTCGCTTGGGAGATCATCTCTGCCCGGTGCTTTTCCTGGTCTCAAGACTTTGGATCCCCTTCTATACTTCCTCAACAGAGGGCACCTCAGCCAGCCACTCGCAAGGGATGACTACTTCCAATATTTGAGGCACTGCAGCCTCAGCAGGGTCATCCCCACTTTGCCCCATGATGTTTTCCAGGCTGAGGGATTTCCCCTCCCCCAAGATCTCACAGAAATGCTCAGCTAATCTGCAAATCTCTTCCTATACATACACAGTTACACATACACACAATACATACTGTAAAAAAACACACTACCTAACGCTACAAACAATTCTATTTTTCTTAATGCTCAAAGCTCGGGCTCGGTGAAGGCGGCATAAGGTGGGGCTTACGCCTCGTGTAAGGTGGCTGCCCGCCCTAACGCTCGCTCCACGGTATTCATCCGCAACCTCACCACTCTGCACTATTTGTGCTGACGTAACTAAAGCAAACATTTCCGCATAAAGATAATTTTTACATGATTTATGGGAGCATTTCCGTAAAGACGGATTTCCGTAAGTCGGGTCTTTCATAACCCGGGGACTGCCTGTATATAATTTTTTGTATTATTCGTTAATGTAACTCACCGACATCTGTGAAAATGAACTTCAAAGCTCATCGGATTTCTCCAAGATAAATTATTTTGAGTCTGACATATAAACAGCATTCAGTCCAAATTTTGATTTAAAGCTTTCGTGACTGCAGGGATTCATATTCTTGGTTCTTTCGGTAAAGTCACGTAGAAGGGAAACAATTAAATAATAAAAATATAAAACAATACAATTCTCACGACGTTTCGACTGCAACACAAGCAATCATCATCAGGTGTGAAAAGCAAAAGAAAATTTGAAAAAAAACGCCATTTTTTTCAAATTTTCTTATTGTGGTTTTCACACCTGATGATGATTGCTTGTGTTGCAGTCGAAACGTCGTGAGAATTTTATTGTTTTATATTTTTATTATTTTGTTTCCCTTCTACGTGACTTTACCGAAAGAACCAAGAATATAGCATTCAGTCCATTCGCCTGTTGGCTTTTCAGACCAACGTTACAACTGAGTGCACAAGTTATATATCTCAGACAATGGTAGCAACGTGATCGATGATGCCGATGTCCCCGAACCCCGCCGCCCATCGCTTCCCGTCTAGCAGCACACATGGGAACACCTGATGACGGACGCTTGTGTTGCACCCGAAACGTCGAGATTTATTTTATACCTACGTAACTTTACCTAAAGAACTAAAGAGTATGGGAACAAAGATGATTTTTTTTCTACACACCTATTGTCAGTCGTGCCACCCGCTAAATCAAGTAATTATAACCGACAATCGGTGGAGTTAACCGATTTCTAAAATAACTCGACAGCCCAGCTCCACTGAAACCTCACCGTCTCTTCCCTCTTCAGCTTCGCCTGCAGGGCTTCGAGCCGCGGCTGCGAGGTGTACTCGTAGGCGCTGGACATCTCAAACAGGCAGCAGTACCACTTGTACACGTTCACTGCACGTGGCACACACAAAAGGCACCATGTTAAGTTGCTTCATAGTCCGGGGAAATACCGCAACCACCGCCACCACCATCCCTATAGCCATCACCACATCCCTACCACCACTATCACTGTCCGCACAACCACCGGCATTATTGGTGCCACCGTCACCTCCACCACCACCGCCACCACCCCGACCGCCACTACCATCCCTATTGTCAAGATAATTCTTACCGCCACCACTGCCACCATCACCAAGCACCGGCACTACTGCTGCCAACCATCGCCTCCACTGCTGCCACCGCCACCTTCACCCACGCCACCACCATCCCTACCGCCACCACCATGCCTACAGTCACCACCGCGACCGTCACCACAACCAAAGGCACTAATTCTGCCACCGTCGCCTCCACTACAACTGCCGTTGTCCACAGCCACTGCAACTGTAATGCAGTTCGTTAATCAATCTCAGCGAGTAACATCCTGCTCTTTAATCATAGGATTACGACGTCACTCAGTTACCAAGCAACAGTTTAACAAATGCTGAGAAAACGCTATAAAAAACAGTTTTGAACATATATGTATATATTTTGGGAAGAACAATACAGTGCATTACGCGATGCACCTGAGCATGGCTAAAACTAGTGGCGAGTGCCATCTAAACAGGCCTTGACCAACCCCCTTCATCACCCAGCACTGTCCCATGTAGTGAAGTATAGTCAAATAACCCCAATAGCTTACCGGCTCAAAGAAGCCTGCATCCAACAGTGGGTTGACAAAGGACTGCACATTGCAATAAGGTGGGGACCATGAAGTGACAAATTATGAGTGCACTCAAATAAAAAAAAGCATTGCCAGGTCAAAAATGTCCCTCTCTAGTACTCGACTAGCATGGCTTTGAAGCTCATCTGGCCACTGCGGGCCATATGAAGTCGCGGGGCTGTATTTGGGAGATTAGCCTCAAACTTCACCAAACTCACCACATACACTCAAGCACTCCATCGCCACAACTATGTGTAGCCACGTGTGTGGTACGAAATAAAGTTGCGGGAGGGCCGTATTCATCCCGTGAGCCTTAGGTTGAACTACTCCCGTCGTACAGCTTCACAATACTCGCTACACCCTCCATCATGTGCCCACTCCGGGTCGCATTAAAAGAAGATGCGGGCTGCGTCTGGTCCGTGGGCGCGAGTGGTTTGTTTCATGCAATGGGGCACGCACACGCGCGTGCAGCAATTACCTTCCTTGCTGTTGGCGTAGAGGTATTTCATGAAGACACGACGGGGCAGCATTTTCATCACGTGCTCATTCCTCACCGTGTTGTCCACCTCAATCTTCCCCGGGCTGCAAAATGGGCACAAAATACGTTTTTTTTCAGAATCCTAAGTTAATTTCCTACCGAGTAAAGCCCACTGAGCCAAGAAGCTCTTTCTCAAGGGCAACTCGACCGGCATACAAACCATTCCACAATTACAGATTTTAAAAACAAACTTAATTTTAGCAAACATGGTGGCAAGATGTTGACTACCTCACCTGGTATATAGGAGGTCATGGGTTTGATCCTAACCCTGACCAGTGCAGGTGTGTCGGGGTCTCGTCCATGTTGGACCAAATTTTCAATTATTTCAATGGTATCAGGTACTGGGACCTTGGTGAAGAAAGAGACCACATCGAAGCTGACAAGGATATCGTCAGGGGACAGTACAACGTCTTTGACCATAGAGACCAATTGGGCTGAGTTAAGTACGTTAGGCACTGCCTCAACAATACCTACTTTACTTGGAATGGCTCCTTCTACAAACAAAATGAGGGTACCCCTATGGGATCCCCCTTGTCACCGGTGATAGCCAATATTTTCATGGAGAAATTTGAATCAGACGCCATCCAGACTTCCACCCTCAGACCTTCCCTGTGGAAGAGATATGTGGATGACACTTTCGTCATTTGGCCACATGGCCTCCCAGCTCTGAACATTTTCCTACACCACATCAATTCCAGACATCCCGCCATCAGGTTCACCATGGAAGTGGAGAAAGATGGCAAGCTACCATTCTTGGATGTTCTGTTTGAGAGGAGACCTGATGGCTCATTGGGGCATTCTGTCTACAGGAAACCCACCCACACAGATTCCTACTTGAAACCTGATTCCCACCACCACCCAGCCCAAAAGAATTCTCTCATCAAAACTTTATACCATAGGGCTCATTGCATTTCGGACCAACACCACCTGACCAGTGAATTAAAACATGTACACCTGGCCCTCAAAAGGAATGGTTACTCTGACCGCACCATTCGCCAAGCTGTTTCTCCCTCCATAAAGAAACAACCACTTGATACTCCGGTCAAAACCATCACACTACCATATATAGCAGGCGTTACTAAAAAGATTTCCAAAATTCGAAACAAACACAAAATCCAGGTCCGGTTCAATACAGTACACAAAATTCGTGATCTGATCCCATCCATGAAGGATGTCATTCCTGACTTACAGTACCCCGGGGTTTACAAATTGAGCTGTACCTGCGGTGATTGCTATATCGGGGAGACAAAGCGACATGTCTCTAACCGAATTCACGAGCACAAATAAGATTTGAAACACGGCAAAACGATTTCTTCTGCCGTGGCTGATCACTGTTACAACGCTGTGGGTGATCACGATATAATTTTCTCCGATACCAAGGTTCTTTGCAAACCCACTGGTTTTTATCAGAGATTTGTGCACAAGGCAATTCAGATCTACAAACACAGACACAATTTCAACCGAGAAGATGGTTTCAAATTAAGCAACCATTGGAAAGACATTCTAAATCGAACTAAACATTAAACTCATTTCAATGGTACAGTATATTTTTCAAGTAGTGGTACCCCAAACTTTCGCAGCTCTTATAAATTCCCTTTTCACACCATCAATAGGTAAACTCCCCCTCCCCCCCCCCCGCGCCAAACGGCAAGTCCACCGGCACGTACACCACCTCTTTTCTAAAGTTGGCCAATCAAATGCTAATTTTTATGCTAATTCCTTTGTCAAGGCACCTTGTTTGCTCGCACACAGCTTAAAGGTCCGCGGTCTGAGCGTGGCTGTGTTTCACTCCAGCGCTGTCCTCGAGACAGCCTGATCCCTTCACCTGATGAAGGCCGCTTGTGTTGTGGCCGAAACGTCGTGATTTTGTGTTGTTTTATTTTTTACCTACGTGACTTTACCGAATAGAACCAAAGAGTATGGATCCTTGCAGTCACGAAAGCTTTAAATCTAGAAAGGTGACAACAGTTGGTGCGATTATTCGCAAATGGAAGAAACATAAAAGAACTGTCAATCTCCCTAGGCTTGGGGCTTCCATGCAAGATCTCACCTCGTGGAGTTGCAATGATCATGAGAACGGTGAGGAATCAGCCCAGAACTACACAGGAGGATCTTGTCAATGATCTCAAGGCAGCTGGGACCATAATCACCAAGAAAACAATTGGTAACACACTACGCCGTGAAGGACTGAAATCCTGCAGCGCCAGCAGGTCCCCCTGCTCAAGAAAGCACATATACATGCCCGTCTGAAGTTTGCCAATGAACATCTGAATGATTCAGAGGACAACTGGGTGAAAGTGTTGTGGTCAGATGAGACCAAAATGGAGCTCTTTGGTATCAACTCAACTCGCCGTGTTTGGAGGAGGAGGAATGCTACCTATGACCCCAAGAACACCATCCCCACCGTCAAACATGGAGGTGGAAACATTATGCTTTGGGGGTGTTTTTCTGCTAAGGGGACAGGACAACTTCACCGCATCAAAGGGACGATGGACAGGGCCATGTACCGTCAAATCTTGGGTGAGAACCTCCTTCCCTCAGCCAGGGCATTGAAAATGGGTCGTGGATGGGTATTCCAGCATGACAATGACCCAAAACACACGGCCAAGGCAACAAATGAGTGGCTCAAGAAGAAGCACATTAAGGTCCTGGAGTGGCCTAGCCAGTCTCCAGACCTTAATCCCATAGAAAATCTGTGGAGGGAGCTGAAGGTTCGAGTTGCCAAACGTCAGCCTCGAAACCTTAATGACTTGGAGAAGATCTGCAAAGAGGAGTGGGACAAAATCCCTCCTGAGATGTGTGCAAACCTGGTGGCCAACTACAAGAAACGTCTGACCTCTGTGATTGCCAACAAGGGTTTTGCCACCAAGTACTAAGTCATGTTTTGCAGAGGGGTCAAATACTTATTTCCCTCAGTAAAATGCAAATCAATTCATAACATTTTTGACATGCGTTTTTCCTGATTTTGTTGTTATTATTCTGTCTCTCACTGTTCAAATAAACCTACCATTAAAATTACAGACTGATCATTTCTTTTTCAGTGGGCAAACGAACAAAATCAGCAGGGGATCAAATACTTTTTTCCCTACTGTACTACTGCCAGGGCAGCAGTTACTACTGTAAGAACAGTGCGGAGAGAGAGAGAGTGCGGGTGCAGGGACAGTGCATGGCCAAGTGGTCACGAGGGATAATTACAGGAGGGGACCATCGGGGACGTTCGGAATTGGCCGGGGGCGGATCGAGGCCACGGTCGGGGAATATAAGGCGGCGGGGCGAGGGAGCTCGGGGCTGCCGTGGGATTGGGGTGGACTGTCTCCATGCAGTCATTGTCTTCGGGCCATCGCTGTCTCCGCGTCGACGCTACTTGTGTGCTGTCCTAGCCCAAGTGCGTTATCCTAGCCAAAGTGTGTTATTCTAGCTCAAGTATCTTTAGTTATCCTAGCCCAAGTATATGTAGGATACGAGACCAAGTTATCTACGCGACGCGCCTTAATAAATAATGAAGACGATAGAAGTTGTCTGAGAGTCATTACACTACTGTAGTGGGTTATATTCAGACAAATGCCAGGACTTGGAGGCAACATGTTTCTTCTTGAACACAACCTTCACTGGATAACTACTAAGGGTGTTGACCCCTGTTATCCCCTCATCGAGTTCACCCGGAGTGCCATGTCCTCACATGGCCTTTCCCCACCGGCGCTTGGACCATGCCCCCTAGGGGCCCAACCCCTCACATATGCACACCGGTGATGAGGAGAGTCCCGCACCTGCAGTTCCTCTGTTCCGCCGGTACAACGCTATATACACACGTTGTACACCACTACACTACTATAGTCAGTAGATAATACTAGTCAGTAGATACCACTACAGTCATTATATACTGCTATAGAGTCAGCAGACACTACTACAAAGTTAGCAGTTACGACTGTAGTGTCGGGTAGAATCACTCAGTCGGACACGTTGTTCCAAGTCACCTGCTTACACTTTATTACTCTCTCTCGCACCAGTTGTAGGCACTCCCATCTGTCTATACGGTCCATTTGTTAACCAAATTCCCCTATCTTCTTTACACCTCGCTGACCTGCCTGCGGCAGCTCTTCCTCTCAGCAGCTCCGCACTCACAGCTCCGCACAGACAGCAGCTCACACAGAGCTTGCGCACAGCTGCTCTCCCTCTGCGCCGCTGCCCTCGCCAACATTCCCTCAGACCCACTCACAAGTCCGATCCGGGCGGGGGGATCAACCATCACCCGCCCGTCGACTCGTGAAGGTTAGAGGTCCGTCCCTGGCTTGAGCGGCAGCGGCGAAATGTCTTCACCTTGGTCCCGGAACCCGAACTCCCACTCCGCTCTCACACACCCCCCTATATCCTTCCTCCCAATTATCCTGCTCCTCCCTTGTCTCTTTAGGGCCCGACAGGCTGGCGCCTGTCACTCCTTAGCGCACGTCTCCAAGGCGATACCTCCGGTGCAAGTGTACGACCCCGGACTGACCCCATCTGCAACCGAATCTCCCGTTCAAGGGGTGGTAGTTTGCACGTGCAACCTTACGTTGCACACGCGCACCTGCCTGCCCTCGATTGCCCTCAGGCAGCAGTGCGCACCGCGTATTTCATCACACTACACTATAGTCAGTGGATACTAATATATGGTCAATAGATACGACTAGATTCAGTAGAAACTACTGTATAGTCAGTAGATACTACAGTAGAGTCGCTAGATACTACTGTAGTGTAATAACACGGGCTGGTGACGAGAAAGGTACTAACAACAGGGGGCAGTACACGTCAGCAGGAGGAGATCAAAAGAGAAGCCCAGGACAGGGGTCCATCTGGAAGCCCTGAACCCGCTAGTAGGTTCTTGAAGGGGGGGTGGCTAGGGCGGGGCGAGGCCATGCCAGGAGGAAAAGAGGGGCCCCGGCACGGGGGCTCGGGGCTGTTGCTGGGAATGGACCCCCCTCGCCGTGTCACTGTTCGTCGCCTTCGTCGCCGCCGTCTCGACAACCTGTAGACGCCCCGAGCGAGCCAGCCTGTCAACTGTATTAGCTAGGTAGTGCCGTCAAGAGACGGACGTGTGACTGGCGTGTAAGCACGTAGGGCATCTGTAGTTCCCTGACATGTAGGAATAAAGGAGGTGTCTTAAGAACCCCATCTCGGAATGAGTCACTGCATTACCATAGAATCACTAGATGCTACTTTACAGTTAGTAGATACTACTATACAGTCAGTAGATACTACTGTAGTCAGTAGATACTACTGTCAGTAGATACTACTATAGAGTAAATTGATACTATAGATTCAGTAGATACTATAGTCATTAGATACTAATGTAGTGAGTTCTAGCGACGTCGGAGACTGATCTTGGAGGCAACACTTTTATTCACAATACTCAGCAATACAGCCCAGACTTACTCAGGGCAACGGCCCTTCTAACCATTGCCTGGGGAGGTACTGCCTCCGGGCTAACGTGCCCTATCATGGGACCACAACTCTGGGTCCTCCGGCTACGGGTGCCTAGGGGAGGCTACTCTAACCCGACCTAGCCAGGGTGCAGGTTCCGATCACTGGCCCACTTGGACCCGGCCATTACAAGGATGTCGGGCCGGGGGTTCCCAGGGTGTCACCACTGAGCCACACAGAGTTCCAGCCCTTACAAGGGCAGCGGGGCTAGGGGTCTCAGTGTCCTATCTAGCTTCCCGGGGTCCGACTTTTATACCCAGCACCCGTGCGTCAGCCCTGGCTCCGCCTACCTTCCAGAGAGTTCCAGAGGGGGCTCTGGGGGATCCCAGGACGCCCTGTAGCCCCCTCCTATTGGGAGGGGTCCCGGGAGATCCTGGAACCCCCCGCAGCCCCCACCTGCTTTTGGGCAAAGGATATAACGACTGCCCCTGCTGGACCATGACTGCCCCTGCAGGTAAGTGTACACAGCCCATGGACATCGCTACACTACTACAGTCAGTAGATACTACTATACAGTCAGTAGATACTACTGTACAGTCAGTAGATACTACTATAGTGGCATTGCACTGGCTGCTGGAAAAAAGGGGATCTGCAGCGTACGGCAGTCCTGACATCAACAGGCCAGGATATACACGAGAGGGGGATCTATGGAAAAGGTCACAGAACGGGCACACCAGGAACCCGCCAGTAGATTCCAGAAAAGGGGCATGGCCGGGGGCGGAGTGAGGCCACGCTGACAGTATAAGAGGGGCCCCTGTGGAGTGGAATCCCCATCATCGCCATTCTTCTCGTCGTCATCTCCGTCTCTACCATCTCGGGGCGCCGCTAGTCAGACAGCCCACCAACTGTCCTGGCTGAGTAGCATCGCCGATAATAGACGGACTAAATATTAAGTGTATTAATCCCGATGGTGCTCGTTAATGAAGAAGCGCCTCCAAGTCTTATCGTCTCCGAGTTAGTCACTACACTACTATAGTCAGTATATACTACTATAGAGTCTGTAGATACTACTACAGTCAGTATATATTGCTGCAGAGTCAGTAGTTACGACTATAGAGTCAGCAGATACTGTTTTAGTCAGCATATACTACTACAACGATACCCTGACTTTCGTCCACTTGACTTTCGACACTTCGCTCTTTCGATCGTTTTCAATTATAACCACATTTCAAATTTCGTCCACGTGGTTTCCTCTTTCGTCAGATTTCATCCAACCTTCCAAGACGTTCGCGCCACATGCTCTCTCCTCCAACGGTGGTACCAGCGGTGGTACAGGATCTCTTAGACCTCTCATTGACATGTTAATTCCTCTAACCCCCCCCTCCCTCTCTGTTCCCCCTCTCTATTTAAGGCCTCGATACAGAGGCGTTATTTCCTGTGTGCCAATGCTTGTGTCTCTCTTTCTGTGTCTCTGTGTTAACTCTTTCTGCTTACGTGTCTGTATATATGTGTCTCCGGTTCTGTGTTTTATCTCTCTCTTAATTCTAGCATTCTTTAGAAGAACGTAATCAACCAGGTAAAGTGTTGACTGTTATGTTAGCCGACTATCTGCGCTGTATTACATTATATTTCTAAGTTTACTAGGTTTTATGCTTTCATTTGTACCTGATGATTGTTTGCTTTGCAATCGAAACGTCGTATATTATGCAATTTATTATTTTCTATTTCTACGTGACTTTACCGAAAGAACCAAAGAATAATCCCTGCAGTCACGAAAGTGCAAAATAAAGTTTGAACCACTTCTACGGGGAGGTTTTAAGTTTGCTTCCTCCACTCTCTCTGCTTGTGTGTCTGTCTTTGTATCTCCGTGTCTGTATCTTGTCTCTCTCAAATTCCACACTTAACTTCTAATTTAAGCAATCTTTGGAATAACGTAATCAACCAGACCATGTGTTAATTGTGTGTTGACCGACTGTGTGTTGCATTACATTACATTTCCAAATTTTACTAAGTTTGTTCGATTTAGTGTCACCGTTTTCTTCTTCTTTTTTCTCTCTGTCTCCCCTCGGTCGTTGCTCTCTCCTCCAACGGTGGTACCAGCGGTGGTACAGGATCTCTTGGACCTCTCATTGACATGTTAATTCCTCTAACCCCCCCCTCCCTCTCTGTCCCCCCTCTCTAACTATTTAAGGCCTCGATACAGAGGCATTATTTCCTGTGTGCCCATGCTTGTGTCTCTCTTTCTGTGTCTGTGTTAACTCTTTCTGCTTATGTGTCTGTATATATGTCTCCGGTTCTGTGTTTTATCTCTCTCTTAATTCTAGCATTCTTTAGAAGAACGTAATCAACCAGGTAAGGTGTTGACTGTTATGTTAGCCGACTGTCTGCGCTGTATTACATTATATTTCTAAGTTTACTAGGCTTTATGCTTTCATTTGTACCTGATGATGATTGCTTGCTTTGCAATCGGAACATCGTATGATATTATGCAATTTATGATTTTCTATTTCAACGTGACTTTACCGAAAGAACCAAAGAATAATCCCTGCAGTCACGAAAGCGCCAAATCAAGTTTGACATCGAAGAGCGCCAAGTAGATCCAATAATCCATTGTGGCACTGCCACCTATTCGCCAGCGTTGGAGGTGAAAGGCACTCACAGTGCGATGGGCAGCACGGAGAGCTGCATCGACTTGAGGGTGACTTGTCCGAGGTTCTGTCCCTTGTTCATCAGCTGGCCTTCCCACACAATGTAATGTCGTTTCGGTGTGACCTTAGCTGCGAAACAAGCAAAAATAAATTAACAGGCGGCTAAAACCAGTCTTTTAAGACAGCCTTCCCCCCAGCCCCAACCCCCCTAGGAAGTGGCCAGGTAGTTCAGAAGTTAAAGAGCTGAGCTGGCATGCTTGAAGCTCCTGGGTTCGAATCCATGTTTCAGCCCGGTTACCAAACAGTACACATATAACTCCCATCACATTAAATGTAGATTTGCATTTAATGTGGTTCAATTCCAGACTCTTGACATAACTAAAACTTGTCTGTCATGAGACAGATTACTCTCTGTAGAAAAGAGAATGGGAAGGTGGTGTGCCCTCCTGGGTGGATCAAAGGTCACCCTGAAGGAATCTCAGAAGTAGTTCTTGGACATCCACTTCTCAATAGCGGAAGGCTACACTGCCCTGCGAGAAACCCGCATGGTTTTGTCTCAGGTCATGATGCCAATGGCACAATTGGGATAAAATTGGCAAAAATATAAATGTAATTAAAAAAGGCAAATGCATTAAGGAACTTGCCCGTGGAAACCCTGAAAATGCGCACCGAAGTAGATGGGCATGTAATTGCAATAATTAGCCGCTGTCGGCTACCACAAAACATGTAACCATCGCGAAAGCATGTGTAACAGCAGCAGTAAAACCAAATCAATCACACCAGTTTTTTTTACAAACAAGCACCGATAAATAATGAGCAAGAAAATATATGATTTTAATCACTGTGGGAGGCTGTGGTGGGCGCCACAAAATAATGAATTAAGCTAAAAGTTATCACCTAACAATACATTACTTTCTTTAACCAGGAAAGCCTTGCCATGTACAGGCACTTGATTCACATGGGGTATTTGCTTGGGATGTTTAGCCCAAGATTTCCACCTCGTTATTAAACAATACACGAGTTAATATAAATGAAGAGCCGTTGTGCGAGTGTGTGGTGGCAGTCTTTATCAAATTAATCAATGGTGTCTTTATACCTGTGTTCTGGACAGGGGGTCGGCTGTGAAGAGAGAAAACAAGAACATCATTGTCTTTGCGCGACCAATTTGCTTTGGCTTACACAATGGGCGTTGTTTAATTTTAATCGCATCTCAAAAGCCACGTAAAACGCAAGGTCTCAGCACTATAATACAATTCTGTGTTGCATGAGTGCAAGTTGGGATTACTGGCATGTGTTTGATGATTACAATGCATCTTATAATTATATTATTCGATGGAGCGGAGGTACAGCAGTTAATACACTGCGCTACGAACCAGACTACCTAAGTTCGATTCCTGGCCATGGCTAACATCAGTGGAGTTACTTCTGAACTGGTCTTGGGTCTTCTTTACCCCGGTGACCTAAGTTTGATTCCTGGTCATGGCTAACTTCTGTGGAGTTACTTCAGATCCGGTCTTGAGTATCCCTCACTTTATTGTCCACATTCGAGCAAACCTCACTGATGAGCGTAATGAAGTATGGTGAAGATAAAATACTTGGAAAATCAGAAATGTGCACGCTACAATGGATAGGTGGAGTAAGGCAGAGAGATAACAGAGAAGTGAGGACCATCAGAAAATAACTGGGGGTACCAAGTAAAGTGGACAAAACCATGAAAACAAGAGTTGAGATGGGATTGGCCATGTGGTTGCGAGTGCAGCGGGAAATATCAATGGAGGATATTTTTTTAAACAGAGATTAGAGAAAGAGGCCGCGCGAAGATGAGATGGAAGGAAAATACAAAACAGGGACATTAAAGTGGTTGGGGTCTCCTTCATATGGAATTTTCGAAGTAAAGGACAAAAAAGGAACCAATATAACTTTGTGACGAGTCTGATAAAAGATTAAATTGTATAAGGAGTTGCTTGATGTATAGCGTCCGTAAATCCTGTGCAATTGCAACTTAAGTAGTGGTCTGTTACGAATTGAACAGATTGTACGTCACCACGTGCACAATAGGGTGACAATTGTGGCTTAGGTCAGAAGAGTGAGAAGTGGCGGGGTAGTGGTGTGGGGGGAGACCCCAGGCGGGTGACCCCAAAGAAATGTGGGAATAGCTGTCGCAAAAATAAGGGGAAGATTTGACAGCAGTTTGTCTTACCTTTTGTCCCTGAGAGGAACGGATATGCCGTCTCCTTCGTAGGAGAAGGCCACCATGGCATACGGGCAGACCTGGCGCGGTCGACGACAGATGTCCAACTCTCCAAACTCAAACAGGTAGCACTGCCAATGAGAAGCACGGAGATTCACAAAATGTCATCCGACGCGAGAGGAGAAGGTCGGGTGGCTCCAGTATCATGGCACTGAGCTGACAATGCTGAGTTTTGTGAGTTCGAATTTCAGGCTTCGGCGACTCGTGATTAAATGGGGTTTTCAAGTGTACCGAGTTCATGGTCTGAGCCTGGGGAGACAGACACCGATATAGTCACCCATTGCGAAGACCATCAAGATTCAACCCTGCTTATCTTTCGAGATCTGACGAAAACGGGCACATCTAAAAGTTATCTATTAATTGGCATTTTACAGACAAAAGTCATTATATTAGTGTTACAATAAACAATACAATTGATACTCATTATCAGCCATGATCAATCCACTGCTCGATGAAGGCCTCTTCAAGCGGTTTCCATATCTCACGATGCTGTGATGTAATAATCAGAGCACACCAGCCAATTTCATCACTCTACCTCATCAATCGACGTTCTTTTGGATGCATTCCATTCCTTGGCTTCCATTCCTTTCATATTCTTGTCCATTGGTCATCATAACTTCTAGCCATTGTGTCCTGCCCAAGCCCACTAACTTTTCCTTAGAAATGTCTAATCCACGTGTTCATCTTTCTGTCACTCAATGTCATTCCAAGCAAGCGTCTCTCAATGCTTTCTTTTGTACTTTTCAGTTTATGTTCTTTATTTTTCTTATATGCCCACATGTTTCTGAGTCATAAATCACTGTAGGTAGTATGCACTGATTAAACACTTTATTCTTTAGGCACATTGCCATGCGACTTTTTTTTCTATAATTGCATTCATCTTTCCAACAGAATTCCAACCTGCTCGCCTATTTTTTATTTAATCTTTTAATTTGGGTCCGCCGTCCACATCCTTCATAGCTAGACACATATAGAGAGTCTGCTGTGCTTTCCAAATGTGTCCCCTCCAGCAGAGATCTCCAGTTGCCGAGCGATCTTGTTCTACATAACATCCGCATGCTCGTATTTATCCCGAGCCTTAACTTTGCAGCCTCCTCTTAATAAAGTTCTCTAAGCATTCCCTGCAGTTCATTCTCCCAATCTGACGTTATAATGACTATGTCGTCAGTATATCCGAGACGGTTAACAATGCTTTCTCTTTTAATAGTCTTTGTTTCTCTCATCCAATTTTCAGAAAACATATTTTATTGGGCACTGTGGATAACATTTTACATGTAACGGTACATCGTTTATAATTACCACGAGGAATGAAACATCAATGGAGGTGAGTGAAGTGAAAAACGTGAATGAAGCAAAGATCGCGGCTCCACCGCGGAGGGAATCACCTGTGAATGTTTGTGAACAAAGCAGTCGTTGTTGGAAGAGGAGTTCACAAAGGCCAGCTTCTTAGACACGTGGCAGTCGAACTGCGACGACGGGTTACTGGGTCGCTCCAGCGTCTGCACTCTCCCCTGTGTCACCACCACCAGACAAACGATCAATATCCATCAACGCGTTACTTCATATTCATTCATAATTTGTTCATCATTATCCCTTCATTTTTCATTCATACACAGCCACGTGTCAATCCACTGTTGGGATAATAGAGGATAGAGCTAGAACAATTATTTGATTGAGTCGATTAAAAAGGGAAAGGGACAAAACCATGAAATTACTTGGCTCATGCCACTGATCACAAATTACATAACGGGCAGTACATCTTTAAACTCACAAAACCGAAATCTCAGCGACACCACCCACTCAGTTACCACCAGCTTTGTTAGACGTTACCATCCAGAAATTTCTGCTCACTTGGGCCCCGACAAAGGAGGATTATGAACGTCAATTAAAGAGGTGAAAACCAAAGGTGCAGCTCTGCAATTGCTTGCTTACGCCACTGCTGACTGAAGGACCGACTACAGAGGGCTCAAGAATATTTTGGCCTACTCTTCCATGCCGGCCAGATGGCTTGGAAGTGGTGGGAATACTCGCTGCAAGCAACCTGCTGATTGACTGTGGTGAACCCATTTATAATGCTATGTGCAAAGAGACGTGGGCGGGGGGTATTAAAGAAACTTTTGAGTGGAAGAAGACAGCCTTCATTCAGCCCACTCCATTAAGTGAGAAATCACGATTGCTATCAACGTGGCGACAGAACATTGATCATTGATCTCCCGGTCTCCAAAGCAACACCACGCACAAAGAAAATGTGAAAAACTGTTCAAATGATAACTGATCAAGTAATGATTTGAAATGTATGTTTTTTATTTGAATTTTTTTAAAAATACCTCTACAAACATACCACAATTCGTTAAGGGTGTGGCATCGTGGTCAATGCTAAATTCAACAGATTTAAACACTCAGCTAATTTTTATACCATATTCTCCAGATTATACGATGCAGTGCATGAATTGTAAGTTGGAAATGCGTCTTATATTCCATTAGGTATGTGTGTGTTAGACCAGATTTGCAGGACTTCATTGACACAAGTTTGAGGTGTGCGTCTTAGTTTCGGGGAATCTTATAATACAGAGAATAGGATACATTTAAAGTAGCTTCTTGGAATGCTGTAGGTGGATGCAAATTAATAGAGATCCTACCTTGCAAATTTTGAAGATGAGCATCACACCTGTACCGATAGGCAGCTGCATTGGCTGGAGGACATCCGAGAAGCTGCACAGATACACTCCTGCCACACAAACACTTGTGTCAGTCAACTGTCATTACACATGAAAGGCAGAGGTGAAGCCCTGCAAATTCTTGGCTCATACCACTGCTGATTGAAGGGACTCTACTATAGCGAGCTCTAAACATGCAGCCAACTTGTGACATTCCCCCCTCCCAATGATACAAACAAACTGCTTGATTTCATCATGAAACTGAAAGTGTTTTTTGGTATACAGATCGACGTAGGGATTGATTAATGTGCTTGTAACACAACGTGTGGATTACAAATTCATCAAACCCCTTTACTGCACTCTTTTCTATCTCCTCCTAGCCTGCTCCAGCTCCTTGTTTCCTTCTCCTCTAGCCCATATTTGTGTTAATGTATACTCTGGTTCTGTACACCAGTTGAAATCCATCGCACTAGTGTGAAGAAGCAGAATCTAACATGGTCACGAGTACAATGTTGAAATTGATGATGATGGCCAGCCACACATTGATTGCAGTTGATCGAGATATATTTGTTTTCGGTTGCAGGTCACTAAGATGTTCGCACGTCATTAAGTATGTGTATTCTTGATTCTTTCGGTTAAGTCACGTAGAAGGGAAACAATAAAATAATAAAAATATAAAGCAATAAAATTCTCACGACAGTAAGAAAATTTTTCACATTTTTCAATTTTTCTTGCTGTGGTTTTCACACCTGATGATGATTGCTTGTGTTGCAGTCGAAACGTCGTGAGAATTTTATTGTTTTATATTTTTTTGTTTGTTTCCCTTCTACGTGACTTTACCGAAATAACTAAGAATATGAATCCCTGCAGTCACGAAAGCTTTAAATCAAAATTTAAGTATGTGTAGTCACAGGTACAGCCCTTTTCTAAATCCACTACTGAATTAAGGCCTCCCCATGCATTGCAGGTTTTGGGTGATATTTGAACATGTTAATTCACCAGACATACTGGCTATTATCCTAGAATGACAGACACTACCCAAGCAAGCAACACGTGGATTTTCTTGACACTCATACTCTTTGGTTCTTTCGGTAAAGTTACGTAGGTAAAAATAAAATTAATCAAATCATGACGTTTCGGAGGAAACACAAGCCTCCATCATCAGGTGGCAACAGTCACAGCAAAATTACTGTGGTGAGTAGAGAGCTATTTGTGACATGAGATTATATGGGGTAAGAAAGGGGGAGGAGCCAGGGAGGATGTATGCAGGGTGGGGGGGGAGTGTGGATGAGTAGTGGGGGACAGGGATGAGAAAAGCTCCTGGGCATGGTACTCATGTACCACGGATGGGGGGGGGCGGGGGAGAGTTGGATGCGAGACAACTTTTCACGATTGAAACATTGCACGTCAAATTTCCTAGTGATGGTAATGTGTAAGGCTGGAAGTAAAAGACCGGAGATATGGATATGAATGTAAACCCTAAGGCAGCTAACGTTAAACATGGTTAATAACATCTTTCCAATGATTGCTCAATCCAATCGTGCAAAGTTGTCTCCCATCCCAATCTCCCCCGTCCCGCGCCGCCCCCCTCCCCCCATCCGTGGTACATGAGTACCATGCCCAGGAGCTTCTCTAATCCCTGTCCCCCACTACTCATCCACATCCCCCCCCACCCTGCATCAGTCCTCCCTGGCTCCTCCCCCTTTCTTACCCTATATAATCTCATGTCACAAATAGCTCTCTACTCACCACAGTAATTTTGCTGTGACTGTTGCCACCTGATGACGGAGGCTTGTGTTGCCTCCGAAACGTCGTGATTTGATGAACTTTATTTTTATTTTTACCTACGTGACTTTACCGAAAGAACCAAAGAGTATGGATCATTGCAGTCATGAAAACTTCAAATCTAGAATTTCTTGACACTCATTTGTGAGTGCAGACAGGGAAATAAGCAGATGCTATTGCTTCCACAAGCGGCTACCAAATTTTAACAAAGGAAAATAACTGTTTATCGAGACGACTCAAGGCTAGGATTGTATGATGCTATACAAAGCATTTTCAAAGAACAGCCATGCCATGCTCTGTGGCAGAAAGCATTCAACAGTCGGTTTTGGGCCATCAGGTGGTGCGCAAACGGACTTCACATTGGATATATTTCTTTATCTTCATGCGTCACTTTTGACGGATGTCGAACGTATAAGCGATATGGTTTATAAACAGTACGATGAAATTAGCGGTCGAAACCACAAGAGTGGGGATTTCAATTTGCGAGGTCAGTTACCCATTTTGGGTGTGCCCAAACAGCCAGTCTTCACGTTTCCAACGCACAGTCCATTTTGGCATGCTTCCTTTGCCTGCAAAACAGGAATAAAACAGACTTGTGGCGAAAGTTCTGTAGACTTGTCTACATTACACAGCAAAGGTGCAGCCCTGCAATTACTTGCTCACACCACCGGTGACGGAAGGGCCTCCCTTCAGAGTGCCTCACCAGGCTATTTTGGCCTCCTTCCACGCTGGCCAGATGTTTTGAAAGAGATGGGAGTACCTACATTTTACTGCACCACACAGAGCATGCCGATCAATGTTGGTTTGTCGACCTGCCGATCACCAGAAGCTGAGGATTTTAACAAACATGCACAACTATTTTTTAGACTACGTCACAAAATGCCGACTCAAAAAACAGTTTTGGTGGTAAGAACTTGAACATACTGCAGAGCACAAGCGAAAGAGGCTGGCTGATGACCAACCGTGAATACAGCAGTGGTGTGACTTCGACGGAGGGTGCAAGCAAAAATGGATAAGTATTGGAAGCTAGCCTGCCCTACCGATCGTTCGGAGTCTGCAAGGAAGAAGCCATAGGATTCGTCGAGTTCTTTCTCCAAGCGGCCCTCTCTTCGCATGTCTTTGCGCCACTCGTTGAACTGTAACAACAAGACAGATCGGAACGTTTTGGATGGATTTTTGAGACGAACATGGAACATGGGGTGCCCTGTAAAACCATCTGCAGGATACTGCTGCCCAGCATCGAACAGCATGCAGAAACCTTCCTGCGTCTCCAGAGTGCATAACTCTGAGCACATTGAGAAATTCAGATGGTTAATGCTACCAACATGTTTTCAAACTAACTTCAACTGATAACCAAGATTACAATAAACTAATATATAAACGTTTAACAGCTCATTTTATCTTGGGAAAATAAAAACAAAACAATCGGTAGCTTGTGTGATGAACGTGACATTCAGGATTGGCATGACACTCCTGCAAAGTCGTCTCTAGATAGAGTAAATGAAAAATGGAAACCACATCTTCTCCTTCAAGGTGGTACAAAGAACGCATTCAAATTGAATGCCCATTTGACAAACAATATTCTAAGATACTTGCAGAACCACATCAAACTTTGGACAGCCGTCTCTTGCAAAAACACCAGAGGTCTCCCAAATCTCCTTGATCAGACCACTCTTCTGGCGCAGCTCACGGTACCATCTAAGCATAAGCCAATCAAATTCCAACGTAATAGCATTGATCAGCAAGCCTTGCTAGAAATGGTAGCAATGGAAGGACAATTCATGGAGGGAAGGAGGTTATCTGCTGGTTGGTGTTGTTTCCTTCCATAAAATAGGATTTGGATGGGTTAAGAATGGTGAGGATATTACATTTCTGGGAGGCTCAACCAGAACACGTGCTGTATTTGCAGCCCCTCTAACCTTTGCATATCCATGCCCACTCAATCACGTGCTTCACCCAGTGAATGGCCTCCTCCTCCTTCTGACGTTGGTTCCACCTACTGCTCAGACCCTATCAATTCCCCTACAAACCAAGCCCACTGAGAACAGGTCTGTTTTGTGTATGTCTTTCTTAAATGTTCATCCCAACTGTGTTATCACTGCCATGTCATGAGACAAAAGCCATTGCAATATCTCAAATATAAGTTCATACCTTCATGTTATACAATGGTCCATGGAAGCAAACATCACTGAGCTACCTCTGAGATGCCTTCACAAGATATCTGGTCCACTACAGTAAGGGGTAGAACATTTCCACCCACTCTGCTACTCAGAATGTGAAATTGTAGTTGCTGCTCTGCATCTACATCAGCAATAAGGAGAAGACAGAGTCATGATTGCTGCATGACAAGTCAACTGATAATTTGTAATTTTCAAAGCTGGAATTTAGCTAATTTATGTGCCAAAGATAAATTTGCTGTGATGGCATTTTTGCGCAGCCATTGGTGACCGGGCTCAGACCATCAACTTACCACACCTGAGCATTTGGATTTAATAACTGCCTGGATTCAAACCCAATATCTCAACGGTGCCAGATAAATGCTCTGACCTCTGGGCCACTCAGCCACCAAGAGAAGTCTCTTTTGGGAGCAAAAGAAACCCAACTACTACAATAAACTACAGTCTACAAGTGAAAAAGGGGCTGAGGTGATTTTATACTGAAATGATAATTGATGCATCAGTGCTCATCTCCTGATTTCAGTAGTGGAAATTCCACATTCATATGGCGGGGGAGAATCTCTCCATCGGGCCACTGTTGACTTCCTCACAAAGTGGTACAAATTTAATTATGCCAGAAGGATGGGCTGCGTCAACCCGTAACCAGGATTTCTACTTACATCCTTCTGATTGTGTGCCACTCGCTCTACCACCAAGCCACCTGGCTGGTTATCTAGAAGACATGCTGTGTGCAGTAAAGATTTCACTGAAGAAATGTTTGTTGAATGCAATGGAAAAGTACCAGAGGCCCAAGTTCAAAAATGCTCGTAACATCCGGCAGGCCGCGAATGTAGTAGGCTCCAAAATGCCAAGGGCATTTTTTTAATGTGTTCAAGTCAAATTACAAATCTAGGGAAGTGGCAGTAGTTGCTAGGGGTTACGTCATCACTCCTACGACACTAGCCAATCAAAGCTGCTAGGAAGATAAGCCCATGCAACATGGCCATCATGAAGCTACTCATTCTCTCCCAACTTAGAAATGTATTTGTCCAAACCCGCTTATGGAATCGGAGTAATGACAAATAATTACTTGAACATTTTTGAAAATTGATCAAGTTCTTCTATACTCAGACCCCACGAAGTGCAACGCAATTATTTTAATAGCGATTCCTAAAATCACGACAAATGCGTCACATTACTGTGGGCGTATATACACAGGTTATAGACTAAGGAAAAGTGGGTTTGGGAATGACATGCCGTGAGAAGTCATGATAGCTGGTCATCGAGATTATTGACAGCAGCAGCCGAAGGAGAGAAAGTCCACACCGAGATGGGGTGCCACGGTGGCGAGATGTTAACTACCTCGCCTTGTATGCAGGAGTGCGTGGGTTCGATCCCGACCCTGGCCGCCTGTATATTTGGAGATACATGTTCCCCCTGTGGTCGTGTGGATTTTTCTCCAGGTCCTCTAGTTTTTTCCCTCCACATTTAAAAACTTGAGTTTGGAGTATTTAGCTGTGAGACATTTAACACAATAAGCCACTTGATTGATACTCTTTGGGTGTTTCGGTAAAGTCACGTAGATAGAAAATTTTTAAAAATCACGACGCTTCGATCGCAACACAAGCAATCGTCTTCAGGTGAAAAATTACAGCAGACGGACTTGAGCCAGGAATAAATATAACGAAAGAGCTGCTGCAGCCAGAGGTTATATAGGTTTGAGATGGGTACAACCCAAGGGTAAGTGGGCAGGGCTCTACATGGAATTTGCAAGTAAATTTAACATCGCAGAGCCAGATATACCTCAGCCATTGTATTGCTAGAGATTAGCATGTCAATCTGTTAATGTAACCCCACAACTACGGTGCTGAAGAAGCCATTGTATTGCTCGAGATTAGCATGTCAATGTGAGACGGCTCCAGCAGCAGCGGCTGTGTTAATGAGAGACATTCAGCCTATTAAATGAGCGCCACCGCTCGGGAGCAGCAGCTATGTTAGGGAGACATTTAGCCTGTTAATGTAAAAACATTTAACAAGGTAATGTAACTCAGAGAGTCGGAAATAACATCGGCAGGTAGGATGGAAGCATCACAGCCAGTTATGACTTAACCTGGTTAATAACATCCTAATGATTGCTCAGTTTGTACCCATCTTCTCGGTAGAAATTGTGTCTGTGTTTATATATCTGCATGGCTTCATGAACAAATCTTTGTTGATAGCCAGTGGGTTTGCATAGTAACTTCGTCTTGGAGAAATCAATTCCATGTGTGCCAACAGCATTAAAACAAACAGGAATACCTCAGGCACGGCAGAGGTATTCTCCTACCGTGTTTCAGATCCGCCTTGTGTTCGCGAACACGGTCTGAGACATGTCGCTTAGTTTCCCCAATGTAACTACTGCCGCAGACACATCTTAGTTTGTAGACACCGGGGTATTGCATGTCAGGGATCACATACTTCACAGATGGGAACAGATCACGAATTTTATGTACTGTGTTGAATGGGACCTGGAGCTTGTGTTTGCTCATGATTTTGGAAATCTTTTTGGTGACCCCTGCTATGCATGGCAAGGTTGAGCTATCGTTTGTGGCCAGGGTCACTTCTAAAAATAGCTATATAGCTCAGTGGGACTTACCTGATCAAATAAAATAGTAATAGGTAGGAGTAAAGAAATCAGCTCGTGTAGAGGAGCTATAATTTTGCATCGCGGGACCACGAGGGATGGTCGCCGGCTTGGGGAGGACATCCAGCAATGCAGAGTTCATAGTTTGCAAGGATGATAATACATTCTACGTAATGGATTCATGCAAACAGGAGCTACCGTTACAACAGCCAAAAAAGGAAACGATTACTTAATTGATTAGTGACTTCAAATGAACATGTAGAACTTATTTCGCACCGTACGTTGCCAACTGTGCTAATAGGAGATGAGTGGGGGAAGGATAACAAACTAAACACAAAAAGCAGTTCTAAAGAAATTAGTTTTCTATCTAGATTTAAAAGTGCATTGCTCCAGGCTTCCTAATATTGGTAGGAAGATAACACACTGCATCGTGAGGGGAAGCCAATCATCACGCCTAATATTCCCTGTTCCATATTTAACAGTGGGTCAACGTGCAAGCAATCAGTTGCGAGAACCAATTCACCCTTGGAAGCACATCTGAGAGAGCAGTTACGCAACGAGATTGTGTCTGGGAATGGCCAAACTGTCTTTTCACACCCATCACAGCAGATTTCTGCCCCCTTTTTTGGTTAGCTCCACCCCCACCAACATGAGGATTATAATGGCCAATCGTTGCTTGTAAATGTGCAGAACGTCATGAAATACATCGCTACATGTAGCCGAGCAGAGTAGAATCACTTAAAAGTCGAGCGTCTCTACTGTGAGCAACAGGTTACAGCAGCTGCTCACAACTGGTTGTAGAGATATCAACACCTACAAGGGTTTCAAATCGCATGCAACCAAGTTTCACAACCGAAAGCTCGTGTGAACCCGGCTTAATGGTGTTATATATTCTGAATGACCAAATTGAATACAATTTCTACTTACTCTTTGGTTTTTTTCGGTAAAGTCACATATAAAGAAGAAATAATAAAATAACATAATAGCGTACGACGTTTCGGTTGCAACACAAGCAGCCATCATCAGGTACAGAAGAGCTAAATTATGAGAGAGGAGAGACACATAACCTCAGATGTATATACAGACACCCAAGTAGGGGGAACTGACACAGATACAACAGGGGACACAGAGAGAGAAGCAAACCAGGCAAACAGGGTTTAGCAAAATTTTTGGAAACCATGTAAAGCAACACAGACGGTCGGTCAAAACACAATTAACGCATAGTCCGGTTTATCACGCTATTTCAAAAGACTGCTAAATTGCAAGTAAAGTATGAAACTCAGGTAAGGCTGAGTGACAATGGGACAAAATTAGCATGAGGTATGCATGGAGCAAAGTGGGGCGCGGCAGCACGCAATGGGACAAATCAGCACGAGGTAAAGTGGGGTTCGGCAGCACCCACTCGGAATCACCAAGGCCCACACACAGGCAGAGACAGCACAGAGACACAAATCCAAGCCAAGACACAAAGGCAGATACACAAGCAGAGACAACACAAAGACAGACCCCTTACCTCCCCGAAGAGGTGGTTCAGACTTGATTTGAAGCTTTCGTGACTGCAGGGATTACTCTTTGGTTTCGGTAAAGTCACGTATAAATTTTGCTAAACCCTGTTTGTCTGGTATGCTTCTCTCTCTGTGTCCCCTGTTGTATCTGTGTCAGTTCCCCCTACTTGGGTGTCTGTATAGACATCTGAGGTTATGTGTCTCCCCTCTCTCATAATTTAGCTCTTCTGTACCTGATGATGGCTGCTTGTGTTGCAACCGAAACGTCGTACGCTATTTTGTTATTTTATTATTTCTTATTTATACGTGACTTTACCGAAAAAACCAAAGAGTAATCCCTGCAGTCACGAAAGCTTCAAATCAAGTCAATTTCTACTTGTTATACGCACACCATTTGCTCACTCTCGAAGAGATAATGACTCAAGAGAAGCGAACAACCACAGACAAGGAAGGCAGCCAAACAATGGGCCATTCCCAAAAAATTACCAAACTCTGCAGTCATCTACATATTAAGGTGTTATCAACCAATCAATCAGCGTTTTCACGTTGCAGGAAATTGGAGCACCCGGAGAAAATCCACGCACTGAAAGGGGGCAACGCTATCCCATTCAGATGAAATCTAAATTTTTATGTACTGCCTTATCCTCGACGCCCACGGGAAGACAGCTTCACGCGTGTGACCCACCAACCCTCGCCTCCACAGTGCTGAATTTCAGACGTGCGCCACCAAATCACCCGGAATGTGGATGAGATCATAAGCTAAGCAGAGTTGAATCTGAAGAGCTCTTTGGCTGCAGTCATATGATCTTCATTCAGCAGTAGATTGATCGTGGATGATAATTATGAGCGATTGGATGGGCGACCACCATCCACAACAAGGTTGTTGTATTGTCTGCTGCAGGGCAACGTGGTAGGCAGCAAAGAAGTTGTACTGTACTTTGCTCCCAAATCTATTCTCCCCACATTCAACAACCCAGACTGCCTAGGTTGAGAAGTTTGGTCAAACAATCCCCACTCAAACATTTGATATCCTCTGCCCTTCTGCCTGTTATTGATTATGCTGACATTGTTTACATAGCTGCTTTAAACTCAACGTTGCATTCATGACATTCTACTTCATTCTGCCTTACACAATTACTCAGCCAGTCATTGTGGTCTCCAGGTCTGCCTTTCGGCTTCTCTGAAGAGAAATAATTGGGCTAAAATTGTTAACACATATACAAATAACCACACAGCTGTGTTGCTTATTTCCCGATCCAAATCCTCACAACCTAAGTGCCTACCCCTCCTTTCACTGAATCGTGCCCAGTGTGAATAATGAGTTTCATCTGCCATCATTCTCAACTGATGCACACCCAACTCTGGAATCACTTGGCTTCTCAATGGCATTTAAATTCAGCCCTGAGCAAAGCTGAGTTTGGGAGAAAAAATATCAAATAGGTTCGACGAAAACCTTTGTAAATGTTTCTTGATAAGACGGGTGTTTGTTTTAACGTTTTCGCCTGTTTGAAGCCAATTCATACATTGTGACGTTTTCCATTGCCTCCATTTGCCTAATCCATTCACTTTCGTTTTCAGAGTATACATTGTATTATTTCTTGTTCAAGTTTCCCTCACTTTGGGTTCGATTTGTGTGATTTTGCGCATATGCGGCTAACCTATATCGACCAAAAATTCACTGTAAGCGGCTTGAATTTCACCCATAACCGGCGATGTGGTCGGCCGTACAACAAGTGTGTGTGTGTACTGTGCGCGCTACTCGGCAGGCAGCTGTCTCGCGCGGTGCATTGTGGTTTGCGTGACTGCGGTCTATGCTATGTGATTTCGCTTTTGTGCGCCCATTTTTGGAACACATCTAAGCAAGGGAAACCTGTAAATCTAACCCTTTAAAGTACAATTAACCTATTTTACTTAGCATTATTCAATCGTTTGAATTATATTGATGTTAAATTAAGTCTAGATTTGTTACGTTTTATGTTTGGAAATATTCTATGTACTTAATGACTTCATGTAACCCTTACAAAAAGGACAATGTTTCATGTCTTCTAGCAGATTTATTTCACCTCTTGGCTAAATAAAAATACTGAATGACCTCCATCACTTGGGGAGGGCTGAAATGTATACAACTAAACAATACATGTGTTTTAAGTGTATTAGACAAACACATGCACTGTAGAGAATGAGTGCAAAAGCAATTCAAACATTCGTGTGTGCAGTATGTGCGCGTTTGAGTAGATAAAAAAAGTACTTACGGTGCTGTGTGCTGTAAAGTAGTTGTGTACATCTGTCCCTCATCTCCCCTCCTCGTCATCCTCCACTACCCCCTCCCCCACCATTAACGTATTGCCACAAGTGAACGCAGCTTATGATACACAGTTTACCATGTTGTAGTTAGTTTTCATATATTTCGTAAATGTTAAGTAAATAATCATATAAATAAATTTCTTTCATTTAATATTCGTTACTGATGTATGTTTATGCCGGCATATATGCTCTAGCTTAATACAAATTCTGGCTAAAAGGGGATAGCCAATTCGAATTTTACTGGACCGTATTGTTTTTTAAGTTCTGAAACCTTAGATACGTTTGACTTAAATGCACTAGAAAAAACATTAACATGTATTTTGACCCCAACAAACACACGATTGTGAACAATGTAAATTGACGTTAATTAGCACGGTTGTCTACGTATGGTGCGAAAGAAGTTCAACATACAGATATAATGCCCATTTATAGCATGTCCTCAAATTACCGGGCTAATTCTTGGGGTGGAATAATCCGGTATGTTCATTTTCAGAGCAAAACCCTCATCAATTTACCATGAACACCAAATATATTCCATTACAATCTTAGAAAATGGTACAAAAGGTGCAGCCCCGCAATTGTTTGCTTACACCACTGACGGCAGAAGGACCTCACCGAGACATAGCCCTAGAGAGCCCGCTCTGGAGCTACTCTTCCGCGCTTGCCGAACGTCTCTCGGAAGAGGTGCAAGTACCGAAATTTTACATCATCATACAAAACCTGCCCATCGACTAACTGTGGTGAACTCATTGATACACTGCTGAGCAGACAGACGTGAGCAGGAGATATACGATACCTGTGCCATTGTTTCAACTGCCATACCAGAAGAAAGAACGGGTTATCCTTGGATAGCAAGTCCAGTGTGCTAACCATTACATCATTTGCAGCTTTGGAATGGATGATGCTATTTCAATTGAAAACCGTTATTTATTAATTTAAGGGGCACCACCGTGGTGAGATGTTATCTTCCTCGCCTGGTATGCAGGAGGTCGGGGGTTCGATCCCGACCCTGACACCTGTATATTTGGAGTTTGCATGTTCTCCCCGTGGTCGCGTAGATTTTTTCTCTGGGTCCTCTGGTTTTTCCCTCCACATTCAGAAACATGCGTTTAGACTATTTAGATTATTTTGCTGCTATAAATGACCAAAAGATAAGCCACTCTGTTGAGCTATAATTTGTGGCCAGATCGATTTTTGAAAAAGAAGTTAATACCTCAGTCGATTTTGTCTCATAGAATGGGGATGTTCTTAGTTTTTTTCGGTAAAGTCACGTTGAAGAGAAACAACAAAATAACAAAATATATATAAAACAATAAAAAATTCTCACGACGTTTCGACCATAACTCAAACGGTCATCATCAGGTGTGTCGGTTTGCATAAATTTATTTTGAAAACGGCATATTTATTTATTTATATATATAAAAAAAATAACGTTTGCGTCACGCGCAACGATTGGCTGTTTGCCAGGACTAGTCCATCTATTTTTTGAAAAGAGGAGGGGGGAGAATGGGGATGGTTTAGTTTTATTTGTATGTGTTTGGTTGATTTGTTTACATTTCTTGTTGTTTGCACTATCATGTCTTTGTATTGTTTGTTGTTGTAACGTTGATAATTGTTTTTTAACCCTTTTATCTGGCAACAAAACTGACACCTTTTTTACAAGGAGCCATGTTTACATTGACCACAATACCTGCGGTTGTTTTTTGTTTGCGTTCCGACGTAGGTATTGTGGTCAATGTAAACATGACTCCTTGTAAAAAAGGTGTCAGTTTTGTTTGCCAGATAAAAGGGTAAAAAAAACAATTATCATATTTTGTTACTGGCAAATGAGGTTTCCAATGGTGTAAATGCTTACCCCGAGCTCTCATACTCTGATGGTGCATTGCCTTTGAGTTGTGCGCCTTTTGGCGTCTTCTGGTCCAACACCATGTGAGACGAGGCTCTAAAGCTGTCTTGGGTGTGGACCAATCAATTTCAAGGACAGTGCATACATTATCAGAGTTGTTTTTTGTTTGCGTTCCGACTGCAAGTATTGTGGTCAATGTAAACATGACTCCTTGTAAAAAAAAGGTGTCAGTTTTGTTGCCAGATAAAAGGGTAAAAAAACAATTATCATATTTTGTTACTGGCAAATGAGGTTTCCAATGGTGCTGTAACGTTCTTACCCGTCCCACCTGGACATCTGTGAAAAAGAGCTTAGCAGCTCATCGGATTCCTCCAGTATAAATAACTATTCTGATTTTTATTGTAATGTTATTTTGATATATTTCTGTATCATCGTAAACACTTAAAACACCAAGGAGATTCTGGAACAGACAATCCAGTATTACCGGAATTTACTTGCCGATGCTCCGATGGAAGTGGTGCACTAGCACAATTCTTAAAACAAAAAAACCTCACATCCATCACTAATACAGACCTGAAAATTAAGAATATATAAAATCGGCGATGCCTCGGGCAATGGGCCTTTTTCACAGCAAATATTATAGTACAGGTTTTCCTCTCTTCTTACGAGTTCAGTTTGTGTGATTTTGCGTCTATGCGGCTAACCTATTTGTCCCCAAAATTCGCTGTAAGCAGCCTGAATTTCACTTCGGATCTAGCTATTCTGTCAGATGTGCGACAACACTGTGTGTACTGTGTGTGCTACTCGGCAGGCAGCATCGCCTCGCGCAGTTTTAGATTTGTGTGCCTATTTTTTGGAACACATCTACTACCGCCGCCTACCACTGCCACCGCATAGAGCGAGAAAAACATTAGGTTACTGTTCATTACAGGAATGTAACTGGAACTTCATGTGTTATATACCCGCTGACCTCATGTCAAGGACACTGTGCAAAATACAAAACCAACAACCTCTAATATATCAGTTGGCAGCATAAACAATACGTTAATGCTTACCTCTACTAGAAGCTTTTTGTTCTGTACAAGCCAAACGTCGGTATATTTAAAATATCTCATGGAGTCCGGGTAAAGATAGGCCTTTTGGATGACAGGCAAAATCTCACGGTTGAATTCCCTGGAGGTGGTAGACACCGGACGTAACAACCCTGAAAGGCAAACAAGCAGAAAATTAAAACAGAATTAAACCAAGTCACAGAATCGATAACCAAATCCAATGCCTAAAAAGACTAATACCCTTTGGCAGACCAGGCACCCAGTCAGCTTGTGCCCACAGGGACAGATGCCAATGTGGGTCCACATTTCAAAATGTTGGAGATGAGATGTAAGTTTCTAAGCATGTCTAAAGTGTTCAGAGATGTCATGGCGTAAAGGGAGCACTAGCAAAAACAAATATTTTTTTCATTAGTAAAGCAAATTTGTAATCAATATAACATGTGACACACGAGCGAATGTTCAAACTGCATGGCGCTCATTAATCACCGCGAGGGGCATTTCAAAAGATGTAGAGGCGCACACAAATACATGGCTGGAATGTTATTATATTAGTAAGAGATACAGTGAGGGAAAAAAGTATTTGATCCCCTGCTGATTTTGTACGTTTGCCCAATGACAAAGAAATGATTAGTCCATGATTTTAATGGTACGTTTATTTGAACAGTGAGAGACAGAATACCAACAAAAAAATCCAGAAAAACGCATGTCAAAAATGTTTTAAACTGATTTGCATTTTAATGAGGGATATAAGTATTTGACCCCTCTGCAAAACATGACTAAGTACTTGGTGGCAAAACCCTTGTTGGCAATTACAGAGGTCAGACGTTTCTTGTAGTTGGCCACCAGGTTTGCACACATCTCAGGAGAGATTTTATCCCACTCCTCTTTGCAGATCTTCTCCAAGTCATTAAGGTTTCGAGGCTGACGTTTGGCAACTCGAACCTTCAGCTCCCTCCACAAATTTTCTATGGGATTAAGGTCTGGAGACTGGCTAGGCCACTCCAGGACCTTAATGTGCTTCTACTTGAGCCACTCCTTTGTTGCCTTGGCCGTGTGTTTTGGGTCATCGTCATGCTGGAATACCCATCCACGACCCATTTTCAATGCCCTGGCTGAGGGAAGGAGGTTCACACCCAAGAATTGATGGTACATGGCCCCATCCATCGTCCCTTTGATGCGGTGAAATTGTCCTGTCCCCTTAGCAGAAAAACACCCCCAAAGCATAATGTTTCCACCTCCATGTTTGACGGTGGGGATGGTGTTCTTGGGGTCATAGGCAGCATTCCTCCTCCTCCAAACACGGCGACTTGAGTTGGTGCCAAAGAGCTCCATTTTGGTCTCATCTGACCACAACACTTTCACCCAGTTGTCCTCTGAATCATTCAGATGTTCATTGGCAAACTTCAAAAGGGCATGTACATGTGCTTTCTTAAGCAGGGGGACCTTGCTGCCTTGAGATCATTGAAAAAATCCTCCCGTGTAGTTCTGGGCTGATTCCTCACCATTCTCATGATCAATGCAACTCCACGAGGTGAGATCTTGCATGGAGCCCCAGGCCGAGGGAGATTGACAGTTCTTTTGTGTTTCTTCCATTTGCGAATAATCGCACCAACTGTTGTCACTTTCTCACCAAGCTGCTTGGCAATGGTCTTGTAGCCCATTCCAGCCTTGTGTAGGTCTACAATCTTGTCCCTGACATCCTTGGAGAGCTCTTTGGTCTTGGCCATGGTGGAGAGTTCTTTGGTCTTGGCCATGGTGGAGAGTTTGGAATCTGATTGATTGCTTCTGTGGACAGGTGTCTTTTATACAGATAACAAGCTGAGATTAGGGGCACTCCCTTTAAGAGTGTGCTCCTAATCTCAGCTCGTTACCTGTATAAAAGACACCTGGGAGCCAGAAATCTTTCTTATTGAGAGGGGGTCAAATACTTATTTCCCTCATTAAAATGCAAATCAATTTATAACATTTTGGACATGCGTTTTTCTGGATTTTGTTGTTGTTATTCTGTCTCTCACTGTTCAAATAAACCTACCATTAAAATTATGGACTGATCATCTTTGTCAGTGGGCAAACGTACAAAATCAGTAGGGGATCAAATACTTTTTTCCCTCACTGTAGATCACCGTCATCATCAGTAGTAACCATAATCAATTCGCTGCCCGATGAAGGCCTTCCCCAAGCCATCGCCATCTCTCGTCTCATGATGAAACAATCCATCCAGCTCTCTACAAGCGGGTTTATAAAACACTAGTGGGAAGTACACGGAGTTGCTTGGAGGAAATATTCAAAACTTCTCTTAAAAACATAACATATACTTAAGTAATAAACGACTTCCACACCGATTGTTGCAAGGGTGCTTATTTATTAACTGTAGTACTGCACAGCTTCTCTCCTTCCCTCTCCGGGTAATTTCCCTTCTCACAACGCCATGGACGAAGCGTCTCTCTCTGGTCCACCAGCGAGGTTCGCTCCACTACCCCGGTCTTGCCGTTGGCTGGCGGCGTGCCGGAGAGAAGAGGCGAGCTTCACTGGGGAACCCGCCACGTGGTCGGTGGCGAAGAGAGGACATGACGAGCAGCGACGCAGTCCGGACCCCAGGCTCCCCACACCGACCACGAGTCCTCCCCTGCCCCTGCTTATATTTCCCCCAGCGGAGCTAGGCTCTGCCTCTAGCCATGCCCCCTCGTGGAACTATTGTCTAGTAGCGCAATATCGAGTGAAGATGACAGCGACGATGGCGACGAGACGACAGCGACAATGGCGACAATATTCAACAGCACGACGGTGATCACACTCCAAAAGACAGACCCGAGCTCTCGCTCAGGGCCCCCTTTTATACTCCCAGCGTGGCCTTGCTCCGCCCCGGCTACGCCCCATCTCTAGAAGCTACCAGCGGGTTCCCTGGGGATTCCTGTGCCCCTTCTGTAACCTTTCTCCCAGATATTCCCTGTGGTTTATCACCTGGCCTGCTGACGTTAAGGCTGCCGTAAGCCGCAGATCCCCTTCCCCGCCAGCAGCCAGCACCATGCTGTTACATTACGTATTCTATGTCACTATAGTAGTATCTAATAACTCTATAATAGTATATACTGACTATAGTATCTACTAACTCTAAAGCACTTTCTACCGACTTGATAGCAGTATATGGCATCTGGCAGAGGGGAGTTAAATATTGCCATGGTGTGGTGGCATCTAAGGCATGGGCTATGATGACATCCTGATCATTACCAATTTCTCCCCAACTTCAACCGCTGATGTCACACCGATTATGTGCACATGCAGCTATTTGTCTAACCACAGTTGGATGAGGGCCACTCTGCACCATGTGGATCATGGGGGGGGGTTATCCGACCATACTTCACCATGTTGGTAAGTGCAGGTTGGTGAAGGTAGGGAACATTGACCCATGAAGCAGAGTACAATATCAGAACTTGGAATGTCTGGGAAGCTAAAGAGCCGAGTCTAATGCATGCATCAAAGGTGGCAGAGTAGTGTTAAGTTCTGGGCAGTCCAGAGTAATTTACTCGATTTCTCCCTTGTCCGTGCTTCTTGCCTTCACCAACCCGGACATTTTTTGCCCAACAGAAACATTTCTCAATCCTGCCTTCAATGACTCGCAGATTACGACTGACTACAACCTTTTTCGGCTTGCCCGATGATCTAAAGGAGGTGGAATTGCCATCTATGTTCGTAACACTATTGCATGTTCACCAGCTCACGCCTTGTTTAAAAAAATGTTGCTTTGAAGGTTTGGCTCTCAGAATAACTCTCCCAAATAATCAACAGATATTGGCAGTGTGCTGCTATTGACCACCCAGTGGGAAGAATGTTGAAGCTGCATCTGCACTGAGAGAGCTTTTGGGGGCCTCCCTAAAGGTGAAATAGTTTTAGTGGGTGATCTAAATTGGAATTGACTAAACCCGCCGGCCGTGGCCACAAATTTTGCAGATGAATTTAACCTGTTTCAATTAATAAATGTTCCCACAAGACCCAACCTAAAAAATCCGGAACAGTCATCTCTGCTTGACGTCCTATTGACAAATGCCCCTCACAATTTCGCAATGACTGGTGTTCTGGGTAATAACCTTAGTGATCACTCCTTCATTTTTGGGGTGAGATCATCAGCCAGACCCAAAGCCCCCCTTAAATTGGTTGAGAAGCACTCTATGAGATACTTCAGCACTCAGGCATTTACTAATGATGTGCTTCACTCAGGCATTTACTAATGATGTGCTTCACTCAGGCATTTACTAATGATGTGCTTCACTCAGATATTGACAAGGTCTGTGATATCCCTAACCTGACTACGGCTTGGGAGACCTTCATTCCTGATTTACAGTACCCCGGGGTTTACAAATTGAGCTGCACTTGTGGTGATTGCTATATCGGGGAGAGGAAACGACATGTCTCTGACCAAATTCGCGAGCACAAATCAGATTTGAAACATGGCAGAACGAATTCTTCTGCCGTAGCTGATCATTGTTTCAACACTGTGGGTGATCACGATATAATTTTCTCCGATACCAAGGTCCTTTGCAAACCGATAGGTTATCATCAGAGATTTGTCCACGAGGCAATTCAGATTTACAAACATAGACACAATTTCAACCGAGAAGATGGTTTCAAATTAAGCAACCATTGGAAAGATGTTCTAAATAGAACCAAACATTAAACTAATTTCAATGGTACAGTATATTTATTTCAAACAGTGGCATTCCAAACTTCCAAGGTCGTGATTTTTGTTGTTTTATATTTTACCTACGTGACTTTACCTAATAGAACCAATGAGTATGGATCCTTGTAGGCACGAAAGCTTCAAATCTAAATTTCAATGGTACAGTATATTTATTCTAGTAGTGGTATTCCAAACTCCCAGGGTGGTGTATTATCATCTTGTGCTAATTCCAAGCTTTGTCAGTGGTGCGTTTCATGCTAATTTCCTTTGTCAGGGCGTTTGCTGTTTGCCCACTCACAGCTTAACGTGACTTTACCTAATAGAACCAAAGAGTATGGATCCTTGCAGGCACGAAAGCTTCAAATCTAAATTTCAATGGTACAGTATATTTATTCTAGTAGTGGTATTCCAAACTCCCAGGGTGGTGTATTATCATCTTGTGCTAATTCCAAGCTTTGTCAGTGGTGCGTTTCATGCTAATTTCCTTTGTCAGGGCATTTGCTGCTTGCCCCCTCACAGCTTAAAGGGAGGCGACCAGCGCTTGGCTTTCTTCACTCCAACGCTGTCCGCTGGACAGGTTGGTCCCTTCACCTGATGAAGGTCGCTTGTGTTGTGGCCGAAACGTCGTGATTTTTGTTTTAATTTTTTTCCTACGTGACTTTACCGAACAGAGCCAGGGAGTATAGACCTTCAGGTACACGTTTCTCCAAATTCTTAACAAACATGCTCCGTTGGTTAGATTTAAAACTAAAGGCAACTGCCCACCATGGTTTGATCCTTTGATTACAAAGCACATGAAAACTAGGGACAAGGCTTGGGCATGTGCTCAGAAAAGTTATTTGGTCAATGACTGGCTCGAATAGAGGATTTTAAGGAATAGATGCATCAAAAAAATTAGGCATGCAAAAAATACCTACTTTTCCTGCACTCTCCTAGAATCACATGGAAATGCCAGGATTTTCTGGAAAACAATCAAATGTATAGAAAAGGCATCCAAAACAGATAATCTGCCCGTTGAGCTTAACCGAAATGGGAAATATTTTTCAGATCCCAAAAAAATAGTTGACAATTTTAACCTTTATTTTTCTGAAGCTGGTAATATTTTTGATAATGTATTGGGAGTCACCCCTCCTCATGCAAATTCCTACACCCCTTTCCAAACATTAAACGCATTTAGTTTCCAGCCAATCCACGAAAGTAATTTTCTGAAACAACTGTCCTACCTCAAAGGGTCCTCTACCGGAGCAGATAGTATTCCCATCTTTGCTCTACTAACTGTTGGTCACCTAACATACAAACCTATAGCCCATATTTTCAACCTGTCCATCAAAGAAGCATCAGTTCCTCTAGAGTGGAAACATTCCTATGTCCGTCCCCTTCACAAAGGGGGCCCTAAAGATGATCCAGATAACTACCGACCTATCTCAATTTTGTCCCCATTGATGAAATTTTTTGAAAAATAATTGAACTACCAAATTAGCAGTTTCCTGTCCACCAACAATCTACTACATCTAAAACAATCTAGGTTCCGGAAAAAATACAGCACCACATCTGCTGCATTAGGCTCTCTGAATCACATTTACAGTAGCCTTGATAATAAGCAGTACTGTGCCTGTCTTTTTCTTGACCTGTTCAAAGCTTTTGATACAGTAGACCACAACACCCTGCTCAGTAAACTAAGTTGCCTCAGTTTTTTTCTGAAAATGCAGTAAAATTGTTTTAAAAAATTACCTCTTTTCCCGCACCCAAACTGTATTCACAGATGGTTGGAGGTCAAACAGTGTTAAGGTAACAAAAGGGGTTCCACAGGATTCCATCCTCGGCCCCCTCTTGTTCTCTCTATATGTCAATGACTTGGGCACTGACCTGGATCATTCCAGGGTAAATCTTTTTGCAGATGACACGATACTGATTACTGCTGGCCGCTCTCTGGATGACGTGATTGCTAAGCTCCAGGGTGATTTCAACAAACTACAACATCAGCTAGTTGCTCTTAAACTAGTCCTGAATACCTCCAAAACCAAGGTGCTATGCTTCTCACCAGGACTAAAGCAGGAAGTTATTTTTCCCCAACTACATTCCTTAAATAATTGTCAAATAGAGCAAGTCAAGATCTATAAGTATCTTGGGGTCATCCTGGATTCAAAACTGAATTTTGAAGATCACATTGATTATATTGGTAAAAAGACAAATAAAAATTGGTTTTCTGTATCGACACAAGCACTGCTTCACCCCAATGTTCCGTTTGGAATTGATAAAAGCTACCATACTGCCTCTACTTGACTACTGTGACATCGTGTATAAATCAGCCCCAAGTACTGTACTGAAGAAGCTTGATTCCATCTATCACTCGGCCTTAAGATTTACATTGAACTGCCCATATAGGACTCACCACTGTGATCTCTTCATTGGGTCAAACTTAACATCTCTTAATGTTAGACGGCTTGTGCACCAGATCTTATTTATTCTCAATGTACTTACAAAAAAATCCGCAGACTACCTGTTGGATCTCCTCTCTGTTTCAAAGAACAAATCTGACCTCAGGTCTTCGCTCATTTACCAGCTTCACATTCCCTATTGCCGTACAAAAACTGGAGGAAGGGCCTTTGCTATTGATGCCCCAAGGGTCTGGAATGCTATTGCCAATAAACTGCAACTTTAATCACTACCTATGAGATCTTCACTCAAAACTGCTCTAGGAGTTGTACACCCCTAGCTGCTATTCAGTGGCCTAAAATAAAATGTTTCGCTCTGGATGACCACTGCAAAGTATTATCTGTATTTTGATTTAGTGTGCTGATCTTAAAGGTGCATTGAAAAATGTGATACTTCGACTGATGCTCCTGTTGTTGTGGAGTGACTCATGCAGCCAGCTATGGCTCTAGGGTTTGGTGTTACATGTTGTTTATGTCGTTTATTGTGAAATTTCGGTCACAGTTCCAATGATCACTGTTGCATTGCTTTTATGGCTTTATTTTGATGTCGAAAACTTTTTTGGTTTGGCCATGTTTGTTTGTTGTAGGACGGAGTTAGACTGATGGCCTTAATATTTAAGTTGTCTTGTGGTTGTTGTTGTTTGACTTGCATCCCACTGGAATTTTTGCACACAGCGTTGGTGTATGGTGCTTTTTTTTCAGAAATTTTGCTGTTTTTTCCTGGATTTTCTGTTTGCACAGTCACATAGTCACTTTAAGATGTTTTCCTGTTCATGTTTGAGTTATGTTTGTTGCGGTTGCACCCGATTCAAGAGCCGAATGGCTCAAAGGGCTATACCAAATAAATGAAACTGAAATCCGCACACATATAATACAAAAACAAAGCACAAGCCTGCCACATGAAGAAATGGAGAATTCATATATGAATGATGGCAACAGGGGAGGCCACAGTGAGATTATGTGGAACTATCACAGCATACAACGTAAAATAAAATAATATACAGAAAAATAAAACATGACAAAAATCATTAAAGCAGAATAAAACTGAATGAGATTTTTAAAATAATCATCATAAGAGCAATAATGAACAAACTCCACTATGAAAAGTTAAAGAACACCTTCATAAAAACACTTGCTGAACAATCCATGTTACATTATCATTATTCAACAACTGCACTTGAATGCCAGTGAGATTTCATTGAGATGGTCATGATGAGGAGACAGGACAGGTGGACTTTCAAAGACATGCCACCTGTATAATGAGGGTAAGACCGAAAGCCAGTTGGCAGTCATGAGACATGTTACCTGTGTAACAATGAGACTGAAATCCAGATGGCGGTGACGATGATGACAAGACTGAATGAATGATCCTTGAAGGTCAGATGTCAACTTTGCAAGAACAGGATCTAGCAAAAAGGAAGTGATGGCAAGGTGTGGTAGCATCAATGGCATTCCATCGGAACTCACCAGTTATCAACAGCATTGCTAAAAAAAAGAAATCATAAACACGCTACATTCCCACTCACTAGGGCCACAAATAACAAAAATAATGAATATAAATTAAAAAGGTGAAAATTAATGGGTGAGCCCTGCAATTTTTTGCTGGAGTGCATTTTGGCTGACTCGTCCACACCCGCCATAAATCTTGGAAGATGGGGAAGCACCCACCATTCTAGATTTAAAGCTTTCGTGACTGCAAGGATCCATACTCTTTGGTTCTATTCGGTGAAGTCACGTAGGTAAAAAATAAAACAAAACAAAAATCACGACGTTTCGGCCACAACACAAGCGGCCTTCATCAGGTGAAGGGATCACAGGCTGTCTCGAGGACAGCGCTGGAGTGAAACACAGCCACGCTCAGACCGCGACCTTTAAGCTGTGTGCGAGCAAACAAGGTGCCTTGACAAAGGAATTAGCATAAAAAATTGCATTTTATTGGCAGACTTAGCATAGAGGTGGTGTACATGCGGGTGCACATGCCGGTTGGCGCGGGGGGGGGGGGGGAGTTTACCTATTGATGGTGTGAAAAGGGAATTTAAGAGCTGCAAAAGTTTGGGGTACCACTACTTGAAAAATATACTGTACCATTGAAAATTAGTTTAATGTTTGGTTCGATTTAGAACATCTTCCAATGGTTGCTTAATTTGAAACCATCTTCTCGGTTGAAATTGTGTCTGTGTTTGTAGATCTGAATTGCCTCGTGAACAAATCTCTGATAAAAACCCATGGGTTTGCAAAGAACATTGGCATCGGAGAAAATTATATTGTGATCACCCACAGCATTGTAACAATGATCAGCTACGGCAGAAGAATTCGTTTTGCCGTGTTTCAAATCTGATTTGTGCTCGCGAATTCGGTCAGAGACATGTCGCTTTGTCTCCCCGATATAGCAATCACCGCAGGTACAACTTAATCTGTAAACCCCAGGGTACTGTAAGTCAGGAATGACATCCTTCATGGATGGGATCAGATCACGAATTTTGTGTACTGTATTGAACCGGACCTGGATCTTGTGTTTGTTTCGAATTTTGGAAATCTTTTTAGTAACGCCTGCTATATATGGTAGTGTGATGGTTTTGACCGGAGTATCAAGTGGTTGTTTCTGTATGGAGGGAGAAACAGCTTGGCGGATGGTACGGTCAGAGTATCCATTCTTTTTGAGGGCCAGGTGTACATGTTTTAATTCACTGGTCAGGTGGTGTTGGTCCGAAATGCAATGAGCCCTATGGTATAAAGTTTTGATGAGAGAATTATTTTGGGCTGGGTGGTGGTGGGAATCAGGTTTCAAGTAGGGATCTGTGTGGGTGGGTTTCCTGTAGACAGAATGCCCCAATGAGCCATCAGGTTTCCTCTCAAACAGAACATCTAAGAAAGGTAGCTTGCCATCTTTCTCCACTTCCATGGTGAATTTGAAATATTGGCTATCACTGGGATCCCCCCTGTCACAAGTGATAGCCAATATTTTCATGGAGAAATTTGAATCAGACGCCATCCAGACTTCCACCCTCAGACCTTCCCTGTGGAAGAGATATGTGGAAGACACTTTCGTCATTTGGCCACATGGCCTCCCAGCTCTGAACCTTTTCCTACACCACATAAATTCCAGACATCCCGCCATCAAAATCACCATGGAAGTGGAGAAAGATGGCAAGCTACCTTTCTTAGATGTTCTGTTTGAGAGGAGACCTGATGGCTCATTGGGGCATTCTGTCTACAGGAAACCCACCCACACAGATTCCTACTTGAAACCTGATTCCCACCACCACCCAGCCCAAAAGAATTATCTCATCAAAACTTTATACCATAGGGGTCATTGCATTTCGGACCAACACCACCTGACCAGTGAATTAAAACATGTACACCTGGCCCTCAAAAGGAATGGATACTCTGACCGTATCATCCGCCAAGCTGTTTCTCCCTCCATACAGAAACAACCACTTGATACTCCGGTCAAAACCATCACACTACCATATATAGCAGGCGTTACTAAAAAGATTTCCAAAATTCGAAACAAACACAAGATCCAGGTCCGGTTCAATACAGTACACAAAATTCGTGATCTGATCCCATCCGTGAAGGATGTCATTCCTGACTTACAGTACCCCCGGGTTTACAAATTGAGTTGTACCTGCGGTGATTGCTATATCGGGGAGACAAAGCGACATGTCTCTGACCGAATTCGCGAGCACAAATCAGATTTGAAACACGGCAAAACGAATTCTTCTGCCGTAGCTGATCATTGTTACAACGCTGTGGGTGATCACGATATAATTTTCTCCGAAACCAAGGTTCTTTGCAAACCCACGGGTTTTTATCAGAGATTTGTTCACGAGGCAATTCAGATCTACAAACACAGACACAATTTCAACCGAGAAGATGGTTTCAAATTAAGCAACCATTGGAAAGATGTTCTAAATCAAACCAAACATTAAACTAATTTTCAATGGTACAGTATATTTTTCAAATAGTGGTACCCCAAACTTTCGCAGCTCTTAAATTCCCTTTTCACACCATCAATAGGTAAACTCCCCCCCCCCCCCCCCGCGCCAACCGGCATGTGCACCCGCATGTACACCACCTCTATGCTAAGTCGGCCAATCAAATGCTAATTTTTATGCTAATTCCTTTGTCAAGGCACCTTGTTTCCTCGCACACAGCTTAAAGGTCGCGGTCTGAGCGTGGCTGTGTTTCACTCCAGCGCTGTCCTCGAGATAGCCTGATCCCTTCACCTGATGAAGGCCGCTTGTGTTGTGGCCGAAACGTCGTGATTTTTTTTTATTTTTTACCTACATGACTTTACCGAATAGAACCAAAGAGTATGAAGCACCCACACTTTACCCCACCACAGGTGGACCTGCCTGACTGTGATTGACTTATTTACGTTTGGCTACGTACAGTGCGAAAGAAATCCAACATACATATGCTGCATGGGTGGACCAATGGACAGTTAATGAATATGCCCATTCAACTTAACTCCATTGTCTCCACATAATAAGTAATATTTTTAAAAAATGTAAACACGTTTTAATGAAATGTACCGTACTAGTAATGGAAGAACTCCACGACTCCAGGAAGTGGCCCGCAGATTGCCATAACATAAGGGACCGTGGTGATTTACAGCCAACGTCAGTTTACCGTGGGCAATTAGACCCAATCCGAAACATAACATATAAAAATAATGTTTTAAAATGTGTTTTTTTATTAATGATAGAATATAGTATTGTCATCAGTATGACAAATGTATACCAAGTTTGCAGTCGATACCACATTGGGAAGTGGGCAAAAATTGAGTTGCAAGATTTGAGGATACAACGACAATAACAACAGATAGAGCGAGTTAAATAAAAGCGTGTAAAAATAAGTTTCAGCCTGTCAGCCTCTTGACATTCCAGACCAATTTACCAAGCAGCATTTAAGCAAACCAACTTCCGAACGTTTTAGACCTTCTGGGTCTCATCAGCAGGGTCAGGCCTGTTAAACAAAATCTGCTGAATTATTATGATTGTCTTCTTTGGTTCTTTCGGTAAAGTCACGTAGAATGAGAATAAAATAATAAATTGATAAAATAAAATAACACAATATTCTCACGACGTTTCGGCCACAACACAAGCGGCCTTCATCAGGTGTTGTGGCCGAAACGTCGTGAGAATATTATTGTGTTATTTTATTTTATCAATTTATTATTTTATTCTCATTCTACGTGACTTTACCGAAAGAACCAAAGAAGATGAATCATTGCAGTCACGAAAGCTTTAAATCGAAATTTATTATGATTGTCCTTGGCAAAAGTGCGCCAGATAAAATAAGGGAGCCCATTCATGAGTTTACGTATGACATTAAAATCGTTGTCGCATCATACTTGGGTTACGGACACCCTTCAAGTGCAGTTATGCCACAGCATAAATTTTGAGTCTTTTACGTTTTAAACAAAGTCTTAAACTCGTGATAAGGCAGCATGTACCGCATGCCTAATGTGCGCATTAAACGCAAACAATTCTCCGGTTGTGTTAATTAGCTGTACTGTACAAGCCGTCTTTGAATCCACTGTTGGATAAAGGCCTCCACGCGCTGTAAGGTGAAGGTGGGTTTTATTTTTTTTACCAGTATTTCACCACGCAGGTCAGTGAGAGGTGAAGGCGAGGCCCAGAACCGGCTCAGATAATTATCACTCGCCACCGATGTTAGCCGTTGGCCGGGAATGGAACTCAGGTCCTCCGTGTTCATAGCCTAGTGAGACGCGACCAAAGTGCACAGTGGATGGTTGTTGTAGGCTCCTGCGTGGGCCTGCGTGGTAGGCAGCAAGAAGGCATCGATTGCAGCAACATTCATTGTTGTGCCATGTCCCTACACTGTACTCACATATATATGCTCCTCGCCTACACAAACCTGCATTGACCAGCGTCAAGAATGGTCAAACAACCCTCACGAATCGCACGGCGTGTTTTTTGTATTATTTGTTGTTGTAACTTGCTTAGCCGCCCCTACCGGGAATCTGTGAACAAGCGGTTCATAGCTCAAATGAATCCCCCAGGATAAATACAAATTCTGATCATCCATCAAGCAGTGGCTTGACAGAAAGCTCTGTACATAAACATATCAAGTAACAACCACAGTTCGCCACTAAGTGACGATGACGTAACCACAGCGATTGTGCCAGGCTAGGTGCACCTTGAGGCCACGTGAAGTATGGAAGGCCATTCCTCGCTGCTGGGCTGGAAGGTCACAGGGCAGAGACCCAGGTGCTATAGGTTGATCGAGCTGGTTGGTAGAGATGCACCACCTGTATGTATTTCCCACTTCGCAAACTTGCAGCGGCGTTAGTCGACCGACGCCCTCAGCTCTTTGTTGTGAGCGTCGCTCCGTTATCCTGCGTTGTTGCTGGAGGGCGACTGCCTCCCAACTGCAACAGTAGCGCCTTTCACGAGCCTCCTCAATCAGTAAACACGCTCAATGACACTCACTCGATGCAAAAACAATCCATTATAATGCCCTACGCCTGCTTCATTGGCCTGGCATAAGGGCATCATAAACATCCAAGCACCAGCCATGTTAAATCCACTTCTTGTTTGATGGCCTCCGGCCACGCCATTATCTTCAAGGTAGAGCCGTGGCGAAAATGATTGGCACAACCTGGCCCCTAAGTTCGACTCCCGGCCACGGCTAACATCAGTGGCGCGTTACATCAGCCTAGCACTGGGATGTTCCCCTTCACCAACTTGTACGGATCCAACATCATGAAATATGGTCAGGAACGTTTAAACATCTCCCATGAGACTCGCATCCAGCAGTGTACAGAGAATGACCCGTATTTGTATGCAGTACTGTAGCTGTACAAATTAACAATGTAAACAAGTACTGTACCTCCGTTCCTTTCCTTGGACTTCTTGGGAATCTGGAACCGGGTGAGGGAGGGAAGTGAAAGGAACCTCTCTTGTTGTTTCTGTTTGTCCGCGGGCTTCCCGCTAGCGTCAACCGCAGCGGCAGCAGCAGCAGCAGACGCAACAGCAGAGGAAGCAGCAGCAGCAGCAGAGGGAAGCCAAGTCGAAGATGAGCCAGCGCCGCCGTGGTTTCGGTGGACATTTTGTTTCTCTGCATTGAAAATGGCCCTGCCAGTAACGGTGGCCGTGGCGGACGAGGACGCTTTCGACATCGTGCACCTCGTTGTTGTTGTTAAGATAGCCGCCTCATTGATTTTACTATTGGGCTACCTTTAGCGAGGGCGGGGGGGCGCAGGGGTAGTGTAGCTTCGGCCGCTCGCCGCGCCTGCACGTAAAATGTCGAGTTGTGCACCGACTCTTCGACGCGACACTCTCGCGCCGTCTCTCCCCTTGACCCTCTACCACCGCACGCGACGAGGACTCCCCCAGACCACTCCCCCCCCCAGACCACGCCCCCCCCCAGACCATGCCCCCCACCACTCCCCACCCAGCCCGCCTGGCCGTCGCAGCTGCCGCCACCTGCCGCCATTTTTGTGCGGGATTTATTTACGGAGTTTCGGGGGACGGCGAGCGCGCGCCCATCGGACGGGTCGGGTTTGGAGGCGACGTGACGTCATTGCGGCGCGCCGTCTCCACGACGAAGGCCGTGGAGCTTCCCTGGCCAACATGGCGGCCCGTTTTCAGTTCATTTTGGAATAACCCTGTGAGCCATTCGGCTCTTGATTCGGGTGCAACCGCAACAAACAATTACAATTACAAGACACATTTAAAATTTACTGTACGCAAATTTAAACATCCCCGACAAAAACAATAACATCTTCCAGAAAAAAGCACCATTTGTTTATGCCGCGTATAAAAATGTGCAAAAAAAATCACGTGGCCGCTGCCCGCCTCGCTGCCCCCTAGCGATGGAGGCGGTGTGGCCGAGCCTGCACGCCACGCACCCCGGCCACCCGCCTTAGATTCCCGCTCGCTTGCCACCAACGGCAGTGGCCACGATGGTCTCAACCGGCCCTCCTTGGCGTCCCGTGGGTGGACTCTGCCTTAAATGAGTGGTGCGTAAACTATCGCCACTGGGGAGGCAAAGGCGGCCCAGGTACGGTTGCTGGCCACCCACCAACCCTTCGTGTGCCGTTGCGGCCTTCATAGATACACTCGCAAACAGCAGTTGCCCCAACAGTTAAGGCTAAATGGGGGGGTCTTTGTTTGCATATCCATAAATAATGCTGCCTTTTAAATAAATAAAATAACAATGTACGTTCAAGCGGTCGTATTGACGAATGCGTTCCGTTTAGTTTGTGCATTTGATATGCTCACGGCAGTGCAAGATTTGCGGCCTTGTCGAAGCCGCGGCACGTCCAATGTTACTGAGCCACCATACACCACGAGAGTGTTCAACACTGATTTATTACTGATTCTTAAACGCAACATTCGTCGTCGACTTGCAACCCTCAGGCAGAAGTTATTTGCAAGCAGCGGCGGAGAGAATCATTGCACTTTAATATGTTACATAATTGTTACGCATTTTTGTCCACTGCTGGATGGAGGGACTCTCCCTTTGCCGTGTGTCCGTCACTGGGAATCGCTTGACCACACTTCGCGCTGCTCAGAACGAATTGATGCAGGTGGTGAGTTGAGGGTGGGGTTTCAGGATCGATTCAGACATCACTTGCCACTGACGTTAGCCGATCAATCAAGGTGCATTTCCCTTTCGTATTGCGCCTCGAATTGTCTTCTTGGTCAGGAAGCCGCACATGCACTCCTGCTATTAGCCATAAGAGGGAGACAAATTAAAAGAAATACCAGTAGTTTGAGCTTAAATGTGAACTTTCAAGTTAACCCACAATAACGGGATATGATGAGTTTGCCTTGTTTCCCCATTATCAGGGTGGTTAAATGTGTTCAATCAGAACCCCCCCCCTCCCATGACCGACATGGCATGGGAAAATGCCTTGTTTAACACGTAGGCTTTCGCAACCAAATCGAAATCTGTTCAAAATGTTTAGCGTATTTCCCGACATGCAACAAACTTGAAATTTGCCATGTGGGTACTTTCCAGACTGTACACCATGCAAAAATTATGAAAATACACTTTAGTATTTTTTTTGGGGGGGGGGGCGGGAGCTCAATAATGCGTATTTTTTTTGCACGGCAGTGAGCTGTGACGTCAAATCTGTCACGTGACCCACGCATGTGGAAGCATAACGCATTGTAGTGTAGTGGTGAGCGTGCTGCACTACGAACCCGGCGACCCGAGTTTGATTCCCGCTCACGGCCACCACCGATGACGATTATTTTTACCGGTCCTGGGCCTCCCCTAGGTCGACTCAGCATCAAACGAGTAACTGCTCTGCTGTGTGAACATCGCCACTGGGGAGACAAAGGCGGCGGGCATGCTGAATCCAAGTCTCGGGTGAAGCCGGGTAGTACAGCTAGTCTATATATTTACGCGATCTAACCCACAAAAAACGCTATTAAGAATGCCTTGTGTTCGTCAATCGATTTGTAGTGTATTGAGTTCTGGAGACGTCGTAGACTGATCTTGAAGGCAACACTTTTATTCACAATACTCAGGAATACAGCCCCAGCTCACTCAGGGCAACGGCCCTTCTATACCCACTGCCTGGGGAGGTATTGCCTCCGGGCTAACGTGCCCTAACACGGGACCACTACTCTGGGTCCTCCGGCTACGGGTGCCTAGGGGAGGCTACTCTAACCTGACCTAGCCAGGGTGCGGGTTCCGACCACTGGCCCACTCGGACCCGACCCTCACAAGGACGTCGGGCCGGGGGTTCCCAGGGTCTCGCAACTGAGCCACACAGAGTCCCGGCCCTTACAAGGGCAGCGGGGCTAGAGGTCCCAGGGCCTATCTAGCTGGTCTTCTTGCTTCTGTCTTGGACTGGCCCCAGACCCTTCCATGGGTCCGGGTTTTATACACAGCACTGGTGCGTCAGCCCTGACTCTGCCTACCTTCCAGAGCGTTCCAGAGGGGGCCCTAGGGGATCCCAGGACACCCCGCAGCCCCCTCCTATTGGGAGGGGTCCCGGGGGATCCTAGAACACCCCACAGCCCCCTCCTGCTCTGGGACTAGGGATATAGTTCCTCTAGAATGGAAACATTCCTATGTCCGTCCACTTCACAAAGGGGGCCCTGAAGATGATCCAAATAACTATCGACCTATCTCAATTTTTGAAAAATTATTGACCTACCAAATTAGCAGTTTCCTGTTTCCTGTCCACCAACAATCTGCTACATCTAAAACAATCTGGGTTCCGAAAAAAATACAGCACCACATCTGCTGCATTAGACTCTCTGAATCACATTTACAGTAGCCTTGATAATAAGTAGTACTGTTCCTGTCTTTTTCTAGACCTGTCCAAAGCTTTTGATACAGTAGACCACAACACCCTGCTTAGTAAACTAAGTTGCCTCGGTTTTTCCGAAAACGCAGTAAAATGGTTACAAAATTACCTCTTTTCTCGCACCCAAACGGTATTCACAGATGGTTGGAGGTCAAACAGTGTTAAGATAACAAAAGGGGTTCCACAGGGTTCCATCCTCGGCCCCCTTTTGTTCTCTCTTTATGTCAATGACTTGGGCGCTGACCTGGATCATTCCAGGGTAAATCTTTTTGCAGATGACACAATACTGATTACTGCTGGCCGCTCTCCGAATGATGTGATTGCTAAGCTACAGGGTGATTTCAACAAACTACAACATCAGCTAGTTGCTCTTAAACTAGTCCTGAATACCTCCAAAATCAAGATGCTATGCTTCTCACCAGGACTAAAGCAGGAAGCTATTTTTCCCCAATTACATGCCTTAAATAATTGTCAAATAGAGCAAGTCAAGATCTACAAGTATATTGGGGTCATCCTGGATTCAAAACTGAATTTTGAAGATCACATTGATTATATTGGTAAAAAGACAAATAAAAATTGGTTTTCTGTATCGACACAAGTACTGTTTCCCCCCAATGTTCCGTTTGGAATTGATAAAAGCTACCATACTGCCTCTACTTGACTACTGTGACATCGTGTATAAATCAGCCCCAAGTACTGTACTGAAAAAGCTTGATTCCATCCATCACTCGGCCTTAAGATTTACATTGAACTGCCCATATAGGACTCACCACTGTGATCTCTACATTGGGTCAAACTTAACATCTCTTAATGTGCGACGGCTTGTGCACCAGATCTTATTTATTCACAATGTACTTACAAAAAAATCCGCAGACAACCTGCTGGATCTCCTCTCTGTTTCAAGGAACAAATTTGACCTCAGGTCTTCGCTCATTTACCAGCTTCACATTCCCTATTGCCGTACAAAAATTGGAGGAAGGGCCTTTGCTATTGATGCCCCCAGAGTCTGGAATGCTATTGCCAATAAACTCCAACTTGAATCACTACCAATGAGATCTTCTCTCAAAACTGCTCTCGAGGAGTTGTACACCCCTAGCTGCCACTGCTATTCATTGGCGTAAAATAAAATATTTCACTCCGGATGACACTGCAAAGTATTATCTGTATTTTGATTTAGCGTGCTGATCTTAAAGGTGCATTGAACATTTTTATACTCCGACCGATGCTTCTTCTTGCTTCTGTCTTGGACTGGCCCCGGACCCTTCCAGGGGTCCGGTTTTTAGACAGAGCACTGGTGCGTCAGCCCTAACTCCGCCTACCTTCCAGAGAGTTCCAGAGGGGCCTCCGGGGAATCCCAGCACACCCCGCAGCCCCCTCCTATTTGGAGGGGTCCCGGGGGATCCTAGAACACCCCACAGCCCCCTCCTGCTCTGGGGCTCGGGATATAGCGACTGCCCCTGCTGGACTGTGTCTGCCTCTACAGGTGTACACAGCCCATTTACATCGCTACAGATTGGTAAAGGATTCCAAAATGGAGATGCCTTCATCAAGCAGTGAATCAATCAGGGCCATTGGTGATGATAATTTCACCAGTGCTATCGGCTTCAAGTCCTGGGATGAAGAATCAATTCGGAAAACGCGCAGGACAATGCACAGAATCGACTCTGCTTTCCACCATCACACTCTGCTATGAGATTGGCTCATCACCGTCAACCCGATATTTTTAATTCACAAAGCTGGAATGTGTAAGCCCCTCATGAATCGTTACAAGGTACCAGAATCAGAGAACCTCGCCTGGACAAGGAGCCAGGCCTGGGGGTGGTGTTCGCCGGAAAGCGCATGGTGACCGGGTGACCCACGTAACCCGGTTGGGCCCAGCCCGTAATAGTTACGTGGCACCGTCCTGTGGGCCCACCATCCGCAGGATGAAGGGTGAGGGGCGGGTGCGATGCTAGTATGGCAGGGAGAGGGATGGTCTCAGATGGACTGGACCTTGGTGATGGACACTAGCTACTGGGACGTGGAATGTCACGTCACTGGGGGGGAAGGAGCCAGAGCTGGTGGAGGAGGTGGAATGGAACCGACTAAATATAGTTGGTCTCACCTCTACACAGCATTGGCACTGGAAACAAATTTCTCGATCAGGGGTGGTCTCTCTCCTATTCCAGAGTAACCCCTGGTGAGAGGTCCCAGGCGGGTATGGAGATACTCACAAGCCCCCAGCTGGGTACTGTTTGGATGGAGTTTGTCCCAGTGGATGAGAGGGTCGCCTTAATGAGACTTTGGGTCTCAGAAAAGAAACTCTGAATTTTGTCTGTGCTTATGCACCAAATAGCAGTTAAGAATATTCGGCCTTCTTGGATATGGTGGGTGCAGTGCTAAACAGGTTGCCGCCTACCGACTCCATAGTCTTACTTACTGGGCGACTTCAATGCTGATGTGGGAAACGATGCAGATACCTGGAGAGGTGTGATTGAGAAGAATGGCCTCCCTGAGCTGAACCTAAACGGTGAGATATTATTGGAATTATGTGCTAATCATGGAATGTCAATAGCAAGCACCATGTTCGAACACAAGGATGCTCATAAGTGTACTTGGTACCAGAGCACCTTGGGCCGAAGTGAATTATTCACTTTATAGTTGTAGTGCCTTGGATTCACTCGGACGACAATCGCCTTTCTTCCACCGTCACTTTTATTTCCATCGTTCCGCACACACACACACTATAATTTCTCCTCTCCGCGCTCTGCCAACTCGAACACTCGAATTCCCCTCAGCAACGTCCGCTCATACTCCTTGTCTCCCCACACAGTCTCTTCTTCACTCTCCGCACACACAGTGGTTCTATCTCTATCTCCTCACACACAGTGACTCGTCTATCTCTTCACACGCAGTGACTTGTCTATCTCTTCACACACAGTGACTCGTCTATCTCTTCACACACAGTGACTTGTCTATCTCTTCACACACAGTGACTTGTCTATCTCTTCACACACAGTGACTTATCTATCTCTTCACACACAGTGACTTATCTATCGCTAACTCTCCCTGTACCTACCTATACCGTAACTTCCACTCTGCTAACGCTAACTCTCGCTATCGCTATTTATTGTCCTCTGGGTTCGGCTCTCAATCTATTTCTCACTAACACTTGCCGGCTCCCCTCTTCGCATCTCTCTCTACCCGCTGCTGTCTCCACTTCTCGCAACAACTCCCCGCCGTCCAAATCACCTAGCGTTTTATCCCCTTTCCAATCAGCCTTAATTAATTGCCACGTGCCTCGCTGGCATTTTCCCCGCCAGCTCGCACCTGTCCAACGGCCCAGACTTCGTGACGCCACCACTTAACGCTAACAGCCTCTCGACCAATCACAGCCCTCGTGCCTTGACTCCCTTAATTACTTTGGCTTGCTTACGCCACCCGTGACTTCACCACCTGCCCAACCTTATATGACCCACACTGTTTGTATGTACTGTATATGGCCAATTTACCCATGTGTATCTTCTACTCCACTACAGTTGTATCATCGGATCTAAGGCAGTAATGTTCTGGAAACTCGGGTGAAGAGGGGGCAGAGCTGTCAACTGATCACCCTCTGGTGGGAAGTTGGATCCAACGCATCGACCAGATAGACGTGGAAGACCCAAACAAATAGTGTGTGGGGGGGGGGGGGGGGGGTTCTGGGAATGTCTGGCGGAAAACCCAGTGTAGAAAGATTTCAACTTCCACCTCCGGGAAAACGTCTCTTACACTTGAGGGTAGGTCGTGGACATTGAGGCCAAGTGGATAATGTTCAGCACCTCGATTGTGGATGCAGCTACAAAAAGCTGTGACCTGAAGGCAGTTGGTGCCTATCATGGTAGCAACCCTAGCCCTAGGACCCACTGGTGGACACCAGTGGTGAGGGATGCTCGGAAAAAGGTCTCCCGATTCGATTGAGAGGTACCAGCTTGCCAAGAGGTGGCAGCTGCAGCAGGCGCTGAAGCGAAAGCCCGGGTATGGGAGGAGTTTGGAGAGGCCATGGAGAGCGACTATCGGGCAGCCTCAAAGATGTTCTGGCAAAGCATGCAACACCTTAGGAGGGGTAGATGGGACGTAGCCCAGGCTGTTTTCAGTAAGAGTGGCGTAACATTGACCTCAACTTGGAAGATAGTCGAAAGGTGGAAGGAACACTTTGAGGAGCTCCTCAACCTGGTGGACATGCCCTCCTTTCAGGAGGCAGCCCTGGAAACAGCTGGGGATGTTGGATCCATCACGGTTGCTGAAGTTGCGGCGGTCGAGGGGCTTCGTAGTGGCAAAGCTGCTGGGATAGACGAGATTCAGCCCAGAGTTATTTAAAGCGCTGGACAGTGCAGGAGTTGTAGTTAATATGCCTCTTCAGTGTTGCATGGAAGGCGGGTACAGTACCTTCGGACTGGCAAACTGGGGTCCTGGTTCCCATTTTTTAAAAAGGGGACCACAACTACAGAGGAATCACACTCCTCAGCGGCCCAGGTAAAGCCTATGCTAAAGTGCTGGAGAGAAGGCTCTGCTTAGTGGTCAAGCCTCATATTCTGGAGGAACAATGTGGATTCCGTTATGGTTATGGAATAATAGACCAGCTCTATTCCCTCTCGCAGATATTTGAGGGGTCATGGGAGTATGCTTCTCTAATCTACCTCTATTTTCTAGACTTGGGGAAAGCATATGGCCGTGTTCCCCACAATGTGTGGGATATGCTGCAGGAGTATGAAAAACCAGTGCCGCTTTTGTGTGCTATCCGGTCTCTCTATTCCCGGAGTGAGCGTTGCATCTGTATTCAAGGGTGCATCTTGTCTCCACTCCTGTTTGTCATTTTCATGCACAGGATATCAAGGCCCAGCCAAGGTATGGAGAGTATCCAGTACGGGGGCATGGAGGTGGCATCGCTGCTTTTTGCAGATGACGTTGTCCTCTTTGCCTCGTCAGTCTGTAATCTCCAGCATGCCCTTCAACGGTTTGATGTGTGAAGCGGCTGGGATGAGGATCAGCACCTCCAAATGGCAGGTCATGGTTCACTCCCGGGAGACGGTGGATTGTTCTCTCCAGGTGAGGGGGGAACAGGTGCCCTTCGTGGAGGAGTTTAAGTACCTCGGGGTCTCTTTCGCGAGTGATGGTAAGTCGGAGTGGGAGATTGGCTGACGGATCGGTTGCAGCGTCCGCAGTGTTGCGGGCACTGTACCATTCCATGGTTGTGAAGCGGGAGCTGAGGTCTCGAAAAAAGCTTTCGATTTACAGGTCGATCTACATTCCCATCCTCACCTATGGTCATGGGCTTTGGGTAATGACCGAAAGGATGACATCACGGGGATAAGGGGCCGAAATTAGGTTTCTCTGCAGGGTTTCCGGGCTCACTCTCCATGATTGGGTGAGGAGCTCGGTAATCCGGGAGAGCCTCAGAGTCGAGCCGCTGCTGCTCTGGATTGAGAGGAGCCAGTTGAGGTGGTTCGGGCACCTTATAAGGATGCCCCCCCCGATAGACTCCCCTTGGAACTCCACCGGGCACGTTCCACTAGGCGAAGACCCCGGGGCCGGCCCAGGACATGCTGGCAGGACAATGTTGCTCGGCTGGCCTGGGAATTCCCCAGGAATAGCTTCAGTCTGTCGCCATGGAAAGGGAGGTATGGACCACCTTACTCAACATGCTGCCACCGCGACCCTCATCAGGACAAACGGATTGAGAAACGAACGAATGAATGAAGAGCTGCAATATATCCAAATTAAGTACAAACAACAATTTGATATGATGGTAATTAGTCTAAGACCATCAACTCACGTGACCTCTACAGAATCCCAACTCGGCCTAAGTCCATACGGTCTCTGTGAAAGTCTGTGTGTCTCTATGTAAGCTGACAGATTTTTACCTAATTCTAGAGATGCCTCGCATACCTCCTAGAGATATCTCGAGTACCACCTATAGATGTCCCGTGTATCCCATTGAGATGTCAGAGAATGCCCACCACGTGAGCATACGAGGAGATAACACCTACAAGCTCTGCATGGATGAGTGGACCAAATCTATCTGGGGACCAAACCCATTGCTGTGCTACCTACTGAAAACCTCGCAGTTCTCATGTGTTCTCGGTGTGGGGTGTGTATATATTATAGGGTGATTCGGTCTCATGTATGGAATTTACGTCACCTCTGGAGCCACTGAGTGGCCACTACTTTCAGCACAATGCTAAAAAAACAGGATTTATGTGGAATTTAATCTTGACCTTGATTCACAATAATTCGTAAGCAATCTTACCTCGTGAATAAAATCGTCAATCTGGTAACAGACAGAGTCCTTGGCCCATACCAATTCTGTCGAGAGGAGATCATTACAAGTGCTAGATTGTGCTGTGGTTTTCCCAGAAGCTCCGGTTTCCTCCCACTCACAGACGGATCCTCTCAGAAATGTTCTGAAGTGCTTCACGGAAGTCCTGGATGCAGAGATGAATCTCATGGATTACAGGACTGGATCGGGACAGACATGAAGAAGATTAAGAGTGGTGGTGGTGGCGCATTCCTCATCTCAGACAAGCTGCAAGAAAGTCATCTGGGATGGCTAAGCCAGGGTTGGTTTGTAAGGGTTATGTCTTGTAAAGGGAGACATTGTTACCACTTGCGACAGACTGCATCATTATTCTATCTTGTGAGCCACGTTATGTCGCAAGCGGTGGAAATTCACAACTGAGACCTCTGACCACTCGGCCCTCACTAAGTCCTTTTGTGTTAAATAAACCAAAAAATGTGCGGTGTTATCTCGCGGTAGGATCGCCTTTATTGCAGCTATTTGCCACTATCTACACAACATCAGAGCGAATGTTAGCTTTGCACAGAGCGCCGTTAACTACAGCGCAACAATTTTCTTTCCCTAATCATTGCTCCCAGTTCATGTGAAAATATTTTCTTGGATCGGGGAAAGGGAGGCCTGGAGGAGGGAACAACAAAAATAAGTTTGTTTTTGGTACTTGCGTAAATTCACTCGAACATAAACGTTTGTGGTGAGTTCTGAACACTTTTACCTATGCCGTGTCTGCGGGGTCAGTCACTCCTCATCCTGAGCTGTTTGACCATACTTCACCATGCTGGTACAGTGCGGGTTTGTGAAGTTGTGCAAGGAAGGGGGTAGGGGGGACAGGACAAGAACAGATGGGCAAGATATTAATCGATTGCCACTGATGTTAGCCGTTGGCCAGGAATCGAACACAGGTCGGCAGTTTCGTAGCGTGGTGCGCTAACCATGACACCACCGCTCCCCCCTCCCTTTTTTGTGCAGAATAGGTATATTAAAGACTTCAAACAAAATTATATGAAAAATAAGTGGGAGTGGGTAGAGGCTAAGATTGTATGGTATGTTTTAAGTACCGGCAAATCAAATTAAGTGTTTAGAGTGATTCATTATTCGAGGTAAATATATATATTACTTAAAGTTGTAACTGCTGCTTAAGTTTTATTGAAAGCAGACGTCTCTACCACGTGCTTTAGAGGACAATGTAATAACATATATATGTTTATATACATTTAAATACTTGGGGGTGCTGCCATAGCACACTGGAATAACAATACAAAAATCACCGGTTTGGTCCGAACTCCCGGGGCGGCAGTTAGAACAATGGAACGTTTATTATTTTTCAATTTCCCTGCCATCTATATCCAACCAGCAGTAGAATGTGTTCATTAGTCTGCAGATCGTGCGCGGTGGGGTAAAGTGTGGGTGCTCCCACCCTCTTCCAAGAAGTCTGGGCAGTAGTAGGCCAATTGCTCTTCGAAAAGAGCTCATTCGAGTAAAAGCACTTCCACCAGCAGTGCCGTGAGAAAGAATTTGCAGGGCCACAACTTCATCTTTACTTCAACAAAGTGTTTTTAATTTTATTTTACCAGGTAAGGCTATACAGCTCTTTTTTAGAAGCGACCTGCCCACAAATGATAGCTTAATGAAGTGGCGTATTCCGTGGAGATGTATAGCAGACAAGTTATCTGAACGCATGTATCTAAACTCCTAACGGATACCACCTGGTGTTGCCATATGAGTCGTAAACATGAACCTTCACAAACAAAATGGTATGTGAAAGGAAATGTGCGCAAAGAAACGTGACGATATGACAATGCTTGCAAATCCGATGAGAGGCGGAGGACATACGAGTAGACTCGAAGAAATGTCATAGAAGATACATCAATGAGACAGTGGGTTCGTGAATCCACATGTGCGGATTCATCCTAAAATCGGAATCACATGTCGAGTACACACCAAATACATGCAAGATAAAGACAAAGATCCCATCGTCATAGCCTTAGACTGTTGGGGCAAGTGCTGCTAGGCAGACATGGCACATGAGCGGATGGATGGCCAGCACCACGCCCGGACGCTTTTGTCTCCCTTGTGGCGATGTTTACACACCGCACAAGGCACTGATTTGAGGCTGAGTCGACCTAGGGGAGGCCCAGGACAGATTCAGATAATTGTCACTGGTGTTGGTGGCCGTGAGTGGGAATCGAACTCGGGTCGCTGAGACGGGGCGAGGCCACGCTGGGCGGAATATAAGGCAGAGGCTGAGAGAGCTCAAGGCTGCCCTGGGATCGGGATGGACTGTCTCTGCTTGGGTGCTGTCCTAGCTCAAGTATCTGTTGTTATCCTAGCCCAAGTATCTGTTGTTATCCTAGCTCAAGTATCTGTTGTTATTCTAGCCCTGTATGCTAGTCATAACTAAGTACTGTAGGATATGAGAGTACGTTATCTGCGCGACGCACCCTATTAAATAAAGAAGAAAGACAGAAGTTGTCCGAGAATCATGACAACTGGTGTCGGGAGATGTCGAGATACAAAGTCGTTGTTTCTGTGTGTCTCAGTGTGTGTCTCTCTCTGCTTGTGTGTCTATCTACGTGTCTCTGTCTCTCTGTGTGTTTGTCTCTCTCTCTGTGTCTCTCTGTGTATGTGTCTCTCTCCGTGTCTGTGTTTGTCTCTCTGCATATGTGTCTCTCTCTAAGCTTACATTCATTCACACCTGATGACGGTTGCTTGTGTTGCAATCGAAACGTATTCTGTTTTTTCTTTTCTTTCTACCTGACTTTACCAAAAGAACCAAAGAGTAATTCCTGCAGTCACGAAAGCTTCAAATCAAGTTTGAACCACCTCTACGGGGAGGATTTCCACACAACTCACACTTGACTTAAAATTTTGCAATCTTTGGAAGAACGTAATCAACCAGGTAAAGTGTTAACTGTTGTGTTAGCCGACTCTCTGTGTTGCATTACATTTCAAAGTTTACTCCGTCTGTTTTCTCAAACTTCCAATTTCTCTCCCCCTGCTGCTCTCTAAATTTGACTAGGTTTGTCAACTTCCAATTTCTCTCCCCCTGCCAGTGGATAGCCAGCCGCGAGTAATGTGATGGATGGGAGTCCCACGCATCTCAGCTTCAAGTGAGATAAGTGGATCAAATATACATTGAAAGGCGACGCATTATCGCGTGAGCCCGCAGAGCTATCAGATGTTAAAAATGAGGACAGGGCACCAACAGATAATATAGACACATCGAGTACTGTATATAAATATCCGCATGGGCACATACATTTCCACACAAACAGCCTAATAGACAAAGACAAATGTGGTGCTACGACCGCGGAGCAACTCTGCCGATTCCCCCCCCTGAGGACATGCACACACGCAGCACACACACAAACGTAGTGTCCTGGTGGGGGATCGCCTGGCACAATGGGTTTTCATCCGAAGGGCCCCTATGTGGGAAGTCCCGCTGTTTCCCAGTGCCAGGAGATTGGCCGACGCCCCCAGAACAAATCACATTGTGGCGCCCCTAAGTTGGGTTAAAATTGTATGGGCGCACACAGGTTGACCGGGCCAGCTCCAATGAGTCACGCACGACATCGGGGAGAGGGCTGGGGTGAAATATTAAGCAAGTAGAGCAGACGATGAGGACGGGGGGATCCTAGCGCCACTGACCAAGTACACACTAACCGGGTGTATATTCATCAGCCCGACGCCCTCCCAGATTAAACCGGCTCAGTCAGGGATTAATGAGTACGGGCACAGAGACAATGGTCCGAAAAATAACGTAACGCAACGCTCCATATAAGGGCATAAAAACGTTAGAAAATCACAGGTTGGCTGCGCAGGATATATCCCAGGATGTTTCTTTTTTTTTACCCAGTGGATAAAAAGGGGAGCCAGACACGGTTCAGGTCAGTTCTCCTCTTCAACAGCTTGGTCGCCAAGACCCCCCCTGCCGTCCTGCCTCGTCGAGCCGCTCGCAGTATCCTCGTGATACCAGCGAGTGCTGCTACGAGGCAGTGATAAGCAAGGTTTTTTCGTCATCCTCCCTCCGAATCTCACAGCGTCTGTGCGATGCCTTGAATACAGCTGCGAGGTACATGATAGGGCATGTGAGTGTTTGCGGACTTGGGTAGCAGTAGGCTAGGCTCTGCTCGCAAAATATTCCCTCCGGGCAGTGCAGGGTTTGCGCCGTGAATAAACATTAACACAGAGCCTCGGTAATCGCCTGCAGGTGCGCGCATTTGCACAGCTGCTGTAGCGTCAGCTGTGCGGGCGTGCGCATGTTAGAATATAATAACCCGCAGGAGCGCGCGCGTTCGCACAGCCACTTAGCGTGAGTCTTAGTGCGGGCGCGGGGTAGGATATAACCACCTGCAAGCGTGCATGTGTTCGCGCAGCCGCTGTAGTGTTAACTGAGGGGCGTGCGCATATTAGCATATAACCACCCGCAGGTGCGCGTGCGTGTTCGCGCAGCCATTTAGCGTCAGTCTTAGTGCGGACGCATATTAGAATCTGATCGCCAGCAGGGGCGCGCGGGCGCCCGCCGCCGCCGTGCGTGTGTGGAATAACACCGTGCGGCGGTGAGCCAGCGATTTAGCTATGTCCCTCAGAGGGGGCACTAACGCAGGGGGGCCGGTCATCCAGTTGGCGGCGGCCCGGCAGGGACCCGGCGGAGGCCGATCGACGCGGTGGAGGAGGGAGTGGAGGAGGGAGTGGAAGGGGCGGACGTCGCGCCCCACCTGCCCAGCGAGGGCGGTGGGGTGGACGCCGGCCCCCACACAAATATCCTCTGTATAGCCTTAACATACTTTTTGGGCAAGTGCTGTTCGCGGGCAACTATGAAGTCTGAAACGGCACACGATCGGGTGAGCGTGGTCAGCAGCACGCCCGGCCGCCTTTGTCTCCCTGGTGGTGATGTTTTCACACTGCACCAGGTCGTCAATCGAGTCTGAGTCGACTTAGGGGATGCACAGAACCGGTGACCCGGGAGTAGGAATCGAACTGAGGCCGCCGGATTGGTAGCGCAGCGCACGAACAGCTACACATGCATATTTACATACCGACATGTATTTATGCATAGACACAAAGACACATGTTTTGGGACATAAATGGCGTCCCTAGTGTGTGACTGTTGTGAGGAGACGCACTCCCTTACCTGCACTTACCTGCCGATGGACACTCGAGGGGCCTGTCACGCTGGCTCGGGTGCCATCGGGAGAGTCAGGGGAAGTGACGTGGCAAGAGGCGGGGTGGGGCCACGCTCGGGGAAGGGAAAGGGAAGAGGCCTTCGGACGGTGCGTGAGTTGGTGTGGGGAACGGATGGAGTATGGTCACGCCGGGGGAAGCGGGAGCCGATAGTGTTAAGGCTCCGGGTATGAGAAATCCTCTCTCTCTATCTCGTTGGGGTCTAGAGTAGCCTTGTTGTAGCCGTTGCTGTTAAGGTAAATAAAGTGTGGTGCCTCCTATCCCAGTGTGTGCCTCATCAGACACGCACTACATCTGGTGTCGTGAAAATTATTTTGCTAGGTGCTACATAGGCTACGATGTATACACGAAGCAAACAGTCTGCAAAAGCTCCCCTCTTCATCACCAGCTAATGGTGATGAAGTGAGAGGCGGGCCTGGCGATGGACCGCGAGGGGAGGGCCCCTATGGAGCAGGACCTCGCTCGAGACCTCACCACTCCGCTGGCAGCAGGGAGAGACAGACGAGCGCGCGGCCAGCGCTTGGCCGATCTGCTGTCTGCTGCGGCAGTGTTGGTGGCGGAGATGGACCTGGATGAGCCGGCCGACCGGTTTGGCGTGGACGGGCCACGAGGTGAGGATCCAGTCGCCGATGCATCCCAACGGCGGGAAGCGCGGGAGATGCAGCCCACTCAAGCGGCCGCCATTTTGAGCGGTGCGCGGGAAGAAATCCCCGCCATTTCGGGCGTCCAGCCAGAAATTCTCGGGGAGGATCCCGAGCTAAAGCGACACCTTCCCTTAATTAAGGAATTCGTCTCGAAGGGTGGTGATTGGGTTGCCTTTAGTCGCCGCTTCATGGCTACGTCCGAGCTGGTGGGGTGGACAGAGGGTGCAGTGCTACGGGCACTTCCTACAGTGTTGGATGATACTGCCCTAGGTGCTTTTTACTCCATCCCAGCTGAAGATCGTCGGACGTTAGCTCAAGTTCTTCGGCAGATGGCAGGGGTTTTCGATCCACCGTCTAGTATGCGTCACAAGTTTGCGGCCCAGCGACGTGAGGATTCCGAAACACCTCTTGTTTTTCGCACCACTCTTATTACGCTTGCGCAGGCAGTTTACCCTAGAATAGACAAGGAGGGGTTGGATGCCTTAGTTTTGGACCGCATGCTAGGGTTGGCCCAGGAGCTCGATGTCGCACTTCCAATCACCGACAATGATGACTTGACGTCGCTGCGGGTCGCGAGGTCTATTCAGACTCACCTCATTGGCAAGCGCAGGGCGAAGGAAGTGGCGTGTGCGGGTCTGGCTAAGGAGGGGTCAGACGATGAGGGGGAGCCCTCTCATGCCTTTGCATCGCTCAATGAGGGCGGCTGGAGGAAGAACCGTCCGGGACGGAGGGACGATCGTCATCAGTAGACGGGGGCCTCATCCAAGCCTGCGACGTCCCCCTGTCGTGTGCTTCAAGTGTGGCAATCCGGGCCACATCTCCAAGGGGTGCCGCACCGATCCTGGGAGTACATCCCGGACGCCGGCGTCTTCGGGGCGTCCCTCCTCCGGGCCGCAGGGCTCACAGGCGAGTTGGGCTGCACCTCACACCTGGCCCTCACATTCACATCACGCATCCATGACGAACATTGATCGCCACTCGCGGGGGGGAGGGCCGTCAGCTCGCACAGGGGGCCGCATATGTCGTGAATCAGCGGCGGACGGGTGGCCATTACGACCTGCTCAGTGGTCGGAGTTGGGCGAACGTATTGTGGCGGCGGCCGCGGCTTCGTTGGCCGTTATCGGATCGTTGCAAGGGATGGAGGTGCGGATGCTGGTTGATACGGGAGCATCCGCTACCATTATATTTGAAACCATTTTTTTTAATGCTTGCCCGCTAAATTGGCTAACCTCCGTCCAGTTGATGTCCCGTGTTTTGCAGCAAATGGGGGTTCCTTGGGTATTGTGGGCCAAGTGTTGGCTACCGTTGCCATTGGCGATATTCAATTAACCGGGCCTGTGCTGGTCTCTAAATCATTGGCCATTACCTGCTTGCTCGGTAAGGACTTCCTTGGCAAAATGCCCCTAAAAATCCTTGTCGACCAGGGGTGCCTGGAATTTCTGTCCGGCCGTAGGATGGCCTTTTTGCCCTCCCCCACTCGATTGGGAAGTGTAAACGCGGTGGTTCCGGCGCTCGTGTGGGATACGGTTCGGATTCCCCCTGGAGCGCAAATGCTCGTGCCCTTGCGTCTCAAGCGGGAACTCAATTGGGAGGCCGCCAAGGGAGGTGTCCTGTTGAGTCCGTCCAATACAGTGCGCCGGGGACTTGCGTTGGTGGGAGCCCAAACCATTGTCAGACATGACCAGCAGCCGTTCATTCAGATTATTAATACTGGTCTGAAGCCCACTGTCATACACGCAGGCACAGTACTGGCCCATGCATCGCCCGCGGAAACCGATGTCAGTACTGGCCCATGCATCGCCCGCGGAAACCGATGTCGGGGGGATGAGCCCCCGCGGGTTATCGCGGCTACCGAGACAGGGGGTGATAATGACGGAGCATGGCTGGATGCGCTCTGTGAGGAAAGCCATCACTTGTCAGCTGTCCAAAGGTCTGCGTTGCGGGCGCTTCTTCTAGAGTTTGCGGACGTGTTTAGCAAACACAAATACGACATTGGCCGCACGTCATTGGTCCACCACCACATTGACACGGGAAATGTGGCCCCCATTCGACAGAACCTCTATAGGTTGAGCCCTGCTGAGAAGGAGCACGTTCGCACCGCGGTCGAGGAAATGCTAGCTGCAGACATCATTGCCCCTTCAACTAGTCCGTGGGGGGCTCCTATTGTCCTCGTCAAAAATCAGGATGGCACCTTGAGGTTCTGCGTGGACTTTAGGAAGTTGAACAAAGTCTCGGTTGCTTATGTTACCAAGTATGGATGACTCCCTGGATGCCTTGTCAGGGGCCCGATTTTTTTCCACCCTCGACTAACTTTCTGGCTTTTGGCAGTTGCCGTTAGACGATAGTTCCAAGCCAAAAACGGCGTTTCGTACCCCCCAGGGCTTGTTTGAGTTCAACCGCCTCCCCATGGGGCTACATTCCAGTCCGGCCACGTGCCAACGGCTGATAGAATTAGTTTTAGCAGGGCTCCAGTGGGATTTGTGTCTCATCTACCTTGATGATGTTATTGTTTTTGCACAAACGTTTGAGGAGCACCTGCAGCGGCTGCGAGTGGTTTTCATTAAAATGAGGGCGGCCGACTTTAAGTTCAAGCCACAGAAATGTCATTTCCTGCAAAAGTCGGTGCGATACCTTGGTCACGTGGTCAGCGAATCGGGGATAGCGACGGACCCCGACAAAACAGCGTGCGTGCGTAGGTGGCCGACCCCCAAAACGGTGGGCGAGGTGCGCAGTTTTGTGAGGTTCGCCTCCTATTACCGCCGATTTGTGCCTGGCTTTGCCACTATAGCCAAACCGCTCCATGTCCTCACTGCCAAGGGCCAAATATGTATTGGGGAGTCGAAGAAGAGGCGGCATTTGTAGCCTTATGGAAGGGATTGGTCAAAGCACCCCCTCTCCACTATCCCAATTTCTCACGACCCTTTCTTCTCGACACGGACGCCAGCGACACCAGGATTGGCGCTGTGCTATCCCAGGTCGTTGACGGTATCGAAAGAGTGGTGGCATATGGGAGTCGTGTGTTATCACCGGCTAAACAACGATATTGCGTGACGCGCCGGGAATTGCTAGCCATCGTACATTTTGTGCAGGTATACCGACTGTACCTCTACGGGAGGGCGTTTCAGGTGCGGTCGGATCACGCGGCCCTTCAGTATGCACTACGGGTGGAACAACCATCCGGACAACTGTCGAGGTGGTTGGAAGTCCTGCAGGACTACACCTTTACGGTCTCGTACAGGAAAGGGGTTCGTCATAATAACGCGGACGCTCTATCAAGGTTACCGCCTCGCGCCTCATGTGCATGCCTCACGGGTTCGGGGCGGTGTAGGATTGTCGGACGATTGGCTCGGGCCGTGGTGGCATCGGCGGACGTTTTGCCAGCTGACACAGTCCAAATGCGGAATTGGACGCTCGGTCTTACTCATGATGAATGGGGGAAACTCCAGATGGAAGACGCCTCCCTACTCAGACTGCGGAGCCGCGTCGGTAAGGTAGAGGGTCGGGGGGCCAGACGAGGAGGTTCACCGGTTATTCTGGACAAGGGAGTGCTCATGAAATGGGACGCTGACCTTCAACGCTATGTACTGATAGTGCCACGCGTCCTACGGGGGAAGGTTATACGGCTGCAGCATGAACGGTTGATGCACCTTGGGGTTCATAAGACATTGGCCACCCTGAAGTTTAATTTTTTTTGGCCGGGCATGGCCGATGATGTGCATAGCGTTTTGCAGGGGTGCACCAAATGTGCTCGCCGGAAATCTCCTTCGAGGGCGGATCGCCCGGCCCTGAAGTCCATTGTTGTGTCACGGGTGAACGAACTCGTCGCACTGGATATCCTCGGCCCGTTTCCCACCACACCGCGGGGGAACAGATATTTGTTGGTGGGTGTAGAATATTTGACCCGTTGGCCAATGGCCTGGCCACTACAGAACCAATCGGCGCAGGTCATTACGGACGCGTTCCTTCAGGGTTACGTGCTGGATAAGGGCACTCCTGAACGTTTTTTATCAGACCAGGACAAAAATGTATCCTCCAAACTGTTGAAGGATGTCTGTGGCCAATTGGGTACCCGGAAGGTCCGCACGTCTCCCTATCATTCCCAGACGGATGGTATGGTGGAGAGATTACATAGGACCCTGACTTCAATGTTATGTCAATGTGTCAACGAATCCCAGTCCGACTGGGATTTGCACGTTCCAGGGGTGCTCGCCGCGTACGGGTCCGCTCCGCACGCCTCTACCGGGTTTTCCTCGTTTTTTTATGTATGGGCAGGAGCGTGACCCACCAATTGACGCACAGCTCAGACCGACGCAACAATGTGCTAAAATGGCTGACCCCATGCGGCTTACCCTGAAACGGTTGGCAGAGGCTCGGGAGGCGGCTAAGGGCAACTCAGCCCTGAGGCAGGTGGTCAACGAACGGCTTTTCAAACTACGCCTGTCCTCGACAATATGGGCACCGGGAGACAAAGCGTGGCTCCACTGCCCCCAGGTTCCAACGGGCACTTCCCCCAAATTACACAGGCCATGGCAGGGCCCGGTGGAAGTAGTGGAAGTCAGGAGTCCTCAATGCGTGCGGATTCAATTGGGTCGTTGCCGTTGGTTTTTGTACCCGTCACGGCTGAAACTTTTTTTCCACCTGATGTGGACTCGTCATCTCCACTTTCCGAGGGCCGGGTGTCGGGTCGGCCTGATGAGTTGGAGCGCGCGTCGGCTGATGTCTCGCCTCAGGGCAGTTTTGTGATTCCGCCCACAGGGTCCACGCGTCTAGCGCCCTCGACGTCGCAAGGGGTTCCGGTCCACAAAGAACGGGGAAGTCCGAGGACACCATCACCTGACCCGCCGCTTGACACGCTCCCGCCTCGGGAGATGCCAGGGGCTTCGGGTCATCCTCCAGCTGTTCCCGGATCCTCCAGGGGATCTGTGGGCCCCTCGCTTGACAGGCCAGCGTCGAGGACTCGGGCAAGGACTGCGCGGTTTAAATGACTATCCCTTAGAGTCCAGGTGTACCGGTACTCGGCAGTCGTGGGTGCCAACCGCGGCCACATGGGTCAATGGCTAATCCGGGCTCATCGTGTTTTCTGGCGCGACGCAATATGTGCGGGGGGGGTGGGGGGGGTGTTCTCTTGGGGATTGGTCTGCCTTGTAAATAGTTATAACCTTTGGAGGCGGGGGGCAATTGATCCCGGTATGTTCTCTAGTTCGCCTTGTTCTGTATATTGTGTAAATAAGTATTCCGCTTAGTTCGGGTTAACTGTTATTGTTATTGTTGTTGTGTTGATGTTGGAGGCCCACGCGTGGCGTTGTATATGTCGGTTGGTCAGCCGAGATGGCTGAGTTTCACAAAGGGGGGGTGATGTAGGGACTTAAATGGCATCCTTAGTGTGTGACTGTTGTGAGGAGACGCACTCCCTTACCTGCACTTACCTGCCGATGGACACTCGAGGGGCCTGTCACGCTGGCTCGAGAGTCAGGGGAAGTGACGTGTCAAGAGGCGGGGTGGGGAACGGATGGAGCATGGTCACGCCGGGGGAAGCGGGAGCTGATCGTGTTGGGGTCTAGAGTAGCCTTGTTGTAGCCGTTGCTGTTGAGGTAAATAAAGTGTGGTGCCTCCTATCCCAGTGTGTGCCTCGTCAGACACGCACTACACATGCATACACATGCACTACACATGCGAACACAAACACGCCCGCGTAGTCACATTCCAATACACCTCCAGACACACAACAACAACAACCGCCATTCGCGACCAGACACACACATACACACATACACGTACAAAGAATCCCCTTATAGCCTTGGGGCAAGTGCTGTAAGTGAGCGCCTATGAAGGCCGAGATAGCACGAGGTCGTGGGTGGCTAGGACCGAGCCCGGTCGCCTTTGTCTCCCTGGTGGCAATGTTTACACACCGCACGAAGTATACTCTTTGAAGGCTGAGTCGACCTAGGGGAGGCTCAGGAACATACAACACGTGTGTATATATGCTAGCAGTGGAGAAGCTAGCAGAGTGTATAGCGAGAGGCTAGCAGTGGAGAAGCTAGCAGAGTGTATAGTAATAGGCTAGCAGTGGAGAAGCTAGCAGAGTGTATAGCGAGAGGCTAGCAGTGGAGAAGCTAGCAGAGTGTATAGTAATAGGCTGGCAGTGGAGAGAGCGAAGCGAGCGGAGCGTGGCAGGCAGGCTAGCAGTAGAGAGACTAGGAGAGTGAGAGACAGGCTAGCAGTAGAGAGGCTAGGAGAGTGAGAGAGACAGGCTAGCAGTGGAGAGACTAGGAGAGTGAGAGAGAGACAGGCTAGCAGTGGAGAGACTAGGAGAGAGAGAGAGACAGGCTAGCAGTGGAGAGGCTAGGAGAGTGAGAGAGAGACAGGCTAGCAGTGGAGAGACTAGGAGAGTGAGAGACAGGCTAGCAGTGGAGAGGCTAGGAGAGTGAGAGAGACAGGCTAGCAGCAGAGAGACTAGGAGAGTGAGAGAGAGACAGGCTAGCAGTGGAGAGGCTAGGAGAGTGAGAGAGAGACAGGCTAGCAGTGGAGAGACTAGGAGAGTGAGAGACAGGCTAGCAGTGGAGAGACTAGGAGAGTGAGAGAGAGACAGGCTAGCAGTGGAGAGACTAGGAGAGTGAGAGAGAGACAGGCTAGCAGTGGAGAGGCTAGGAGAGTGAGACAGGCTAGCAGTGGAGGGGCTAGGAGAGTGAGAGAGAGACAGGCTAGCAGTGGAGAGACTAGGAGAGTGAGAGAGAGACAGGCTAGCAGTGGAGAGGCTAGGAGAGTGAGAGAGAGACAGGCTAGCAGTGGAGAGACTAGGAGAGTGAGAGAGAGACAGGCTAGCAGTGGAGAGACTAGGAGAGTGAGAGACAGGCTAGCAGTGGAGAGGCTAGGAGAGTGAGAGAGACAGGCTAGCAGCAGAGAGACTAGGAGAGTGAGAGAGAGACAGGCTAGCAGTGGAGAGGCTAGGAGAGTGAGACAGGCTACCAGTGGAGGGGCTAGGAGAGTGAGAGAGAGACAGGCTAGCAGTGGAGAGACTAGGAGAGTGAGAGAGAGACAGGCTAGCAGTGGAGAGGCTAGGAGAGTGAGAGAGAGACAGGCTAGCAGTGGAGAGACTAGGAGAGTGAGAGTGAGAGAGACAGGCTAGCAATGGAGAGACTAGGAGAGAGAGAGAGATAGACAGGCTAGCAGTGGAGAGACTAGGAGAGTGAGAGAGAGCAGGCTAGCAGTGGAGAGGCTAGGAGAGTGAGAGCTAAACAGGCTAGCAGTGGAGAGGCTAGGAGAGTGAGAGAGCAGGCTAGCAGTGGAGAGACTAGGAGAGTGGAGTGAAGCAGGCTAGCAGTGGAGAGACTAGGAGAGTGAGAGAGACAGGCTAGCAGTGGAGAGACTAGGAGAATGAGAGAGAACAGGCTAGCAGTGGAGAGACTAGGAGAGTGAGACAGGCTAGCAGTGGAGAGACTAGGAGAGTGAGAGAGAGACAGGCTAGCAGTGGAGAGACTAGGAGAGTGAGAGAACAGGCTAGCAGTGGAGAGACTAGGAGAGAGAGAGAGACAGGCTAGCAGTGGAGAGGCTAGGAGAGTGAGAGAGAGAGGCTAGCAGTGGAGAGACTAGGAGAGTGAGAGAGACAGCCTAGCAGTGGAGAGACAAGGAGAGTGAGAGAGAGACAGGCTAGCAGTGGAGAGACTAGGAGAGAGAGAGTGGAGTGAAGCAGGCTAGCAGTGGAGAGACTAGGAGAGTGAGAGACAGGCTAGCAGTGGAGGGACTAGGAGAGAGTGGAGTGAAGCAGGCTAGCAGTGGAGAGACTAGGAGAGTGAGAGAGAGGCAGGCTAGCAGTGGAGAGGCTAGCAGAGAGAGACAGGCTAGCAGTGGAGAGACTAGGAGAGTGAGAGAGACAGGCTAGCAGTGGAGAGACTAGGAGAGTGAGAGAGAGAGAGAGACAGGCTAGCAGTGGAGAGACTAGGAGAGTGAGAGAGACAGGCTAGCAGTGGAGAGACTAGGAGAGTGAGAGTGAGAGAGACAGGCTAGCAATGGAGAGACTAGGAGAGAGAGACAGGCTAGCAGTGGAGAGGCTAGGATAGTGAGAGGGAGAACAGGCTAGCAGTGGAGAGGCTAGGAGAGTGAGAGAGACAGGCTAGCAGTGGAGAGGCTAGGAGAGTGAGAGAGAGACAGGCTAGCAGTGGAGAGACTAGGAGAGTGAGAGAGATAGACAGGCTAGCAGTGGAGAGACTAGGAGAGTGAGAGAGAGCAGGCTAGCAGTGGAGAGGCTAGGAGAGTGAGAGAGAGCAGGCTAGCAGTGGAGAGGCTAGGAGAGTGAGAGAGAGAGAGACAGGCTAGCAGTGGAGAGACTAGGAGAGTGAGAGAGAGACAGGCTAGCAGTGGAGAGACCAGGAGAGTGAGAGTGAGAGAGACAGGCTAGCAGTAGAGAGACTAGGAGAGAGAGACAGGCTAGCAGTGGAGAGACTAGGAGAGTGAGAGAGAGACAGGCTAGCAGTGGAGAGGCTAGGAGAGAGAGTGGAGTGAAGCAGGCTAGCAGTGGAGAGACTAGGAGAGTGAGAGAGACAGGCTAGCAGTGGAGAGACTAGGAGAATGAGAGAGAACAGTCTAGCAGTGGAGAGACTAGGAGAGTGAGAGAACAGGCTAGCAGTGGAGAGGCTAGGAGAGAGAGAGAGACAGGCTAGCAGTGGGGAGACTAGAAGAGTGAGAGAGACAGGCTAGCAGTGGAGAGACTAGGAGAGAGAGAGAGACAGGCTAGCAGTGGAGAGGCTAGGAGAGTGAGATAGAACAGGCTAGCAGTGGAGAGGCTAGGAGAGTGAGAGAGAGAGGCTAGCAGTGGAGAGACTAGGAGAGTGAGAGAGAGACAGGCTAGCAGTGGAGGGACTAGGAGAGAGTGGAGTGAAGCAGGCTAGCAGTGGAGAGACTAGGAGAGTGAGAGAGAGGCAGGCTAGCAGTAGAGAGGCTAGAAGAGTGATAGAGAGAGACAGGCTAGCAGTGGAGAGGCTAGGAGAGTGAGAGAGAGAGGCTAGCAGTGGAGAGACTAGGAGAGTGAGAGAGAGACAGGCTAGCAGTGGAGAGACTAGGAGAGAGAGAGTGGAGTGAAGCAGGCTAGCAGTGGAGAGACTAGGAGAGTGAGAGACAGGCTAGCAGTGGAGGGACTAGGAGAGAGTGGAGTGAAGCAGGCTAGCAGTGGAGAGACTAGGAGAGTGAGAGAGAGGCAGGCTAGCAGTAGAGAGGCTAGAAGAGTGATAGAGAGAGACAGGCTAGCAGTGGAGAGGCTAGGAGAGTGAGGGAGAGCAGGCTAGCAGTAGAGAGGCTAGGAGAGTGAGTGAGAGAGACAGGCTAGCAGTGGAGAGACTAGGAGAGTGAGAGAGACAGGCTAGCAGTGGAGAGGCTAGGAGAGAGATAACAGGTTAGCAGTGGAGAGACTAGGAGAGTGAGAGAGAGACAGGCTAGCAGTGGAGAGACCAGGAGAGTGAGAGTGAGAGAGACAGGCTAGCAGTGGAGAGACTAGGAGAGTGAGAGAACAGGCTAGCAGTGGAGAGGCTAGGAGAGAGAGAGAGACAGGCTAGCAGTGGGGAGACTAGAAGAGTGAGAGAGACAGGCTAGCAGTGGAGAGACTAGGAGAGAGAGAGAGAGACAGGCTAGCAGTGGAGAGGCTAGGAGAGTGAGATAGAACAGGCTAGCAGTGGAGAGGCTAGGAGAGTGAGAGAGAGAGGCTAGCAGTGGAGAGACTAGGAGAGTGAGAGAGAGACAGGCTAGCAGTGGAGAGACTAGGAGAGAGAGAGTGGAGTGAAGCAGGCTAGCAGTGGAGAGACTAGGAGAGTGAGAGACAGGCTAGCAGTGGAGGGACTAGGAGAGAGTGGAGTGAAGCAGGCTAGCAGTGGAGAGACTAGGAGAGTGAGAGAGAGGCAGGCTAGCAGTAGAGAGGCTAGAAGAGTGAGAGAGAGAGAGAGACAGGCTAGCAGTGGAGAGGCTAGGAGAGTGAGAGAGAGAGGCTAGCAGTGGAGAGACTAGGAGAGTGAGAGAGAGACAGGCTAGCAGTGGAGAGACTAGGAGAGAGAGAGTGGAGTGAAGCAGGCTAGCAGTGGAGAGACTAGGAGAGTGAGAGACAGGCTAGCAGTGGAGGGACTAGGAGAGAGTGGAGTGAAGCAGGCTAGCAGTGGAGAGACTAGGAGAGTGAGAGAGAGGCAGGCTAGCAGTAGAGAGGCTAGAAGAGTGAGAGAGAGAGAGACAGGCTAGCAGTGGAGAGGCTAGGAGAGTGAGGGAGAGCAGGCTAGCAGTAGAGAGGCTAGGAGAGTGAGTGAGAGAGACAGGCTAGCAGTGGAGAGACTAGGAGAGTGAGAGAGACAGGCTAGCAGTGGAGAGGCTAGGAGAGAGAGAACAGGTTAGCAGTGGAGAGACTAGGAGAGTGAGAGAGACAGGCTAGCAGTAGAGAGATTAGGAGAGTGAGTGAGAGAGACAGGCTAGCAGTGGAGAGACTAGGAGAGTGAGAGAGACAGGCTAGCAGTGGAGAGACTAGGAGAGTGAGAGAGACAGGCTAGCAGTAGAGAGACTAGGAGAGTGAGAGAGACAGGCTAGCAGTGGAGAGACTAGGAGAGTGAGAGAGAGGGAGCAGGCTAGCAGTGGAGAGACTAGGAGAGTGAGAGAGACAGGCTAGCAGTGGAGAAACTAGGAGAGTGAGAGAGAGAGACAGGCTAGCAGTGGAGAGACTAGGAGAGTGAGAGAGACAGGCTAGCAGTGGAGAGACTAGGAGAGTGAGAGAGACAGGCTAGCAGTGGAGAGACTAGGAGAGTGAGAGACAGGCTAGCAGTAGAGAGACTAGGAGAGTGAGAGAGACAGGCTAGCAGTGGAGAGACTAGGAGAGTGAGAGAGAGGGAGCAGGCTAGCAGTGGAGAGACTAGGAGAGTGAGAGAGACAGGCTAGCAGTGGAGAGGCTAGGAGAGTGAGAGAGACAGGCTAGCAGTGGAGAGGCTAGGAGAGTGAGAGAGACAGGCTAGCAGTGGAGAGGCTAGGAGAGTGAGAGAGGGAGCAGGCTAGCAGTGGAGAGACTAGGAGAGTGAGAGAGACAGGCTAGCAGTGGTGAGACTAGGAGAGTGAGAGAGACAGGCTAGCAGTGGAGAGACTAGGAGAGTGAGAGAGACAGGCTAGCAGTGGTGAGACTAGGAGAGTGAGAGAGACAGGCTAGCAGTAGAGAGACTAGGAGAGTGAGAGAGACAGGCTAGCAGTGGAGAGACTAGGAGAGTGAGAGAGACAGGCTAGCAGTGGAGAAACTAGGAGAGTGAGAGAGAGAGACAGGCTAGCAGTGGAGAGACTAGGAGAGTGAGAGAGACAGGCTAGCAGTGGAGAGACTAGGAGAGTGAGAGAGACAGGCTAGCAGTGGAGAGACTAGGAGAGTGAGAGAGACAGGCTAGCAGTGGAGAGACTAGGAGAGTGAGAGAGACAGGCTAGCAGTGGAGAGGCTAGGAGAGTGAGAGAGAGACAGGCTAGCAGTGGAGAGGCTAGGAGAGTGAGAGAGACAGGCTAGCAGTGGAGAGGCTAGGAGAGTGAGAAAGACAGGCTAGCAGTGGTGAGACTAGGAGAGTGAGAGAGACAGGCTAGCAGTGGTGAGACTAGGAGAGTGAGAGAGACAGGCTAGCAGTGGAGAGACTAGGAGAGAGAGAGACAGGCTAGCAGCGCAAGCGGCAGAGTCGCCACGGAGTCCCGGGGTGCTGAACGCGAGGAGTTCTGTTCAATAAAAAGTGACATCGACTCGAGTTCTCTTCCCGCTAACGGTCACCAACATCATTGAAGATCATCTGAACGGTCCTAGGACTCTCCTGGGTCGACTCAGCCTCAAATGAGTACCTAGTGCGATCTCTAAACATCGCCACTCGGGAGACAAAGGCGCCCGGACCTGGTGAATGTACTTGCATGTATGATGAATACGTACTGTATACATGTTCGTTAAAGTATAAATATATGTATATTTGGTTCTTTCGGTAAAGTCACGTAGAAAAAAAAATAATAGAATATGACGTTTCGATTTCAAAACAAGCAACCGATAAATTCCTGCAGTCACGAAAGCTTCAAATCAAGTTTGAACCACCTCTACGGGGAGGATGTAAGTTTGTTCCTCTCTCTCTGTGTGTCTGAGGATGTATGTTTGTGTGTCACTGTCAGATTTCACACAACTTCAAATTTAGCAATCTTTGGAGATCGTAATCAACCAGGCGATGCGTTAACTGTGTGTTAGCCGACTCTCTGTGTTGCATTGCATTACATTTCCATTTTTTTTTCCAAGTTTGTTTTCTCAAACGGCCTATTTCTCTAAAATGTACCAGGCTCTCGTAGGTCCCATTCGCTCTTTCTCTCCCCTGGCCGCTTCGGGGTGGATTTCCCCACAACTCTCTGTCTCTGTTTGACAAATTTCACACTTAACTTCTAATTTTAGCACTCTTTGGAGATCGTAATCAACCAGGCTATGCGTTAACTGTGTGTTAGCCGACTCTCTGTGTTGCATTGCATTACATTTCCAAAAGATTTGCTTAATTTAGTTTTCTTAAACTATTTGTCTCTCTAAAATTCACCAGGCTCTCGGGGTGGATTCATTGACATGCTAATTTCTCTGCTCCAGCAGCTGTCCCAGCAGACCCACCTCTCTCTGCACTACCCCCTCTCTCTATATAAGGCCTCCTCTGTGTGTCTATGTTGTGTGTGTCTCCGTGTCTGTGTTTTGTCTCTCTCTCAAATTTAGTTCTACCTGATGACGATTGCTTGTGTTGCAATCGAAACGTCGCATTCTATTATTTTATTTATTTTCTTTCTACGTGACTTTACCGAAAGATGAATTCCTACAGTCACGAAAGCTTCAAATCAAGTTTATAAATGTATGTATTTGGTGTTTGTGTAAAGTATTTGCTTCTCGGTATGTGTCTGTGTTCGTGTATATGTTGCTGTCGGTACGTGTCTGTGTGTATGTTTATTCTGTCTGTATTTATACTACATTAATTGTTTACGTGTTTGAATTATTGCATGTCTGAATAGGTGCTCGCTAACAGTACTTGCTTCCCCACCAACCAACATCCTGTTAAATAGTGGGCTATCTGTGTATGTGTTTTCGTGTTACTTATACGTGTAGGGTGTCGGTGCATGTATAATAATAATACTACTACAGTAATGCGTGGCGGCGCATGAGCGGTCGATCGCTCGCTCATAGGCAGCAGTGTGCAGCAGAATGTGTGTGTGTGTGCGCTCGCGATAAGGGAGGCGGCCTTACATTACAATGCTATTTAGTTGGTGCGCGAGCAAATATTACACGGGACCTTATCTCGGCGTGAGTAAAAGAGGGAAGGAGTGATGCGAGATGAATGCGGTGCTCGCGAGCTGGCGATTCGCGCTGTGTTTCATTGAGGTCTGATTGTTGTTGATGTAGGATTTTATATATATTTTTTTAGAAACCGGGGCGGGGCAAAATGACTGCATTGATGTGCTTGCAATAGCTCTGAATTGGATCGTATTAATAACACGAGGAGAGGTTGTCGTATGTATGTTGTTCTTGTGTTTGTGAGTGCGCTAGGTGAGCTGCGGTTACCCCGGCCACCCGAGTTGGATTCCCGCTCACGGCCACCAACACCGGCTGACCCTTGTCTGAGCCGTTCTTGGGCCTCCCCTAGGTTGACTCAACCTCAAATGAGTATCTGGCTGTGGTGTGTAAACATCGCAACATTCTGATTCTACTAACAGCACTTGCCCTAACAGTCGGTTAAAAACTATACGGATGGACCTTTGCCTTTACATATACGTGTGTAAATATATGTGTGTGTGTATTGGGAATGTGATTTGAGGATGAGTCCACGCACGCGGGTTCACGAGCCCACTGACTCCTTGATGGAGTTTCACAGATCCCTGTGTGATCCACCAACCCTCGGGTCCTAGGCGCGCATCACCACCGCGCTCCTATCTCGGCGGATCTCAATGGATATTACAGAGCATTACAGGGGATATCGAATGGAATTGTGTAAACGATAAGGGACGTGGCATGAATAGGTTATAAGTGCATAGACCGTATATGCATTCTTACACACACCCACACACAAATCCCCTGTTTAGACAAATAGACCGAGGAAGTGTTGTTAGCGAGCACCGATTGAGGCCCGCACGAGGGGTTGTTGTGGCCAGGAGAACGCACAGCCGTGTTTGTCTCTCCCCAGTGCAGATGTTTACACACCGCACCAGGCGCAGTACACACACAGTACACACACAGTATATACACAGTACACACACAGTACACACACAGTAGACAAAATATACAATACACACACAGTACACACACAGTATAAGCACAGTACACACAGTATATAAACAGACAAAATACACACAGTACACACACAGTACACACACAGTAGACAAAATATACAATACACACACAGTACACACACAGTATATACACAGTACACACACAGTACACACACAGTAGACAAAATACACAATACACACACAGTACACACACAGTATACACACAGTACACACACAGTATACACACAGGACACACACAGTAGACAAAATATACAATACACACACAGTACACACACAGTATATACACAGTACACACAGTATACACACAGACAAAATGCACAATACACACAGTACACACACAGTATACACACAGTACACACACAGTAGACAAACTATACAATACACACACAGTACACACACAGTACACACACAGTAGACAAAATACACAATACACACAGTACACACACAGTACACAAAATACACAATACACACACAGTACACACAGTATACACACAGTACACACAGTATACACACAGTACACACACAGTAGACGCACAGTAGACAAAATACACGATACACAGTACACAAAATACACAATACACACAGTGCACACACAGTATACACACAGTATACACACAGTATACACACAGTAGACAAAATACACGATACACACAGTACACACACAGTACACAAAATACACAATACACACACAGTATACACAGTATACACACAGTACACACAGTATACACACAGTACACACACAGTAGACGCACAGTAGACAAAATACACGATACACAGTACACAAAATACACAATACACACAGTGCACACACAGTATACACACAGTATACACACAGTATACACACAGTATACACACAGTAGACAAAATACACGATACACACAGTACACACACAGTACACAAAATACACAATACACACACAGTATACACACAGTACACACACAGTAGACAAAATACACAATACACACACAGTACACACACAGTATACACACAGTACACAAAATACACAATACACACACAGTACACACACAGTATACACACAGTACACACACATTATACACACAGTAGACAAAATACACAATACACACACTGTATACACACAGTACACACAGAGTAGACAAAATACACAATACACACAGTACACAAATACACAATACACACACAGTACACATACAGTAGACAAAATACACTACACTCACAGTACACATACAGTATACACACAGTACACACACAGTATACACACAGTACACAAATACACAGTACACAGTACACACACAGACAAATACACAATACACACACTGTATACACAGTACACACAAGAGACAAAACAAACAATACACACAGTACACAAATACACAATACACACACAGTACACACACAGTACACACACAGTAGACAAAATACACTACACTCACATTACACACACAGTATACACACAGTAGACAAAATACACAATACACACAGTACACAAATACACAATGCACACACAGTACACACAGTATACTCACAGTACACACACAGTACACACAGTAGACAAAATACACAATACACACACAGTACACACAATACACACAGTACACAAAATACACACAATACATAGTGAGGGAAAAAAGTATTTTATCCCCTGCTAATTTTGTACGTTTGCCCACTGACAAAGAAATGATCAGTCTATAATTTTAATAGTAGGTTTATTTGAACAGTGAGAGACAGTAAGAACAACAAAATCCAGAAAAACGCATGTCAAAAATGTTATAAATTGATTTGCATTTTAATGAGGGAAATAGGTATTTGACCCCCTCTCAATCAGAAATATTTCTGGCTCCCAGGTGTCTATAATACAGGTAACGAGCTGAGATTAGGAGCACACTCTTAAAGGGAGTGCTCCTAATCTCAGCTTGTTACCTGTATAAAGACAGCTGTCCACAGAAGCAATCAATCAATCAGATTCCAAACTCTCCACCATGGCCAAGACCAAAGAGCTCTCCAAGGATGTCAGGGACAAGATTGTAGACCTACACAAGGCTGGAATGGACTACAAGACCATTGCCAAGCAGCTTGGTGAGAAGGTGACAACAGTTGGTGCGATTATTCGCAAATGGAAGAAACACAAAAGAACTGTCAATCTCCCTCGGCCTGGGGCTCCATGCAAGATCTCACCTCGTGGAGTTGCAATGATCATGAGAACGGTGAGGAATCAGCCCAGAACTACACGGGAGGATCTTGTCAATGATCTCAAGGCAGCTGGGACCATAGTCACCAAGAAAACAATTGGTAACACACTACGCCGTGAAGAACTGAAATTCTGCAGCGCCCGCAAGGTCCCCCTGCTCAAGAAAGCACATATACATGTCCATCTGAAGTTTGCCAATGAGCATCTGAATGATTCAGAAGACAACTGGGTGAAAGTGTTGTGGTCAGATGAGACCAAAATGGAGCTCTTTGGCATCAACTCAACTCGCCGTGTTTGGAGGAGGAGGAATGCTGCCTATGACCCCAAGAACACCATCCCCACCGTCAAACATGGAGGTGGAAACATTATGCTTTGGGGGTGTTTTTCTGCTAAGGGGACAGGACAACTTCACCGCATCAAAGGGACGATGGACAGAGCCATGTACCGTCAAATCTTGGGTGAGAACCTTCTTCCCTGAGCCAGGGCATTGAAAATGGGTCGTGGATGGGTATTCCAGCATGACAATGACCCAAAACACACGGCCAAGGCAACAAAAGAGTGGCTCAAGAAGAAGCACATTAAGGTCGTGGAGTGGCCTAGCCAGTCTCCAGACCTTAATCCCATAGAAAATCTGTGGAGGGAGCTGAAGGTTCGAGTTGCTAAACGTCAGCCTCGAAACCTTAATGACTTGGAGAAGATCTGCAAAGAGGAGTGGGACAAAATCCCTCCTGAGATGTGTGCACACCTGATGGCCAACTACAAGAAACGTATGACCTCTGTGATTGCCAACAAGAGTCTTGCCACCAAGTACTAATTCATGTTTTGCCGAGGGGTCAACTACTTATTTCCCTCATTAAAATGCAAATCAATTCATAACATTTTTGGCATGCGTTTTTCTGGATTTTTGTTGTTATTCTCTCTTACTGTTCAAATAAACCTACCATTAAAATTATAGACTGATCATTTCTTTGTCAGTGGGCAAACGTACAAAATCAGCAGGGGATCAAATACTTTTTTCCCCTCACTGTACACCGTACACACAATACACACAGTACACAATGTTGTCCCACGTCTGACCGCATAGCCGCATATGAGTGAATTCAAACCGCACATAGCGAATTGCGAGTATAAATAGGTTAGCCGCGATATCATATAAACTGAACATACACACATATACACAGACACAAAGACAACAGAGATACAGATCCCCCGTGTAGCCTACACAGGGATGTTAGGGAAAGTTCTGTCCGCGAGCACTTGTGAAGATTGGAACTGCGCATTCTGGGTGGTGTGCCAATATCTCCACCTGGCCGCCTTTGTCTTCCAAATATAGACTACAGACACATATAATGTGTCTGTAGTCTGTACTTCACCACAAACATCTCCTGCATAGCAAATTAAGAAGACAATAATGCCTCCACATATCTGTTAATCCACGTAATAAATTTAAATATTATTTTGACATCTCATTAGACACACGACCTTTCTTTTCAGCAGCATTGGCTTAACGCGAGCAACTCTACACCGGTTTTCGACATTCAGTGTCTCATTAGCAAAGTCAGTCTCGAATGTATACTTTGTCATTTACATTTGTAAAGTTGCGCATTTCACCCGTAGATCCCAACGCGCCACCGTGTATGGAAATCAGGACAAACTAAAATGGCTATGTAGCTCTTTTTCAGAAGCGACCTGGCCACAAACGATAGCTCAACCAAATGGCTTCTTGTGTGGGAATTTATATCAGCTCAATAATGCATGTTTCTAAATGTGGAAGGAAAACCCGGAGGACCCAGAGAAAATCCACACGACCACGGGAAGAGAGACATGCAAACTACAAATATACAGCAGCAAGTGTCAGGGTTGTGGATCGAACCCACGACCTCCTGTACACCAGGCGAGGGAGTTAACATCTCGCCATTCTGGCACCCCATAAACAGAACCCGCATGGTAAACGGCCAAGAACTCGGCGGGGGTAAAGGCAAATTTAAAGAGGTGAGTTTTCAAGACAGACAACTATATAGCTAACGATTCTGATTGTTATTCCCAACTACATTTCTCATGAATTTCATTTGTAATTGAGGCTCGGGGTCGTGTGGGTGTGGGGTTAGTCGTCTCGAGTATTGGTTGTGATACGGACAAGACAGCACGCATGCGGGAAGCGATATCCAAATCAGCAGAGATATCTCTCATGCTTTATAACGCGTGATGTCCAATCAATAATCCTATCTCTCACATCCTTTAGTGGCGAAGACTTGGAGGGGGGGGGACCTTCATCCAGCAGTGGATTGATCGTGACTGACACAATGATTGATGTTGATGGATTATACTTTTAATTGTTTATAATAATAAAAACAAATCGCACGTTCGCTTGCAAGTTTCCAATTCAATTCAAATGCGGTTTATATCTCAGTCCGACAGCGGTGTGCACCTTTCCCGACCAATGTTTTCGTGTTATGCTAGCAATTTGGTTTTACCGTATTCTACGGATTATAAGACGTATTCTGCGGATTATAAGACGTAGTCTACGGATTATAAGACGCTCCAGAAAGGAAGACGCACCCCCCCCCAAAATGTGTGCCTGGTGAGAACATGTGATCACTATAGCAAAAAAGACAATGATCCCCCGTATAGCCTGATCAGACTGTTTGGGCAAGTGCAGTTAGCGAGCACCTATGAAGGCCGGAACGGCACACGAGGGGGGTGGGGGTGACCAACGACACCATGCCTGGCCGCCTTTGTATCCCCAGTGGTGATGTTACACACCACACCAGGTACTCATTTTAGGCCGAGTCACTCTAGCGGAGGCTCATGACCTAATCGTCACTGGTGTTGGACGTGAGCGGGAATCGAACTCGGGTAGTCGGGTTCGGAGCGCAGCGCGATAACCGTTGCACTACCTCTCCTCCAAAACACACACACACACACGCACACACTCGCACACACACACTCGCACACACTTGCACACACTCGCACACACACGCACACACTCGCACACACACACACTTGCACACACACGCACACACTCGCACACACTCGCACGCACACACATTCGCACAAACACACACACACACTCGCACACACACACATTCGCACAAACACTCGCACACACACACTCGCACACACACGCACACACTCGCACACACACTCGCACACACACATTTGCACACACACTCGCGCACACACACTTGCACACACACGCACACACTCGCACACCTACCGAATTATAAAATGCACCCCCAGCGTTTGCTTTAAAATGCAGGGGGCAAAGTGCGTCTGATAATCCAAAAGAAAACCCGGTATTTGTATTCAAGCATAACAAATAAACAAAAACCGGTTTCGACATGTCCGAGGCTCATCAGCAATGTGTGACCCGTTAAACACATCCCACTGCATGGTCGCCAGGCGTTATAAGCAAGAGCCGTCTGTGAGCGTGACGCTTTACTGTATTTTGTAAAATAATAGGCGACGATTCTGGCCATAACGCTTCTTCACAGCACGTCAAATAGAGGCCTTTTTTTAGAGAGGGCAGTGCTATGGAGGAATGTTTTTTTGTTATTTGTATCAACGCAGAAGCATCACCGAGGGCCATTGCCCGAAACGTCGCCTATTATATACTTATTTTCAATTTAAGGCCACAAGGTAGTCAACGAATGTCATCGAGTTTTCTTTTGTGCCGTGGAATGATCCCTGCAAAGTAGCGCAGCTGCGGGCATCTGCGGTCGTGGATTGAGTGAACGGGCGTCGTGGGTGGAGGGGGTCGCCAAAGGCGAGGTGCAGCGATAGCATCGAGAGGTTTTGCACTGGTAAGAGATGGATTGAGGCTATATGCTTGGCTGGTGTGATGTGTGTGTGTATATACGTGTGCGTGAGTGTGCACTGAGTAACCACTAGGGAGACAAAGGCGGCCGGTCGTGGCGTTGGCCACCCACACCCTCATGTGCCGTGCCGGCCTTCGTATGGGGCTCGCTAACAGCATTTGCAACAAAAGTTTCTTAAACGCTATACAGGGGATCTTTGTCTAATGCAAGTGTGCGAATGTGTAGCATGATAGCGCTATGCGCGTGTATAGAGCGTATTAGGCCTGCATGTGCATGCAGCACAGCGTTTGGAAGTATTGTATACCTACCGCTATGTATTGTAGTACATATACTGTAAATAAATAAATAAACAGGCAATATGCCTCATTCTTATATTTGTCCCTCCACATATAAAAAATATATTATGCATCGCATAAGCCATGCGGCTTTCTGGGAGAGAACCGTTTTAAACTGTGGATAGGTTTCGACATTCAGCATCTCATCAGCAGGAGTCGAGCTTGCTTGGATCGATGCTGGTGAACTGCCACGTGTGTATCGATTCAGGACCTTGCTGACCCGCAGATTTCTAATGCACAGCAAAAAGTAATAACTGTTAACACGTTTCAATGCTGTTACTTTATGAACAATCTCAACCACTCGTGACGCGACGCCGCTCGCTATCAAAATGATGAGAGGATGGACCAGGAGGAGGACCACGGACGATCGGGAAGGCAGCAGCAGCAGCAATTCCACCCCCCTCCCCACCCCAAGCTCTGCGGTCCTCTCAATATGACGGTGTTATCGGTCAACTCATGAGGAATGACGCGTGGGAGGAATCTGGTTCACCCAGAGAAATCCCATGCTTGCGAGGGGGCAACACTCTATCCCATTATAGAGGTTGTTTTCGGTTAGATTGAGTACATATCCATGTGTTGTTAAACCCGCCAGCACCCGACACAGCCAATTACTTAAGGTTTATCACGTAAACAGAACATGACAATTAGTTACCAGTTCAGCACACTGGTGTGTTGGAGAGAAAACCCATAACATGAGTAACTAATTTCGCATGTTTTGTTTACGTGACAAACTTTACTAATTGACGTTGTTGGGTGGTGGCGGGCTTAACGATACATTTATATTTATGCGATCTAACCCAAAAAAATTATGGATAATATTGGTCGCGAAAGCAGCCTACTACTACGTGTTAAACTCTCTCCCATAGAGATGGAACAGGTGGAGTGCACGTATTGCAACAGCGCATTCCGCTCTTCCTCGACGTCCACATTCGTCAATGACACTGTGGCCTTTAAAAGGCAAATATATCATAGGCGGGGGTTTCGGGGACATGGCCCTTCTTCATAACACTTGAATCAATGCTATAGCGAATAGGGGTGGACGTGCGTTTATACTTTGGCCGTTCGAGAAGAACGTTGTCATTCTATATGACTCGCTCAGCTCTCCAGCCCATCTAGAACATCAGTCACTGAGTCACAATATGTGCCGGATATTTTGAAAAGGGAATGCTTATGTATTTATGTATCTATCTCAAACGCGTTTTTATAAACCTATTAACGAAATTCAACTCCTGCCTAACACCCGAAACCAGTGGTGGGAATTCCATGTTTCTATGGCAGGATCGAGTCATGAGTAGAACGACCACTGGTTACTGTCGACTACATCACGTTTTGCTGATAAGTCAGTTTTACGTGGCGGTTACGACACAAATCCATTATAAATACGGCGTAGCCTCATGGACTGTTGAGAAAGCGTTGTTACCAGCGCCTATTAAGACCGAAGGGTAATGGTACAATCGGTTACGATATTCGCTACTCACGTTGGCCGTGAGACGAATTTGAACCTGGATCGTAGCGAGGAGCGCTCACCACTGCACTGCCGGCGCCAAAGACAAAAATCCCCCTATAGCCTCATAAGACTGTTGGGGCAAGTGCTGTTAGCGAGCACCTACGAAGGCTGGCACGGCACATGAGAGGGGGCGGGGTGGGGGGGGCTAGCCCCGCGCCCGGCCGCCTTTGTCTCCCTAGTGGCAATGGTTTACACACCGCACTAGGTACTCATTTGAGGCTGGGTCGACGTAGGGGAGTCCCATGACCGGTTCATATAATCGTCATTGGTGTTGGCCGTGAAGGGGAATCGAACTCCGTTCGCCGGGTTCGTAGCGAAGTGCCCAAACCGCTACACTAACGCTCCCCACCAAAGACATACACACAGACACACACACACCGCGAGACATATATTCTATGAAGCGGAGCTCAATGCAGGGGCCTGCTATCGCGCAGTCGTTCTGTATTTAATGTGGCTCTGTGCGCCGTGAGAGGACGAGATAAAGCGTGGATCCATTTGTAATCGAGTTTTGGAGGTAATCAGAAGAGAGGCTACATCCATCTTCCGCGGCGCCACGTTTGCATTTTATTACAGCACGGCCGCGATCGCGCGTGCAAGCGGCCCGCTCGCTCCATCCAGATAACGCGGCGCACGCACACAGATGCGTGGACATACACAGAGCGGAGGCACAGAGAGGTGCATAGAGAGAGGCAGAGAGACGGAGTCACAGAAAGATGGACGTAAAGAGAGAGAAGTGGTGGGGGGGGGGCACAGAGATGTACGTATAGAGAGAGAGACGGTACAGAGATAAATGTACGGACAGAGACAGAGAGATCGACAGAAAGACAAAGACGTACAGAGAGATGGACTACAGAGAGAGAGATGTACGTACAGAGAGAGACAGAGCTCTACACAGAGATAGAGACGTACAGAGAGACAGAGATGTACGTACAGAGAGAGAGGGAAATACTTTTTGACTTTTAAAAACTTTTATTGCCGCCAGCAGTAACAGCACTGGAGGCAATACTGATACGAAATACACAGTCACCAGCAAACAAATATACGCTATAAATCCACGCACTGTGGCGCTAAATGCACCGCGCACAACACGAAAGAAAAGTCACGTGGTGGTGATGGTGGTGGTCATCGCGCACGCAACGGTGACAAGCGAGCGCTTCAGAAGATGAACATGAGGGTACCCCTGGTGAGATTCGGCTGGGCCACACGGCCGATGGCAACGTGAAGTGAGCCAATCTCCACTGGACGTCACCGCAGCGTTTGGCTACGGGAGACTTGTACATTTGTTTCCACTGAGGGACGGCCGCAATAAGGGGAGAGAAATGGTATCTCCATTTTGTGTTGTCCGGTAGGTCGGCCAGGTCCCGGGAATGCAGCGCCTTGACACAGCCACGTGCAGAGCGCTGTGTTCGGGGCACTCTTGAGGGGCACGTTCCTGCAGCCTCGGAGCTTCAGTAGCTTGCCGGATTCGCTGTGGCCAGGGGGCTGCGCGCAGAAGCACAACTCCGGGAAGGAGAATGAGGGAGGGGGGGGCTGCCACCATCCCCCGACGCCTCCAGCTTCAGGCGCAGCTCCTTCATGGAGCGGAGCACGTCCCGCAGCAGCTTCTCCCCAGCGAGCATGGAGCGGAGCCCTGCTGTGCTGGCGATCTCAGCTGCAGTCTTCCACTTGGGCTGGTGGGCCTGCACGAGGTGGAAGACTGTCCGCAGCCCTGCTGATGTGAGGCATTGAGCCAGGGTCGTCTCTCCTCTGATCCCCTGGAAGAGGCTGTTGCAGAACAAGGGCTCGTTCAGGAACTGCGCGGGGTCGTAGGGCGCACGCGTTCTGCTCCACTCGAAGCTCCGCCATGCGTCCAAGAGTCTCTGGTGATAACCTGGCAGCCTCGTGTAGTCGATCAGGCTCAGGTCCATCAGGAAGAGCTCCTTTCCATACCCCAGGCACCCCCCTGCATTCCTCAGCAGGGCGAGGGCCCGCAACTTCCAGGGTAGCTCCTCCCGGTTGTACAGCAGCCGCCTGACTGCCATGAGCCTGAAACTCACCGGCAGGCAGAGAACGTCCGGCCTGAGCCAGTGTTTCCCATGCCAGATGAAGTGCGCGAGTGAGCAGTTGACTCTGGTGAGTAGCCAAGCAGGAGGCTGGAGGGCCTTGGTCTTGTGCCATAGCACGGATGCTGCCAGGGTGTTAGCGATGAGCACTCGGCCCCTGAATGACATCTGTGGAGCGAGGCGTGCCCATGTCAGTAATTTAGCCTCGATTGTGTCGGCCAGCTCGGTCCAGTTGTTCGGAGCGACGTGTGGTTTCCCCAGGTAAACCCCCAGGAACTTGACTCCATCGTCCCGCCAACTGACTCCTCCTGGGAGGAGCACAGAGCAAACTCCGCCTTGCGACCCCAAACACAGGGACTCGCACTTGGCCCAGTTGACCCTGGTGGAGGAGGCCCTCTCGTACACTGCAACCGCCTGGCAGAGCGCGGAGACGTCATGCGCGTCGTTGAGCACGACACATATGTTGTCTGCGTAAGCTGAGAGCTTGACGACCACGTTCTCAGGTGCCGGGACCTTGAGGCCAGACAGAATTCGTCTCAAATGGCATAGCAGTGGCTCAATGGACAGGGTGTACAGCAGCCCTGTGAGGGGGCATCCCAATCTGACCCCTCTTGTCACAGGGAAAGGGGCGCCGAGCCGCTGGTTTATCTTCAAGAGGCTGGATGTGCCCGTGTACAGGAGTCTAACGTGCGAGATGAAGGCTTGGCCGAAGCCGAGCGACGTTAGGAGTTTATCCAAGTACTCGTGGCTCACCCTGTCAAAGGCCTTCTCCTGATCCAAGAAGAGGAGGCCTAAGTCCATGTTGTGCGCTCCTGCAAGGGAGATTATGTCTCTGACCGTACCGATGTTGTCGTATATGCACCGTCCGGGGATGCAATACGAATGTTCCGGCAGGATCAGCTGACCCAGCACTGTCTTGAGACGGTTTACCAGCACCTTGGAATTTGTAGTCAGTGCACAAGAGGGACACGGGTCGCCAGTTCACGGGGAGGCGCAGGTCCCCCTTCTTTGGTAGCAGGGAGACCACCGCTCTTCTGCAGCTCTGTGGGAGTTCACCCTTCTGCAGGCTCTCCGTCAACAATTGTAGTAGTGGAGGGCCAAGCTCATCCCAGAAGGCCGCATAAAACTCAACCGGCAGGCCGTCAATCCCCGGGGCTTTACCAGCTGCGAGCCCTTTCACAGCGGTGTGGAGCTCCTGCAAGGTGACGGGGCTGTCCAAACGATCCCGCTCAGGGACTCCTAAGGTAGGGCCCCCGTCCAGTAGCTCCTGGACAGTCTCGTCGTGTATGGTTTCGGCGGCGAAAAGTTGTGAGTAGAAATCCCTGGCGGTATTGGCGATCTCGCTCTCAGATATTGCTGTTTGTCCATCTGGGGTTTGCAAACTGGAAATTGTTGTGGTGTTGGCCGGTGCTTTGTTTAAGCGGAAGAACAACTTTGAGGGAGAGTCCATCTGCGACAGGTGCTGCATCTTTTTGCACACAAAAGCTCGATGTGCCTGCTCGTCCGTGATGGACCTGAAAAGCCGCAGCTTCTCCAATAGCGTCTCACCATGCTGTGTGCCATGGGATGAGCTCAGCTCTGCCTCTAGTGCCAGCAGCTCGTTCTACAGTTGGCGCACCACCTCGTTCTGGCTCATGAACTGCTGACAGAGAGCCCTGACCTGCGCCTTTGTGTTGTCCCACCATAGCTGGTGGAAGCTGAAGCTGCCTTTGGCAGGCAGCCACTGAGCCCAAAAGGCTTTGAAGGTTTCTCTGAAGTCGATGTCATCAGGCAGCTGTACGTTGAGTCTCCAGTAGGCGCTGTCCTGCTCCACCCTGGGAATTCGCAGCAGCACAGAGACCAGGTGGTGATCGGAAAAACCGGAGGGTAGGATTTTACTGTCCTCGAGCAGGTTAACGCTGCTGGCATTGACGTACAGTCGGTCGAGCCTGGCAAGGCTTATCCTGCCTTGAGAGCCGCAGCGGCACTAAGAGTACTGCGGCTGGGCTGGATTCTGTAGTCGCCACACGTCACGCAGATCCAGTCAGTGTTGCGGTAGAGAGCCGGGTCGAGGGTGCAGTTGAAGTCTCCCGCCATGACGGTGAGCACGTCGTCTGTCGCGAGTGCGTCCCACAGCGCGCCGAAGAAGAGCTTCCTCTCGGGGGCCCTGCTCGGCGCGTACACATTAAAGCACCTGAGGCTGGATTTATTCAGGATGAATTCGACAGAAATCAAGTAACCTTTGACGATTTCTTTCGAAGGAGACATTCTCTGGTGCAAACCGTGAACTGAGCACAATTGCCACGCCGGCGAGGTTGTCCTCGGCATAGCTGAAGAAGGCCCGGCCGCCTGGAAAAGGCTGGTGTTGGGCGGATCTGGTCCCACCTCTTGTCACTGCGAGCGCTGTTACAGTTCAGACTAGCAACCTTTATAGCTGAAGCCACCATGTTGTTGTGTGGTGGTGGTAGTGTTAACAGTAGTTGCGGGGGGCTGGGTTAACTCTGGGCAGAAGTAAGCTCCTTGCTCACCTTGTGCATGAACGCTTTTAGGCGGTAGTCGAGAAACCAAACCTGTCTCTGTTGCGGCAAATTTGTTGGGACGCTTTGAGGAAAGCGGTGAGGTCAGGGAAAACGGCCCCGACCCTAACTTGACGCCTCCTGAAAGTTTTCCTGAGAAAGCTGTGGATGTCCCCAGGTGAGTATTCGAACTTGCTGTTGACTTGTGAGTAGCTGAGCTCACTCACGTTGTCCTCTCCTTCGGTCTCCGACACCTCGTCGCCCGAGTCCTCCAGCTCGTTAAACTGTGACTCGGCAGAAACCTCGTTTGCCGTCGGTGATGGCAGGGCCCCATCGGGAAGAGGGTGGCTGCCCTCTAGTAGTGGAGGGTCTTTTGCTCTCCCTTCAGGTGAGGTGAGCCGGCCTTCCTGCAGCGTGGCGCCGTTAGGCGCCGCACCAGCTTGTGGTTCCTCTTGCCCTGAGGATGCTGAGGCGGCGTGTGGCGAGAGTGTTGGCGGCACCTGTCCCACCGTGCTCTCCTTAAGTGGGTCGCCATCGAGCATGTCTTCATATTAACCCCCTGCAACGCCGTCTGGAATGACGCTACGGGGGGGGGGGGGGGGGGGGCATTGCTCATCCTGCTCTGCGACTTTTGGGTAGGGCTCGTGGTCGGCGGTGGCTGCGCGCTTAGGGATGGGGGCCGCGTGGCCTCCTCCGCCATGGCCGGGCTTTACCGTGCGCTTGCGCGAGGTGACGAGGGTGAAGCCGAGTCAGCGTCCTGCTGCTGCAACAGCTGGCACTTGTACAGTGGTGGCTGCTGAGGCTGCGGTGGCTGCGGCTGCTGCTGCTGCGGCTGCTGCGGTTGCTGCTGCTGCAGCTGCTGCGGTTGCAGCTGCAGCAGCATCTGCCGGCACTGCTGAGGCTGTGGCGGCTGCTGCTGCTTCTGGCGCTGTTGCTGCTGCGTGACGTTTGTTGCAGGCTGCGCGTTTTTCCCTTTTGGTTTGCCCGTGCAGTTTGCATGGGCATGGCCGAAGCCACCGCACACGTAGCAGCGTGGCAACGCGGTGGACACGTACACGGTGTAGGCGTAGCCTTCCGTCGTGTACTTAAAGTTCACGTTAAGTTCCGTGTTCTTGGCGTTTAAAATCATAAAAGTGTGTCGCTTAAGAGAGGCAGGGAGATGTACGAACGCATGCACAGAGGCAGACATATGTGCATACAGAGAAAACGCGACGTATAGACAGAGAGAAGTACATACACATACACACAGACGAGATGTGTACATACATTACAGTCCCCCAAATGCTCACTTGATGATTTTGGTTTCGAGATAGCGCCCTCCCTCCTGTCCACGCCATGGTGTATAAGAGCACTTTACTTCCGCCTTACATCTCATCTCGACACGTGAGCAAGGGGGTACCCCCATTGCCAGTTGTCCCTGTGTGGCACAAGGTGACTCGTGGCCTGAAAACGGACGCCTCGTGTGCCAGTAAGGGACGATTGCTTCCACATATTCGTCCCAAATTGAGCACTTTCATTTGCAGTCTTCTTCTTTCGTGTGGATTAATAACAGCAGATTAAAAATGTATGTTTTTTTGTTATCCACTCAATTGTCTGAGGCAGAGTGGATCTCGTAAATTTTGTTCCTTAAAAGGAGTGAAGACAGAAGCAGCAGGGCGGGGTGTTTACGATGCGGTCGATGGTTTTGGGATTCGTGGCCGTGCACTCTCAGGCCGCCGAACCTTTGACGCGCCATTTGTGGTATCAAATTTGGCAAATGTTGAACCTGACGCGTACACACGGCGACCTGTGTCTTGCGAATAACGTCCAGGGACTCTGTAGCGTCCACTGTGAGCGAAGCAGACGGCTCGTAGTAGTACAGCATCGTTAGTATTAATCAGGGTAAGCCGCTGGAATTCTAACCGTGAACTTCTGCGACAGGTGGCAAACGGAGCTGCGGATAGGCCACGTCTCCCTGTGGGAACGGCGTATTTGTAGACAGACCGCAACGTGTACGAGACTATGGGGACCCATCAGCTCGCCTATTGTCAACAATTATTCCAATCTATGTTTTTGTTGGTGGGTTTTCTAGTCACGTAATGGATTTACGTTTCCGAGTGTTATGCACAGCTATAGCTGTGAGCTATCCACTTATTTAATACGCTCTCGACATACGTAGCAGGTTACACATCTATATTGTGTGTATACACGTGCAAGCCTGTGGGGTATATGCACGTGTCTCTGTGCACATTCGTGGGGAGCGACAGGGTTGCGGTTAGCGCACTGCGCTACAAACCCAGCTACCCGAATTCGATTCCCGCTCACGGCCAACACTAGTGACAATTATCCGAGCCGGTCCTGGGCCTCCCCTAGGTCGACTAAGCCTGAAATTAGTACCTGGTGCGGTGTGTAAACATCGTCACTGGGGAGACAAAGGCAGTCGGGCGTGATAGTGGCCACCCATCCCCCCCCCGTGTGCCGTGTCGCCTTCATAGGTGTTCGTTAACAACACTTGCCCCAACAGTCTGTTAAGGCTATACGGGCGGTCTTTGCCTTTGTCTATTAACGCACGCTCCCTCGATGCAAGGACGCTGCCGTGGTTGTAATGGTTATCACACTGGACCTTGTCTCGATTTGATTTGACCTCCCGGTGCGGCAGTTGAAACCAATGTGGAAATTTCTGGAATATACAGTACCCCCTGTACATCCACCCAGCAGTGGAAATGCGTCCACCACAGTCAGTCAATGGGCAGGTCCTTTCCGCCAGCAGTGGCGTGGGCAAGCTATTACAGGGCTGCGCCTTTATCTGTAGACAAGACGCGGGGTGATCAGTGTTGTTGTATTGACTCCGCGCAGATGACTGGGTCGTACGGAGCCGCGTGCCTTACGTCTTCTGTATCACGGCTCACAGCGGCAAAGTGATTAACACTGAACTTGCACGCAGATGTACACGGGCATCTCTCGTATACAATTCTGACCCCAAGCAATCTGAGAAGTGGCTAAGAAGGCTGTACAACGTGCGTGTTGTTCAAGTTTATCGCCGTGAGCCATTATCTATCCACCGCTGTGGATGAATACCTACTCCAAGCCGTCGGCTAGCCGTCACGATCTCACGAAGCAACGATCCATCGAGCACCTCTGTACATAAGCTCATTTCATCACTACATCTTCCTACTCGACCACCAGCCACCAATGTTTTCCGCTTACCGTTATACTGTATTGACAATCAAAACGATTCCCATAACCTTTGTGCATTCTCTAATCCGCGTGTTCCTCTTCCGTCAGTTTAATTCCAAAACGTGCACCCTTCCCTCGCTGCTTTGTACATTTTCAATAGTTTTGCCATTCTAGTCCTCGTTCAATGCTGTAGATGCGTTCCAGTTAAGCGAAAACCCGTATAGCGACAATAATTTCCCCATACGCAATGTAACGATACAGTTTGGCGGGATGCGGTGTACGCCCACACAGTTCGATGGCAGAACATATAACTGAAGGTTCGCTGCCAAGTTGCTGGATCATTCCGTACCGTACCACTCAGCCGCGCAATTCGTCATCGACCGCTCAGAAACCGTGTTATAACGGAGCGCGTACCGTGTAAGAACGGGGTGCGTTCGTCGTTGTGAGAAAAGTATTCCCGAATGGAAGAACCCCTTTATCGCGAAAACATGTTTACCGTATATTTGTCAGTGTCGAGTGTCTCTGATCCATGTGCCAGAGCAGGTCATGTCCACGTTGTTCTTAGCACATTCCTCCGTGACCTTTTATTATCAATTCAGTTGTACAGAAAGTAATTATCCAACCTGTTCCCGTCTCCCCCTCTGTTTCAGATTTTTTTAAATGTAATTTTGGCGGCTATAGACTTCACAAACATCTCCCACAAACTGCGAAAGCGTGGCAGGACCCTCCCTCACGAGTCACGAAACTTGTGAAGGCTTTCCTGGTTCAACACGTGTCATCGTAATACTAATAACAACAATATATCAATACCCACTGCCAGCAACTGGCATTGTTGGAAGCGTTTTAAATAATCACGTTAAATATAATTAATTCGCACTATCTTCTTGGTTATTTCGGTAAAGTCACGTAGAATGGAAATAAAACATTGAAGCGCTGTCGTTCCGACAGTTCTGTTCCTTCACCTGAAGAAGGCTACTTGTGTTGTGGCCGAAACGTCGTGAGAATTTTACTTTATTTTTATCATTTTATTTCCATTCTACGTGACATTACCGAAAGAACCAAGAAGATGAATCCCTGCAGTCACGAAAGCTTTAAATCGAAATTTAATTCGCACTACTTATGTATTTATCAAAAAACAACTCACCGAGTCTCAAGAGTATTTTCAGGAGGGTCCTGCATTGCGATGTTTGGCCAATTGCATTCATGAGCTTCTGGAAGTACCTGGTAAGATGTGTCAACATCGCCACTGAAGAGACAAAGGCGGCCGGGCGTGGTGCTGGCCATCCACCCCCTCGTGTGCCGTGCAGGCTTTCATGGGTGCTCGCTAACAGCACTTACCCCAAAAGTATGTTCAGGCTATACAGGAGATCTTTGTCTTGTGGTGTGTGAGAGTCGGGTGGACTTGCCCGATGATTGGTACCAGCAGTGTCAAGATCGGCCTCTCATGGAGGAGGTTCATAAAGGACGCTACTGGGCAGTTGGAGGCAGTCGCCCACAACAACGATCGGAGCATCGGACCGATAAAATACAGCAAGTTGGCACAGCGGAGAAGATAGCTGGTGTACCTGTAAGTCATCTCAGTCAGTCAATGCATGGCGTCTGGATCTGTCCCGTGACCTCCTGCCATCAGCCGTCGACACTCCACGTGACATCGAGGTGCACCAAGCGTGGCACAAGCACTGTGGTAACGTCACGTAGCAGCTATGGTATGTTTGTATTGCACACATTTACGGCTAGCAGTATTGGAGTGGTTAGTGCACCGTTCTACAGATCTAGCGACTCCGTGTGTAAGGATTTCCCGCTCAGGGCCAGCATGAGTGACGAATATCTACACGGGGTTTGGGCCTCCCAAAGGTCGACTTAGCTCGCCTTAAAAAGAATACCTGATGTGTCAAACATCAGCGCTGGGGAGACAAAGGCGGCCGGATGTGGTGTTGGCGTTGGCCACCCACCCCCTCGTGTGCTGAGTACTGTTCAACAGTCTGTTGAAGGCTACACGGGGCATCTTCGTCTTTGTATTTTGATGTGTGTGTGTATACTGTATTTATGTATTTCCGTGTGTAAGGATTTACCGGAGAAACCCGCATGCATGACTCGAGAAGAACGCTCACACTTGGCTCCAGGCCTACAGCCGGGTTCCGCAAACCTACTTGCTGTACTCCCATCATAGCGCAATCTGTCATGTGTGACGCAGATGTTGATTAAAGACGTTTCTCGGAACCCAGCGATTGCTGCAACGATTTGGGAGATGTTTTGAAACTGCGCGTCGATGCCGCACGGTCATAGTACACACAAAGATCCCCCGTGTAACCTTAACAGACTGTTGGGTCAAGTGCTCTTAGTGAGCACGTATGAAGGATGGAACGGCACACAACGGGGCGGGTGGCCAGCACCACGCCCGGCCGCCTTTGTCTCTCGAGTGGCAATGTTTACACATCGTGCCAGGTACTAATTCGAGGTTGAGTCTACCTACAGGAGGCCCAGGACCGATTCAGATAATCGTCACTGGTGTTGGTGGCCGTGAGCGCGAATCGAACTCGGGTCGCCAGGTTCGTAACGCAGAGCGCTAATCGCTAAACTTACTACTCCCCACACATGCACCTATAAACAAAGATCCCCTGTGTAGCCTTTAACATACTGTCAATGCAAATGCTGTTAGCGAGCACCTAATGAAGTCCGGCACGGCACACGAGGGGGTGGGTGGCCAACGTCACACACAGACACGAGAACGGTGATCTGAGCAGAAGGAAGGAAGCGATGGCGTGGTGTGGTGTGGCCTCCACGGCAATGGCCGTGATGGTGACCTTTTTTTACTTTGTTATCTACTCGGGATAATTGCACGCAATCTTCGCGATAAGATTCTGGAACGCGTGGTGGTTTTGAGCACTGGGCGTGTATCACAAACGGACGAGCGTGACTGAGTGGCTGATGTCAATTCCAATGGTGTTCTGGAAGGGCTGGAGAGCTGAGCGACTGATATAAATTATACAAAGACAAATACCCCCCCGTATAGCCTTAACAGACTGTTGGGGCAAGTGCTGTTAGCGAGCACCTATGGAGGCCGGAGAGGCACACGAGGGGGTGGGTGACCAGCCCCACGCTCGACCGTCTTTGTCTCCCGAGTGGCGATGTTCACACACTGCACCAGGAACTCATTTGAGCTTGAGTAGACCTAGGGCAAGCCCAGGACCGGTTCAGATAATCGTCACTGGTGTTGGTGGCCGTGAACGGGAATCAAACCTGAGTTGCCGGGTTCGTAGCGCAGCCCACTAACCACTACACGATCGCTCCCTACACACACATACATCAACACATACAGAAACGCAAATATATACGTAATGTGCGTACAATCTGGCGTGTTTTACCCTCCATTGATTGCTGCTCCGTCATTAGCTTTGACCAGCGGTCATCATCCCTTCCAGCGACGTGTCATGTGCCCATGCCCACTTCCTGTTCTTAAACGGTCTTTCACATGCGCTGAGTGCTGCAGATTTTGATGATGTTCTGGAAGGACAGGAACTGTGACATTTCATCACTTATGGATAGAAAAATCCGATCACCAAAATTTAACAAATTTGGGCCAATATATGTATGTGTAGACCTATCAGTTTCAAAGACAATGCATATATTATCAGAACATTTTTTTTTGCATGTTCACCACAAGTACGTGTGGTTAAAGCAGACATGATTCCTTGCAAATGGTTTATATTTGGCGTTTGAACATCTTACACCTGTTTTATTTCCAGAAAGGGTAAAACCTATTCTTATTCTTTGATAAATATGTTTTTTCCTGGATTTTTCCTGGATGTTTCTGTTTGCGCGTAGTCACTTTAAGATGTTTCTTGTTCATGTTTTTGTTTGTTGCGGTTGCACCCGATTCAAGAGCCGAATGGCTCACAGGGCTATACCAAATAAATGAAACTGAAAACTGAATTTGTTTCGATCATGTTTTGCTGAATACGTGCCCGAAGCGCAAAGCGGCCAGCACCAAACAACACCATTGAAGGTGTCATAGATACGAGTTTATGTATTTCGTGAGTTGACCAAGTGTATTATTATCATGAGAGTTTGGTAAAAACTGAGATGATGGGAAGGAATTCCAAAAAATCTAGCAGTGCAAGGGAAGAAGGCAGAAAGAAAAGTTTGGGCAGACGCGTCCCTAGGGTATGGCGAATCGGGACGACCGCCCGGGGCCCCGCGCTTTAGGGGGCCCCCTCGCTTTGGGGGGGGGGGGGGTGGCACGCTTCGACATCACGATGTTAGATGTAAAACTTGCGGTTTAGTTTGAAGGCGTCGGGGGACCCACACAGTTTGAGATGCTCCGGGCCCCGCACCCCCCCATATGGATGGCCTTGAGTGTGGGTTAGTGGGTGAGTGGGTGAGTGAGTGGGTGATTAAGCGAGTAGGTGAGTGAGTGGTTGAGTGGGTGAGTGAGTGAGTGCGTGGGCGAGTGTGTGGGTGAATGGTAGAATAAGTCGGTGAGTGGGTGATTGTGATATGCAGTGGGTGTGTAAGTGAGTTGTGTTAGCCTGCATTGTGGTGGTTGTACACTGTGGATGAGACGAAACAGTGTCGGGTAGACCGAGTCCTCAACATGGGTGGAGGAATTCACGAGTAAAGTTAGTGGAAACAGCAACCATTGATAATAGAGATAACAGAATAAGGAGGCGAATAACCGCCGGTGAGTGAGCGAGTGACTGGATTGAATTAGTAAGTTACTGGATCATCACTCTGAATGCAATCAAATACAGTGAGGTAGGGACTGGTAATCCAGCCCAAGTATGACAACACTATTCCGATTCTATCCGATTGAATGACGTGTTGTTTACCATGTTAAGGCTGTGTGTTATACAGTGAGGTGATGTTTGGAATCATATATCTTCAGGTGACCTATTGAGCAGGAATATCAAGGAAACGCAAACAACCTACAGGCATAAACACGAATCGCCGGCACATTCACTAACTCGCCCACTCACTCGCTCAACATCTCACCTACTCACACAGTAAAAAACCCACACACTCATGCGCTCACCAAATCGCACAGACTCACCGATTAATACACTCCCTAACGCACGCACTCACCCGTAACTACACACACTCGCGAAATCATCAACACACAAATTCAAACGGTCACGAATTCTCTCGCACACACAACGCTCTCTCAATAACCAACACACTCACACACGTACTCACAAACACTCGCCCACCGAGAAACCAAACTAAATAACCCACTCACCGCAGACCCGCACCCTCACTCATTCACTCACCCACACTCTCGTTAAATCACCCACCCACACGCCCCATAACCCTCACAAGGGATCCCTCGCATAGCCTACGCAGGCTATTGGGGCAAGTGCTGTTGAGGGCGGCACGACGCACGAGAGGGTGGTGTGGCCGAAAAAACCGCCCCTTCCCGGCCGCTTTTGTCTTCCCAGTGCTGATCTAAGCACACCGCAAAACAAAAGACAAAGACCCGCGGTGTAGCCTTCAACGCTATGTTGGGGCAAGAGTTGTTAGCGAGCCCCTATAAAGGCGGTGTTCGGCACACGACGGAGTGGGTGGCCAACACCACGCCCGGTCGCCTTTGTATTCCCAGTACTCATGTTTTTACACACCGCACAAGGTACTCATTTAAGGCTGAGTCGACCCCAAGGACGCCCCACAGGACAGTGATCGCCAATCTTATTGGTTGTGAGCAGGAATCTAACTCGGCATCTTAGCTGAGTCCGTATAGCGCAACCACCGCTTCCCACACCCCCGTTCTCCACGGCGCTTGTGCCAGGATCGGTGCACCTTGAGGCCACCGCAACAAAGACAAATATCCCCTGGATAGCCTTAAGAGACTGTTGGGGCAAGTGCTGTCAGTGAGCACCTATGAAGGCCAGCACGGCACTCGAAGGGGTGAGTGGCCAGCACCACACCCGACCGCCTTTGTCTCCCCAGTGGCGATGTTTACACTCTGCACCAAGTACTCATTTGAGGTTGAGTCGACCTAGGGGAGGCCCAGGACCTGTTCAGATAATCATCACTGGTGTTGGTGGCCGTGAGTGGGAATCGAAACCGGGTGGCCAGGTTCGTAGCGCAGCGCGCTCACCGTTGCACTACCGCCCCCAACACAACAAGAACAACCCCCATTCGCCACTAAGTGGCGGTGACGTCACCACGACGCTTGTGCCAGGCTATGTGCACCTTGAGGCCACGTGAAATGTCGAACGCCCACTGGCAGGAGGTCACGGGGCAGACCCAGGTGCCCACGGGTCGACTGACTGAGATGAGTGGCCGATGCACCACCTGTGCCCCCTACTGTGCCAACTTGCTGTGCTTTAGGCACCCGGCACTCCGCTCGTTGTTGTGAGCGTCGCTCCTCTGCCCTCAGTTGTTGTTGGAGGGCGACTGCCTCCAACTGCCCAGTAGCGTCCTTAACGAGCCTCCTCCACAGAGGCCGATCTTGACACCGCTGGTACCAGTCATCGGAAAGTCCACTCAGCTCCACGTCCTCCTGTACCACATCACTCCATCGCTTATCTAGCCCGTGCTGCGCCTGTTTAGCCGCATCGATCCGGCCGAACAAAAGCTGTTTGGGCATGCGGTGGATGGGCATGCGGGCTAAATGACCCAGCCAACGCAGCCTTGCATGCCGGAGGAGCTCACCAATGGGACTTTGTCCAGATCTTTCGACTTCGGTTTAACAGCAGAGGTCTCACTCCGAATCAGTCGAGCGGCATTATCTTTTCATCGGTTGCGTAATGCTGTGTGGAAGCTACCTGGTCTGTCGCTCCGCACGAAGCTTCGGGTCTTCTCGGCCACAGTCATTCCCTCCCTTCTCTACGCTTGCGAAACGTGGACCCACCCCTAATAGAACATCGTCCCCAACACACGCACAGACAGATAGGCTTACTCTTTGGTTCTTTCAGTAAAGTCACGTAGGTATAAAATAGAATACACACAGGCATGTGGAAAGGATCCATACCCTTAAGTTATTTCGGTAAAGTCACGTAGGTATAAAATAAAATACACACAGGCATGTGGAGAGGAATTGGTCAAATTAAGGGGGGTGGGGGGGATTGGGGTGGGTTGGAGGTGAGGGGGGGTGAGGGGGGGGCTAGCCTGCTGATGACCCCGCCCCCTACGGAGCCCTGACAACGCGATTGGCCAGTCACCGCGGAGGGGCGTGGCTTACAGGCAGCGTTGCTTAACAGCTGATGGCGATGTTTGGAGGAGGAGGAGCAGGAGGTGGGTTGTGGTGGTTGTGGTGGTGTCTGAAGAGTTGGACCAGTCCAGTTTGCGCACCACCGCAACCGACGCTGGCTTCACGCGCGTGATCGTTTTACCGCCCCTGTTGGAGGAATCGGTAGGGGGGGTGGGGGATTGCAGGGGTTTCTCCTGTGTCTGAGTGCACGTGCATGCGTGCGTCTGCGTGTGTCACACTGCGTGGACTACTATTACTGCTGTTAGGGTGAAGAGAGACAGAGGGTGTTGTTACGTCCGTCTGCGACACGTGTAAGTGATCAGTATTGCTGCTGCTGCTTCTGTTGTGACGCGGCGTGTGGCGTGTAACATTCGCAGCGCGATTGATTAAACAGCGGAATATTAAACTGACTAACAGAAGGACGGAACAGACGGGTCGAAAGACTGACATACATGCAGACGGACAGGCAGACAGACAATCGGAAAGGAAGACGACAGCCCGAAGACACATACAGGCAGACGGGAGGAATAAATTAAAAACTAACGGAGGTACGGACCGACTTGGCGAACGTACGGGGCCGTGTACACATGACGGACCAGAAGCCCATCGCCATCTCATCCGCTTGCTCCAGTGTGGACGACGGTTCGAGCTTGGACCTTACTGTGAAGGTAGGAGACAGTGATCTTGCGAGACTTCACAGTCACGCACACGCGTCTGTGTACGCTACGTGTCTGTGTGTAGGAAGATAAAGGCAATCGGTCGTGGTGTGAGCCGCACCGCCACCTCTGACGCCTTTTCAGGCCTTCAGAGGTGTTCACTGACAGCGCTTGTCGCAATAGCGTACGAAGGCTATACGGGGGTTATTTTTCTTTGTATAATGCGTACGTATGTGTGCCGTTTTACGTGTGTATACTCTGGGTATGTGTTCCACGCCGTGTGTGTGCGACGACTACGTGTGTATGCGTACTATGTGTGTGTATGTACACTTTTGGGAGCGGTGGCGCAGTGGTGAGGGCGCCACGCTACGAACCCATAGACCCGAGTTGCGATCCATGCGCTCTCCGGCCTTCACAGATGCTCGCTAACACCACTTGCCACGAAAGTCTGGTAAGGCTAATTCTTTGTGTGTGTCTTTGTTTGTGTGTCTTTGTGTGTCTTTGTGTGTGTGTCTTTGTGTGTGTGTGTTGTAGCGTTGAGCGCACTGCGGTACAACACCTGGCAACCCAAGTTCGATTCCCGCTCACGGCCAACATCAATCACGAATATCTGAACTGTTCCTCGGCGTCCCCTTGGTCGACTCAGCCTCAAATGAGTACCTGGTGCGATGGGTAAATATCAGCACTGGGGAGACAAAGGTGGTCGGGTGTGGTGCGAGTCACCACCATCCGCTTTGTGAGCCGTGCTACTCGCTCACAGCACCTTGCCCCAACAGTCTGTTAAAACCTAAACGGTGGTGAATCTTTGAATTTCCGTGTGTTTGTGCGTCTGTTTGTGCATGTCAAATATTGTGTTTTAATGTGTGTATTAGCATTCTTCACGTACGTATGTCTGCGTTTAACCTATGTACGTGGGTGTGTACATATTATGTGTGTACGTGAGGGTAAGTGGCGAACGACGGCTGCGTATTTGTATGTTTGTGTAATAGGTGTTTGCGAACAACACTTGCCCCAAAAAAGTCTTTACGTGATGTCAGACTTTAATCCGTAGAAGGCGACTTGTTATTTACTCGATAACACTTGCGTTGCCTTAAAAGTAAAACATAAAATCGGCGACGTTTCAGACAACGGACCTTCTTCATATGACGTGAATTGAGAGATCGGTGGATGAGAATAGTTGGAGTCCGAATGTTAGAACCGTTATTTATCAATGTGTGCGTGGTGGTGCAGTGGTTAGCGCATTGCGCTAGGAACCCAGCCACCACGAGTTTGATTGCCATTCAATATTAGCACACATCTACACGTGTGTGTGTGTACGTGCGTGTCATCCGATAGCGGATAGCATCAGTGACGAATATAAGAAGCGGTCCCGAGCCCCTTATAGATTGGCTGTGCGTTAGATGACTACAGTATACCTGTACCTTGTAAACATCAGCATTTGGGGAGACAAAGGTGGCCTGACCACACCACCTCCTCGTGTGCCGACATCGGGCTTCATACGTTTTGGGGATTTTCTTTGTCCCGTCGTTATGTTTGTATGTAAATTATTTATGTGAATGTGTGTGTGCTAAATAAATATATCAGAATTTTTATCTGCCATGGAGGAATCCGATGAGCTATGAAGCTCTTTTTCAAAGATGCCCGGTAGGGGCGGGTCAACAAGTCGCAACAACAACAACAACAAACATTACAAAGGACAGCAGCGCAAGGTGGAGAGAAGGAAAGTCCTTGACAAGGTGTGTGTGTGTGTGTTGCTTTGAATCTGCGTGTATGCGTAGGCCATGTGTCTGTGTCTATTCATATCTGTATGTGTGTACTGCTATGCATATGTCTACGAGGCGAGGTATCTGGTGTGTATTTGTAGGTATTATCCGTAAACAAAAATGTTAAACACAGTTGCTGAGCACAGACGCAAAGACCCGAAACGTCTCGCGGCCAGGAACAATCAGCACTATCAAAATTGTAACGGATGAGCGTAACGCGTTTTGTTCAACCGAGAAATGTGATATGTGAAGGGAGTCCATGGGATGTTGTGCGTTTATGTTTCTATGCACATCTGTTTGCACAGTCACATAGTCACTTTAAGATGTTTTCTTGTTCGTGTTTTTGTTTCTTTGTTTGTTGTGGTTGCACCCGATTCAAGAGCCGAATGGCTCACAGGGCTATACCAACATAAATAAACTGAAACTGGGGAGTGGTAGTGTAGCAGTTAGCGCGCTGCGCTACGATCCCCGGCGACCCGATTATTTGAACCGGTTCTGGGCCTCTCCATGGTCGACTCAGCCTCAAATGAGTGCCTGGTGTGGTGTGTAAATATCGTTCACAGCACTTGCCCCTACAATCTGTTATGTCCACTCGGGATATCTTTGTATATTCATACGTATCCGAGTATATGTGTGAATGTGTATGTATATGTGTGTATTTGAATGTCTTTGCTTTTTAATGTATGTTTGTATGTCGATGTGTGTCACAGTGGTGAGCGCATCGCGCTACAAACCAGGCGACCTGGTCACAATTCCCGACTACGGCTAACATCAGTAGCGAGTGATAATCATAGACTTCCCCTAGGTCGACTCAGCCTTAAGCGAGTACCCGGCGTAGTGTTTGCACATCAGCACCAGGGAGATAAAGGCGGCCGGGCACTCGTGTGCCGATCCGGCCTTAATATATTCTCGCTAAAAGCACTTGCCCCTACAGCCTGTTGAGCCTCCACGGGTTATCTTTATCTCTGTGAGTGTACGTCTGTATTTATGTTTAAGTGTTCTCCATCCGTGTGTGCGTCTACACGTGTATGTATAAGTGTAATATGTGTGTGTGTGTGTATGTGGATCGGCGTCACGTATAAACGGATCTATTATCACTCACTCAGTGGACCAAGTAATTCGCCTCTCGTAGAGTGTAACGCCAAAGCCGATAGAAAGCCGGGCAAAATCGCTTGACTCGCCTGTTACAGGTGACAGACACTCAACCCTGACTGCTGCTTGCTGTCTCCTGTGTAGAGATTGTAACGCGATGCTGCGTGGACAGTGAACGTCTCTCAAATTCTGTTTGCGAAATATTTTTTTGGCGAATTCCGAAAAGTTCGGGGAAAAAAATGGTTTTCGGAACTGTCTTTAAGCATAAACGCTGCTATCTAAATCATTAGAATTTGCATTCCTCGATAGCTTTCATAATAATGTGTATATAATAATGCATATCTGTGGTGTGCATGATGTGTTTGTGTTATGTGCGCGTGTATTATGTGTGCCTCGTTCGGACCAGCATGGTGAAGTATGCTCCAATAACCGTCATCCAGCAGTGGGTTCACGAAAAGAGCCGTACATGTACACGTATATTGTGAGTTTTTACATCTGTTTTCTTTTGTATCCGTGTGTATATGTTCGTATGTACGTGCGTGTGTGTACTGGCCACCCACCCCTTCGTGTGTGCCGTGCCGGCCTTCAAAGGTGTTCGCCAACAGCACGTGTCGCCCGAACAGTCTGTGCCAGGCAGTACGGTGGAGATCTTTGTTGTGTGTCAGAGAATTGCGCGGTACGAACCCCGGCGACCCGAGTTTGATTCCCACTCACGGCCACCAACACCCAGTGACGATTATTGAATCGCTCCTGGGCCTCCCCTAAGTCGACTCAGATTCAAATGAGTACCTGGTGCGATGGGTAAACATTGCCACTGGGAAGACAAAGGCGGCCGGGCGTGATACTGGCCACCCACCTTATCGTGTGTTGCGCCAGCCTTCATAGGTGTTCGCTAACAGCACTTGCCCCAAAAGTGTGTCACGGCTAGACGGGGGATCTCTGTCTTTGTCAGCGCGGTGCGCTTCGAGCCCGGCGTACGACGGCTAACATCGGTGGCGAGTAATTTACCTCTGTAGCGGACCTGCGCGTGCCCTACGTTGTTTCAGCCTTAAAGGGCGCACCTACCTGTACATGATGTATATAATACACTACGTGCGCGCGGCCAAAACGTACGCATCTTTATATTTATTTTTCAACGTAAAAAAAAATATTTGTAAACGTTTATTTGTGCGTTTAATTAAACGCCGGTAAGTTTATTCGCATGCACGTGCTTTAATAACAACAACAGCAACAATAGTGTATAATACAATAGTAGTTATTCAGCAGCGGCCCTGTTCAATCCACTGCTGGATGAAGCCAGCCCTACTCCCAAAGCCACTCCGCAGGTGTAACGAGCCACCCCGGGGCCCGAGCTGATCTCTATCGCTCCATCTCCCCGGTGGACGTGCCTCGCTATCACGGACGCCTTTCAATCCTTGGCTGCCGTTCCATCGGCCCCCTCCTCGCCGTCACCGCGTCTGTCGCCCGCTGTGCGACACTCGGATGTTTCCCTAACATTCTAAGACGATTATGAAATAGTCTAGCGTAAACACAAAAGTATAACCGTGTACGAGTATCGTGTTAAACTTGCTAAACTGAAGATGCATCGTGTTTTAGCTAACGTGCATAGTCTGTCGTACGTTGGTTTATTTACGCGATGATAACCTGCATCATTCTCCGAGTGAACTTCGACAAACGCCAATGCCGAGTCGTTTGTATGCGCTGCATGTTGAACTTCTTTCGCACCGTACGTAGCCAACCGTGCTAATAAAACGTACCGGAGGAAGGACAACAATGTGTGTAGCAATATATCAATCTTGATTTGAAGCTTTCGTGATTGCAGGAATCCATACTCTTTGGTTCTTTCATTAAAGTCACGTAGGTAGAAAAATAAAATTAAACAAAAAATAATACATCACATATATTATTTTTAACATTTTATTTTAAATATAAAAAAATAATATATGTGATATATTATTTTGTGATATATTATTTTTGTTTTAATTTAATTTTTCTACCTACGTGACTTTACCGAAAGAACCAAAGAGTACAATATAGCAATGTGTATGCATTTACATTTTACAAATATTATATACAGTATATATCAATTATTACAAGTACAATTATGATCACATTCAATGAAAGTTTAATTTATATAGCGTATAAATGTGTCAAACAGCACGCGTATTTAACTTGCCGAGAGAACGAGGTATAGGCACGGTTGTGTCTTAGTTTGATGGCCCTCTCCCGCACCTCCGATTAGTACGGTTGGCTACGTACGGTGCGAAAGAAATTCAACAGTATCGCTACGTCGCTTGTTTACCCAGCAGCAGAGCCTCGTGACTGTCTTTCAGGAGGGTCCTGCCATGTTTTCGTAGTAGAGGAGGGGGGGGGGGGGGCAATTGTTGCTGCTGCTCTGTAGATTCCAATTTAGTTTTTTCTTCAAATTTAAACATGACGCCGGCCCACGATGGCTTACTCCTCCCGGGAATCTTTAACGTCCATTCACTGTGAGTGAAGCAGACGGCGCGTAGCTAATTTTTTTTTACCGAATAACACATCAGCAGTATTAAATATCTACATTAAATTTATTATATATCTATTTAAAAATGTATATATATTTGTTTTTACCAGGTAAGGCCCACTGAGCTACGCAGCACTTTTTCAGAAACGACCTGGCCATCACAAATAATCGCTCAGCGTCGTGGCTTATCACCGTGTGGAAATTTATAGTGGCTGCCAGATACTCTAAACGCGTGATGTTGATTCTAAATGTGGAGGGAAAAACCGGAGGACGCGGAGCGAACTCACGACATCCTGTATACCCGGTGAGGTAGTTAACAGCTCAGGCCGGCCACCGCAAATCGAACCGCGAACCTCTGCAACGAGTGGCGGGCACTCCGCTAACCCCTATCCGCGACGCCACCATCACCACATCACCCGGTCATGTATTTATATCCTCTGCTGACGAGATACATGTTGTCGAAACAGGTCCAGAGTTTTGCAAGTCTTGAATAAATGGTGCTGAAATTGTGTTCTCCCGAAAGGCCGTGCGACTATATATTGTGTAGAGAGACGGTTATGTGGAGACACTATTATTATTATGTACTTTGTTATATATATATTCCCCACAACGACGCCAATTATGATTTTGAGTCATACATTAATATGAAGACCCACAAGCTTTCTATAGACACACCCATAGACTTCGCATACAGTGCAATGTGAATTCGACAGACACTACATGGGACCGCATCTCAAGCCACTGCATGGACACAGTGGAGGTGTTTGTAGAGAGGGCAAGAGAGAGGCAGTCGGTCATCGGCAGAGAAGCAGAGCCTGACTTTAATAAAAGCAGGAGTCTCTATTTGTGTCTGTGGGTCTCTATGCGAGTTACTGGTCTTTATGTGAGTCTGTGGGTCTCTGTGCGAGTTACTGGTCTTTATGTGAGTCTATGGGTCTCTATGCGAGTTACTGGTCTTTATGTGAGTCTATGGGTCTCTGCAATCGGCGACGTTACGGGCAATGGCCCTTCGCAGCACATAGATGACACAGGGAGGTAATTAGTAATGTCATGTAGCGTTCACGACCCATTGAAAAATGCCTATTATATATTTACTTGAAGGCAGTGTTATTGACGAATGTGTTTAGTATTTGTCATTGTGTACATGCCCTGCATCGCACGCATGCATTATTACATTGTATCGTGTTCTTCTGTTTATAAGACGCCCCGGATTATAAGACGCACCCCCACACTCGTGCCCGGTGTCAATTCAGTCACGCACACAGACACCTACCGTATTATAAGACGCACCCTCCCAAACACTTAGGGTCGACAACGCACGGGGAAAGTGCGTCTTATAATCCGGAGAATAGGTCTATGTCCATTTAACGTTTTTTCAAATCGAGTTACATTTATGCTGAATATGAATTGTTTTAATGACAAAGATGGCCCGAGCAGCCTTAACGGACTGTTGGGGCAAGTGCTGTTAAAGCGAGTAGCAGCTGTGAAGGCCGAGAGTGTTACACGCTCAGAGACTCGAACAATAGGCAATCGCTATTACACGAATTTCACGAATGATGATGGGATTACACTGCAGTGTACGGATTATATACTACCACTTGTGAGTGTCGATATTAGATATTACAATTCCTCTTTATTTGGGTGTCAGAGTAAATGTTGTCTCCGTGTGTGTGTATCGCACCCGGCGACCCGAGTTCGATTTCCGGTTCACGGTCAACAACAACAGTAACGATTATCAGAACCAGTCATGGGTCTCCTCTAGGTCGACTCGGCCTCAAATGAGTACCTGGTACGGTGTGGAAACGTCGCCACTCGGGAGACAAAGCCGACCAGGCGTGGTGCTGGCCACCCACCCCCACGTGCCATTCCGGCCTTCATAGGTGTTGCTCGCGAACAGCACTTGCCCCAACAGTCTATTAAGGTTATACGGGGGATCGTTGTATGTATACGTGTCTGTATGTATGTGTATGTATGAGTATATAATGTATATGTTTGTGAAAGTATAAATGGGTGTATTCGGTGTTTGTGTAAAATAATGTATTGATCGGAATATTGGTATATGTTGCTATTGGTACGTGTCTGTAAACAGTATGTGTTGTGTCTGTATGTATACGTAAATAATATACGTGTTTGAATGGTTGTATGTACGTGTGTCTTGATGTGTGTATGTGTATATACTTTGTAATTGTACTGTGCACGTCTCTGTATTTGCCTGTTAACGTGTATATGTGTGTATACTTACCTGTGTGTGTTCGCTACCAGCACTTGCTCCAAAAGTCCGTTAGGTTACACAGGAGATATTTGTCTGAACCGGTGCTGGGCCTCCCCTAAGTCAATTCAGCCTGAAATGAGCAACTGGTGCGATGTGTAAACATCAGCACTGGGAAGACAAAGGCGGCCGAGCGTGTAGTTCTGACCACACCACTCTCGACTACGCCGTCTCAGCATTGGTAAGTCGTAGCTAACAGCACTTGCCTGAACAGTCCTCTGTAGACTATACTGGAGATGTTTGTCTGTGTGTATGTTGTACGTATAATTACGTATATGTGGTTTTATGTATCTCTATATGCGTCACTACGTATCTATTGTAAATCGCATATACATTAAATGTATATAAGGAACTGTTTGTATGTATATTATAGAAAATAATCGCATAGTAATTGTAATTATGTTCTGGCTTTCACAGGTGTGATCGCACTCACAGCACGAACACCGATACGACTCCCAGCGGGAATCTCTCCTGGCTGTTCACTGTCTTTATCGTCACACTCCGCGCATGGCCAATTACTTGCTTGACTGAGAGACGGGAGTCTGTGTGTGCGCGTCTTGGGGAAGTGTTCACAGCCAACATGAGAGCACACGAAGGGACTAAATATGGTCATTTAATTTCTCGATAAGGCCGCAGGGTTGTTATTGACGAATGTGCCGAGTGAGTTTGTGTGTTTGTCGTTAATTGTGCGCCACTGACAGCAGTATAATCAACGCCGTGAAGCTGAGATCAGCAAATTGTCGAACTTTACTCCACCCGTTCCCTATGATTGAAACCAATACACAAATTCATGGTCGTAATCTTCGTATATATTTAACACACACATATACAGTACACTCTATTTATGATATATCATATTTTATTATATTTGATTATATATGTTGTTATATTGAAGCATGTTTTTGGATTTCTTTTCAAACCAATTTTATTACAAGCGTTGGAGTTGGCCAAGCATTGGGCCACGTGTGACCTTTTTATTTATTGGTCAGGGGTCGCACGCGACTCATTTGAGGACTACAGAGTTATAAAAGAATGCCTCTTCTTGTTCTTCTCGTTGCCGACCCTTTGGTCTATTCCTTTCCAGAATTGATATGATTATGGATTAGACGTCAATCATTCAGTCAAGAGCGTCCGTATGTAACATATATCTGTGTAAACTATCACAGCGATGATGATGCACGGACATGACAATCCATTGCTGGAAGAATATCTCTCCATGCACGCGGTGCCGACCATGGGGATGCTTTGACCATACTTTACCACACTGATGCTAGCCGCCACTGAGGTTAGTCGTGCTCGGGTGTCCGTGGACGTTGAACCCGGAGCTCCTGGTTCGTAGCGCATTGCGCAAACTACTTGCGCCACCGTTCGCTCCATATGTGTACTTGTGTGTGTATACAGGATGTGTACATGTGTACATTTGTATGTCATGAGCGGTGGTGCAATGGTTAGCGCGACGCATGTTCGATTCCTGCTCACGATCAATAACAGTGGCAAATATTTAACCGGTCCTGGGTCTCCCCTAGGTCGACTCAACCTCAAATAAGTACCTGGTGCGTTGTGCAAACATCGCCACTAGGGAGACAAAGGCGGTCGGGCGTGGTTCTGGTCACTCACCCGCGAACAGCACTTGACCCAAATCTTTGTCATGTTGCGAGGGGGAGCGGTGGCGGCTTGCTTAGCGCGCGGACTGTGCTACGAATCCCAATGCGCTGAGTTCAATTATTGGCCACGGCTAACATCAGTGGCGAGTGATATCTGTGTCGGCCCTGAGCACCCCCCCCCCACCCGCTCAACTTCAAACGGACGTAAAACCAGAGTGGTGAAGTATGGTCAAACACCTCCTGTGACCGACGCGCCGTGGTTTTTGACAAAGAGGTGTAGAGTGCCACGTTTTATCTTCAAGTGTCTTTGTTTTCAAACAATACGCATACTCGCGTGACCCAAATACACAAGTAATACGTACACGTATAAGCACTAACCCCCCACCCTCCCCGGTAAACACGTCACAATGGGGAAAGGTTTGGCTCGACGTTGGCATGAAGATGACGATGTTGATGATTCGCGTGTGAATGAATTGAGTGTCTTGCTTCACAGAGGCGCGTGTGTGTAATTGCCGCGAGCTCTTTGCGCGTGTGTTTACACCACTCAGCCACTCGACGTATAGTGAGTGGTGTGTAATCAATATACACCGACCACAATTACAGACGGCGCGATAACTTCATAAAGGGATGGGGAACGCAATAGAGTCAGCACCTTCGTCAATATCACGTGTGTAGCCTCTAAAGGAAAAAAACAACTACACGAACATCCCGATTTACGGCTCCTCCTTTTAACGTCGTTTCGCAAATACGTCGTCACTTTATTATGAACACCACTGCCTGATTTGCGTTGCCCTCAACCCCACGCTTACGTCGCTGGCAGTATCGTCGTCCGTCGTTTCTCGTTATCCGTCGCCTCTCTCAACCTTCGCCTCCAACACCGTACCCTGTGCATCGCTTTGATTTACGTCTTCTCGATTTACGTCGTCGTCGCTACTCTCAGGAACGCACTCCCTCGACGTAAAGTGGGGAATTATTGTACTCGTATATAATAGGAGACGTTTCGGGCAATTAACCTTTTTCTCAGCACCTTGGGCGGTAGAGTGTCTATGAAGATGGGACATTGCCTGTCCACAGTATTATTGTTATTGACGAATGTGTTGAGTTTGTTGTTGATGTGAACTGTGCTTGTGCACCACTGCCAACGCAGCAGCAGCAGCATCAGTAGTCTACTGGTAAAGGATCTTCAATGCCTCTGTTAACACGTGCGCCAGTGTTAGACGAACAAAGACAAAGATCCCCCATGTACCCTTAAACAGACCGTTGGGGCAAGTGCTGTTAGCGAGCGCCTATAAAGGCCGAAACGGTACGTGAGGAGGTGGGTGGCTGGCACCACGCCCGGCCGCCTTTGTCTCCCTAAGTGGCGATGATTACACACCGTAGCAAGTACTACTTTTACGCTGAGTCGACCTAGGGGAGGCCCAAGACCGCTTCAGAATAATCGTCACTGGTGTTGGCCGTGAGTGGGAAATCGAACTCAGTGTGGCTGTGGTGGGCTTCATCCAGCAGTGGAGAGAGAGCATGGCTGTACGCATTGCGTACGGTGCGAAAGAAGTTCAACATACTCTATGGTTCTTTCAGCAATCTTTGGAAGAACGTAATTAACCAGGTAGGGTGATGAAGGCCGCTTGTGTTGTGGCCGAAACGTCGTGATTTTTGTTGTTTTATTTTTTACCTACGTGACTTTATCGAATAGAACCAAAGAGTATGGATCCTTGCAGTCACGAAAGCTTTAAATCTAGAAAGGTAGGGTGTTGACTGTTATGTTATCCGACTCTCTGTGTTGTATTGCATTATATTTCTAAGTTTGTTTTCTCATTCATTCTTACCTGATGACGGTTGCTTGTGTTCCAATCGAAACGTCGTATTCTATTATTATTTAATTTATTTTCCTTCTACGTGACTTTACTGAAAGAATCATAGAGTAATTCCTGCAGTCACGAAAGCTTCAAATCAAGTTCAACATACATACACACTTACCCCGGGAAAGCCCAACATTTGTAGAGAGAATAAATAGGCAGTTCCTTTAACATTAAACTAATTATTTTAGTGAATTCCTTTAGCGAGCGTTTTTGGCTTCTTGTGGGAGAAAGCCGGAGAAACCGAGAGGAAAACCCACAGGGTAATACGAGGGGGGTAGCACACGCCATATAAATGTGGAATTTCCAACACTGGCTCAGGGGTTGCTAACAGAGACGAGTGACGCCTCCCGTGGATTTCCAACGGGGGAGAGACGCTTATGAGGTGCCCAGCATGCATAAGGCAGTGTGGAGCTTTGAATGTCGATTATCCCCTCGTGTGCGTGGGGGGGGGGGGGTCCCTCCTGCCACTCGCGGACTAACTTCGCATGCGAGGGGTTCAGGCCCAGACATCCAAATGTAACGGGACCTTCTTGCGCAAGTAGAGCGCACAAATGTTGTCACCACATCTACGCCTCTATATAAGGAACGAAACAGGTGGACTTCTCCACAAATCTGGCTGTCGCCTGATGAAGCTAGTTGTAATTGCTGGTGAAACGTCGTACTCAGATTGTAAATGTTGTGGCTTGGCTCTCCAACACACCGGTGTGCTGTACTAGTGACGAATTGGCCACGTTCTGTTTACGTGACAACCCTTACTAATTGGCTGTGTCGGGTGGTGGCGGGTTTAACGACACATTAATATATTTACGCGATCTAACCCCAAAAATCTCTATTATGGATAAATAAAGGGAGTTATTATTCATTTCATACGTAATTTCCGTCGAGCAGCAAACGTAACAATGTTACTGTGTAACCAAAGACGAATATTGTTTTGTGTCCTTGGCATTAATATGTATGAGAGATGCGTGTAATGTGTCTAAAGTGGGGGGCGGTGGTGCAGTGGTTAGCGCACTGCGCTATGAACCCGATTCCCAGCCACGCCTAACCATCAGTATGCGAGTGAAAATGCCTGAACCGATCCCGAGCACTGCCCCCACCCCGTTTTCACCAACCTGCACTGACCAGCGTGGTGAAGTATGGTCAAACAACCTCCCAATGATCGGCACGGCGTCGGTAATCCTTCATCTATGAGTGGATTGACAAAGGGCTGTAAATCCGTGTTGTTATTTGTGAGCGGTATTAAGTAGATAGGAAATCTCAATGGACTCTCTCGCCTGGTTAAATACAGTCCATCAATCCATCTGTCAGTATCAACTCTGCACGCTGTGTAGATTACAGGCAGAGCATATTTTAATAAATCTACAGTTAGTATATTTAGATTTTTAAACATCACGGTTGCTAAGCCACAGAGCCCAAAGGTCAAAAACGCCCAGCGGTCCGTAACAAACAGCACTGTTAAAGTTGTCGTAACTACTGTAAATGACACAACATACGTTTGTTGAATTGAGAAAGGTTCACGAACTTGGGAAGAGAGACGGATATGTGTGGGGGAACTCCAAAGTGGAGCAGTGCGAGCCAGAGAGGTGACCTTCAGTGTGGTGAGTGGATGGGTGTGTGGATAAGTGAGTCCGTGGGTGAGTGGATGAGTGTGCTGTTGTGACCTGCAGAACGGTTAGTGATTGAGTGGGTGCAGTGAGTGAGTGGGTGAGTCGGGGAGCGAGTGGGTGAGTTGTGACCTGCAGTGCGGTGAGTGAGTGGGTGAGCGAGTGGGTGAGTTGTGACCTGCAGTGCGGTTAGTGAGTGACAGTGTGGATACAGTAATAAAATGAGTGAGTGAGCGAGCGAGAGAGGGAATGCGTTGCAGTGTGGCGATGGTGGTGATGGTCTTGGTGCTAGGTTCCACACGATGTGGACGAGACTACGTCTGGTAGACCCGAGTCCTCAACAAGGGAGGAGGAATCAACGAGCAAAGTTCACGGGGAAGAGTTACGATGATCATCGTATGCACGAATTGACGTGAACATTTGTCAATGTAATTTGTGATAGTAAAAAATAGAGGCGCAGGCCCTGCAATTGCTGGCTCGCGCAACCACTGCCAGACGGGGCCTCCACGACAGGGGGCTCTAAGAGATCATGTGTAGAGGGTATTTGGCCTTCTCTTCCACGCTGGCCAGGCGATTTTGGAAGATGTGGGCATACCCAGACTTTACTCCACCATGCGCGACCTGCTGCTGAGCGACTGATTTGTGGTGTATCCAGAAGTGGGAGGGGGGTTAAAAAAGCTGCTGCGTCGAGGAATCGAATTAAACCGGTGACCTGCATAGTGAAACGCCCGTGTGTTGACCATTAACACAACGCTACCATCCCGTACATGTATAGTACGTATCCGTATACTTAAAGAAAATCGTACTCTTAAACGGTATGGGACTTTGCCCGCTTCCTATCGGCTTGAGCGTCACACTCCGCGGGAGGCGAATTACTCGGTTAACTGATGACGTTTCTCGCGTGTTGCTGAGCGCCTCATGGCTCAACTTAGAGCAGCAATGCATTTGCCCCAAAGGGCCGTTGACCGAAACGTCGCCTGTAATATATATTGGATACGTGTTGCTTTCTTTTAAGGCCGCAGTGTTATTGACAGAGGGCCTAAAGTTCCCCATTGTAAATGTTGCGCGACCCAAATTGGGAAGAAATTTTTGTTTTCAGATTTTTCTGCGACGGAGAATCCTTGACTATGTTTGTGACAAAGTCCATCTTTTTATCCCTCCTAGAACATGATAAAATGTGCACCTTTTCGTGTACAAGAGACATAAGTGTGTCTATGTACATGTATGGTATCGTGTTTGTAGATCTGTTTATACGTGTGAATTCGTTTTTTGTACGTGCGTATAAGTGTGTGTGTGTATGCACGGGGGCATGTGTGTGTGCATATCTTTGTATGTGTGTGGGGACCGGTATCGCAGCGGTTACTGCGTTGCGACCAGGGTTGCTCACGGTTAACACCGGTAACGATTATCTGAACTGGTCCTGGGCCTCCCCTAGGTTGACTCAGCCTCACATGAGTACCTGGTGCGGTGTGTAAAGACATCGCAACTGGGGAGACAAAGGCGATCGGGCGTGGTGCTGGCCACTCACCTCCTCGTGTACCGTCCCGACCTTCATAGGTGCTACTCGCTAACAGCACTTTCCCCAATAGTCTGTTAAGGCTATACGGCGGATCTTTGTCTATGGTTTTTGTTTGTGTGGGGAGCGGTGGCACAGTGGTGAGTGCGCTACGCTACAAACTCGGCGACGCGGGTTCGATTTCCGTTCATGGCCAACACCAGTGAAGATTATCTGAACCGGTCCTCTTACCCTAGGTTGACTCAGCCTCAAATGAGTATCTTTTGCGGTGTGTAAACATCGCAACTAGGGAGACAAAGGCGTGGTGTTGGCCGCTCACCCCCTCGTGTGCCGGCCTTCATAGGTGCTCGCTAACAGTACTTGCCCCAACAGTCCGTTAAGGCTATAGGGGGGATCTTTGTCTTTGTATGTGTGTGAGTCAGCGGTTGCGCAGTGGTTAGCACACTTCGCTAGGAACTCAGCGACTCGAGGTCCATTCCCTCGCTCATAGCCAACATCGGCGACAAATATCTAAACTGGTGCTGGGCGTCCCCTAGGAGTACCGAGTCCCTAAACATCAATAGTGGGGAGACAAAGGCGGTCGGGCGTAGTATTGGCCACCCACTCCTTAGTGTGCCGTGCCGGCCTTCATAGGTGCTACTCGCTAACAGCACTTGCCGCAACGGTCTGTTAAGGCTATACCGGAGATCTTTGTCTATTGTGTGATGTGGACAATGTGTAGGTACGTTTATATATACTGTACTGTATATAAGTATATGTGTCTGTACTATCTATGTATGTGGTGTGCGAGTCATATGGTGAGCATGAGCTATTTTAGTTATTTGTACAGATTCCTTGAATTGGAACGACTAAATTATCACAATAAACAACATCGATCGTGATCATCAGTGCATTCATTTATATCCACTCTGCAGTAAAAGTGTCTCTTAAATTATCTGCGCATTACCAAGAGCAACAAACGCCCTACTGCTTTCGCAGGATTATATCACGCATGTTTCCCCGTGTTATGTTAAATAACACAATAGATGGCGTGCGTATTACAATCCGGTGTGTGTGTGTGTGATCCTCATTGACACCGGGCACAGGTTACTTTCCGGAGCGTCTTATCATCCAGAGAATGCGGTAATACAGCTGTCGCCTTGCCGAGTTTTAAGTACCGGATTCCGCGTAGACAATTTTGTTAATATGTGGTTCAGGTATTTGTAAAATTATCAATATTTAATACGGTGATGATGGTCATCGTCACGAGCTATGGTCTATCCACTGGTGGATGACGGCCTCCCCATGCAGTCAGCGGCCCTACAAAGCCCATCGTCCATTTGGTTGACGTGCATTCAGATGATATCGTGAGCCCCATCAAAGATATAGCCTCTAGCAGACTATCGAGGGAAGTGCTGTTAGCGAGCACCCATGCAGGTTGGCACTGCACACGAGGTGGGTTATGTGACCACCACTACACCCAGCGGCCTTTGTCTCCCCAGTGCCGATGTTTACAATTGCCAATTTATTTAAGACTGAGTCGACCGAGCACAGAGACCTGGGTCCAGTTCTAACAAATATTGCTCGCCACGGATGTTAGCCGTGAACGAGAAGAAGACGATATAAAGGTGCAGCCGGAAGTGTAAGTGCATTCAAGGTGGTTGGGGGAGGATGGGACTGATGGTGGTGGTGATGCTAGTGGTGGTGATTATGAGGCTTAAGAACGGTAATTATAAGGTCGCGTGTCAACTTTACCACAACGACAGGATCTATCAGCAGGAAGGAAGTGATGGCCACACCAACTCCTCGTGGGTCGTGCTTGCTAATAGCAATTAGGGACAACATCATGCCGGGTCACCTTTGTCTCCCTCGTGGTGATGTTTACATACCGCACTCGGTACTCATTTGAGGCTGAGTCGACCTAGGGGGGAGGATCCAATGACCTATTTCGGATAATCATCACTGGCGTTGGTTGGCCGTGAGCAGGAATCGAACTCGGATAACAGTTGGTTTCGTAGCGCAGTACGCTAATCACTGCGCCACCGCTCTCCCCACACAACCACCACCACCGCCGCCGCCTGCCCGACCACAACTATCACTCTCCTCCATCTCTCTTGCGCGGGGCGATGGGCGAGGCGATGGAGGAGGAGGTGGAGGAGGAGGAGGCGGCGGCGGCAGCCATCCTGGCTGCCTCTGATCACTCGCTCAGATTAGAACCCGCGGGGCTTGGTGAACAGGACCTCGTGGCTGTGTAAACACGAGAGAACGAAACGCGGCCAAAAATAGTGAATAAGACACCCCGCGGTGGCCAGGTCGCTCCTGGGGGGGATGGGATGTTCATAATGGCTGTGTCGGAGACTGCCTGAGATCCTGGGTTCGGACCCCATGCAGTAGGTCTGTGTTCCTGGTGATGCTCGTTGTAATCACAAGCAAAAGGTTGTACTCGAATTGTAAATGTTGTGGGTTTACTCTCCCACGTAAAAAGGGGGAGACTAGTGACTAATTGGCATGTTTTCTTTACGCGATAAACCTTACTCATTGACTATGTCGGGTGGCGGCGGGTTTAACGACACATTTATATTTACGCGATCTAACCCTCCAAAAAACGACTATGGCTCATCGTATTGACTTCGTTAGAGGCACGTTGAGATGACACTGCCGAGATCCAATGTGGGATATATTTTGTCCAGTAATACCCTTGGTTAACGTTGGGGATGCGTTCCTGAAAGGTGCAATGACGAATATCGAACGACGTCGATCGAGGCGATCAGCAGGGTACGGTGGTGGAGGCGAAGGCTGAGAGGTGACGGAAAACGAGAAAGGATGGACGACGCTCTCAGCGACGTACGTGTGGGGTTGAGGCGACGCAAATCAGGCAGCGGTCTTAATAAAGTGATGACGTGTTTGCGAAACGACGTAAAAAGGGAGAGACGTAAATCGAGGTATTACTGTAGATACGCCCACAGGGGACAGCTGCCACCGCGGGTGCCCTAGCCTCGACCACATTGCAATCATTGCCCACAACTGCCAGGACAAAAATGCCCGCTCGCAGGCCACGTGCTTGACGCACCTTGTGTGACACAGAGGCAGCTGCCACTGGGGGTGCCCTTTTGGATGTGTAGAGATAAGGTGTTAAAGCATTCTCAGACGCCCCGGCGCATCGAAGGGCGCTTTATCAAAAACAAATTGGCATCGTTTTTATTTTCATTTCCTGGGTTCCAACCCTGCGTTCGGGTGTCTGGCTCTCTCGGCAGGTTCGTAATGGCTTTGTTAGAGATGGTTTTCGCTGAAGTTCTGGGTTTCTCTAGAGTTGCTACTTTTTCTTCCCTTGTAGACCAAACCCGGACACGTTTCTCCGTCAGCCTACAGGTCTTTAGAAACGGCAGTCTAGCGTCATAAATGTTCAGCACAACACCGCTACCAAATCTCGGTACAAATCAATTCCTGAAGCCCGAACACAGAGCGCCAATTCTTGGACCGTCCGGGTCAAACCCGGGTCAAACCCAGGTCAAACCTGCACAGGTGGAAACCGTCGTGTCTCTCGCCACCCCACCTTTAAAGGTGCGGTGGGTGGATGCAGCCTCTCCTTCTCTCTCAGTGGGTTCAATGAGATGATAAAGGTGAGCTCTTGGGTTCAAGCTCTGCGATTGGGTGTCTTTGTCTCTCTCTCAGGAGGTTCACCATGACAGACTGTTCGGGCAACTGCTGTTAGCGAGCACCTATGAAGGCCACCACAGCACACGAGGGGGTGGGTGGCCAGCACCACGTCTGGTCGCCTTTGTCTCGCCAGTGGCGATGTTTTACACACCTCACCAGGTTTGAAGCTGAGTCGACCTAGGGGAGGCCCAGGACCAGTTCAGATAATCATCACTGGTGTTAGTGGCCGTGAGTAGGAATCGAACCCGGATCGTAGTGCAGCGCACTAACCGCTGCACTACTGCCTCCCGCACTAATATCACCACGACCATCACCACAAGCAGCATCATCACTAACACCAACACCATCATTACAACATCTGCAAACGCCACCATATCCAAATATTACGAATTTATTATCACTACCACTATCGGCATTAAGGCGATCACCTACACTACCACCATCACCTCCACTGCAATAATCATTTATCACCACTACCACCACCTCCATCACCTACCTTCATCACCACTGCATCTACCATTATTGCCACCACAGCTACTACAAACTACCATCAACAAACCTGCCACCACTATCACCACCACTACCATTATCGCCACAATCGTCACCACCACCATCGTCACCATGCATCATTATCAACACCACCATCATCATCATCGCAACGACCAACATCGCCACTATCAATCACCACCTCCTCCACCACCACCACCACCTCACAACTTAGCCCGAGCCCCGGGCAGCTTGTAATAGCCCCTCTTAATCCCCTCTAATTGTCATATCGTGTCCGCGGGGGGAGGGGGGGGGAGAGGGTGTTGGGGGGGGCGAGTGGCTGCGATTGGATTTTTAATCCCACAATTGCCGACGGTTCAAGTCTAGGGGCCACTGAGCGGCCACTGCGACCCCCTAACAGCTCTGTCCCCCACCCCCCAGTTGTCGAGGTAAATGTAAATGCAAGCTGTCCAGCCGCTCACACAAGTGAGCTTCAGGTGATTTAGGGGGGTAGATTTGACCGCACGGGGCAATGTGCGCTCGGCTCGCTTCGTGGCCCTGCTAGGCAGCGTGGTGACGCCATCTCTACCTCAAGGGGTATCGCGGTGTTTGTAAAAGATACTTCTTGGGAAGTGTTTCGTTGACAATTTGTCCCAAACATGTACCCGGAATGCAATGTGTCGGGAACCTTCGTTGTTGTTATAATTTCACTTTGAATACCAATGGACGCGTGCGTATGTGTTTGATTTTCGAAGGGTTTACCTTGCTACTCATTATCCACGAAATGGGTTCTTCTTCATATGCCAAATTAAGAGTGTTAATCTGGAAACAGTCTTATATTTTCTTAATATATTTTTGCTATATATGTTATATATTATCGGGGCCCCATAGTATGTATGGTGTGTACAATGCGATCACCAACTATTATTTACTCCATCTCTGTGCTTTGTAGAAGCTCAATGCTTCACCTATTGTATGTAATATTTTCTTTACGGCCACAGTGTTATTGACGAGTAGGCAGTGTGCTCCCTTATTAAATAGGATGCCAACTCACCCCGGCAGGTGCAGTCACCTCTCCACGAATGGAAAATAAAATAATGAATCAAACGTGCCTGCGGGGCACAGCAAAAAAGAGTGGAACACATCGCGAGTCGGCGTGTCTCCATGCGAGTCGATGGGTGTGTGTGTGTGAGTCTATGGGTCTCTGTGTGAGTCTGTGTTTCCGTGTGAGTCTATGGGTCTTCGTGTGAGTATGGGTCTCCGTGTGAGCTCCTGTCTCATTGCGAGAATTCTCCAAGGACACGAGTGGCATAGACTGCAGACCCTTAGCTCTCCTCTGAAGCCAGCAATCAGCAGCTGGATATACAATGTAGACATCGATCAATACATGTTTGCTACTCAATTAATATCCGTACGAAGGAGAGTGACAAATGTCATCATCTCAAGTGGAAACACACCGCGAGCCTGCGTGTCTCTATGTGCGTCAATGGGTCTCTGTGCGAGTCGATGGGTCTTTGTGTGAGTCGATAGGTCTCCGTGTGAGTCTATGGGTTTCTGTGTGAGCCTATGAACATAGCAGCGTGGCGAGTTTGGAGTGAACGGTACGCAGGGATTTATGATTCACTTGATTGGTTTTCTCGGACACGCGGAAGGATGTGAATATTTGTTTGCTAGCATAGGGTAAAGCTACGAGCAGAAACACAATTATCACAAGGTAACGGTTGCACACCCAATAGGCCGTGGGTGGCTTGTACACAAACAGTGAGTCCTCGTTTGCCGCGGTAGATGCGTACCTGAAAAGATTCGTGTTAAGCAAAAGACGCTTAAAGCTAAAAGCGCGTCAAGTGAAACCACTTTCCCCATACGTAATGTAACGATAAAGTTTGAAGAGATACGATGGACGCGTAGCAAGGTGGCGGGACAAATTACTGAGGGTATGCTGCCGCCGCATGACTATATCATGCCACGTACTGTATCACTCTGCGCAGCTCAAGAAAGTAGTTTGTTATCGACCGCTCAGAAACCGCGTTATAACGGCGCACGTTCTACATTATGACGGCGTGAATTCTGCGTTGTAACGGCGCGTTCCGCATTATGCGAAAAGTGTTTCCAAAAAGGAAAACACGCGTTATAGCGAAAACGCGTTGTGTAAACACGTGTTCAGCGAACACTTGCCGTACATATTTATGAAATATTGTTATCTTTAATGTGGAGAAAGGTATGTTTAAAGGAGGTGCTTATTTTGTTATTAACATTCTCCGGTAATTATTCTGGCTCAGCTATTTATAAAAAAAAATGATGTGGTCTTCTGAAGAAGGGTCATTGCCAGAAACGTCACCTATTATGTTTTCTTTGTGTACTCCAATGTATATATAATATGACCCAATTGTTACATTACAGTTTGCCAGCATTGGTTCAAGCAAGCTTGGCACTTCTGATGTTGTGTATACGGAAAGACAAGTGTGGAAAGGAGGCGTTGTGGGGTGTCACTCAGGTAGAGTATTGGGTCTTTGAGTGTCTTTTAAAGGTGTATGCATTGCCTTCAAGTCAATAGTGCCGAATTCACCGGATTATAAGACGCTCCAGAGAGTAACACGCACCCCTAATTTTGTAAAGTATAAAGTTACGAAACAGATTGGGGGAAAAAGTTTTATACTCAATATATTGGTTCCTAAGCCTTCCCTAGATCATAAACCCAACCCTACGACCCATCAACTGAAACCCGATTCCGGCTCACGGCCAACCGTTAGTGGCGAATATCTGAACTTTGGCCTCCCCTAGGTCGACTCAGCCTGAAATAAGTACCCGGCGCACGCTGTGCAAACATCAGCACTTGGGGAGACAAAGGCGATCGGGCGTCGTGGTTCTGACTACACCACTCGCCACGCGCTTGCGCCAGCCTTCGCGGGTGCTTGCTAACACGAACACTTGCCCCAGCAGCCTGTGCAGGCTATGCGGGTGATCTTTGCCTTTGCATGTACAGTATCAATGTTTCTGTGCGCGTGTGGCTTTGTGTATGAGCAGGCACTGTGTTGATACACGTGGTCGACTTGTAACCCGCAACCAGTTTCCTTCCACAACTGAAAAATAGATTGATTGCAAATTACGGTAAATGTACACACTCTGAGTGAATCCACTCCTGGATGAAGGACTCAAATGAGCCACTTCTCCCTACGCCAACCACGCCGGTGGGTGCGCGGATTGGCGAATCGGTCTGGGAAACTGGAGCAGTTTAGAGAGGACTCGTCACTGGTGTTAGCCGGGTTCACACATAGCGCAGTGCACTAACCACTGCGCCACCACTCCACCCCATGCGAATCACTACACTTCTGACAAATTTGAAACACGGCCCCACAAATTGGCCTAATTGTGTTTATGTTGTTAGGTTCTGACTTGTGTTTCCATGTGTTTATTTTGCAGATCACACCGTGAGATAACCTCTTTGTTTGAAAAACGATCGACACACGGGCATATAGCGTATAAATGCAGTTTACATGCAGTCTACATGCAGTATATCGGCAAGAATTGAGTTTCCCCGTTTGGAGCAACTTCATGCAACAAGGATTGATGGATTTCCAACGGCGCAAGTGTTGAACAGCAACAGGAGTAACAGCAAACTTCGTCACGAGCAACGTTAATCACGGTCAACTGTTATAACACGCAAGTTTTATCAAAAGCGACGTTTGTCACAAGCTATTTTAATCTCAAGCAACTGTTAGAACAAGCAACTGTTATTGCATGCAACTTTTATCACCAACAACTACTACTCCCAACTATCAACATCGTCAATAGCCAGTTAGTTGCATCAGCTGAAAACGGACCAGCAAGCTGTACTGTGGCATGCAACTAGTTTGAGCAATTAAGGAGCAATTTTAGTGGCAAAGGAGTTGCCATTGTCGTTGAGAGGAGCAGAGGCAACAGCCACTGCTGGCCGCTACAATCTACACAGCAGCAACAGTACAAATTAAAGCGACGTATCTCGTGATACAGATATACACATATGTACGTGCGTATACGTACGCATATGTGTGCATTCATGTAACGTGTATGTGATACGAAATAGCTTGACCCTATGTGAACATATCATTTAAAACTTAAATATTTTCAAAAAAAGATAAAGATCCCAAACAGGATGTTGGGCAAGTACTATTAGCGAGAGCCTATCGAGGCTGGAACAGAACACGAAGGGGTGGTGGTGTGGGTAGCACTGTGCCCGGCTGCCTTTGTCTCCCCAACTGCTGATATTGACACACTGCACTAGGGACTTAATTTAAGGCTAAGTCGATCTAGGCGAGGCCCAGGGCAGGTTCTGATAGCACTTGCCACTCACTGATGTTGTTTTCCGTGGCTGGGAATCGAACACAGGTCGCCGGGTTCGTAGCACAGTGTGCTAACCGCTGCACCACCGCTCCCCACACACACGCACATTACATACATAGGCATAGACAGAAACATGATTCATACATACAGACATATTTAAAGTGCGAACACATACACGCATAGACAACACACATACACATTTCAAGAGCCGCATGGCTCACAGGGCTATACCTCATAAATGAAATACATATACACGTCACAAGATAACAAAGACAAAGATCCCCTATAGAGCATTGACAGACTGTCGGGGCAAGTGCTGTCAGAGAACACGTCACACTATGTAAACACGTATACATACACTGCATATACACGGATAGATAAACCAGCATCTCCATATGTAAGCACACGCATACATACTGCATACACATACACTGATACATACTCACACAAAATAACATTACAATATGTGAACGCACGTATACATACACAGTCCGTAGCCACAAACTTAGACAAAGACACGCACGTACTGTTAGCGAGCACCTATTAAGGCCAGGACGGCACACGAAGAGGTGGGTGGGCAGCACGACGGCCCGACCGTGTTTGTCTCCCCAAGTACTCGTTTGATGCCTAGTCGATCTCACGTATGTATCTATGTATGTTGAACTTCCATCACACCGTACGTAGCGAACCGTGTTAATCGGAGGTGCAGGTGAAGAACAACAAACCGCATGCCATTCGCCACTGTGGGTTTTTGGCAGCAATACATTTCCACGTGACAAGCCACTTCGTTGGGCTATCATTTGTGGCCAGGTCGCTTCTGAAAAAGAGCTACATAGCTGGTGAAATTCAAATAGAAGTGACGGTGACTTCGCTACAACAGCGCCCGTGCCAGGCTAGGTGCACCTTGAGACGCGATGGACGCGGAGCAACCTCGCTGGCTACAGCCACACTCTTCTGGAGCCCTCGGAGGTCTCGCGGGACTCTCAGCCCTGGACACCGCCAGCCACTCAACCTCCTTGCATCTCCAAGGTCCCACCTCAATGTCCCACCATGGCTACACAGACAGCTCCACTCATCACTCACACGATGACCACCACCAGCAGCAGCAGCATCACCACCAGCAGCAGCAACAACAACAGCAGCAGCAGCACCTTCATCACCAGCAGCAGCAGCACCTGGATGCATTTTACATCTCGGATGTGCAAAGTGGCTGCTATGGGTCTCATCCAACCTACAGGACTTCCATTGGTGAGACCCCTCGTGAAACCAGAGATTTAGTGTGTCTGTGCGTCCTGTGTGGCTGTCTGTACATATATATGATGCGCACGTATGTCAAACTTATTTTGCACCGTACATAGCTTTTGTAGGAGCTGTGGTGCAGTGGTTAGCGCACTGCGCGTATAACCTGGCGAACCCGAGTTTTGATTACCGCTTACAGCTGAAAGCATCAAAATGTCGAATATCCGAACGGTCCTGGGACTCCCCTAGGTCGACTCAGCCTCAAGTGAGTATGTGGTGCAGTGTGCAAAACATCGGCATTTGGGAGACAAAGGCGACCGAGGGTGGTGATGCTCGCTAACAGCAATTAAGTCCAGCACCATGCCAGGCCGCCTTTGTTTTCCTCATGGCAATGTTTGCACACCGCACCAGGTAATCATTTGGGGATAAGTCGACCTAGAGGGGAGGGTCCAAGGACCTAGTTCAGATAATCGCTATCACTTGTGTTGGTTGGCCGTGAGCGAGAATCCCATGCACGCTTGTCCAAACGTATACAAACCCACATGCACCCACATTTTGTTTGGTTTAGACCTGTCAATTCTGTACGGCAAGATTGCAGAGGTATTGTTAAGTTTACTAGGTGACCGTGTAACACAGCGGCCAGAGTGCTGACCTGGCACCGCTGGGATCCTGGGCTTGAATCCAGGTTTCACCCGCAGCGCGTGATTAAACCGGGTTCTCAAGTGCAACAACTTGAAGATCTCAAGAGTTCCGTAGACTTCTGCGAGGGATGGCAGTGGCTGGGTTAGGTCTTCATCCAACAGTGGATTGACTATGGCTGATGATGAATGCAAATCTATGTATGTATGTTGGACTTCTTAGCCAACCTTGCTAATCAGAGGTGCGGGGGAAGGACAACCAATGGCACTTGGGTCTGTTCCGTGACTTCCTGCCAGGGCCCTTCGATACTCCACGCGGCCTCAAAGTGGCACAAGCGTTGTGGTGATGTCACCGCCACTTCGTGGTGAACGGCGGTTGTTGTTATAGACTCTTATAGAGATCTACAGATTTGCATAGGGACCCATAAGGCCCACAGAAACGGGAGTTGTGATGAGACCGGGTTTTCAAGAGTAGTAACCTAATGCTCTCAGCCCAAGCCACCCATGGCTGCACAAATAAATCCATCGCATTATATTTGGTCCTTCCTTAATTGTCCTAAATCCCAGCTCTGAAATGCATTTTTTATTGACATGCAACAAATGTTCTTCACGTGACGACAAAGAGCCCTTCCTGCCTCCGGTGCAGGTTTAATCAACGTTTATTTTGTGTAACCAGGTGAGAGCTCAGGAGACCAAGAATAATTTGTTAGAGTCCCCTGGGTTACCAATGTAAAAAAAAGTAAAGTTACAGTAATGAGGCAAGTGGCAATCGGAACAAAATGGACCACGCCACATGGGACATCACTAAATATTGCACAAAGATAAATCAGCGTTAAAACAATAAATTATCTGCAGTGTAAGCTGGCTCCAACAAAACGGGCCGACTGAAGCGACGACTTCGGAAGTCGTTCTGTGACATCATCTTCAGCATAGCGCTTCTCTGACACGTGGTGATGCACTGCTAGCTGCGAGGGCTCTGAATGAACATTGCTCTTCATCCCGTGACCGACAGGACGCGGCTATAGCTCAATTGCAATATAATTGCAAGAGGAATAAATCTAAACACACGAAACAACAACAGTTGCTTTTTTTGAGTGGCATATAAGACAAAAAAACCCACGACAGTTCTCTGCCTAACAGTGGTCAGAACAATCACCCGTTGTTTGAAAGAGAGAGGGAGAGACGGGCATTTGAACGCGCGGAGTATATATCTCGCGGTAATAGTAATTACCGCTAATCTTGGGGTGGGGGGGATCAGCCTATCTGACCAATTTGTTCCTGTCTCGCAGCGCCGTCAACGGTCGTCAGCTGCTTCAGCTGAAATAACGCCACGTTTTTGCCACCGCAACAAAAAAAAACACGCGAGGCCGCATCACGCGGTTGTCCGGCAGGACGCCGCCACCACCATGTGAAACGCAATCGCCCAACAGAGAATTCAAGTCGTCGGCGTATCGCCCCGTCCGCTCACTCTGAACAAGGGGGCGAGAGAGACAAACGCGGAGTTCTGTACATGTAATATTACATGTCTGCTTCTATGCGAAAAGTAACCGCTGATGGTGCCACGGTTTCATATAGTAATGCGTTTAAAATATATATCCATATATATTTGGCCGTAATGATGATGTGGATGATACAGGACGTCTTAGAGCAATTTACATTACACAGCTCATCTCAACACATTTGGAAGGGCACCCCAGTGGCAGCTGGTGGGCAGCTGTGTAGCACAAGGTGACTCAGCACCTTGGCTGCGAGCGGGAATTAGTCTGCCAGTAGGGGGCGATAATTGCTGCTGTGTAATGCCATTTGAGTAATTTGGAAAGTGTGGACCCTGAAGCCGGCACACAACGGTCTGCTCTTTCAAGTGATGTCAGGGGGATATCTAACGTTCACTTTGAATAAAACGAATGGCGCTTAGTGTTAGTATGGTCAGCACACACCGCAGTATTCATCAGGGCGGCCGCTACATTCGAACCGCGAACCTCCGCAGGGCCACGTCACGTCACCACCTTCCACGTTTAATCCTGTCCCATAATTGCCGGTCCTGATGTTATGCTAATTGTTTACCAGTTATCTGGTGCTGCTGCTGTTAACAAGAAACACGAATAAACTTAACACGTTTGTCAATATATTCGATGGTTCGTGCCATTTGCCCATCTTCATAGCACGTGTTTTACGTGCCATGAAGAAGAGCCATAGCCCGAAACGTCTCCTGTTTTCATAATAAAGGTTTTGGGGTTAGGTCGCGTAAATATAAATACAAATGTGTAGTAAAATCACCGTCACCCGACAGAGCCAATCAGTAAGGTTTGTCACGTGAACAAGACAGTTTATACTTCAGCACACCGGTGTGTTGGAGAGCAAAACCACAACATTTACAATTTAAGTGATCTAACCCCAAAAAACTTTATTACGAATAATATTGTTTACGAAAGCCTATGTGTTAAATTGTCTCCTATATATTTTCCGTTTAGGGCCGCAGTGTTATTGACAATTCTGTCGAGTTTGTGTTGGACAATCGTTCAGTATAACTTGGAATTGACGAAGTATATCTATGGGGCCTTTTTGCCAGTATAAAAAATTATGAAAAATAAGAATAGGCGTTTACCCATCTTGGCAATAAAACAGGAGGTGTTAAGATGTTCAGGTCATCAAGTCTGCCTTAACCACACGTTACTTGTAGCAAAAACATGCAAACAAACGGGTCCACGAGTTGGGGAACAACAAACTAAACACAAAAAGCACCTATATATAAAATTATATATACCGTATACTTGTAAATGTGTATGTGAGGAGCGATGGTGTAGTGGTCCTTTGCGCTGCGCTACAAACCTGAAGACCCGAATTAAATTCTTGCTTACGGCCAGCATCAGTGACAAATATCTTAACCGGTCCTGGGCCTCCTCTAGGTCGACTCAGTCTCAAATGAGTACTTGGTGCAGTGTGAAAAACTTCAACACTGGTGAGACAAAGGTGGCCCGGTATGGGGTTGTGTCACGCAAGATCGTCGTGCGCCATGTTGGCCTTAACAGCACTTGTCCCAACAGTCAATTAAGGCTATACGGGGATCTTTGTCTGTGTTTTGTCCATTTGTGCGTATGAAGTGCAGTACTGTGTATGTGTGGTGAGCGCGCTGTGCTGTGAACCCGGCGACCAGAGTTCGATTCCCGTTCACGGTCAACACCAGTGACGATTATCGGAACCGGTCCTCGTCCTCTGATCCAGCATTGAATGAGTACCTGGTGCGGTGTGCAAACATCACCACTGGAGAGACAAAGGTGGCCGGGCGTGGTGTTGGCCACCCACCCCCTCGTGTGTCGTGTCGGCCCCTCCAGTCTGTTCAGGCTACACGGAGGGATCTTTGTCTGGTGTCTACCCTTTGTGTTTATACGTTGAATGGGCCAAACATTCCAGTGCAGGGTTCCTCCTGCGAGGCAGCACGAGTGAAGCCTTTACTGGGTACGTAAATGGCATTATCGTTCTCATTCATCTTGCTCGTCATCAGCCCCCACCACTCATTACGATGAAACAACGCCCCCCTTTGATGAATTCTTGATGGATTTATTAATATAGCCACGCTCGCGTTTTTCACGTCGCATGATTGGCCATGTAATTACGGTCTCGCGTGGTTGGGGTAAAGTGTGGGTACACTCCCACCTCTTCCAAGATAGTCTGGCGCAGCGTGCAGCAAAATAGCACTCTCTTAGAGCGCCTCTCCAGTAGAGGCCCCTTCCGTCAGCAGTGACGTGAGCAGGCAGTTCCAGGGCTGCGCATTTCTCTGAGCGTATGAGTGATTCAACTTTTCTTTTTCACCCCCGTTGAGCCAAATGCAGCCTCACCTATCGTGGGTATTTGCTGTTAACAATTACATTATTATATTTTTTGAGTTTGTTACACTGATATACCTATGTTTGTTGAGCTTTTTTCGAACTGTACATAGCCAACCGTGCTAATCGGAAGTGCGGGAAGGACAAACTACTAAACACAAAAGACAGTTCTAAAGAAATTAGTTTTAAATTTAGATTCAAAAGTGGCATAGCTCCAGTGGATTCCAAATATCGGAGGGAAGAGCATTCCAGATGGTCGCAGAAGCGCATCTGGAAGCGCGCGATGCGGCGACCGTCTTTGTTCATGATCCCGTTGAGCCAGTTTCCCCGCTAAGGGTATCCCCAGTGGCAGCTGTCCCTGTGTGGCAACAAGCGACTCAGCACCTGGCCTGCGAGCGGGCGTTCGTCTGCCAGTAGGGGCCGATTATTGCTGCTGTGTAATCCCAATTGAGTAATTTGGAAAGTGTGGATCCGGAAGCTGGCACATAACGGTCTGCTCTTTCGAGTGACGTCAGGGGGGTCTCTACCGTTCACTTTGAGTGATACAATACTCACCGAAATATTCATCATTCCGGCTGCTGCATTCGAACCGTGAACCTCCGTAGCTAGCAGTCCTTTGGCACAGCAGTAGCGGCAAAACAAAGACAAAACGTCAACACTGCAGACAACACGTACAGGGCCCTGAAGGAATATCGCACAGCTATCACACCTAGAGGTAATTAACGGTCGTACATGAAAGGTGCAAGAATCAATTTGTGATATACGATTGCGTATTATGACTGACCAGAGTGGTGAAGTTTGGTCAAACAATCCTCAAGAGCAACGTGGTGTTGGGGTGGGGGGGGGGGGGCTGGCTTCATCCAGCAGTAGATTGGCAAAAGGCTGTACACGATTTATTTATTTACTTTTACGTATGATGGCAATATAGTTCAAAAGCTCCATGCCACTGGAGGTCCTGCTGCTGCTGTCCACGACGAGAGGGCTTCAGCCAGAGAGAGAGAGTTCGTGTCGTTTTGTTATTCCTCCGTTGAAGGAGCACAGACCACAGTGATTTACTATACGGTCCACTTAAATTAAATATATAACATGCAGCGATTTGTCTATCCGCTGCTGGATGAAGGCCTCCCCAAGCCGCCGGCATAGCGTCTCACGTAGTGAGTTAGCGTCGACCACGGGCCGCCAAGGAAGAGCTTCGCTTCTGGGGAGTCGCTTCGAACCATTGAGAGGGGGTTACGTGAAGCGGTGAGGTTGGGGGTTGGGTTGGGGGGCATCTGGGGGTGGTGACAGGTAGCTGGGTCCAGGGGTGTAACTATGGTTGGGGGTATGTGGCAGCGTTATGCGACGCGTAAGGGCCCAGTTGGCTACGAGTGGGGCCCCGAATCAATAAGATAAAACATTTTTGGAAAAATTACAAAAAAAATCATTAAAAATTACCTGCCTCTGGCTATCGTCATATCAATAGAGGAGCATAAAGTTGGGTGATCCACCGCCTTTGAGGTAATGCTAGACTGGTGGGGCTGCCATGAAAGCAAAACGTATGATACCTTAGTTGTGAATATCGTACCTTTACATCTTTGTATTAATACTGTCACTGTGAGAACTGTCTTCCTCTAAACGCAATACAAATATATATATGTGTATATACTCTTTGGTTCTATTCGGTAAAGTCACATAGGTAAAAAATAAAACAACAAAAATTACGATGTTTCGGCCACAACACAAGCGGCCTTCATCAGGTGAAGGGACCAGACTGTCTCGAGGACAGCGCTGGAGTGAAACACAGCCAAGCTCAGACCGCGACCTTTAAGCTGTGTGAGAGTAATTAAGGTGCCTTGACAAAGGAATTAGCATAAAAAATTTGCATTTGATAGGCGGATTTAGCATGATGAAAGGTAGGGAGGGGGTCGACCTGTGCAGGCTGGCGAGGGGGCACGGCAGCGTCCACATGCTGGTGGTGTGAAAAGGGGAGTTTAAGAAGCTGCGAAAGTTTGGGGTACCACTACTTGAAAAATATACTGTACCATTAAAAAATTAGTTTAATGTTTGGTTCGATTTAGAACATCTTTCCAATGGTTGCTTAATTTGAAACCATCTTCTCGGTTGAAATTGTGCCTGTGTTTGTAGATCTGAATTGCCTCGTGAACAAATCTCTGATAAAAAAAATCTCAGATCTACAAACACAGACACAATTTCAACCGAGAAGATGGTTTCAAATTAAGCAACCATTGGAAAGATGTTCTAAATCGAACCAAACATTAAACTAATTTTCAATGGTACAGTATAATTTTCAAGTAGTGGTACCCCAAACTTTCGCAGCTTCTTAAAATCCCCTTTTCACACCACCAGCATGTGGACGCTGCCGTGCCCCCTCGCCAGCCTGCACAGGTCGACCCCCTCCCTACCTTTCATCATGCTAAGTCCGCCTATTAAATGCAAATTTTTATGCTAATTCCCTTGTCAAGGCACCTTAATTACTCTCACACAGCTTAAAGGTCGCGGTCTGAGCTTGGCTGTGTTTCACTCCAGTGCTGTCCTCGAGACAGTCTGGTCCCTTCACCTGATGAAGGCCGCTTGTGTTGTGGCGAAAACGTCGTAATTTTTGTTGTTTTATTTTTTACCTACGTGACTTTACCGAATAGAACCAAAGAGTATGGATCCTTGCAGTCACGAAAGCTTCATAACTAGAATATGTGTATATAGCCTACATATTATTGTACACGGGCTAAACACATCCGTAGCTATTTCAGTAAAAGTGAGTCGGGAGAAAGGAGGGGGGCACATTGTTAACTACCTCACCTGGTATGCAGGAGGTCGTGGGTTTGATCCCATCCCTGACGCCTGCTGCTGTATATTTGGAGTTTGCGTGTCGCTTTCCCTGTGGTTGTGTGAAATTTTCTCCGGGTCCTCCGGTTTCCCCCTCCATATTTAGAATCAACTTGCATTTAGAGTATTTTGCTGCAATACATTTTCACATGATAAGCCACTTCGTTGGGCTATCATTTGTGATGCCCAGGTCGCTTCTGGAAAGGAGATATATAACTCAGTGGGCCTAACCTGGTAAAATAAAAACAAATGTAATAGTTTAAATTTTGATTTAAAGCTTCCGTGACTTCAGGGATTCATATTCTTGGTTCTTTCGGAAAAGTCACGTAGAAGGGAAACAATAACATAATAATGTTTTATATTTGTATTATTTTATTGTTTCCTTCTATGTGACTTTACCGAAAGAACCAAGAATATGTAATAGTTTAGTTTATCTTGCACACCCCCTGTTGAAATAGGTTGTGATGCCCCTGGCTAGTTGACCAGGCGAGAACCTCTGTGACTGGAGGGACGCCGAGCATTGGGTATCGGGGGCATCGGGGCATGGTTCTGGCCACCCACCACCCGCCTCGTGTGCCGTTATCGGCCTTCATAGGTGCTGCTACTCGCTAGCAGCGCTTGCCCCAACAGTCTGTTGAGGCTGTCTTTGTGGGGTTTGCCCTTCACTGTACTCGGTGGTGCGGCCTAGCGGCGGCGCCTGTTTGCCGCTTGTTGGCGGAGAGGTGCGGCGATTCGAATTCCAGCGGCCGCCCGGTGTTGTCCTAGCCAGAATGAAACATACATGGCACCGGCTGCATCACGGCGAATGTTACAGATCCCGTGATGCCATTCGCCAGAGTAGGTCATTCATGTGTTCCAGGGCGTGGGCTGAATGTGAAAAACTACACTACAAATGACTCAGCTGGACTCTATATTTGTCAGAATCAGAATCTGTGTGTATTCTGGAGGAATCCGATGAGCTATGAAGGTTTTTTTCACAAATGCCCAATCATCATCACCTTCCCCCTGACCCCCTTACTGTGAAACATAGCAGGACCCCCCTAGTGAAGATGCATGGGACTGGGTGAGACTTTCCTGGGTAAAGCAAGTGTATTGTTAGTAAGGTCGAAAAACCCCTTTGGTCAATCGACTCCCATCCTATCGAGCCATCAAACCCCTCCATTTAAAACCCGTGCCTCTGGAAACTTCCATTCGGGGCCGCTCACGGTGGCTAACGGTGGGTCACCGTGGTCGTGGCTCTCTCATCCGACCCTGACGAGAGTGCAGGACCCCACTTCTCCCCACCAACTCTCCGTGTCTCTGCTGCAGACACCAGTGGTACTACGCTTCTGGCCGCTGCTGATCTGGCTGATCGGTGATGCCTCTCCGCTCTCATTCGGAGAAACCAACACTTGTTGCCCGCTGCCGGTGGATGTTTGCATCAAAGAGTGTGGAGAGAGCTGCCAGAGTGTGGCATTACAAAATAATTGCTCAAGTGGGGGGGTTGGGGGGCAATGACATGATAATGAGGGGTTGCATGCGGTTCTGTGTTTAGACGAGTGCGCTATCGTCCCGGATGACTGGAGGCGCGGTCTTGCGGTGCCTATCTGGAAAGGCAACAGTGACCAGTGGCATTGCAACAGCTACCGTACAGCATCAGTTACTCTGCTCTCGGTAACCTAGCAAGTTCCTGGCAGGGGTGTGCACCACTGGCAAAAGGTTTGCGACTGTCTGCTGTGAACTCGGCAGCTGAGAAACGTTGGCTTCACACCCAAACGGCCAACCAGTGACCCGATCCTAAGACCTGGACCCTTTGTTGAGCACCGTTGTGAGGGTCAGCAGGATCTGCCCATGGGCCTACACTCCAGCCGATGAAGGCCTTCTTCTACCTGCTGCGTCAGCAATTCTTCAGGGATAGCGCAGAGTCTGAGAGCGTTTCCCCCACTCCTCAGTCTGCTTCGGGAGGTTCCTGCGGCTTCGTGGAATTTCCGCAGCGGAGTGTCGATCTGGGCGGGTGGCACATGTTCAAGAGCTGAGAGTGCGGTGTATTGTGGCGAGTATAGTTCCTAGCCCCCCCAAAATGAGTGTTGGGGTGAGTTTGTTTCGCCCCAACGCCTCTCAGCACTTGCATGGCCTGGACGCACGGTCAGCTCGTGTTGGTGAAGTGGAGGTTACCAACGTTAACTATAAAAAACGAAAACAAATGTTTATTTCACCAGGTAAGGCCCACTGAGCTATATAGCTATTTTTCACAAGCGACCTGGGCACAAATTATAGCTCAACGAAGTGACTTAACATGTGGAAATATATAGCAGCCAAATACTATAAACGCATGTTGAATCCATATATAGAGGGAAAACTAGATAGAGACAGGAAGAGAGACATGCAAACTCCAAATATACAGCAGGCGTCAGGGTCGAGATCGAGCCTACGACCTCCTGTATACCAGGCGAGGTAGTTAACATCTCACCACCGCGGCACGTTTCTGACAAAGCCTGTGATTTTCCACCGGAGCTGCGCGATGTCCTTACATTATTCTCTTGAGATGAAGACCCTGGATGTGCTGAAGATGGAGCGATCGTGGCATTGGAGGTCTCCTGGGGGGTAAAAACTAAAACCCAGACTCTCCTCGACTCTCTGGAGGGTGTTGCGTAGTCTGCCCGAGTGTCTGGCGAACATATCGAGGTTGTGGACAGGTTAACTTACCTTTGAAAACGCTACCCGGATCAGCGAAGGCTCGGAACCGGTGTCTCAAGGTGACTGGGACTGGCTTATGGGTAATGAAGAATTTTCTTAAACGACGGTGTTATCTTATCTGAGCAGAAGGACAAAGCTCCGTGTTTTAAAAGTTTCCCGTGCCTGCTCTCGTGCCTCTCTGGAGCTGAGATTTGGACGTTCTGGGGATCATTGAGGGCACAACTGAACTCTTTTGATCCCAGGTCTCTTTGTAGAACGTTATGGGCAGCGATTGGATTAATCATCGTTTAACTGTCAGCTATGGCAGGAAACTCAGATGAGGCTCGCTAATTGCGTTATACGGGAACACCGATTACGAAACCTTTGGGCTTGTCGCTCCTCGCTTCCCCTTGGTTGGCCCTGCCCTACAAGTTCTCTGAGCTGGAGAACCTCGTGGATGGGGACAGGGGTAGGCGGGGGCAGGGGGGAAGGCCGAGGAGGCCCTGGCCATAGGCTTGTGGCTGCATCAGGTCACCTGTCACCATAGAGGCTCGGGGATAGGAAGGGGGTTGACTTGGGCGGAGCCCCGAGGGCGTTGGCTCCGGAGAGAGGATGCCGCGATGCACCCTCTCGGCAGAATTATTCGATCCTCGTCCTGACCACGCAATGACATTGTCACACGACGGTCAACCCGAGACACCCCGAGCTGACGTTTGGTTGAATGAAGTGCAGAGCTACGTTTGAACGTGACCGGGCTCACGCCACCGACGTTGAGCCAGTGTGAGCCGGGTTTAATCACAGTCGATATGCTCTGAGACGTAGGCTCATTCCCGGGTTACTCGTGGCAATGGCAGCGGTTATGCTCTCCGACCTCCCAGTGACCCGGCCGGCCCACCTGGTCGCGACCCGGCCAGCCCACGTGGCCGCTCAGACATTCATTTAATTGCAGCGCTCCTGTCGTATTTTGTGTTGTTTTACACAGGTGCCTCTTTACTGGGCACCTGTGCAAAAAGAGCTTCAGAGCTCATCGGATTCCTCCTCCAGGATAAACAGAAATTCCGATCCTGTCCTCTCTGCAGAGCCATCCCTGAGCGAGATGTCGCACAAGATCTACGCCTCTCGTATCTCGGGGACCGCTCCGCATCTCCTTCCAAGTGCCCCGCCGCTGCCCTGGCTCGACGGTGCCAAGACCCTGGCGCAGCACGGCCACGCGCACCACCCGGCCAGTGGCACATCCTGGCCGCTGGGACCACCGTTCGGCAAACCGCCACCACCGCCGCCACCTCCACCACCGCCGCCTCTTCAACCGGCCGCCATCGGAGCCGGAGTGGCGTACAGCAGCAGCCCTTCCTCGCTGACGCCCGGATACTCACCGAGTTACTCACCCGCTCACCACCACCACCCGGCTCACCACCTCCATCACCACCCTGCTCACCACCACCACCACCACGCTCGAGCGCACTTCTTCAACTTCGGAGGCGCGACGAGTCCGCCGATTAAAGACGGTGAGTTTCCTTACCCCCGCCACCACCAACTATGCTAACTCCTCACCTCACTGCACCCCCTTTCTGACTCTGCTGTGCTCATCTCGCTGTGAGCTTTGACCCCCTGCTCCCAGTGACGTCACTTTCTGCAGACCATTGCCATCTTCAAGGTGGGCTTGGTTCAGTTGAGGTTGGCAATTTTGGTGGAAATCGTTTTGGGAATTTCCAGTGAAGCATCGCGCGTTACGTTCTCATGAGGCGTGATCGCCTGAAGTCTTTGTTGAGGGGGTAAAGGAGTGCAATTAATTAAATTGTCCCAGGTAGGCTGACTGACGCACCTCTCCACGCTTGTCTCCACACTTTTTAAATGCCGTTCCACATCCTTTATCACTGTCCATGCTTCTGACCAAAACGACACAGCCGGTTATGTGCGCCGATTAAAAAATTAACTTTCAGGCGCATTGGGACATAACATTTCATTTCCCTCAGATAGACTCACGTCGTGCCTTTATCCAGCAGTGGATAGACCCCGACCGAAGATGTGTGGTGGTGATGATGATGAAGTGATACTTGTCCTTCACTTAGCAAATCTAATTGGTAAATGTTGAAAAAAAAAACGATGAGCGACCCCATTTACCGACACGTACAACAACTATAGCCTGGTTCCTGTAAAACACGCACATTGCTACAGTGAAGGAAAAAAGTATTTGATCCCCTGCTGATTTTTTACTTTTGCCCACTGACAAAGAAATTATCAGTCTACCATTTTAATGGTATGTTTATTTGAACAGTGAGAGACAGAATAACAACAACAAAATCCAGAAAAATGCATGTCAAAAATGTTATAAATTGATTTGCATTTTAATGAGGGAAATAAGTATTTGACCCCCTCTCAATCAGAAAGATTTCTGGCTCCCAGGTATCTTTTATACAGGTAACGAGCTGAGATTAGGAGCACACTCTTAAAGGGAGTGCTCCTAATCTCAGCTTCTTACCTGAATAAAAGACACCTGTCCACAGAAGCAATCAATCAATCAGATTCCAAACTCTCCACCATGGCCAAGACCAAAGAGCTCTCCAAGGATGTCAGGGACAAGATTGTAGACCTACATAAGGCTGGAATGGGCTACAAGACCATTGGCCAAGCAGCTTGGTGAGAAGATTACAACAGTTGGTGCGATTATTCGCAAATGGAAGAAACACAAAAGAAATGTCAATCTCCCTCGGCCTTGGGCTCCATGCAAGATCTCACCTCGTAGAGTTGCAATGATCATGAGAACGGTGAGGAATCAGCCCAGAACTACACGGGAGGATCTTGTCAATGATCTCAAGGCAGCTGGAACCATAGTCACCAAGAAAACAATTGGCAACACACTAGGCCGTGAATGACTGAAATCCTGCAGCGCCCGCAAGGTCCCCCTGCTTAAGAAAGCACATATACATTCCCGTCTGAAGTTTGCCAATGAACATCTGAATGATTCAGAGGACAACTGGGTGAAAGTGTTGTGGTCAGATGAGACCAAAATGGAGCTCTTTGGCATCAACTCAACTCGCCGTGTTTGGAGGAGGAGGAATGCTGCCTATGAACCCAAGAACACCATCCCCACCGTAAAACATGGAGGTGGAAGCATTATGCTTTGGGGGTGTTTTTCTGCTAAGGGGACAGGACAACTTCACCGCATCAAAGGGACGATGGACGGGGCCATGTACCATCAAATCTTGGGTGAGAACCTCCTTCCCTCAGCCAGGGCATTGAAAATGGGTTGTGGATGGGTATTCCAGCATGACAATGACCCAAAACACACGGCCAAGGCAACAAAGGAGTGGCTCAAGAAGAAGCACATTAAGGTCCTGGAGTGGCCTAGCCAGTCTCCAGACCTTAATCCCATAGAAAATCTGTGGAGGGAGCTGAAGGTTCGAGTTGCCAAACGTCAGCCTCGAAATTTTAATGACTTGGAGAAGATCTGCAAAGAGGAGTGGGACAAAATCCCTCCTGAAATGTGTGCAAACCTGGTGGCCATCTACAAGAAACGTCTGACCTCTGTGATTGCCAACAAGGGTTTTACCACCAAGTACTAAGTCATGTTTTGTAGAGGGGTCAAATACTTATTTTCCTCATTAAAATGCAAGTCAATTTATAACATTTTTGACATGCGTTTTTCTTGATTTTGTTGTTATTCTGTCTCTCACTGTTCAAATAAACCTACCATTAAAATTATAGACTGATCATTTCTTTGTCCGTGGGAAAACGTACAAAATCAGCAGGGGATCAAATACTTTTTCTCTCACTGTATACCACACATTGTTATACCACGACTGCCACCAATAACCCCAGAAGTGCCGGGCATGCATTAAGTCGTGGATTCGATCCCACCCCTGATGCTTGCATATTCTTCCCATGTGATATCGCGACAGTCCGTACCGCGAACCTATTATCTCTCCCTCCGCTTGCCGCAGGACTCGAGAAGGACTTGGAGGCCATGTCCGTGGTGGCAGACGGTGCTAAGGGAACGGACATCTTAGGCGGCGGTGGTGGCATTGGAATTGGCGGCGTCGTTGGAGGTGGCGGTGGTGGGATTGGTGTTGGCATCGGTGGCACCGTCACCACAACCCACGTGCCCATCCCCACGTACCCGGCGTACATCCCGGCCGGTACCGATTACGGCGCCGGCTTCTACCCGCATGCTCATCATCACCACCACCACGCCTACCACCAGCCCCACCACCACCACCACCACCATGCAGCGGCGGCAGCAGCGGCGGCGGCGGCGGCCGGGATTCTGGGCAGAGGCACGAGTGCTCATGGCTTCACCACCAAATCCAAGAGCAAGGGACGCTCCGGCTCAGGTGGGGGAAGACGCGAGCGGGCCACGGGCCCGCCAGTGTGACAAGGGGCGGCGATGGGGCCAACTGGCCAGGCTTCCCCCCCCGTACATGGTGGTGCTGGTGGTGGTGGACCTTATCTTCCCCTACGGATGAACTATCAGAATCAGAATATTTATACTGAAGGAATCCGATAAGCCATAAAGCTCTTTTTTCACAGATGTCCAGTAGGGGTGGGTCAGAACGTTCCAACAACAATACAAAACTTGAAAGTAGTGCAAAGTACAGGAAAGGTAAACAAATCACCCAAACACAAATACATAAACTAAACCACCGCCATCCTACCAAGTCGACTGAGATATTCACTTATTTTTCAGAAGCGACCTGGCCTGAAATCATAACTCAACAAAGTGGCTTATCACACGTGGTATTGAGATGTGTTTTGGATTCAAAGTATTTAAGTTAGATTTCGGACCGATTATTGGATTTCGGTATCATCCGAAAGATCCTGGATTCGACTTTCAGATTTTACCGATTGTTTTATAAAAGCCTCCCCATGTCATGTCAGACGTGGGGCTCGTTTGACCATACTTCATCAACATATAGACACACACATACATACCACGCTTGTCAGTGGAAGTTGTATGCCAACCATGCTAATCGGAGGTGCGGTTGAAGTTGACTTGTTCAAATGACACTCGCCCCTGATGGTAGCCATGCTCGGGCATGGCAAGTCACACTGATGGTAGCCATGCTCGGGCATGGCAAGTCACACTGATGGTAGCCATGCTCGGACATGGCGAGTGACACTGATAATTGTGCAAATTATTCGAAATACATAAATCAATTGCAGCTCAATGCGGCCAGTCGTGAATGATTGGGGATGAAAATCCGGCCTACGATTGGATAAGAGATCTGTGGAAAGGCAGCCCCTTCCAAACAAATGTCTCTGACTGTCACTTACAGGCGAGATTTTAACACCCCCATAGTTGCTATGACGTGGCACGCGCATGGGGAATGACACAGGTTTGTGCTGATACCCAAATTTGTGTTGATAACCGGGTTCGTGTTGACAACTGGGTTCGTGTTGATACCCAGGTTCGTGTTGATACTCAGGTTTGTGGGGTGGCAGAGTTCCGACCGTTGGCACAAACCCGGACGTATTTCCCAGTAAGCAACGATGCCCCTTACCCCAAAACCGTGCAGCATCTTGGCGCAACACCGGCAACTGGGTCTCATCACGAATCAATCCCTGCCACTCGAACAACGCAGACGCCAATTCACGGAACTGTCCAGGTCAAACTCGGACAGGTAGTAACCCGACGTGGCGAGGGTTTTGGAGTGTGTTGGAGTGTTTGGGGGGTAGTGTCAGTTACGTCATGCCGTTTCAAACGACTACGGTGTCGACACATTGTGATATATTTTTGTCGACGCTGTATGTGACGCACATACTTGCTGAGCACCAGTTGGATATGAGTTTGTGTCAAGTGTCTGGAGATTAGGGGGGTCTCTGTAGGTGGGGGGGGGGACTCTGTGGCATGGCTCGGTGGGATTCTGTAGGGAGGGCACTGTTGGTGGCAGTGCAGGGGGGTTCTGTGGGGGGACTACTGTGGGGGGGGGGGGGGTGTTCTGTGGGCGGGGCTCTGTGGGGTGGCTCAGTGGCGGGGGGGGGGGTCTGTGGAAGGGGAGGGGGGTCTCTCTGTGGTGGAGTTTTACAGGTCTCTAATTGCATTATGAATGTACCCACCCCTTACTGGACATCATAGCTCATCAGATTCCTCCTGCAGGATAAAGGTTCTCATTCTGACTAGCCGAGACAGTGTTTTGATGGATTTTTCTGTGTATATAGAAACGTGCATTGAGATTACACTGTTTTAATATAAATTTGGCTGCTATAAAATTCCACATTACAAGCCACGTTATTGTAGCCAGGTCACTTAAAAAAAAAAGTTAATACTTAAGTGGGCTTTACCTGTTAAGAAAAAAAAGTTTTGTTTTAGTTGTATATATATTTTTAAAATGATTTGTTTACCTTTCCTATACTTTTTACTCCTGCCGTGCTTTTGTATTGTGTTAGTCGCTGTAACGTTCTCACCCCTTGCTCCTACTGGGCGTCTGTGAAAAGTGCTTTATGGCTCATCGGATTCCTCACGCAGTACAATAAATATTCCGATTTCTGATAAAAAAAAAACACCACAGCGACGCTGCCGTGCGCTCCTCCTCGTTCCCTCTCCCCGCCCCCCCCCCCTTCTTGCAGCGCTGAGCGAGCCTCATGAGTCCGTTCCGGGGGGTTCGTGTGCCCTGGCAGACGGGCGCGAGTGCGTGAACTGTGGCGCCACCTCGACTCCGCTGTGGCGTCGAGACGGCACGGGCCACTACCTGTGCAACGCGTGTGGCCTCTACCACAAGATGAATGGGCAGAACCGGCCGCTCATCAAGCCCAAGCGGCGCCTGGTGAGGACTTTGCAGCGACAGGCTAGGTGCACGTCGAGGCTGTCACGTGGCCGCGTGCGGGAAGGCTCGCAGCTTAGCAAGGACAGGTCCCCGGTGTTGTGGGTTGACTGACCAAGATGACTTTGGCAGATGCATGACCCGTGACTATTTTAGTCGCCCTGGTGCTTAGCTCGTTGTTTAACACGTAGGATAAACGACACGTTTTATTTAGTAATCCAACCCAAACACCTTTATTAAGAATACTGTATCTCGTTGTTGTTGTGAGTATCAGTTACACACCAACGTGGTCATGAGCAGGAATCAAACCTGGCGACCCGGGTTCGTAACGCAGTGTGCTAACTGCTCCCCACAACAAGACAAATATCGCCCTTGTAGCCTCAACTGATTTTTGGGGCAAGTGCTGTTAGTGAGCTCCTATTAAGGCCGGCACGGCACACGAGGGGGTGCGTGGCCAGCACCACTATATAGACGCACAGACTAAGATCTCCTTATAGCCTACAGAGACTGTTTAGGGCTGTTAGCGACGACTTGTGAATGCCGAGGTGGCACAGTAGGGAGTGGTGTGGTTAGAACCACACGCTCGGCCACCTTTGTCTCCCCTGTGGCGATGCTTAGACACCGCACCAGGTACTCATTTGAGGTACTCATTTGAGTCGACCTAGGGAAGGCCCAGGACCAGTTCAGATTATCGTCACTGGTGTTAACCATATGCGGAAATCGAACTTGAGTGCCAGGTTCGTAGTGCAGCGTGCTACCCGCTACTCCCTTGCTCCCCACTCACACAAGCACATCTATACACACCGCCCACTAACCCCTTTACCACCCACACGGTGCGGCGTGCAGTCGGCGTCGCGGCGTGCCGGCACGGCGTGCGCCAATTGCCAGACGACGACCACCACGCTGTGGCGGAGGAACCCCAATGGGGAGCCGGTGTGCAACGCGTGCGGCCTTTACTACAAGCTACACAATGTGAGCGCGCACGGGCACACATGGACATTTACGCACAGGCATGCATGCACGGGCACGCACCGCAAGTTGATGGGTTTACATGGCACAATAAGCACCCTCCCCAGTCGCATTAAGCAGCATCACCCTCTACTGGGACACTCTTGCGCACTCTGTGTTCACCAACGGTACGTACGATTTTATTGTTTTAAAATTCCGATTACCACCCCCACCGACCCTGCTACCGCCCCCCTCTCCTCCCACAGGTGAACCGACCGATGTCGATGAAGAAGGAAGGAATCCAGACTCGCAACCGCAAGATGTCGAGCAAATCCAAGAAGGGGCGCAAGCTGTCAGACGACCCCGACTTCGACCAATCACGCGCGGCCGCTCTCCTTGACGCCAAACAGGGGCCGCCGATGTTCGGCGGCGGTGGCGGCGGCGGTGGCGGCGGCGGTGGCTTCTCATCGATGGGCCACCACCACCCACACCACCATCCGCACCACCACCCGCACCACCACCACCCGCACCACCTGAGTCACGTGACCCACTTTGGCGCAGCAGCGATGGGGGCGTCGGGTCACGTGATGGGGGCGGCCGCCGGCGGCGGAGTTCATGCGGGAGGGGGCGGCCTGGCATTTGCCCCGTCGACGCATCACTCCAGCATGATCACCGCCATGGGTTAGGTTATCGTTAGTCCAGTGTGGTCACTGCTACGGGTTAGTGCGATCACCACCATAAGCTCGTTTATTGGACAGATCACAATCAGTCCACCATCATCGCCACCGTGGGCTGGATCAGCAGCGAGGAAGCTTATCCTGTGTGGAGGACAGATGCATGCCGCTACTTCATTTCACACTGTCTGCAGTGGGCCCCATGAGACCAAGCGCTCCAGAGCGCTTGGTCTCATCCGCCACTGCAAGTGTCTTAGCCGGATGAATTGTGTGTTAGAGCGGGGGAGGGGGGAGGATTTTGTTTTGTTGGCATTACGTTTATGAGCAATGGGGATTGTCAAATTAACGATGGCATTGTTGGTGAACAATGACTATTGGTGAACAGCGGCACTGTGGTGATGGACCAACTGCCTTCAGGTTCACTTGACCAGCAATCTCTTCATTTGGCCATCCGGACTCATGAACCCCGCGCTTAACAAATTTAAGAAAAGACGCTATGACCTTGTGACAAAAATGCCACATCCCGATGATGGGCAGCGGTACCTCCAAATGAAGGACACCCACTCTTGACTTCCCATAGAGTGCTGCTCGTTCCATCTGCGATGCTGATAATGATGACGACGAAGATGACGATGCTGATGATGATGACCATGATGGCAATGCTGATTATGATGGCGGATATGATTATGACGACGACAACAATACTACCATGAAGATTACGATGGACCCAGTCGAACCCGCAACCCTCCCAGCTCAGCAGCGCACCGCGTCGCCCGCCCACCCTGGCTCATGTATTATGTTGGCGCTTGCCCCTGGAGAATGGGCGTTGAACGGCAGCATTGGAGCGGTGAGGAATGGCCCACAGGGGGCTGTGACTTGTGGTTGCCAAAACGTCAAACCGTGGTGCCCGCGCGATGACACCGGCGCTGCCCGTGCGTCGATCGTTCGACCGGCAGCGGTTCAGATTGTCCACCGTGAGGCGACTCCGCTGGCTTACTCACCAACCTCGACGCGAATGCAGAAACGCTGACGATCAACCCCCACCGCTGTACGCAAGAAGAAGTGTCCATTCAGGTCTATAGGTCTCTGTGTGGCTCTGTGAGTCTTTGTGCGAGTCTATGGGTTTCTGTGCGAGTCTGGGTCTCCGTGCAAGTCTATAGGTGTCAATGCAACTCCATGGTGTCCTGTGCGAGTCTATAGGTCTCTGCGAGTCTAAAGGTCTCTTTGTAATGATGTGAATCTCTGTGCAAATCTATGGGTCTCTGTGTGACTCCATGGATTTATGTGTGAGTCTACAGGCCTCCGTGCGACTCTATAGGTCTCTGTGGGAGCCTTTATCTTACACAATGGCCCACGTAAGTAGCACCACTGCCCACTTTGATTATTCTCGAGCAGTAGCAGAGGCAATTTCAGTCACAAGCTTTTGGAAGATGTGGGGCCACGGTGCTGTAGCCTAGCCACCCACTGGTGGCTAAGACAGCTGAGCAGGCTGCTGCCACCACGTGTATGTACTGTATGTAATGTACCAAGCACCAGTTGTGTGTGTGTAAATATACACGGCCCTTGTACATATCCTATTGCTTCGTGTATATTGCAGTGTCGTTATGTACACACTGCCCAACCCCCCCGCCAACACGCTCACTGTCGTGTACATATATAATGTGTGTAATGTATATTGTGAATGCAAATGCTTTTACGAGTCGCTCGCTTGCTCGCTCGTTCCAAACGGGAGTGTTTTCATTTCATTCCGCTCGAACGACGTAAAATGTAGGAGCAATCCTGGAAGAGAACTCGGTAACCACCACCCACCATCTCGATCCATTAACTTGGTAACCACCACCCACCATCGTGATCCATTAACTTGGTAACCACCACCCACCATCTCGATCCATTAACTTGGTAACCACCACCCACCATCGTGATCCATTAACTTGATAACCACCACCCACCATCTCGATCCATTAACTTGGTAACCACCACCCACCATCGTGATCCATTAACTTGGTAACCACCACCCACCATCTTGATCCATTAACTTGGTAACCACCACCCACCATCGTGATCCATTAACTTGGTAACCACCACCCACCATCTCGATCCATTAACTTGGTAACCACCACCCACCATCTCGATCCATTAACTTGGTAACCACCACCCACCATCGTGATCCATTAACTTGATAACCACCACCCACCATCGTGATCCATTAACTTGGTAACCACCACCCACCATCGTGATCCATTAACTTGGTAACCACCACCCACCATCTCGATCCATTAACTTGGTAACCACCACCCACCATCGTGATCCATTAACTTGGTAACCACCACCCACCATCTCGATCCATTAACTCGATAACCACCACCCACCATCGTGATCCCTTAACGGAGGGGAGATGTCCAAAATCCTTGCCTGTCATTCGCAATCTTTTTTTGGGGGGGGGGGGGGGTTGTACAATTGCAGAAGTAAAATGTGTGTTGTGCACCCCACCTCCACCTGACATGGTCAATTCGTGATGTATGGACAATTCGCTGGTGGTTACAGCTGGCGTCCCTCTCTGCGCATCCGATCAGCGAAACGTTGTCGCGTGGGGAGCAAATGCGCCAATCGATTTGCTTTTATCGGCAGAAGCGGGTTGCATTGAAAAGCGAGCACAACATTGGACGACGTTTTGGTCGTTTCGCTGACGACTACATGCAACAGCTGCAGCATCATCATCAGGCGTTAACAAAAGCGTAAAAATAACTTCCTGATCTGAGTCCTTACATTATGCTATTGTTTTGTTTTTCATTATACAGTCTATTCTCCTAGAACGCGGTAGTAGTTGCGTTATTGGAAAAAAAACACGTTACAATGAATAATATAGCATAAAAAACAGTCCGCAATAACACGTGAGATGTATACACAGACTGAACAAAGACTGAGGCGCGTGGGTAGCATCTAGAAGCATCCAGCAGCATCCCACCTTGTGTGATCATACGCGCAACGTAGTTCCGTTCACTCGATCGCGTTATATCCAATTCGCATCACGTTATAAAAATGTGTTCCCGAATACAAAAGACCCAGGGTCCGCCCGCGATCACACTGGAAAGACCAAGTGGTGCACCTGGCCGAGGAGAGACTGGCGATCCGGGAGCCACAGTTGATGCCGCTGGCAGAGGACAAGGCAGGATGGAAGGTCTTGGTGGAGTCGCCGCCCCTGCAACCCTGTTCAGTTCAGAAAAGCGGGCCGATATTGATTGAATTCATTGATCGCGTTGTTTCCAATTTGTGTTGTGAAAACAAGAGGCGGCGTTTCAGGAGAGCGGACTGTATTCAGTCGCGATTGAAAGCTTGTGTGGCGAAACAGACACGGTCCGCTCCACGTGTATTGTAGGCAGGTGATCATTCCCTCGCTCTCCCTCCACTCGCTCGCTCTGCCTCTGCTCAACCAGAGCTGACTTTCTCGACAATGAGCTATTCTGGGTTATTTTGGTCGAGGGCACCGCCGATGTTTATTTGGGTATGTGTGCATGCGTGTGCGCATCCGCCGCACCTGTCGGTGCCGGTTCGTGGCTCCACGTTGAGGAGGCTACGAATTCCGCCTCGGGGTTTTTCCAGTCTCGGGAAATAACGCACCGCAGGTGGTCTCGCTGAGAAAATGGAATGCACTGGCCAGTACTAGAGACCCATATACCCACACAGAGACCCATGGACTCACACAGAGACCCATAGACTACCACAGAGACCCATAGACTCATAGAGACCCATAGACTCGTACAGAGACCAATAGACTCACACAGAGGCCCATAGACTTGCACATAGACCCATAGACTCACAGAGACCGATAGACTCACACAGAGACCCATAGACTCGCACAAAGACCCATAGACTCACACAGAGACATATGGGCCCACACAGAGACCCATAAACTCGCATAGAGACCCATAGACTCACACGGATATCTATATGTCCACGCAGAGTAACTGGAATGCACTGGCAGTGGCCCCCATAGAGAATAAGCATTGGTGCATTTTTATCACCAATACACGTTGCCTCTGTGTTCTAATTATCAATTTGTCCCACACGGAGACCCATAGACATGCATAGAAAGCCCGCCACTGGTGCATCATTATCATCACACGCTGCCTCTGTTTTAATTTTCAGTTAGTGCACCTGCACGCGCGAGCACCCGTGGCTACAAAAAATCCGGGGTGGAATTTGTAAGCTGCCTGAACCTGGAGCCACACTCAAGCAGCACTGATGCACGGCTTTAACGTTTTGCTAGGTCCGCTTTTTATGCGTTCGCGTGAACGAGTGGACTAAGTTGAGATCAGTTCTGGACTCAAACGTGTTGGGGGGATTGGGCAGGAAGGTTTGACAGGGAGAGCGGAATTGTGTTAGCCATTGTGACTCTTTGTCCGATGTTTTAAAACAACACCAAAGAAATTCCCACAAAATTCACGAAAGCAAATTCACACAGTCCGCATTTTCAAACGCTAAACAGTATTAAAGAGGAAACAGAAATGGGGCTCACGCATAGTTCAACCCGCTCCCAGTGCCGCTCGCATCACGACAGATACAACTTAAAAACAAATAACTTAACTTATTCCGCTAAATGTCAGTGGCAGAGACAAAGTAATGGAGTGGCATCAAAAGGGGGGGAACTCGCCCGAGAAGATATTTTTCCCACCGCGGAGACGGGAGGAGGTAAAATCGACTCGTGCCACGTGCCGGATGGGTCGCTGCATCGTGCCACAGCTTGGGGGAGCTTTCATCCAGCAGTGGATAGATCATGGCTCACGATGATGATGAAGCCCTGTTGACGTTTTATATCAACTTGTTGATATTGATCGTTACCCTCGTTAATGCGCGCATCGAGTCGCGGGTGGGAGGAACGTTAACGTTTGGCCATTCGCAATTTGCCGTCATTGTAACCGGTTCCCGCGACCTCTGCAGCCACTAGAGGCCGCTGCAGTCACCACGACTCACCGATTGGTTCGTCGATTAAAATATCGCGTGCGCCACAATTTATAAATCACTACGCATGCAAATGGCATGCTAATTTATATGAAAGTTAAGTATTCGGGCTAAATATAGAAAATTAAAGCGCACAAATCGAGACGGCAACATGGAGAATCAATAACAGAACGAGACGAGAGAAAAAAACATCACATCAGCCATGGTTAATCGACTGCTGGATGAGTACCTCCACCAAGCTGAAGCCACCTATCACGATCCTGTACACACGAGCTGAATAAATCGCTCCATATCCCTCGGTGGACACGGCCTCTTGGTAGACAAACCATCGATCTGTATCGCTGGGGAGGTGAACGCTGATGCGTGTCCAGAGAGGAGAGCGACGTAACTGAATGAAGTTTTTCATGAATAAAGCACTGTAAACAATTAAAGATTCTAACAAAATAAGGAACGAAAAACAGCACGTGTTTGTTCTCATATTTAAAAACGTAAAAATAGCGTTCCGTTCCAAGATAATCACAACATTCCTTTATCAGTGTTCTGTCCCAAGGTTATAATAACATTCCGTTCCACGACAATGACATTCCGTTGCGACATGTTCACGTTCCGTTCCAAGACGCACAATGGGACCGACGTCACAGGGCGCGTGACGTGCGCCGACGCGAGATGACGTCACACTTAATGACATCACGATCGCCTCGATGTTGTGAGGCGACCTTTCGGGCCTTATGTTGCTGCGTCAGGTTTTTGGGTCAACGCTTTGAATCAATTTTTTCCGCATTTCTCAAAAGTTCACATTGGATCATCATTACGAGAGTTTTCGTGACCTCTGTCCCAACCCCCCCCCCATGCCTTCACGCTTCGAACCTTGGTTGGAAATCGTTAACAACAACAACAAGCAGTTTGTTCTGAGCTGTGCTTTACTAAAATAACGAATTAACGTTGCAGAGATATACAATTGTATTATTATATGTTGCAAATGAAGGGATGTTTGATGATTATGTTAATAATAAAGTTTTTGAAATAAAATTTAAATCAGTTTTGATTGTCTGTAGACCCTATCAGAGACCGGTCAGTCTGTCCTTGTCTTTAGGCCTTACGTATACGACGAAATAACACAGCGTGCGCTCCACAGACAGCCCCCCCACGAGCCTACTTGCTGTACTGGGGCGCCGCGGTGGCGAGGAGGTACTGGGTTCGATCTCGGACCTTCACGATGTCTGCTGTTATATCTGGAGTTCGCGTGTTTCCTCTCTCTCTCTCTCTGGTGGTCTCGTGCATTTTTCTCCACGTTTAAATGAATTAGCCGTTGCTAAAAAAAAAAAAACCACGTGTGATGATGATGATGAAGATATCAGCCGCTGCGACGAGCTATCAAGTGCGGCCAGTTCGCCTCTGAAAACGATCTAATAGCTCGGTGAGCTTTACCTATAACAAAAAGTGTTTTGTTGTTTAAACTTAATTCTACAAGCTTCCACCTAATTGCCCTGTAGGCAGATGTTTCAAAAACTGGATCCGTCTCTGCTTGTTCCATCAACCCCACCCTTGCTAATGACTGACTTGCAGGGATGCGTAATGGCCACCACGCCCATCTAATCTGCTGCTCCTTCAGGCTCACAATTACACGATAACATTTCCACTGCTGTGTGGGATTTGAGAATCTTTCCAACTTGTTTTTTTTTTCTTTGAACTGCCGCGCCAGAAGATGGAATCAAAAATGTAATAAGAAGTACGCAGCTATTTGTGCTTTATGCAAAAAAAAACCCATCAGTAGTTACTGAATAATTGCACTGTGGTCATCTTGCCTTCGGCAGACCATCAAGATGAATGTGACCGACTGATAGCAGCAGTGATACAGAGATATGTAGACCTATTTCATCCTCAACGGGAATCATCAGTAGCACAGTAAAGTCACCAATGCTCTCCACTGCTGCCAAGTCTGCCTCTGGGAACCGAAAATGTGGAGTCCTCACATCCGCACTAAGAGGCCCACATTAGCTTGCCGATTGCTAACAATAATCACATTTATATATTGCAAGAAACCCCCATCGTAACGAAATCATAGTGCAGGCCGGGAAAAAAAGAGACCACGAGTTTTAATGAATGCGTAACAAACGCTCAGCCTTTGTGCATATGCACAAAACCATCAAAAGTTTCTCAAGAGCTGCATTTCGGTCCATCAAAGTCAAAATGTTACCTACGACGGCAATAGCAGCGATACGAAGATAAGACAACTGGGGGCCGGTTTCGTCATTATTAACACTCATCAGCACAGTGAAAGCCACCAATGCTCACTGTTGCCAAGTCTCCCCAGAGGCATTAGGGGCCGGCGCTAGAGGAATCATTCGCCCATTCTCGCGGCGCGGGACCGAGACTAAGTAGAGGAGTAGCCTTTGGAGGGGGGAAACAGGCGCAGTAAAGATGGAGTAGTGAAGTGAGCTCGCCTGCGGAGACTAGACCGACTGCTGCAGTCCGAGGCCGTGACACTTGGCGACTAGACTGGGGAGGCCCTCATCCAGCAGTGGATAGGGGCGGCACGGTGGCGAGACGTTAACTACCTCGCCTCGTATGCAGGCGTGGTCGTGGGTTCGATCCTGACACCTGCTATATATTTGGAATGTGCCTGTCTCTCTCCCCGTGGTCGCGTGGATATTTATTCAGATTCTCCGGTTTTTCCATCCACATTTAAAAACTGTACGTTATATATTAGCTGCTAAATGTCCACTTCGTTGAGCTAACGTTTGTGGCCAGGTCGTTTACGAAAAAGAGCTATATAGCTCAGTGAGCATTGCCTGATAAAAAAAAAAACATATAGGATCGATCATGACTCATGATGATGATGATGTTGATTACTATGATGCTGCTAGTCGTGATTATGATTTCGATGATGCTATGCTGCTACTACTGCTGATGGCATACATCATGCTGCTGCTACTACTGCAGCCACTGCTGCTGATTATAGAGATACTGCTGCTCCTACTGCTAATGATATTGATTATATTTCGATTTAAAGCTAACGTGAATGCAAGGATTCATCTTCTTTGGTTCTTTCGGTAAAGTCACGTAGAATGAGAATAAAATAATAAATTGATAAAATAAAATAACACAATAATATTCTCACGACGTTTCGGCCACAACACAAGCGGCCTTCATCAGGTGAAGGGACGAGACTGTCTGGAGGACAGCGCTGTCCTCCAGATACGTCGTGAGAATATTATTGTGTTATTTTATTTTATCAATTTATTATTTTATTCTCATTCTACGTGACTTTACCGAAAGAACCAAAGAAGATATTGATTATGCTGCTGCTGATGATGATATTGATTATGCTGCTGGTACTAATGTAGCTACTGCTACTGATGATATTAATTATGCTGCTACTACTGCTACCTATATGATATTGATTATGCTGCTGCTACTGCTGCTGATGACATTAATTATGTTGCTACTGCTGATAATATTAATTATTCTGCTGTTACTGCTGCTGACTGTATTAATGATGCTACTGCTGCTGCTGATATCGATTATGCTGCTGCTGATTATGATGATGATTCAGATTATGGGGGAACTCCAGGGCCGAGTAAAACTATGGAGAGGCAGAGAGACAGTCCTCCATCTCTCGCGCCGATCGTTGCCACACTCACAGGGGTCGGGTTTGTGAAACCTCGGGGAGGTGGGGAGGGAGGGAGGTGGGGAGGGAGAGTGAGTGAGAGCTGGGTTGGGAAATCAGGGGGCCCACACCGCCCAGTGACCGCACTTTGATCTGATTCCTCACTCTGGCAGCAACAACAACAACACCACACCGGCGACTTTCGCACGAGCCGGCGGTAACACCGTTGCAGAAGTTCGCGGTTTCAAATCAAGCGGCAGCACTGGTTAATCCTGTAGGTGGCGCTACGGTTGCGAGATGTTAACTACCTTGCCTGGTATTCAGTAGGTCGTGGGTTCGATTCTACCCTGACGCCTGCTGTATTTTTCGAGTTTGCATGTCTCTCTCCCCGTGGTCGTGTGGATTTGTATCCGGGTCCTCCGGTTTTTTCCCTCCACATTTAGCAGCACGCGTGTAGTGTCTTGTAAAATCACTCAGTCGGACACGTTGTTATAGATCACCTGCTTACACTTTATTACGCTCTTCTTGCACCAGTTGTCGGCACCCCTGTCTCTGTCTATACGGTCACTTTTGTTGACCCTTATCTACTTTACACTTCGCTAACCTGCCTGTGGTAGCTCTTCCTCTCAGCAGCTCCACACTCACAACTCCGCACACAGCAGCGCTCACACAGAGCTTGCACACAGCAGCGCTCACACAGAGCTTGCACACAGCAGCGCTCACACAGAGCTTGCACACAGCAGCGCTCACACAGAGCTTGCGCACAGCAGCGCTCACACAGAGCTTGCACACAGCAGCGCGCACACAGAGGTCTCGCTCACACAGGGCTTGCACACAGCAGCGCTCACACAGAGCTTGCACACAGCAGCGCTCACACAGAGCTTGCACACAGCAGCGCTCACACAGAGCTTGCACACAGCAGTGCTCACACAGAGGCTTGCACACAGCAGCGCTCACACAGAGGCTTGCACACAGCAGCGCTCACACAGAGCTTGCACACAGCAGCGCTCACACAGAGCTTGCACACAGCTGTGCTCACACAGAGCTTGCACACAGCTGTGCTCACACAGAGGCTTGCACACAGCAGCGCTCACACAGAGCTCGCACACAGCAGTGCTCACACAAAGCTTACACACAGCAGTGCTCACACAGAGGCTTGCACACAGCAGCGCTCACACAGAGCTTGCACACAGCTGTGCTCACACAGAGCTTGCACACAGCTGTGCTCACACAGAGGCTTGCACATAGCTGTGCTCACACAGAGCTTGCACACAGCAGTGCTCACACAGAGGCTTGCACACAGCTGTGCTCACACAGAGCTTGCACACAGCAGTGCTCACACAGAGCTTGCGCACAGCAGCGCTCACACAGAGGCTTGCACACAGCAGTGCTCACACACAGCTTGCACACAGCAGCGCTCACACAGAGGCTTGCACACAGCAGCGCTCACACAGAGCTCACACACAGAGGCTTGCACACAGCTTCGCTCACTCTGCGCTGCTGCTCTCGCCTACGTTCCCTCAGACCCACTCACTCGTCCGATCCAGGAGGGGGGATCAACTTTCACCCGCCCGGCGACTCGTGAGGGTTGAGGTCCGTCCCTGGCTTGAGCGCAGCAGCGAGATGTCTTCACCTTGGTCCCAGCAACCTGAACTCCCGCGCCACTCTCACACGCCTCCTTATAGCCTCCTCCCCTGTCAGGCCATCAATCACCCCTTATTGCACGTCTCCCTGGCAACACCTCCGGTGTCAGCGTGCAACCCCAGGCCGACCCCATCTGCACCCGATTCTCCCCTTAATGAGGTGAAGGTTTGCTCGTGCAACCTCACGTTGCACACCTGCCTGCCCTCGGTTGCCCTCGGCCAACAGTGTGCACCGCGTATTTTACCACACGACATCGTCCCCCTCCCCACGAATAAAAACGCCGCCGTCTCGGCTAGCAATATACATAACCCCTAACACAACGCTGTCATGACCAGTGACTGACCCCTAACAACAACACAACGTAAGCGGTGACCCTGAACAATAACAGTAACAAGAACAAGGGAATGGGGAATTAACGAAAAACGATGCTTCGCGAACGAGTGTGCGCAGCAGGGCCGTCCCCGCGGGTAGAGACGGGTCCGCTCGAGTGTGATGAGTGGCCCGCCGAAGGAGTCTGCAATGCTCCATCCATGGCCGTTAGATCCTCCGGTCCTGCAGGCGGTACAGAAAAATCCTCCTCGCGTCCTGTTACTTTAGGCGTGTTTTTAATCGCGACGGATGCACAAACCAGCGCCACCCGCCTAATCGGATATGCACACACTGTGGTCGCTGAACCTCAATGACTTCGACGGGTCCATGCCAGGGACGGTACAGTTTCGGGGAATTGCCCACAGGCACCTGGGGGCAATGTAGCCAAGCCTCGTCCCCCACTTGCCACGGTATTCCTGGCCATCCCTGACCCCTTAGCCGCTCGTTACAAGCCTGTCTGTGGGCCAACCACAGCTGCTCCAGTGTTTTCAACATGGGGTCAGGCACTGCCGATCCTTTCCGCGGGGAGCTCAGTCCCAACTGAACTTGCACAGGGGGTTCAGGCTCCCTCCTATACATCAAATAAAACGGTGAGAAACCCGTCGAGGCATGGGAAGCAAGTCTGTAAGCTGCAAGGACCCCCGGGATGTGCAGATCCCAGTCCGACTGTTCCTCAGTCACTTGCTGGCCTAGCATAGCAGTGAGGGTTCTATGCAACCGCTCAACCATCCTGTCAGTGAGGTGTGTATTTTCCGCATGCCCAATGACTCACACACCTACTGGAGCAATTTGGAGGAGAAATTCCTGCCCTGATCCATGAGCAGTTAGTTGCTCCGGGGCCCCCTTATCCAGGACATTGCCATTCACAAAGGCGTCAGCTATAGACGCCTTTGTGAACCAAGGGCCAGGCCATAGGCCAACGAGTCAGATATTCGATCCCCACGAGGAGGTACTTGTGCCCTCTCCGGGAGACCGGAAAGGGACCCAAAATGTCCAGGGCCACCAATTCATTCACCCGTGATACAACAATGGACTGTAACGGAATATGCGGTCGCGGGGCAGGAGATTTCCGAGGCGCACAATCGACACAACCAGTAAAAGTCTCTTTTCAACGTCACCAACGTTTTATGCACACCCAGATGCATTAACTTTTCGTATACGACCTTCGTAAGTTTACCCCTAAGGACCCTGGGTACGATCAAGGAATATCGCTCGGACTCCCCCTCCCACCGCATGAGGAGTCTTTCACGCAGCACGATGGTTGGGCGACCCGCAGGCCCCGGTCCCCGAGAAGCACGCCGGCGCAACGTCAACAGCGAGGCATCATCAACCTGCAGCTTAGCCCACGTCTCAAGGTCAAGATCTATAATAGAAACACATGGCGACTGAGCGCTCGCATCCCGCGTTTTCCCTGCTGCTGCGAGCGCTATGGGCGCCTCCCCTTGCGAGGGCTTACATCTCGACGTGCCTGAAGCACACGTGCAGGCGGCATGGGGCAGCAACCAGGACAAGACGTCCACATTGACGTGCCGGTTGCCTTTCCTGTTCACCACTGTGAACGAGAATCCCTGGAAGATCTCGAGCCATCAGGACAACTGCCCAGATGGCTGGTCAATGCGCAGGGAGTACTGGAGGGCCGCATGGTCCGTGCGGACTACAAAGTCCCGTCCGTACAAATAGGGACGATAGAACTGAACGAAATTAACCATGGCCAGTAATCCCTGCACGTGATGCAATAGCGCTGTTCAGCAGGAGACAAGACTTGACTGCCATAAGCAACCACTCTCTCCGTTTTCTCAATAAGCTGGGAAAGAACCGCCCCGATGCCCGTATTGCTGGTGTCAGTGTCCAAAACAAAGGGTTTAGCGAAATCGGGGTACGCGAGTGGGGGGGGGGGGGGGCATCGGTGAGGGCATCACAGAGGGCGAGGAAGGAATCCTCTTCAGCCTTATCCCACTGAAATATCTGGCCCTTGGCCGTGAGGGCATGCAGCGGTTTAGCAATGGTGGCAAAACCTTTAACGAACCGCCGGTAGTAAGACGTGAATCCAACGAAACTGTGGACGTCTGATACCGATTTAGGCGCCTGCCACGTGCGCACACACGAAGTCTTTTCTGGATCCGTGGCGACACCGACCACACTAACTATATGGCCCAAGTACTTTACCGATGTCTGAAGCAAATGGCATTTCTGTGGCTTTAATTTCAATTTGGCCGCACGCACTCTCGAAGACCGAGTGCAATCGCTGCAAATGTTCATCAAAGGTTTTGCTAAAGACGATGACGTCATCCAAATATATAAGGCAATAATCTCATTGCAACCCTGCTAGGACCAACTCCATAACCGCTGAAAGGTGGCCGGCACTGAATTCAATCCCATCGGAAGGCAGTTGAAGTGATACAGGCCTTGGGGCATACAAAAAGTAGATTTTGGTTTCGACTCGTTGTCGAGGGGCAATTGCCAAAATCCGGACAATAAATCGAGTGTCAAAAAGAATTGCGCGCCCGACAATGCATCGAGCGATTCGCCCATGCGAGGCAGGGGGTATGCATCCGCCACCGAAATCGTATTTAATTTTCGAAAATCTACGAAAAATCTCAAATTTCCATCACGCTTCTTTACTAGGACAATGGGAGCTCCCCACGGGCTGTTCGATGGAGCAATAATATCTGCTGCCAGCATCTCATCAACAGCCAGGTGCACCTGTTCCTTCTCAGCGGGACTGAGTCTATGCAAATTAATCCGAATTGGGGGTGCATCACCCGTATTCATCTGATGATGGAGGAGAGAAGTGCGCCCAATATCAAATTTGCCAGTGCTAAAAACATCCGAAAAATCGTTCAAAAGCTGGCGTAGCTGAGCTCGCTGAACTACCATAAGTGCAGGGTTCTCAGGGCACAGTGAATCCAACCACGCGGAATCCGGCTCATCAGCTTTACCGATGTTTCCCGCAACCAATTGAGCCTGCTCTGCATCATCAAGACAACGGGCCGCTGAAGCGTGTGCCAGGACCATACCCGCCTGAATCACAACCGGTGCGTATCCCGCATTTAACACTTGCAGAAACGGTGTCTGTACAGTGGACACAACTGGCATAGCCCCCACTAACAAAGGGAATCGTGACAGAACGTTAGAAGGGGTTAGCAGTATTCCCTCCTCCGGCCCCGGTGAAGGCAACTCTCTGTACAACCGCAGCGGCACGAGCATTTGCGAACCCACAGGTACTTTAATGGTTTGGCTAGCCATCGCGTGAACGACGGCGTTCTGCGACGACTGTCGACCAGGGGAATGTAGGAACTGCAACCACTGCCCCGACAGTAATTCAATCCCTAGTCGATTAGGATTTTCAAGGCCATTCTGCTCAGAAAATTGGTCATCAACAAACAGGGCACGGCCAACGTTCGTGACACCAAATTGTAACCCTCCAAAAGGATCTCCCCAATTTGAACAGTGGCCGACATTTGCCCCAGAATACCCAGGCTCCCCCCGTTAGCCGCAACACAAGTGTTTTCTACGGGGACAAGTGGATCAGATGACGGAGGCAACGTGCGGAACACGGCCTCGGAAACCATAGTTGCAACGGCCCCCGTGTCAACCAACAACCGAACCTGAATCCCCTGAATCAGCCCCTCAATTGTTAAAGAACCCGCCGCAGCACCCACAACGCGATGAGCTAACGCGTCCCACTGATCGGCGCCCCGTGGCCAACACATGACCGAATGCACACCCCGTGTGCAACTCGCGACGGGATGAGATGTTATAGACTGATGCCGCACGCGACCTATGCTAGATGGATGATGGGACAAGGATGGCCGTGTGTCTGATGCAACCGAACTCACCTGTACGTTGCGGGAAGAGGAGTCGTTGAAGCCAGATGATGGATGTGGCGGGAACCCTCTGGGCCCGCGGCGGCAGTTGATGGCGATGTGTCCCGTACAGCCGCATTTGTAGCAGGTACGGTAGGGGTGCCTGACCGGCTGGCGCACCTGGGGCGCCATTCCCGCACTTACGGGCGCCAAGCGGCACCCCTCTCCTCCAAACCGCGGTCGAAGGAGGCACCCCCAAGCGTGTCCGCGTCCGGCCCCGACGCGCTGGCCGCCACTGCCGGCCAGTTGTTGACGTCGAGGTGTGTCCGGATGCCACAGGCCACTTGCAGGGAGGTGAGGTTGCCGTCTGCCGTCACCGCAAGGGTGACCCCCAACTCCTGAGCCAAGGAGAGAAGTCGCTCCACGAAGAGAGAGTCCAGCGCTTGACTGTCCATTTTCAGAAAAGCCGCGTGCCCCAGAGCGAGGAGAGCACTGCGGAACGTCAACGGCATCCCGTTCTCACCCCTTCATTGCAAGCGGAATCTTCTACGCACAATAGACGGGGGGTCGTAGGTAGCGGCCATCTTTGTCTAGGCGCACGTGAGGGTCGCTCTATCCGCCTCAGGGATGGAAAAGAAGGTGGCAAGCGAGTCGTCGTCGAGGGCCATGGGAAGAGCTCGGAGTACTTCGCCGGGCATTCATCCCACCGAGATGTAGGCAGCCTCAAACAGACGATGAAAGGCCATCCAATCGCCCTCTGCAGCTACAAACTGGCGCACTGGCGGCAGTCGTCGAAGCCTGGAGGCATCCTCCAGCTTGGGAGTCAGCGATTGCTGCTGCGGCGTGGGCCGATCGTGCCAAATGGCGGATGCGCGGAGTCCAGCTGCAGCCTCCGAAATGGCGGACGGGTCCAACGCTCCCGACGCCTCAGACCCGACAGTGGCCGGAAGCGCGCCCTGGAGACCAGTGGTTGACACGACCGTCATCCACTCGAACAGATGAGCGGCAGCCGACAACAGCCTCCCCAGATGACCAGCGATGTCCAGCCAGCTCTGCGGGGGAGGCGGCAGGGTTGAACTCCCCACGGGCTCCTGCACCGACTGCAGCACGTCATCGGAGCGGCCGCTTGAAGCCCCAGCAACCGGAGCCATTGGAGGGACGACGTCCTGCTCCACCTTATCGTCCGACGATGCAGCAGGTGGGTTTCTTTGTTTCGACACTGACTTGGACATGACGGCGAAGGTTTGTCGGCACTTCTAACACCAAATGTAGTGTCTTGTAAAATCACTCAGTCGGACACATTGTTACAGGTCACCTGTTTACACTTTATCACTTTAGTCTTGCACCAATTGTAGGCACTCCTGTCTCTGTCTATACGGTCACTTTTGTTAACTAATTTCCCTTATTTACTTTACACCACGCTAACCTGCCTGCGGCAGCTCTTCCTCTCAACAGCTCCGCACTCACAGCTCCGCACTCGAGGCTCCACACTCAGCTTCGCTCACACAGAGGCTTGCACACAGCTTCGCTCACACAGAGGCTTCGCTCACACAGAGGCTTGCACACAGCTTCGCTCACACAGAGGCTTGCACACAGCTTCGCTCACACAGAGGCTTGCACACAGCTACTCTCCCTCTGCGCCGCTGCCCTCGCCTACGTTCCCTCAGACCCACTCACTCGTCCGATCCGGGCGGGGGGATCAACCATCACCCGCCCGGCGACTCGTGAAGGTTGAGATCCGTCCCTGGCTTGAGCGGCAGCGGCGAGATGTCTTCACCTTGGTCCCAGCAACCCAAACTCCCGCGCCGCACTAACGCGCCTTCTTATATCCTCCTCCAAATTATCCAGCTCCTCCCTTGTGTCTCATTAGGGCCAGACAGGCTGGCGCCTGTCAGGCCATCAATTACCCCTCATCGCACGTCTCCCTGGCAACACCTCCGGTGTCAGCGTGCAACCCCAGGCCGACCCCATCTGCACCCGATTCTCCCCTTAATGAGGTGGAGGTTTGCACGTGCAACCTCACGTTGCACACGCGCTCCTGCCTGCCCTCGGTTGCCCTCGGCCAATAGTGCGCATCGCGTATTTTACCACACTACACGTGTATCAGAGTATTTGGCTACGCTACATTTCCACGTGATGATAAGCCGCTTCGTTGAGCTCTCATTTGTGGAAAGGTCGCTTCTAAAAAAGATCTACATAGCTAAGCCTTACCTTAAGTTTTTATAGTTTTTAATATATATTTTAATAGTTTATGCACCCATAATTATTGTAGGTGCATAAACGGAAATACCAATAATACAACTTATTACTCCTCGACGGCATCAGAGACCCAATTTGCTCAATTGTTAAAATTACTCTTGAATGTACTTGAATTGCGATGATACACAGCAGCGGCATTCATCCACCACCCACCCCCTACTGCCAGCCAAATTGCCGCTTGCAGGCCAGGTGCTGAATCGAATTGTGCCGCACAGGGTCACCTGCCACCAGAGATGAGGTGCGAGATGTATAACGCCCTGAGATGGTCCAGCGTAATGGGGGAGAGCACTCCATCAAGAAAAATTAGCATTATTCCGGACAAGCCCACTCCCTCCGTTTATTAAGACAGAGACCCATAGACTCACACAGAGACCCATAGGCTGACACAGATACCCATAGGTTCACATAGAGACCCATGAACTCACATTGAGACCCATAAGCTCACACAGAGAGCCATGGACTCCTACAGAGATCTGTAGACTCACACAGAGACCCAGAGGCTCACACAAAGACCCAGCGACTCGCACAGAGACCTGTAGACTGACACAGAGACCCATAAACTGACACAGAGAGTCTACGGGTCTCTATGGATCTGCTACTATATCCCCACCTTTAGGAACTCCCTCCCCGAGCAACCCCCCCCCCCCCCCGCTCTGCTTTTGCTTTCTCTCCTCAAAGTCTTCACTCCCCTCCCTCCCTCTCCCCCCTGCATCGCCCCCTCCCGCCTCTCCCCTCCTTCCCTTGCTCGCTCTCCTCCCGCCAACAGTGCCCAGATTAAGCAATTTCAGGGCTGCTCCTTTACATTTTCCTACGATAATAATGCCGAATATTTACCCAGAAAAAAATGCAATGTGTCTATATGACAACAATAATAACATATTCTTGGGTCTTTCGGTAAAGTCACGTAGATATGTTCATCAGGATGACGAACGCTTGTGTTGCGATCGAAACGTCATAGTTTTTTATTGTTTTGTTATTTTTGATTTTCTTTGAAACTATCTACGTGACTTTACCGAAAGACCCAAGAATATGAATTCCTGCAGTCACGAAAGCTTTAAGTCAACAATAATAACAATGATAATGTTTATTTATGTAGCACGAGCGAGCGAACACTGCGCCACCACGTTATGGTTATGTATTTAAACAATATCAACTTGTAACTATTGTACCGGCATCCCTATTGCTGTAAAATACTCTATCCACGCACTTTATTTTATAGGCACCAAGAGACATGTTCACGGGTTAATTTCCAGGAATGCAATCAAGCACCTGCTTGTCACTCTTCTTTCACTGCTACCATGGCCATCATACTCTTGCCACGAACTTCACTCATTCATTCCCCCTCGCTCTGCCAGGCCGCTTGCTTCATCTCAGCCACAGCGTGTTCAACCGCCTCACCGCAGGTCACGACAACACACTCACCCACTCTATCACTATTTTATTATTTTACCAGGTAAGGCCCCACTGAGCTATAAAGCTCTATTTCAGAAGTGACCTGGCCACAAATGATAGCTCAACAAAATGGCTTATCACGTGGAAATGCATAACAGCTAAGCACTCTAAATGCATGATTCTAAATGTGGACGGGAATAAAACCGGAGGACCCAGAGAAAATTCCATGTAACCACGGGGAGAGAGAAAAGCAAACTCCAAATATACAGCAGGCGTCAGAGTCGGGATCGAATCCACGACTTCCTGCATACCAGGCGAGGTAGTTAACATCTCGCCACCGTGGCGCCCACTCACTCACTCACCACACTGCTAGTCACCTCACCTCTCTCTCTGCTCCTTCCCTCGCACCGCTCCACCTTGGTATTCCCCCTCCCATCATCGTCATCGTCTCTTTTCCCCAAGTTCTCATCGTAAAACAAGTCAACAATTGTTCTATTCAAGAAATGCGTTATGCTCTTACGCATCATGACCCTCAACAGTGCCGTTTGTTGCTGGCCGCTTAACGTATTGGGCCTGCGCTCAGAAACCGTGATATACATTTAAATATGTATGTAGGTATCTCTCTGCGCCTCTCTCTCTCTCAATGTCTGATCATCGCTATCAGCCCTTTCAATCTCACACCGGAAAGACAGCAAATGCCATGTGGCAGCATTAGCAATCGATTTGCCCGTCCGCTCGGTTTGCGGAAATTCACGACAGAAGCAGCAGCAGGGACGACTTGTGAAAGGCTGGGCTGGGGGATTGGGGGGCAAGGGGGAGGGGGTTGGTGGGGTTAGGAGTGGAAAAGGTGGGGGGAGATGGAGGAAACGCAAGGGGGTTGTGTGAACTAGGTGAGTGTGAGTGGAGGAGGAAAAACCGACTTATTATGAAACGAATTCATACTAAACGATTTTTTTTATTTGAACTATGTAGCTCTTGCTGCCATAAGTTATAGCTCAACGAAGAGGCTCATCATCACGTGGACATTTATAACAGTCAAATGCTTTAGACGCGTGATGTTCATTCTGAACGTGGAAGGTAAAACCGGAGGACCTGGATAAAAACCCACAAGACCACGGGGACAGAGAAAACTCCAAAGACAGGCGTCAGGGTTGGGATAGAAGAGACGATCTTCTGCATACCAGGTGAGAGAGTTAACATCTCCTAGCCATCACTACATGGTGGAGGCGTAGCAGGGAACATCAGAATCAGAATCAGAAAGGGTTTTATTCGCCATGAAAGTTCGCACAGACAAGGAATTTATTTTGGTAGGAAGGTGCATACATTCAACATATAGGAATCTTAAATCTTAAATAAGTGGTATACAAGTCTAACTATACTAAAGGTACAAAGTCTAACTAACACTAAGCGGCTAAAGTATGTAATTTTTAAAATAAATATTGAATATAAAGTAGCTATAAGATACAATCTAAAAATCCAAATAGGGTAACATAGTGTAAATATGGCAAGGTGTCATTTTGTAAATAAAATGTTAAAGTCAGTGTAAGCCCTTGGCCTTGTTTAAGAGGCCGGCAGCGGATGGGAAGAAACTGTTTTTGTGGTGTGAGGTTTTGGTCCTGATGGACCGCAGCCTTCTGCCGGAGGGGAGTAGCTGGAACAGAGAGTGTCCAGAGTGGGAGGAATCGGCCACAATCTTCCTCACTCGCCTCATGGTGCTCGAGGTGTGCAGGTCCTCGAGGGTTGGTAGATTGCAGGCAATCACCTTCTCAGCAGTGTGGATGATACGCTGTAGTCTGATCTTGTCCTTGGCAGTGGTAGTAGCGTACCAGACGGTTATGGAGGAGGTGAGGATTGATTAAATGATTGCTGTATAGAAGTGCACCATCATTGTCTTTGGCAGGTTGAATTTCTTCAGCTGCCGTAGGTAGTACATCCTTTGTTGAGCTCTCTTGGTGAGGGAGCTGATGTTCAGTTCCCACTTGAGGTCCCGGGAGATAATAGTGCCCAGGAAGCGGAAGGACTCTACAGTTTTGACTGGGGAGTCACACAGGGTGATGGGGGTGAGTGAGGCTGTATTCTTCCTGAAGTCCACAACCATCTCAACTGTCTTTAGAGCATTTAGCTCTAAATTGTTCTGGCTACACCAGGTCACCAGGTTGTCAGCTTCCCACCTATAGTCAGACTCGTCCCCACCAGAGATCATCCCAGTGAGGGTGGTGTCGTCCGCAAACTTCAAGAGTTCTGACGGACAGATGATTGGAGGTGCAGCTGTTGGTGTACAGGGAGAAGAGCAGTGGGGAAAGGACGCAGCCCTGAGGAGTTCCGGTGGTGATGGACCTGGAGTCAGAGACTTGTGTTCCCAGCTTAACGCACTGCTTCCTGTCAGACAGGAAGTCTGTGATCCACCTGCAGGTGGAGTCGGGCACGTTCAGCTGGAAGAACTTGTCCTGAAGCAGGGCAGGGATGATGGTTTTGAAGGCAGAGCTGAAGTCCACAAACAGGATCCTGGCGTAGGATGCTGGGGAGTCCAGATGCTGTAGGGTGAAGTGGAGGGCCACGTTAACTGCGTCATCCACAGACCTGTTGGCTCTGTAGGCAAACTGAAGGGGGTCCAGGAGAGGGTCTGTGATGGCTTTGAGGTGTGCCAGGACCAGGCGTTCAAAATATTTCATTACCACAGAGGTAAGGGCGACCGGTCTATAATCATTTAGTCCTGTTGGCCTTAACTTTTTGGGCACAGGGATGATGGTGGAGGACTTGAGACAGGCTGGTACATGGCATGTCTCCAGGGAGGTGTTAAAGATGTTGGTGAACACTGGAGACAGCTGGTCAGCGCAGTGCCTGAGGGTGGCTGGAGAGACAGAGTCCGGCCCAGCTGCTTTGCGTGGGTTCTGCCTCTTGGAAAGTCTATTAACGTCTCCCTCCTGAAAGGAGAGAGTCGTCTCTGTAGTAGGGGTGGGGGATGGGGCCTCTTGGGTGGAAGGGGCAGTTCAGGATAGTCCAATTGTTTTCAAATCTGTAGTAGAACTCGTTCAGGTCATTGGCCAGGCAGGAGTCGTTAGTGGTGTGGGGGGCTCTGGGCTTGTAGTTGGTGATCTGCCTGAGCCCTCTCCAGACAGAAGCAGAGTCGTTAGCAGAGAACTGGTGTTTTAGTCTCTCTGAGTACAGTCGTTTAACCTCTCTCACTGCCTTGCTAAACCTGTTCTTCGACTCCTTGAATCTGCCTCTATCCCCACTCCTAAACGCTTCCTCCTTCTCCAACCTCAACCTTCTGAGCTTTGCTGAGAACCAGGGCTTGTTGTTGTTGAAGTTCACCCTGGTACGTGTTGGAATACAGCAGTCCTCACAGAAGCTGATGTACGACGTCACAGCCTCTGTGAGTTCATCCAGACTATTGGTAGCAGTCATGAACATATCCCAGTCATACTCTTTGGTTCTATTCGGTAAAGTCACATAGGTAAAAAATAAAACAAAAATCACGACGTTTCGGCCACAACACAAGTGGCCTTCATCAGGTGAAGGGACCGTACTGTCCAGAGGACAGCGTTGGAGTGAAGACAGCCAAGCCCAGGTCGCGTCCTTTAAGCTGTGTAAGAAGAAACAAACGCCTTGACAAAGGAATTAGCATAAAATGCTGTAGAGGACCGGCACGGGGAGGGGGGGGAGAGTTTACAAATGTTGGTGTGAAGGGAAATAAGCTGGGAAACAAAAAACGCCTTGACAAAGGAATTGGCATAAAATGCTGTAGAGGACCGGCACGGTGGGGGGGAGGGAGTGAAAGTTTGGGATACACTACTTGAATAAATATACTGTACCATTGAAAATTAGTTTAATGTTTGGTATGATTTAGAACATCTTTCCAATGGTTGCTTAATTTGAAACCATCTTCTCAGACACAATTTCCCTTCACACCAACATTATGTAAACTCCCCCCCCCCCCCACCGTGCCGGTCCAGTACATCATTGTTATGCTAATTCCTTTGTCAATGCGTTTTTTGTTTCCTCTCACACAGCTTAAAGGACGCGACCTTGGCTTGGCTGTCTTCACTACAATGCTGTCCTCTGGACAGTACGGTCCCTTCACCTGATGAAGGCCACTTGTGTTGTGGCCGAAACGTCGTGATTTTTGTTTTAGTTTTTACCTACGTGACTTTACCGAATAGAACCAAAGAGTATGGATCCTTGCAGTCACGAAAGCTTCAAATCTAGAATATCCCAGTCAGTACAGTCCAAGCACTCCCGCAAATCCACCACAGCCTCACTGGTCCACTGTTTAGATGTCCTCACAGCAGCTTTACAGAGCTTTAGTTTCTGCCTGTATGCAGGAATCAGGTGGACCATGGCATGGTCAGAGTGTCCCAGTGCTGCTCGGGGGACGGAGTGGTAGGCTCTACTGACTGTAGTGTAGCAGTGATCCAGAGCGTTCCCTTCTCTGGTAGGGCATTTAAGGAATTGTATCTATTTGGGGAGTTCGTGGCTGAGATTACCTTTGCTAAAGTAGCCAAGTACGATAACCAGCGAATCTGGATTTGCTCGCTCCACACTCAGAATCTGGTCGGCGAGCATGCGTTGGGCCTCTTTAACCTGAGGGGCCGGCGGCAAGTAAACTCCGACCAAAATGAGCGACGCGAACTCGCGAGGCGAGTAGAAAGGTTTACAGTTTATACAAAAATGATTCAATGAGCGCAGGACAATGTTGCAGAATCACTGTGACATCTACACACCAGCCACTGTTAATGTAAAAACAAATAGCACCGCTTTTTGTCTTGCCAGAGAGTGCTATGTCACGATCCGATCTTACAAGATGGAATCCTGCCAGTTGTAGCGCAGTGTCCGGAATCAAATCACACAGCCATGTCTTCGTGACGCGCAAAACAGAAGATGAAAGAAAGTGTCTGTTTTTCACCATCAGTAGCTGAAGTTCATTTTGTTGCACAGTGAACGTACGTTGGAGAGGAAAAAGCTCGGAAGCACTGTTCGGATCCTGCGTCTGCGTAGCCGTATGAGAGCCCCCGACCGTTTACCCCTTGGGCGGCATTTCGATGCTTGAGCAAAGCCTAGCGCGGCTTTGACTAGAATGCCCACTAATTCTGCCGCTGGAAGCAGAAAAGTGGGAAATAAATCCACAGGAGTTGTTTCCCTGATGTTTAAAAGTTCGTCTCTTGTTAGGGAACTCCGAAAATCTTGGCAAAACACTGAATTAACAGACAAAAAAGACAAACAGGGCGCACCGACCGGCTGAGGCTACCATCATCGGCGCCATCTTCTCACCAGCACGGGTGTGCTGAACAGCAGGCCTCTCTCACCAGCACAGATGTGCTGAACAGCAGGCCCCTCTCACCAGCACAGGTGTGCTGAACAGCAGGCCTCTCTCACCAGCACTGGTGTGATGAACAGTAGGCCCTTCTCAACAGCACAGGTGTGCTGAACAGCAGGCCCCTCTCACCAACACGTTTGTGCTGAACAGCAGGCCCCTCTCACCAGCACGAGTGTGCTGAACAGCAGGCCCCTCTCACCAGCACGGGTGTGCTGAACAGCAGGCCCCTCTCACCAGCACGGGTGTGCTGAACAGCAGGCCCCTCTCACCAGCACGGGTGTGCTGAATAGCAGGCCTCTCTCACCAGCACAGGTGATCAAGCAAAACAAGACAAAACCGGACAAAACAGGGCGCACAAACCGGCCGAGGCTGCAATCATCGGCGCCAACTGCACCCCCACATCTCACATCTCCCATACATCTCCCACACATCTCCCACACCCTCACATCTCCGACACCCACACATCCCCCACACCCACACATCTCCCTCACATCTGCATCCTCACATCTCTCTCCACTCTTTCCTCTACCCTATACCCCCCCCCCCATTCACCCATATCCCACCCCCTTGCACCCCCACATCTCACATGAGTGAGAGATTACCTTTGCTAAAGTAGCCAAGTACGATAACCAGCGAATCTGGATTTGCTCGCTCCACACTCAGAATCTGGTCGGCGAGCATGCGTTGGGCCTCTTCACATGAGTGAGATGTGGGGGTGCAAGGGGGTGGGATATGGGTGAATGGGGGGGGGGGGGTATAGGGTAGAGGAAAGAGTGGAGAGAGATGTGAGGATGCAGATGTGAGGGAGATGTGTGGGTGTGGGGGATGTGTGGGTGTCGGAGATGTGAGGGTGTGGGAGATGTGTGGGAGATGTATGGGAGATGTGAGGCTGTGGGAGATGTGAGGGTGCAAGATGTGTGGGATATGTGTGAGTGTGGGAGATGTGGGGGTGTGGGAGATGTGAGGGTGTGGGAGATGTGAGGGTGTGGGGAAGCGATGTGTTGGGGGGGGGCAGTAGGAGGATGACCATGTATGGGTGGGAGGGGGGCACATCGGGGAGGGAGGGAATTATCCGTCACTTCGGTAGCAAGGGGCCAGTGTTTAGTTTTATCGTTGGGTTGCAATCTTTTTTTGGCATCACCAGTAACCGTATTGACAAAACCGGTAAAAACAACCAGGGTACCGGTTTGCAGCACATTAAGTCATGTCCAGTAAATGTTAATTGAACCTTCTCGTCTGAAAACCAAGAAGGGCACTGCCACTGTGGTTGTGTAACAGGAAGCAGAGGCAGAAGCAGCAGCGCACCCTGGAGGAGCCATCCAGAGGTCGGCCGGTTCCATTCCATCTCCCTGGCGCGGCGGTTGAGTGCACAACGGTCCATCGGCAGGTCGCGTCTGGTGGGGTTAAGTGTGGGTACACCCACCATTTCGCCACCGTGGCGGCCCATACCAACGTGGCTAGATGGTAACTCCCTCGCCTGGTATGCAGGATGTCGTGGGTTCGATCCCGACCCTGACGTCTGCTGCTGTATATTTAGAGTTTGCGTGTTTTTCTCTCTCCCCGTGGTCGTGTGGATTTTTCTCCGGGTCCTCCGGGTTTTCTGTCCACATTTAGAATCGACATCACGCGTTTAGAGTATTTGGCTGCTATAAATTTCCACATGATGATAAGCCACTTCGTTGAGCAATCATTTGTGGCCAGGTCGCTTCTGAAAAATAGCTATATAGCTCAGTGAGCCTTACCTGATGAAATAGAAATATAGTTTAAAATAGGCAGCTTTTACAACACGTCCGGTCAGCATGGACGAGAAGCTGAAATGCCGAGCAGAGCTCCCCCCTAATGAAGGCGCCATTCTGCCCAGCAGTGGCTTGAGCAGGAACATTGCAGGGGCTGCGCCTTCACCTCTTTTAACCAGGAGACGCGAGAGTAAATGTAACCACGCGGTGACTGAGGCCGCCGTGCCGTTTGTACGTTCGCCTGTGTCAATCAGCGCCCACGTTACGAGAACCCCCACCAAAAACGGTGAGCGGTTTTTGCCGGTTATCGTTGAACCCTACTTAATTTCAGCCAGCCACATCCATCACGCCCTCTTCTGTCCTCATGTTGCCCCACATTCCTATAAACGTGTTCACAAGATTGTCGGAATATAGGATACAATTAAATAGTATTGTTATGGAAATGGGGCCCTACCACGTACTCTCGTGGTAGTGCCTTAGGCCAAGAATTTCGACTGTAAGCCGGGTGGGGGGCACGATCATCAGCCAGGGAGATGTGACCACAGGGTCCAAAGGTTCAACACTTTAAGCGGCCAGTAACAAACAGCACTCTTGAAGTTGTAGTGGATGAGAGTGCAATGCGCCTCTTGCATTGTTGAAGGTTATTAAGAACTTGGGGGTAAAGAGACGGGGATGGGAGAGGGGATTCCAAAGTGGAGCAATATGAGGGAAGTAACAGAGAGAGAGAGAAGTGGCGTGACCTGTAACGCGGTGAGTGGGTGGGTGAGCGAGCAGTGTGCGAGAGAGTGCGTGAATGGGCGAGTGAGTTGTTGTGACCTGCAGTGTGGTGAGTAAGTGACTTAGTGAGTATGTGGATGGGCGAGTGTGTGAGTGAGTGGGTTGGTGGGTGAGTGAGTGGGTGAATGATTTGCTGTGACCTGCAGTGTGGTGAGTGGGTGAGTGAACACAGTGTGGTGGAGGTTGAACACGGTGTGGTGGTGGGTGAACACAGTATGGTGGTAGTGGATGAACATAGTGTGGTGGTAGTAGGTGAACACAGTGTGTAGGACGAGACGACACACTCTGTGTCTGGTAGACATCGAGTCCTCGGCATGGGTGGAGAAATCAATGAGCGAAGTTCACTAGAAACAGTCACCAAAGTAGCAGCAATAGACGAGTGAGTGGATGTGTGAATGAATGAGTGCCAGGATGGATGATTGTGCGTGAGTGAGTGGGTGAGTGAGTGGCAGGATGGGTCTTTGAGTGAGTAGCAGGGTTGGTGAGTGGATGAGTGAGTAGTGGGGTGGGTGAGTGCATGAGTGAGAGGGTGAGTGGCAGGGTGGGTCGGAGAGTGAGTAGCAGGGTGGGTGAGTGAGTGCGTGAGTGAGAGGGTGAATGGCAGGGTGGGTCGGAGAGTGAGTGGCAGGGTGGGTGAGTGAGTAACAGGGTGGGTGAGTGAGTGCGTGAGGAGGTGAGTTTGTGGTAGGGTGAGTGAGTGAGTGGCAGGGTGGGTCGGTGAGTGGCAGGGTGGGTGTGTGAGTGAGTGTGCGAGTGAGTGACCGGCTCCAGTTTAACAGCAGAGGTTTCACTCCGAATCAGTCGAGCGGCAATATATTTTCATCGGTTGCGTATTGCTGTGTGGAAGCTACCTGGTCTGTCGCTCCGCACTAAGCTTCAGGTCTTCTCGGCCACGGTCATTCCCTCCCTTCTCTACGCTTACGAAACGTGGACCCCCCTAATGGAACATCTTCGCCGGTTAGAAACATTTCGGCTAGCCTGCCTATGATCCATCCTGGGTTTAACCAGGCTGGATTATGTGAGGAGCTCACAAATCCTTGAAAGATCTGGGCACGGTCCCATCGGTGAGCTCCTCCGGCAGACAAGGCTGCGTTTGCTGGGTAATGTAGCCCGCATGCCCAGCCACCGCATGCCTAAACAGCTTTTGTTCGGCCGGATCGAGGGGGCTAAACGGGCGCGGCACGGGCTACAGAAGAGATGGAGTGACGTGGTACAGGAGGACGTGGAGCTGAGTGGACTTGCCGATGACTGGTACCAGCGGTGTCAAGATCGGCCTCTGTGGAGGAGGCTCGTGAAGGACGCTACTGGGCAGTTGGAGGCAGTCGCCCTCCAACAACAACGGAGGGCGGAGGAGCGACGCTCACAACAACGAGCGGGGCGCCGGGTGGCTAAAGCACAGCAGGTTGGCACAGTAGGGGGCACAGGTGGTGCATCAGCCAGTCATCTCAGTCAGTCGACCCGTGGCACCTGGGTCTGCCCCGTGACCTCCTGCCAGCTGGCGTTCGACACTCCACGTGGCCTCAATGTGCACATGGCCTGGCACAAGCGTCGTGGTGACGTCACCGCTACTTAGTGGCGAATGGCGGTTGTTGTTGAGTGAGTGTGCGAGCGAGTGAGTGTGTGATTGGACGAGTGAGCAAGTGGGTGAGTGAGTGAGCAAGTGATGATGTTGGGACCTGCATTTTGGTGGTTGACCATACTATGGACGAGACACATTTCAATGAACGAGGGATGGGTGGTGGTATTTATCGGGGGGGTGTCTGGGGGGGGGGGGTGAGGAATGTGGGCCATGGGATGGAAGATGAGAAGAGATGGTCACAAACCGGGAGAGCACAGAGATTGTGGAGAGAGATTCCCAAAGCGTAGGGGAGCAGGAGGAGGAGATGCGGCCGATTCAATTTTGAGCAACCGATAGAATCAACGGAGGCCCTTGCGAAGCGGCAACATTTCACACAAAGGCACGCGTTGGCGCTTATCCCCCCGCGCGCGCGTGTTCGTGTTCGTGTCATTGTGTTGCGTCCTCAAGAGATCGTGGAGAGAAGAAGGCCGTGCAAGACGCGTACCGGCATCGGTGTTGTCAACACAAAACTCATTGTGTCCATTTGGCCGTGGGTTTTGGTTTGGGGGGGTATTCGTTTTACCATACTTCACCACACTGAGTCGTGGGTCTCTTTCAGTTTTCAGGAAGGTACCTGCTGCTGCTGCTGCTGCATTGTGGGGTGCTTGTTTGAAGATGTTTTTCAGCCAATTAACAACGAGTTGTGTTTTATTATGCGCGTGGGGGGATGAGACAGGGATGTCATGCCTCGGTGGCAAGATGTTAACTCCCTCGCCTCGTATGCAGGACGTTGCGGTTTGGATCCCTGACACCTGTATATGTGGAGTGTGTCTGTCTCTCTCCTCGTGGTCCCATGGATGTTTCTCCGGGTCCACCGGTTTCTTTATTCCACATTTAGAAACATACATTTAGAGCATTTGGCTGCTTTACATTTTCCACACGACAATCCACTTCGTTGCGCTTTAATTTGTGACCAGGCCGTTTCTGAAAAAGAGCTACATCGCTCAGTGGGACCTTACCTGGTAAAATAATGAAGGTATGTTTTGTGAGATGAGAGTAGAGAGACAGATGAGACGGACATGGAGTGAGGTGAGAGATGTAGACAATGAGACGGAGTGAGGTGAGTATTAGCGAGCTGCAGACGAGAGAGAGAGACACACACAGATATTAAACATCTCCATTCTGTGTTATATTTACTAAGATATGAATTCGAGCTGTTCATTTGGAACATCTCTTTAATAACAAAACAAAACCAGTGGTCATCAATCCGGGGATCCCTTTGTGATACTTGGGGTGAGAACATTTTTCCTGGTGTCACAATGGCCGGGGGCGGGTGCTGGCTATCCCCCCCCGTCCACCACAAATTCTAAACAAGATTCGTGCCCCCCACCCCCATATCGGCTGTGACTGTGAATCACGACTCCCCCCTCCCCCTCTCTCCGCGTGAACAGCGACTCGCCCCCCCTCTCTCTCCACATGAACCACGACTCGCCCCCCCTCTCTCTCTCCACATGCCGAACACGCCCCCCCCCCCCCGAAACCCGTTCCACACTCGCACAGCTGCGACGGACCCCATCATTAGAGCAAGGGTGTTGTTAGTGTGGTAGTGTAGTAATGTGGTGTGTAGTATAAGTGTAGTGTGTTGTGTGGTGTGTAGTGTAGTGCAGAGGCGGGACGTCAGGACCAGCACAAGGCCTTCTCTGCTGGACTAGAGATTGTCAGAATCAGAAGATTATGTTTTTAAAATGTATTATATATTTTCATAAATGCTATATGTATTTTACAAAGTTCGTTCCCATCAGTCTATTAACGTCATTTCATTGCTACTCTCTCCCTCAGTTGCACTGCTTTCAGTGCAGCGAATAAATGAGAGCTTTTATACAATCAGATTTTCCACCTGTGTTGTCTCCGCTTCTCCGGGTGAAAAATCTACCCTGAGGCCTTCAGAATGTCGAGTGAATCCCCTCTGCTGTTGAAGCAAATTCGGATGATGTTGTTGTCATCTTCTTTAACCAATCAGATTTCGAGTTTGCCATGTTGGGCGTATTATTTCACACGCCGGAGCCTTCTAGCTGGCCTGGCCGCCTACGTTAGCATTCTTCATGTGGCGTGATCGGAGGGCCAGTTAGCTAACTGAAATAAAACTAGTTAGCACGTAATGTAGAATAATCTAAGATTCATTTAAACTTTCTTTCGTGACGTTTAGATTTTTAGATGTAGTGCTTTAGATGTTTTTCTTCTGTAGCGAAGCCTGTTAAATCCGGATTGTGTTATTTGTGTTTTACGGCATTTTTGCTTGCTTGGTGGTCGTATGAGTAAATGTGACTGGTTGTTGTGATACTTTACAACAAATGTGACAGATATTCTGCTGTGACTGTTCCACCTGAAGACGGAAGCTTGTGTTGCCTCCGGAACGTCGTGATTTAATTGTTCTATTTTATTTTACCTACGTGACTTTACCGAAAAAAAACAAAAAGTATGAATCCTTGCAGTCACGAAAGCTTCAAATCTAGAATAAATGGTTGTTGTGAGTTTGTTCTTGTCTCTTTGGCAATGACATTGATTTGGGCTATGTGATGTCTATATGTGATGCAGCATCCTGTCACACTGCGTGATAGTGGTACATCCTTGATGTTTTCAGTCACCATGTATTCATGTCTCTGCAATTAGTGCATTGCAACACTCATAGGTGTTGAGCCTCGTGTTAAACCACTTTATTCCACTCGATAAAGGTTACTGTCCCTGTGAATATGGGGTGGTTACGTCGAATGACAATAGCCTATATCCCTCGTGTCATGGTCAGGTTATTCGAAGGCGGTTTAATTTCGGGAGGATACCACTGAAGGCCTAGGTGTAAAATACACGGCCCGCCACTGGTGTAGTGTAGTATTAGTGTAGTGTGTAGTATTAGTGTAGTGTGTAGTATTAGTGCAGTGTAGTTGTGTGGTGTGTTAGTGTAGCATGGAAGTGTAGTAATGTAGTAATGCAGTATTAGTGTGGCACATTAGGTATGGATCACTCTTTTAATAATTTCCTTTTGCAGCAAGGGAGTAAAGTGTGGTTCTGTGATAGTCCTGATGTGCTGTACATCAATGCACGTGTGTACACCAGCATGCGATAACGGAGTTGGGCCTGTAGGGGGCTGGCAGGGTTATTGATTAACCGCACTTGTACACCAGTCAGATGGTTAATGGCGACTCGGTTGAAGAACATTTTACAGATTAACCACAATAAATGTGTTTGACCTCGATTTGGAGCACCTGCCCACGTCCTTCATTTCGAGTGTGCAACATTAGTGTAGTATGGTAGTGTAGTATTGGTGTGCGGTGTAGTATTAGTGTAGTGTGGTAGTGCATTAGTGTGGTAGTCGTGTAGTGTGGTAGTGTAGTATTAGTGTAGCAGTAGTGTGGTAGTGTAGTGTGGAAGTCGAAAAAGATGGCAAGCTACCTTTTTAGAATGTCCTAATAAAAAAGAGACCTGATGGTTCAATGAGCCACTCTGTCTACAGGAAAGCTACCCATACGGATGCTTACCTGAAACCAGATTCACACCACCATCCATCCCAGAAGAATTCCCTCATCAAGACTCTGCACCATAGAGCCCAATGCATATCCGACCAGGAACACAGCCAGTGAACTGAAGCACGTACACCACGCTCTTAAGGCTAATGGTTACTCCGACTACACAATCCGCAAAGCTATCACTCCAACCATGAAGAAGGACCCTCTTGAGGAGCCTTTTAAAACCATCACTTTACCCTACATTGCGGAGATCACAAAAAAGATCTCCAAAATCTTGAATAAACACAAGATCCAGGTCCGTTTCAACACATTACATAAAATCCGTGATCTGGTTCCGTCTGTAAAAAAATGTGATTCCGGACATACAGTACCCTGGCGTCTACAAACTAAGTTGCCTCTGTGGGTAGTAGTTACATTGGAGAAACTAAACGACATGTCTCGGACCGCATTCGTGAACACAAAGTAGACCTAAAACACGTTAGGACCAACACGTCGGCCGTGGCAGATCATTGTTATAATTCAGTAGGCTCACATGACATTGACTTATCCAAAACAGAGGTTTTTTGCAAGCGATCTGGCTACCATGAGAGATTCGTTCATGAGCCTATCCACATACAAACACAGAGACAATTTAAACAGAGAAGATGGATTCTGGCTTAGCAATCATTGGAAGGATTTGATCAAACATTTCGGGTCTTAATTGATTGTTCAAGCTTATGGTGGCTTTCAGACTGCATCTATTATTTTCGTCTCCCCCCTCCTCTTTTCCGAACATAGATGGACTCGTCCATCTGAATAACTGCCGAATCGCTCTCCGTGGTGCTAACGTTAAAAAAACGCCACTTTTTTCAAATGTTCTTGCTGTGGGTTTCACGCCTAATGATGATTGCTTGTGTTGCAGTCGAAACGTCGTGATAATTTTATTGTTTTATAATTTTATTATTTTATTATTTCATCTTCTACGTGACTTTACCGAAAGAACCAAGAATATAGTAGTGTAGTAGTTTAGTGTAGTATTCGTGTAGTGTGGGTTTGGTAGCGTAGTATTTTAGCGTAATAAATAAATAAGTATAAATCGCATTATTCGATAATTTTACAAATTTCCAGTTGACGGACGTGAAAAAGGAATAGCGCTTGCTCACCGTGGGGCTTACGGCGTGGTACCTGGCTATTTTTTTCACGTAAACCCCAACGTTGGAGAGCCAAATCCCTCACAAGCGCGCGTCCACACACACACAGACAGACAAAAAAATACTTTTATAGGAAAGATAATAAGGGTGTTAGACCATAGGACGCCAAAAGGCTCAAAAGAAAGCTATCTCTGGTGTGGAACTTTTACTTTCAAGGACAATGCATATATTATCAGTGTTTTTTTGTTTGCATTCTGACCACCAGCATTGTGGTTAATGTAGACATGATTCCTTGTAAAAGGTTTCAGTTTGGTGTTTTAACATCTGAACACCTGTTTTGTTGGCAGATAAAAGGGGAAAACCTATCATAGTGGGACCTCGGTATACGTCGTTGATTCGTTCCAGAAGGTAGGAGGACTTATACTGGAAGTGACGAATACCAAACGAATTTTTCCCATAAAAAATAAAGAGAAAGGAAATTATCCGTTCCAGAGTATAAGAAATTATATTTTATATGGCATATTATACATTAATGTGGTTGTATAAGATAATGTAGACACTACTTAGTACTAAAATGCATACACACATTAAAATAAATGCATACAGAAATTAAAATAAATGCATGTGAAAATTCACAGAGAGAGTTAAAAGCAAGGGTCGTGCACTGAACGAGATCTACAGCAGACTGAGGAGCGGCACTTTGTCTCGGTCGTGAACAGGGTCTACGAGGAGACGCGGGGACTCATCCCGACCCAGACAAGTTCTAACAAGACGTCGAATCCCAAGCAAGACGTATCCCAAGACATTTTTTTCTCGTCAAAACACGACGTATACCAAATTCGAAGTATTCCAAAGCGGTCGCATACAGAGGTTTGACTGTATCATATTTTGGTACTGGCAAAGGAGGTCCCATGGTGTAGTATGTAGTATGAGTGTAGTGTAGCAGCGTAGTGTTTGTCGCAACACAGGAGGTACGAACGCGTTACATCATACAACTTGTGGTGCCATCAAATGCATCACCTGACTCTACACACAGTTACCATTTGTTGTTGCCGTACAAGCTGCTGCTGCTGCCAGTCGCTCTTCACATGCGACAACTCAGCCAGGTAGCTCAGCTGACTTGTCAAGGATGCGAGTTCCCATCCTGGTTGGGTGGTTGACTCAGCCGATCATCCCTCCCTGGGGGTCGATGAGACGAGTGCCACTTTGTGGGGATGTCAACAGTGGTTGCGCTACAGGTAGCCTCGGCCCCGCCATAGGAACGCGGAAATTCGGCCGCTGGCTCTGCAGGGCTGTAGACGGAGAGATGAGCACCGATGATGATGATCATTGTCGTACGGGAGGTGTTTAGTTAGGCCTAGGGGCCGCCAGCGGTCCATGTTCGCTGTTGGTTTGTCACTTTTCGAGACGTTAAATGTTGCAGTTGGTGCCCGTATCGAAATCAGCTGTTCGCCTCTCAGTAGAGCACGGGCCCTGGTAATGCTACTCAGCGAAGAGATTGAAACTCAGCTCAAACGAACACTGATCGAATCGTGTTTGTCTGTGCCCAGAGTTTGTGTTTTTGTTGAAAAGCATTGCGCTGTTGTTGTAGGTTCACAGAGTTACATCTCACGTCACGCACACCACATGCTTACACTTACCACACACGCTTATCACACGTATGCCACATGCTTATGCTTAACACACACTTACGAACGCCACACACTTACGCATACAACACACGCTTTCCATACACCTACGCTTACCACACACCTAACACGGTTACGACACACTTATATTTACCACGTACTTAACTCTTACCACACACTTACCATTACTACACAAGACAAAGACCCCCCGTATAGCCTTAACAGACTGTTGGGGCAAGTGCTGTGAACGAGAACCTATGAAGGCCGGCATGGTGGCACACGGGGGGGGGGAGGGGGGCCAACACCACGCTAGGCCGCCTTTGTCTCCCCATCCCCAGTGGAGATGTTTACACAACGCACCAGGTACTCAATTGAGGCTGAGTCGACCGATGGGAGGTCCAGGACCATTTCAGACAATCATCACTAGTGTTGGCCGTGAGCGGGCATCGAACTAGGGTCGCCAGGTTCGTACACACCATACCACACACGCTTACCACACACCATTACCACACACTTAGCACTTACGCTTAACACACACCACTACTATACATACACTTATGCCTACCACGCACCTAACTCTGACCATGCACGTTCACCACACACACCTGGTGTCGTAGGCGTTTCAAGCAATGACCCTTTCCCGTAGCAGCAGTGCCACTCCCATGAAAGAGGGTCATTTCCCGAAACGTCACCTGTTAGGTTTGTAGGGGGTGTAGGAGAGTGATGGGGGGCGGCAGTGGTGAGGGGGGTGGGAGGGGTTGCAGGGATAGATCCAGAACTCGACAATGGATTCAAACATAATTTTTTTGTGTATATGTATTTAATTTAATATTTTTTTCAAACCTTTTTTTAAGGTGGAGGGCGGGGGTGGGGTGGGGGCAGGAATTCCAGGTGCGTGGGGCTGGCAGCCCTCGTCCGTCATCTCGGAGTTGGCGACTCTCGTTGTGCCGAGCGGTGTCCGCCTGTCGGCGGCCTGTCGCGCCGCTCCGGACCAGCGGTGTCGCCTTACACAGAGAGGCCCCCTCCCCGACAAAGGCACCATGGTTGCAATCTGTCTGCAGACAACCGCCCTCCTCCTTCTTCACAAGCCGCCCCATCTCTCTGGTGGTGGTGGCGGCGGCGGTGGTTGTGCTGCCAGTAGTGGTCGTAGCGGGGTGGTGGTGACAGTGGTGGTGGCGATGGCAGCGGTGGTGGTGGTAGTTGCGGTGGTGGTGGTGGCAGCGGCGGTGGTGATGGCGGTGGTGGCGGTGGCGATGCTGGTCATGGCAGTGGTGGTAGCGACATCGGTGGTGGTGGTTGCAGTGGCAGTAGTCGTGGTGATGGTGGCAGTGGTGGTGATGGTGGCAGTCTGTTAAGGCTATACGGGGGATCTTTGTCTTTCTGGGGAGCGGTTGTGTAGTGGTTAGTGCACTGCGCTACGAACCTAGCGATCCGAGTTCTATTCCCGCTCACGGCCAACACCAGTGACGATTATCAAAACCGGTCCTGGGCCTCACCTAGGTCGAGGCCTCAAATGAGTACTTGATGCGGTCTATAAACATCGCCACTGGGGAGACAAAGGCGGCCGGGCGTGGTGGTGGCCACCCACCCCCATGTGTGCCGTGCCGGCCTTCATAAGTGCTCGCTAACAGCACTTGCCTCTAGTCTGTTAAGGCTATCGGAGGGATCTTTGTCTTTGTTTTAATGGTGGCAGTGGTGGTTGTGTAGTGGTTGCTTTCACTCGGACAACTTTTGTCTTTCTTCCAACACCACTTTATTTACAGTTCTCCACATGTCCTCAATGCTCCACAGTTCCCTTGTTGCCACGGCTCGCTCGCCGTGCTTCACTCGACTCGCTCGCCACCTTTGTCTCTCCAATCTCTGCTTCTCCGTCAGCTCCGATGTCTCTGTGCTTCCCCCACTGCTGGCTGCTTCGTCTCTGCTCTTCGCTCTCCGCTATCACCGTGCTCTCTCCACTGCTAACTGCTTCGTCTCTGTCTTCTGCTCTTCGCTTTCACTATGCTCTCTCCACTGCTAACTGCATCTCCACGTCTTGCCTCGTCCAGCCCCCGACTCCAACTCCCAGTTTCTCCTCACATCCCCCAATTTATCCCCGCTCTCATTACACCCCAATTAATTAACCCGCAGTCCCAACTACGCTCGACGTGCCCGTGCGCCTGTCACCTCGCCAGACTTCAAGACGCCACTCCAGCCCTGACAACAACACCAGCCAATCACACTCCAGCCCTTACAACAACACCAGCCAATCACAGCCGTCCTTGGCTCCCCCAGCTTATATGGGCCAATATTTACCTCATCGTCCCAATATGACCCCCTACTGTCCTGCTCTCGCGCAAACTCACCAATTACCCCCATGCGACAATTTATTCCACTACAGTTGTAGTGGCGGTGGTGATAGCTACGGTGGTGGTGGTGGCAGTGGTGGTAGCAGAGGTGGTGGCAGCAGTGTTGGTGCTTGTGGTGGCAGTGGTGGCGACGGTGGTCACTGTAATTGTTACACTTTTTTATCCCAGAAGAGCCTCACTGAATCTCATGAGTATCTTGTCAGGAGGGTCCTGCCAGGTTATCGCAGTCAGGGTGGGGGGGGGGGATCGCTATGCATGTTTCAGATGGAATCCATTGGCGAATTTGGCAAAATTTGGACCCATGCTGCCAGCACACGATGACCTCTTGTTATGATGTCACGGAATCCTGAACGTCCATCGCGTAGCTGACGGCGCGCTAATATATTTACGGTTCACACAGCCACAGTGTTAAGCAGGGCGGCCGCTGAATTCGAACCTGTGAACCTCTGCAACGAGCCGTGAACACAGCGCTACTGCGAGGTCGCGGCCCCGTCGTGCGTGATGGTGAACGTGGTTAGGATTACGAGAATGTACACGATGGAAATTGACCATGGATAAATTATAATGCCAATGATGATGATGAACATGGTGGTTATGATGATGATGATGAACATAGCAGTTGCGATGATGATGATTGTGGTGGGGATGATGCTGATGAACATGGCAGTTGTGACGATGATGAATGGGTTGGTGGTAGTGATGGTGATGATTGGTGTTTGAAACATTGTTTCACAGCCTGCACTATGATTCTGTGATAATGATGGGGTCTTTCACAAAATTCACATATTTTAGCTCCCAAAGCGAAGTGTGGTTGCATCTCTCTGCGAGCATGGTGATGATTATGATAAAGATGGGAATGCACATCGATTGTGCCCATTGGTGATGGTGGTAATGATGATGTGAACAACAGTTGTGTTGGTGGTGGTGATGATACCAGTGATGGTGATTATGCTCCTGATGGTGGTGGTGGCGCTTATAATTATGGTTCCCTAGAACTGGTGATGCTGATAATGATGTGACCCAGTTTGTATTTCTGTCTGCTTGCACCTGTCCACTCAGGTCAAACCTCGTTCCTTTATCTAAATCATCCATGTCAGGCCACAATTATCGCTCAATATTTTCCGGAACGCTGCTAGGGATGGCTTGAAGTAGGGGTTATTGTCACTAGAGTACAAGCTACACGTATCCATAATAATCCTATATATTGTAACACATAGGCTTTCGCGACCAATATTATTCATAATAAAGGTTTTTGAGTTAGATCGCGTTATTTATAAATGTGTCGTAACCCTCCACCACCCGACACGGCCAATCAGCAAAAAAGTGTCACGTTGACAAAAGACAATTAGTTCACTACTTTAGCCCACCGGTGTGTTGAAGAGTGAATCCACAACATTTACATTCTGGCGAATTGCCCGATGATGCTGGATGTAATTACCAGCGAAACGTAGTATTCAAACTGTAAATGTTGTGGATTCACTCTTCAACATACCGGTGGGCTAAAGTAGTGAACTAATTGTCTTTTGTCAACGTGACACTTTTTTGCTGATTGGCCGTGTCGGGTGGTGGAGGGTTACGACACATTTATAAATAACACGATCTAACCCAAAAACCTTTATTATGACTATATATTGTACCCTATTTTCCTACAGCCCTATAAAAAAGTTAATACAAATGTTTGAGATGGATGTGGTGTGCCCAAATGATTCTTGGAACAGACCTAGTGGTTTGATCCGTACAGTCTAGGAATTGGCATCTGTGTTCAGGTAGCAGGAATTGATTCGTACCAAGATTGTAATATTGTGTTGAAAATCGTATGTTGTATGCATATTTAATGTATGTATGTTGAACTTCTTTCGGACCGTACTTAGCCCACCGTGCTAATTGGAGGTGTGGGGGAAATACAGAAAAATAAACAGAAAAAGCAGTTCTAAAGAAATTATTTTTCAATCGAGATGATTTAAAAGTACATAGCTCCAGTGGCTTTCTAATATCGGAAGGAAGAGCATTCCAGATGGCTGCAGAAGTGCATCTGAAAGCGCGCGATGAGGTGACCGTCTTTGTTCGATGGCTATCCAACAGCCGCTGTTAGGATGACCGGAGTTCGCGTGATGGTTTATGTTCCTTGACGAGAACAGCAGGCTATTGTGGTTCATTTTTGGCAAGCACTTTGTGTGTAATGAGTGCGACCTTATAATGTATTCGTATGGCAACCTAAAGCCAATGCAGCTAGGCGAGCACTGGACGGACATGGTCGGACCTTGCAGTACCCATCATGACACGTGCTAGAGAATTGTGTGCACGCTGCAGCTTCGTGATGTTTTTGCCAGACGTCCCGTAGAGTAGTGAGTTACAATTATCGAAGGTTTATTGAATGTGAGGTTAACTATTTGGATAGTGGTGCAACGCAGCGCACAGCGAGGCCGAGACACTGTACAATTTTGATAAGACACCTCATAATCCATGTGTCAGAGCGGAAATCGGAACCACCTAAGGTAGAAAAACAACAGTAGATTATTACCAATATATTAATACGACTCATACGATGTAATTACATACTAAACCCACTCATTTCACATTGTTATCGCACAAGTCACTGTTATTGGCCACACAAAAGCAATTTGAGCCCCAAAACGGAATGCCACCACCACAAGTGGCACTGACTTGGGAAATATCTGGCCTGGGCTCATGGACTACACGCAGATTAACATAAATGACAGGCCGATGAACATCAACGACATGCCGATGAACATCAATGACAGGCCGATGTGCACATCTGCTTCATAAATACGATCAGGCAAGACAAGCGACGGTCGTGCAGCTGTGGCCACGCAACCAATACTACGGACCGCACAGCAAGGTCACTGTGGTCTGCACTCCTTCAACGGAAGAGGAGGAACAGCGAAACGACACGAGCTCTCTCTCTCTGCTGAAGCCCTCTCGTCGTGGCCAGCAGCGGACCTCGACATTGGCATCTATAGCTCGTGAACATCACATGCAAGAATGTAATTGCCGAAACCTTGAGAGGGTGGCAATCCCAGCTCCGGATTAAGTAAAAGCACCGATCGCCGCGTTCGACACTATCCTAGTACAGTGCAGGATCGCACGCTCGAGACGCTGTCAATTTAGCAGCTGCTTAAAATAAATATATTTTTGAGATCCCGGGGATGAGATAAACGTCGGCCAGTTTCCGCAATTTTTCCGTCGATCATCCACCACCCCCCTACACCCCTCCACCTCCTCCTCCTCCAGGCCGCCACCACTGCCCTCGCCGGGTCTCGACGTGACCCCTGGCGTGGCGACACCGACAAAATTTCCTGCGCTCGCCGACAGACACGGGCCGTGCCCCCCCCACCCCCATTCTACCCACCCGTTCCACTCTACCCGCCCGTTTCACTCTACCCGCCCGTTCCACTCTACCTGCCCGTTCCACTCTACCCGCCCGTTCCACTCTACCCGTCTGTTCCACTCTATCTGTCTCTTCCACTCTACCTGTCTGTTCCACTCTACCCGTCTGTTCTACTCTACCTGTCTGTGCCAGCGTGGCCACCGAGGAGAGGCGTGCTCCAAATTTTGTGAGTAATCAGGAAAATCCGAAAAATTAGGCCCAGATGTTTTTGTTTAAAAAAAAAATACTTCAAATTCCATAATGAGTGTTACGTGTTGTCGAGTGCGTGAGTATAGAATCTAGGATTCCAACGTTTCATTTCAAAAACCCATTCCTACAACGCACAGTAACATGGCTTCTTCCATTAGCACGGTTGGCTACGAACGGTGAGAAAATGATCAATATACTTATGCACGATAGCTACATTGACACCAACATGGCCACTGAACGATGGGAGCCATCCCCCAGAAGTCACTTGGAATGAGCTCTTATCCTTTGGAGGGTGCGACGATGCCAAAATGGTCACCGAAACCAACATGGCCGCCGACACCGACATGGCCACCACCAACATGGCCACCACCAACATGGCCGCCGCCACCAACATGGCCCCCGCCACCAACATGGCCACCACCAACATGGCCACCGACACCAACATGGCCACCGATAACATCACCGATACCGACATGGCCGCCACCACTGCCCTCCAGCATGCATTGCTGTCAATAGTGTAAGCCAGGTTTTTGGAGCGTCTCCTCTGCACATTTAGGTCTACTCAGCCTGAAACGAGCACCAGTGCCAGTAAGCTCGCAATAAAATAAATAATCAAACGATACGCCTCCTTCCCATGTTTGTCTCTCCATATATATTTTAAAAATGCAAGTATTTGTAAGCACAACTCATCGGTCCCCCGGCCTTCTCAGAGTGCATATTTATCAGCCGCACTGATTCAAAACAAGCAATGTCTGAACGAGTTTCGAAATTCATCGTCTCATCAGTCAGCCTTGCTTAATATCATGCTGACAAACTGCCAGATGTTTAAAGGCAATGGGAACCTTCTGTGTTATAGATATGGGACCTAGCTCATTGGGAACAGGGGTGAATGCAGAGAAGCCAAAGATGGTTACGGGTAGAGAGGGCGAGGTGGGGGGAGAGAGGGAGAGGGTGGGTGAGACGGGTGAAAGATGCAGGGAGGTGCGTGGAGGTCCAATATTGATATCGGGAACAATCCCTCTCATACAGGGACCTTTAATAATTAAGCAAAGTCTGGGGAAAATGATGCGTCTGGTGCGCTTCCCTCTACCCCCCCCCCCCCTCCTCGGTGGCCCGCAACCACACCGCACCCCCACCACATCCCCCAAGCCATTCTTAGAAGACGGATGATCTTCAGATCCATGGATATTGCGATGGGCCTTGTTTAGGGTGGTCCGTTCCACTCGCAGTACAATCCCTGTAACTAAAAAGAGCACGCGAGCGTGTCCTTTTGATTTGGCCAACATTTTTAAGCATTCTTGTTCACTGTGTTATGAAAGCATTTCTCCCGTGGCGAGTTCCCATTTTGACGCTCGAGTTAACGACGTCCATCTACGCACAAACTCCTCCATGAATGGGAAATGAAAGACATGCCACAGCAGACTCATAGAGACACAGAGACTCAGAGAGACCCATATATATACATCAAGCCACAGCCGGGCAACCGTGATCATGCAACCCACACTGTGGACCGTATTGTCAACCCCATAGAGACGCATGGCGATACATAGACTCATAGAGACACAGAGACTCGTAGAGATACATGGAGACCCATAGTGACATCGATACGTAAACTCATAGAGACACATAGAGACCCAGAGAGATACAGATACAGTGAGGGAAAAAAGTATTTGGTCTCATGCTGATTTTGTACGTTTGCCCACTGACAAAGAAATGATCAGTCTATAATTTTAATGGTAGGTTTATTTGAACAGTGAGAGACAGAATAACAACAACAAAATCAAGAAAAACGCATGTCAAAAATTTTATAAATTGATTTGCATTTTAATGAGGGAAATAAGTATTTGACCCCTCTGCAAAACATGACTTAGTACTTGGTGGCAAAACCCTTGTTGGCAATCACAGAGGTCAGACGTTTCTTGTAGTTGTCCACCAGGTTTGCACACATCTCAGGAGGGATTTTGTCCCACTCCTCTTTGCAGATCTTCTCCAAGTCATTAAGGTTTCGAGGCTGACGTTTGGCAACTCGAACCTTCAGCTCCCTCCACAGATTTTCGATGGGATTAAGGTCTGGAGACTGGCTAGGCCACTCCAGGACCTTAATGTGCTTCTTCTTGAACCACTCCTTTGTTGCCTTGGCCGTGTGTTTCGGGTCATTGTCATGCTGAAATACCCATCCACGACCCATTTTCAATGCCCTGGCTGAGGGAAGGAGGTTCTCACGCAAGATTTGACGGTACATGGCCCCGTCCATCGTCCCTTTGATGCGGTGAAGTTGTCCTGTCCCCTTAGCAGAAAAACGCCCCCAAAGCATAATGTTTCCACCTCCATGTTTGGCGGTGGGGATGGTGTTCTTGGGGTCATAGGCAGCATTCCTCCTCCTCCAAACACGGCGAGTTGAGTTGATGCCAAAGAGCTCAATTTTGGTCTCATCTGACCACAACACTTTCACCCAGTTGTCTTCTGAATCATTCAGATGTTAATTGGCAAACTTCAGACGGACATGTATATGTGCTTTCTTGAGCAGGGGCACCTTGCGGGCACTGCAGGATTTCAGTCCTTCACGGCGTAGTGTGTTACCAATTGTTTTCTTGGTGACTATGGTCCCAGCTGCCTTGAGATCATTGACAAGATCCTCCCGTGTAGTTTTGGGCTGATTCCTCACCGTTCTCATAATCATTGCCCCAGGCCGAGGGAGATTGACAGTTCTTTTGTGTTTCTTCCATTTGCGAATAATCGCACCAACTGTTGTCACCTTCTCACCAAGCTGCTTGGCAATGGTCTTGTAGCCCATTCCAGCCTTGTGTAGGTCTACAATCTTGTCCCTGACATCCTTGGAGAGCTCTTTAGTCTTAGCGATGGTGGAGAGTTTGGAATCTGACTGATTGATTGCTTCTGTGGACAGGTGTCTTTTATATAGGTAACAAGCTGATATTAGGAGCACTACCTTTAAGAGTGTGCTCCTAATCTCAGCTCGTTACCTGTATCAAAAACACCTGGGAACCAGAAATCTTTCTGATTGAGAGGGAGTTCGCGAGACAAGTGAAGATATATGTCGGAGGAAGACAACTGGAAGAGACGGAAGAGTGTGCAATGCGCGGGCTAGGACGCGCTATTACAGGTGGACCCGGGTTCAAAACGATGGAATGAATAGGCAGACGGGAACAGGTTTGTAGTGGTTTTGTGCAACTGAACTTGAAGGGCAGACGTCTTGGAAAAAGTACGAAGTCATAATTTCCTACTACACCTGCTACTACCATGCTATTTGGTGATAATGAAACTAATGCTGCCGTTGGTATAAATGGTTAGCAGCACGGTGGACTTGCAATCCAGAGGTCGTCGATTTGATCTCCCGGTGCGGAAGTTCTTAAACCCCCATCGCCTTTGTCCACCCAGCAGTGTTAATGTGTAACACCGCAGGCGCTAGATCGGCAGGTAACGTGTGGTGGGATAAAGTGTGGGTACGCCCACCTCTTCCAAGACGCCTTCCCTTCCTGGAAGAGTAGATCAAACATATCCTCGAGTAGAGGCGTTTCTGACAGCAGTGGCGTGAGCAAGCAATTACAAGGCTGCGTCCCTACCTTTGTCTGCCCGGTGCTGATGTCATACACATCGCACCAGGTACTCATTTAAGGTTGAGTTAACACAAGGGAGTTCGCAGCATAGGGTCACTCGTCGTAGCTAGGAATCCAACCCGGGACGACGCGATTATAGCGCAGTGCGCTAACCGCTGCGCCACCACTCACGCACCACTCCTCGACATCAAAACGCGTGCTGTGATTGTGAGTTCAGGAGGCTTAGAGCGCAGCTCGTGACATTTTGAGCACGCAGAGCCGGCCCGGCACAAGGCTTGCTGAAGATAAGCAAGAAAGGCGAAGATTAAGAGAAAAAAAGCAATTTATTTAACGTGACCTGCGCCGACCTCAGCACCATCACAACAACACCAAATACCAACACTCACTCCCGCCGTTCGCCCCTAAGTGACGGTGATATCACAATGGCGCCTGTGCCAGGCCTGGTGCACTGTGAGGCCACGTGAAGTGTCAAAGGCTCGCCGACAGGTCACGGGACAGATCCAACTGCCTTGGGTTAACTGACTGAGATGACTGGCCGATGCACCACCTGTGTTCCCACATACAAAAATAAAGCTCCCCGCCTAGCCTTAACAGACTGTTGGAGCAAGTGTTACTAGCGAACACCTATGAAGGCCGGCAGGGTACACGGGGGGGTGATGTTCACGCACCACACCAGCTACTCATGTGAGGAAGAGTCGACCTAGGTGAGGTCCAGGACCGGTTCAAATAATCGTCACCAGTGTTGGCCGTGAGCGGGAATCAAACTCGGGTCGCCGGATTCCTGGCGCAGTGCGCCAACAGATAGACTACCGCTCCCCACAACCACCCACACTACCATCGGCCATCTACCGCTAGCGGCCACCACCATAATAATAATCTATAAAAGGGAAATCTGTGAATATGTGTGTCTGTTCAAAATGTTTAGCATAATTCCCAACATGCAACAAACTTGAAATTTTGGCACGTGGGTAGCTTCCAGACTGTACACAATGCAAAAAGTATAAAAATAGACTTTTGTATTTGGGGGGGGGGGGGCGCAATAATGGATATATTTTGCACGCCAAGTGAGTTGTGACGTCACATCTGTGATGTCACCCGCATGCGGAAGCGTCACGCAGTGTGCCTGCTGACGTTACCCCCCCCCCCACCCTCTACGTAGGCCGTCTATTAATCCAAGACCAGAATCCAAGTCTCGGGTGAAACCGGGTAGTAAAGCTAGTCATCTTATATTGTATACTGTGGAGACTCGTAACGCGCCGTACCGTGTTGGCTCAGAGCTCTCGAACAGAGGTGACGACTCAGAGGCGCCAGGAGGAGGAGGAACCGCAGACGACGACGAGGAGCGGGATGACAGCATCAGCATCATCAGCCATCGAGGGAACCGGCGCCAGAAATTGCCGAGGCTCTGTGGTCCTCAGATTTCTTTGTTGATAACTTTCGTTGTTTGTGCTTTTTGCTTTGGTGCCATTTCTTAATTTGTTCATTCATTGTTTTTATTTTGCTTGGTAGCGGTAGGGTTCTCATTTGCTTGGTAGTTTTTGGCTGTATATGAGATTGGATCCATTATTTATAATTACTGTACGGCGTTATGGAATGCTATTAGCATGAATGACGCGTTTAAAAATGAAAGTATCATAATTGTATTAATACTGGCAAATTCATGAGTGTCTGTAAGTGGGAGGAATCTGAAATCGGAATGTAAATTCAGCGTGAGCCCGCTGAGCTGATAAACTCTTTCTAAACGGGTACCCGGAGAAAGTCCACGGCGTTCGAGGGTGCACTTCTGTATCCAGTCCAGACGGAACAAACGGAGCCACACATTTCGCTGTCCCGGCTTTTTTCCCCTGGGTATTTTCACAACAATGTGTGCGGTGATCCACCAACCCTCGCCGCCTGGAGTGCAGGCCATTATCACGGTTGGCTACGTGCGGTGCGAAAGAAGTGCAACATACATACACGTGCATAGCCACCACGGTCGACATCCACTTGTTATTGAGTGGTTGCGGGAAGGGGTGGGTGATGGTGAATTGAGGGTGGGAGGCGGAGGGGGGTGACGGCTAGGGTCTTTTGATGTTACGCGTCTTCATTACTCCCTCGGTTAAACGCGAGGCGCCCGCATTTTAATATTGCGCTTATCAGCCCACGTGCGCGCGTCCTGCCTGGCATGCAGATGAAACGGCGAGCGAGGGAGCGAGGCAGCAAGGGAGGGAGGTCTCATCGAGCCAGACAATGGCCACAATAGAGCCCGGGGACTCATCGCATCGCACGCCGCGTCTCTTAGCGCCATGCAATCAAGAGCTCGGTTATGAGCGCCACCATCACCACCACCACGGGCATCATCACCGTCCCCACCACCGACACACACACACAACCCCCCTTTCCACTGTGTGATTGAAGATGCTGCTGCTACTGCTGCTTATGACGAAGAGGATGATTATAGCAGTACTTTTATGATAATAAAGATATTGTGTGTAGTGGGTGGGTTTTTTTTGTGTGTGTGGACACGTGACCACAACTGTGATCATCACGGCGCGGTCACGTGTCCACGCGCCGCCCCGCGTGTTTGTCGGCCCTTTCGCTCTCTGTTTGATGATTTTTATCCTGGTAATTGTAAAAAAACATTGGGTCCGGGAAAAGGTATAAAGGTGAAACCCTACAATTATTTTCTCGCTCAGCCCTGGACATTGATTACTCAGGGTAGCTCTTGTTTTTTTATTATTACCGTATAATCTGGATTATAAGACGCTCCGCATTCCCAAAAAAGTGTGGCTGATGTCAAAAAAGTGTACATAAATACACAACCCCCCCTGTACATTCTTAACTGAGTATTGGGGCAAGTGCTGTTAGCGAATAGCGCCTATGAAGGCCGGCACGGTAAACGAGGGGGTGGGTGGCCAGCATCACGCCCGGCCGCCGATGTTTTTACACACCGCACCAGGTACGAATTTGAGGCTGAGTCGACCTAGGGGAGGCCCAAAACTGGTCCAGCTAATCGTGACCGGTGTTGGCCGTGAGCGGGAATCAAACTCGGGTCGCCAGGTTCGTAGCGCAGCGCGCCAACCGCTACACTACCGCTCTCCTATATATATACACGCACACCTTCAAACTATTGCCGTCATATAGAGCCGGTTAAAATAAAGTGCGTCTTATAATTAGAAAAAAACAACGACGATCTTACATATGGCAGTATAGTATATACCGCGTAATGCTCAATGCCGCCGATTTGTTGTGAAAGTGTCTGCAGGGCTGTGCGTGGTCGTGGTGTCAGGTTTCATGCTAATTCCCAACTCTCACGCCGCCTTCTCCGACAAATCACTCTCAGCTGGCGGGTCTGGAAACTCCACTGTAATTGTGGAAATATTTAGTTATTGCCAATGATTCTTTCGCAAAATCTTCATACACTTGTAGTCCGCTCACGGGTGCCATTCGTCAACTATCACGCAGTGTCACATGGGAAAGGTGCCGCCCTGCATTTGCTCGCTCACACCAAAATGTTGGGGGTAAGGGTTTCCACTCGAGAGCCTCATCTCTACATGGAAATTTGGCCTACTCTTCCTCGCTGATCAGACGTCTTGGAAGAGGTGGGAGCATCCATCGTGTTGTCACCAACGCGTTGATACCAACGTGTCAGAACAAGAACGTAGTAATCAATGCATACTGCACCTACTACACCTGCTATAACCTCCAAAGTTCACGGTTGTCTACGTACGGTGCGAAATAAGTTCAACATACATAATTAAACTAATTAAGCACCATGGAATGCTGCAGTTGGTATAAATGGTTACCAGCACACCGGACTTGCGAACCAAAAGTCCCCGGTTTGATTCGATCTCCCGGTGCGGCAATTGCGTTTCTTCACCTCTCCCGCCTCGTCGCCTACACCCAGCCAGCAGTGTCAATGAGTTCACCACAGCCAGTTGATCGACAGGTCGCGTACGGTGGGGTAAAAGTTATCCCAACCCTTTCGCAGACGTGCTCTCAACTTGGAAGAGCACGCCAATAGAGGAGATGTCTAGGGCTCCACTCTAAGTGGAGGCCCTTAGACCAGCAGTGGAGCGATAAAGCGAGCTGCTCGAGTGAGCGCCGTGATGCTGATTGCGCGAGGGTGGAGAGAGCGAGACCGCCAGTGCTGTGGTTTTGAGAAGCCGCGAAGATTCGAGCGGATGAGTGAATCTCAGCGGAACGTTTCACTCTCTCTCTCTGTCAACTTGCCTCACCACCACCAACACCACCACCACAGCAACCACAAAAAAACTCTCTGTCTCTCGCCACCAAGGCCGGTGGGTGACTCAAACAGACTTGGGAAATAATTCTTGCCACAGATCAAATCTTTTCCTGTAACCGCTTTCTTGCGAGCAGGATGTGCGGGGAGCTTGGCTCACCGCGGGCTGGCCCCCACCCGCGACTCAACTTCGTGCGCCCCACGACCAGAGGGACAGCCGCTCCGTGAGTGTCCGGCCACGCATCCCACCCCCACTGACAGTCTTTAGATCTGGCTAAGAGACAGTCACAGCATTTAGATATCACTGTGTGACGGCCACAACATTTATATATGGCTAAGATATAGCCATATCTAAATGTAAACGCGTGGAGTCGATGTGAATGCGTGGAGTCATTGCGTGAAGTTAAGTGCGGTGGAGGTGGATGGGGCCCTTAGCCGTTTGCTCCGGAATACAAGACGCTCCGGAAAGTAAGACGCACCCCCCATCCAGCCTCCCAGACTCGTGCTCCGGTGTCAAATAAAGTTACACGATTCTGGTCACTAACTAGCTCACTCACTCGCTCGCTCACTCACTCCACAACATAAACCCCGACCGGACTAACAGATGGGCACCTTTGCATCAAGTGAGAAAATTGCGTCTTAAAATCCAGAAAAATACGGTCATACAAACATCCCCCCCACCCCCCGTCTCCTGTGTCCACCCAGCAGTACACGTAGTTAAAGTAGTTACACCACAGTCAGTTGGGTATCGCGTGGGTAAGTCCCACCTCTTCCAATAGGGCGGACTCAAAATAGAGTGTCGTGAGATGCTGTCCAGGGCAGACCCTTCCGCTAGCAGTGGCGTGAACCAAACCAGTTTGACCCTTGTTAGGAAACATCAGTATAGAGCAGGGGTTGGCAACCCTGCGGCTTCGGAGCCGCATGCGGCTCATTAAGGACTGCTTCGTGACGTTATTTATAAAGGAACCACTGTCTCCTATTCACCACGCAGTATATTGCTTCGGCTCTTGAAATATTGCGTTTTTTTCTACCGAATTCGAACAGAAACGGCTCTTTTTAGTTGCCGACCCCTGGTATAGCCTATGGCTTCATCCTTGATAGTGCTCATCAGTATCAGCTCAGTTCGGAGTGGCCACCGTGAGCAATGCAACTCACTTTTCCCTCTCGCGCTATGAGGGAGCAGACGGGCACGGCTGGGATTAATGCCCCTTTCACTCCACCCCCCCCCCCCCCAATAAATAAATAAAGACAACAGCCAGAGACAGGAAATCATCACAGCTGTTGCAGAGAGAGGGACTCGCGCTCCAAAAATGGATGAGCGCGGGGTTATTCTGGCCAAGTCCGCTGGTGTCACGAGCACAACATATTGCGCATCAAAAGATTTACGCGCAGCGATTTCCCACAGATCATCGGCCCCGATAGCCGCACCGATCGACTTCTACGTTTTTTTTACTCTATCTCGTCCCTCCGTTATCGCGGCCCGATCTCGGAGAGGTCTTGTTGGTTTTGAAGCTCCGAGGTTAAAGACGAGAGTGGTGGCAGGGCCACGCGTTTTATGTCCGTGTGTCTGTGTGTGCGCGAGCGCTTTGTGTGTAATTAAGCATTCAAAGTCACCTGTCCCTCGTGTCAGTCCATCTGCCTCTGCGAAGTCTCTCTCTCTCTCTGCGTTATCTACATCCGTATCTCCATTTCTCTATCCTGCGCATCTGTCTGTCCAACTACAGTACCTGATTGTGTTGGGTGTGCGGATGTGCGCGTGTGCGTGTGAGCGCGCGTCTGCAGTGGGTAGCGGTAGTGTAGCGGTTAGCGCGCTGCGCTACGAACCCCGCCACCCGAGTTCGAGTCCAGGTAACTGCCGACACCATTGATGACCATCTGCACCGGTCCACGACCTCCCCTAGGTCGACTTAGCCTAAATGAGTGCCTGGCACGGAGACAAAGGCGGCTGGTTGCCTACCCACCCCCTCGTGTGCCGTGCCGACCTTTATAGGCGCTCGCAAACGGTACTTGCCGCAAAATGTCTGTTGAGTATTTACAGTACAGGAGATATTTGTCTTTTTGGATATTGGTGGCGCAGTGATTAGCGCACTGCGCAACGAACCAGGCTACCCGAGTTTTATTCCCGTTCTCGGTCAACATCAGTGGCGAATATCTGAACCTGGGTACTCCCCGAAGTGGACACAGCCTTAAACGAGTACCTGGTGCGGTGTGTGGAGGCCAAGGCGGACGGGAGTGGTTCTGCTCACACCATCCCCGCGTTTAGAGCTTCAGGAGTAACAGCGCTTGCCCCAACAGCCTTTTAAAGGCTATACGGAGGATCTTCGTCTTTGTTTATACGTGTGGTAAGTGCGTGTCTTGGCCAAATAGGATTAGTGTCGTATTGTGCATATATCACATAAACACAGAATGCAGCCTGCATCGCTTATCTATGCCAAATGGTATGAAAAATAATATATACATGACCCAGACAAAGGCGGTATTGGCCCCCCACCCCGTCGTGTGTTTTAGCGGCCTTCACAGGTGCTCGATAACAGCACTTGCCTAACCAGTCTGTAAATACTATACGGTGCATCTTTGTATTTTGGTTTTATACGCGTGCGTGTGTGCACGTGTTCCACGTGCCGCGAAGACAGCGTTAATTGCTTAACGCGCGTCACGTGGGACGTGTTTACCAGTCATCGGGTGTTTGCAGCGTGAAACCGATTAATTTGTAACTTGGAAAAGGCAGAACGACGGAGCGTGGTGGTGATGGTGGAGTCCGCGTGAACTGGAGTTTGTGAATCATCTGCACACACAAGCTGGCTGACCGAGACTCAAGCAAGCCGAGGCTATCGGAAGTTGTAGGTCCAGTCAAGCCTGTGATGCAGATTCATGTACCGGTGCAGACCCTCTATGAATCTACTGCTGGATTAAGGCGTCGCCACACCGCCTCAGTTACGGGGGTTGTTTGAGCATACTTCACCACGCTCGTCCTTGCGGGTTGGTCGAAGGGTTCAGGGGTTCGGATATCACTCGCCACTGATGCTAATCCATGGCCGGGGAATCGAACTCAGTGCGCTAATCACTGCGCCACCGCTCCAAGTCCAATTCTACAAACCACGTTAACATTAAATCGACAATGTTGAATAATGGATGGATCGTTAAGACTCCTACTCATGCAGACCCAAACCCCTCCCATCCGTCTTTGCATTCCCTCTCGCTCGGTCTAGCGGTGGCGCAGTGGTTAGGACACTGCGATTAGAACCCAGCTACTTGAGTTATAACCTTCGCTATGGATACAATCTAAATCAGGGGAGAGTGATATAAGTCCGATCTCCCCATACCCCCGACTAGCGAGGTGAAGTATGGCCAAAGAACTCCCATGCCTGAAACGGCCTGGGGAGGCCTTCATCCAACAGTGGCCTTCTCCATCTGGTTTGGCACAGAGCCGGCCATTTCTTTGCGTGAAACTTCTCTCTCTCTCGCTCCCCGCGCGAGTTCCTCTCTCTCTCTCTCCGCTTTCTCCTCAAGGATAATTGACCACAGACGGAGGCCGCGCGAGAGAAGGGGGGGGGGGTAAAGGAGTGGGGGAAGAGGGGAGGGGGGATAAGGGAGGGAAGGTGGCGGAGCTGTTGTACCACTCGCAGGAGATTCACCGCAGTGCAGGAGGAGCACCGACAGGGTGGGCGACTGGTTGGCTCAAGGTATTTTGGTGGGGCGGTGCTCGCTCCTCACTAGTTGGGGGGGGCAAGGGGGGGCTGGCGGGGTGAGGATCGCACCTTGTAGGGAGCGGTAGTGCAGCGGTTAGCGCGCTGTGCTACTAACCCAGCGACTCGAGTTCGATTCCAGATCACGGCCACCAACAGCGGTGACGATTAAATGAACTGGTCCTGGGGCCTCCCCTAGGTCGACTCAGCCTCAAATTAGTACCTGGTGCGGTGTGTAAAAATCGCTACTGGAGAAAATAATGCGGCCGGGCGTGTTGCTGGCCACCCACCCACCCACCTCCTCGTGTGCCGTGCCGGCCTTGATAGGCGCTGCTCGCGAACAACATTTTCCCCAACAGTCTGTGTAAGGCTATACGGGTGCTCTTTGTATTTTTGTGGCACCTTGCCCCGGACACCCACAGAAACCCCCTCCACCACTTTCCTCCCCGGCACACCCCCCCCCCCTCCATGTGACACGTGCCGCCGAGTCGTCATTATCATCTTCATTGTCAGCACCGTCGCCTGTCTCGCTCAGCGGCCGCCGAACCCTCGAGGCGACGCGCCCAGCCCAAGTGGTCACAATGAGGTTACGCTGCTGGTACTTAAGTCACTGATGACGATGATGCTCTTACTACTACGACTAATGTTACTTATTACGCTGCTGCTACTGCTGCTGATGACAATAATGTTGTTCATAGTGCTGAGCAGTGTCGTCACAGAATTATTATTTTTGCTGTCATCGGCTCCCCCACCCCCAACTTCCGCTTTCTGCTGCGGCGCCGGCGCCGCCCCACAAACTAAAAAAAAATCTGAGCCACCAAGCCGCCACTTCTAGCTGTTTTTCCGACGGGCCAGGCCGGGCGGTCGCCCCGGGCCTCCCTCGAGAAGGGGGGGGGGAGGGCGGCCCGGGGCGACCGCCCGGCCTGGCCCGGCCCAGCCAGAGGTACGGGGCACTGCTACTGGCTGACACTGCCGTTGACAGACGAACCACAAATTATAATCTACTTCACACGACTTAACAGTAATACGTGTTCCTATTTGTAAAAGACGAAGAAAAAAGAACCGCGTGGAATTAAATCGCAAATAAACCCATCCAGGCTATTTTCAGTTCACGCCTAATTTCCATCCCGTGGGTGAGATAGAAAAAATATTTTCACTTCACAATCGCCTTTGACGACTTATTGAATGTGACCGCCGTCAATCCGAATAAATCATTTCTCGCCGCGCGCAGAGCGAGCGTACAAATCGCGGCTCTACCATGAAAAATAAATCATGATCCATCGCTGCAGATTCCGATGGGGCGGAGCGGTGGCGCGAGTGGTGATCGCGCTGCGCTCCGAACCCCGACCACACGAGTTCGACATCCTCGCTGACATCACCAGCGAGTGACTTCCGAACGGGTACCCACTTTTCCACACCTTCACCAACCCGCACTGATCAGCGTGATGATGTATGGACAACCCCCCCCCCCCCCTGCCCCCGCGATGACATGGGGATGCCTTAATCCACGGTTTTGGTTGGAGAAAAAAAAATATCATATTCCGATGGACGAGACTAATGATGGAGCGGGCATGACGTGCACCGATGACAGATGGAGCGATGCAATCAGTTCGAGCGCAGGTTGTCGGTGGGTTGTTGTTGTTGCATCACAATAGCGAGCGGAGCGCCGGGCGGCTAAAACGCAGCGAGTTGGCACAGTGGGGGTTTCACAGGTGGTGGCATCTCTGCCAGTCATCTCAGTCAGTCAACCCATAGCACCCTGGGTCTGCCCCGTGACCCCCTGCCGGCGGCGAGCCTTCGACACTTCGCGTGCCCTCAAGGTGCACCGAACCTGGCACGAGCTCCGTGGTGACGTCACCGTCACTTAGCAGCGAATGGTGTGCGCCTTGGAGTCCAAACACTGGGAGAATTACGCACATACCCCGGCTTCTAATCCCCTGATCACACTCTCTCGCTCACTCGCTCGCTCGGGTTGATGGGTTGAGTAAGTTGGGTTGGTGGTAGTGGTGGTCGTGGTTGGTGAAGGTGGTGGTGGTTGATGGCCTCAAAGTGCACTTAGCCTGGCACAAGCGCCGTGGTGACGTCACCGTTACTTAGTGACGAATGGCGGCTGTTGTTGCACCGTAGGACCCGTGAGAGATGGGGCAGGGGAGGGGGGCTTCATCCAGTAGTGGCGTTTGCCCGTGCCGGTTGATGATGAGACCCAAATGTGTGAACCTGCACACGTGGGAATCTGAATGCATGTGCGTAGCCGAAGCTGTTATTGATTACAACGAGACACACACAGAGACACACACACACAAAATGTTCGAGTCAGTGAAATAAAAAAATTTCAACGTGTGTTCATGTCGTGGAATTTTCCGAAACTCCTCACGCATGGACATCCTTCTTTTCTTAAACCAATTTTTTTGGGAGAGGGTGGAGGGGAATTGTTTTTAATTTAAGGGTCTCTCTGAAGTCCACATGAAGGGCCCGAGTTATTTTTCCTGACAAACCAGACAGACTTGTAGCGTCAAATCCCACGCTCGCGTGTCAGTCGGGACCACACAGATATGCTTAGAGCTCCAGGTCAAAGGGTCATCATCATCATCATTGTCATCACGTTCAATACGATTAATGCCACTAAAACCTCGTCATCATTTCCTTTCCTTCCTTCTGCTAGATTATGTTGTTGTTGTAGTTGCAAAAGTCCGCACTCGACTTGCAAGGACCACTCTCACACTCTTACCACCACCACCATCATCATCAACCAACCCCATCTAGATGTATCTCTTCCCCTTGGTTGCAGACCTCTGGATGCCACTCTACTGCCCGTATCGGTGACCTGCCCTGCTCCACCCTGCACGGGTGTCCCACCCATCACAACCGCCCCTTACGCATTACATCTACAGTGATTTCCTGCCACGTCCTATTCCCAACCTCCAAGTTGCTTACCCTATCCTTCCGTGAGAATTCCCAGCATCCTCCGCACGTGCCCGTACGCAAAAGTACCAGAAACTTCTACTCCCATTGCGTTGTCAAAGTGCCATGCCCTCTGTCCGCCACCAACCCCCCTTTCCGTGGCTTCTTCTCGCTTCCCCGCACACTCTGGATCACGATGAAATCACCGCGTCCAGTTCATCGTCAACATCATCACCACCGCACGCACGCACGCACAGGCCTGGCCCACTCGCCTCCACCACGAGTGCAAGACAGCAGCAATTCCATTCGGAGGGCTGCGGAGCAGAAGCAAAACAAATGACGGAGGAACGTGGTGAGCTGCATGCTGACAGCCCATCTAGGCCATTGAGCTTCTTCTTCCGTACGGCTGCTGACGTAGATGCAGTGCAACGGCTACGATTTGACATGCAGGTGGTCAAGTCAAGATTACCGCGTCACGAGCAGCCGAGTGGCATCGCCGTGATGTCTCCTTCGTTTTTGTGGATCGGCCATTGCGTCGTTATGCGTTGTACGGTCTGTTCTGGATGACCACAGTCGCACACTACTGGAGTTTTAAATGTTCCATGTGTGCATCAGCTATCCGCATCTACTGAGATGGTTTGCGCAGCGGATGCGGTTCAGGGTGGACCGTGAGCTTCGTGGAACGTCAATCCTCGGGACCTTCTGCGTTGGGTCTTTCGCAAGGTGTTTGTGAGTTATTTTGAACTCCATTCAGCGCTGCAAGCTTCATCGGGGTTGAATTAGCATTGTTTAAGGTGAAGCGCATCGGTCCACACAAGGGCTTGCAGCGTGACTTCAAGCGACGACGAGGGTGTTATTGAGGTCCTGATGAATGGGAAGGGGCGACTGTTTTCATCGTTCCGCAGGGACTTCCCAGAGGGTTGCAGCGTTGCGGCGGATGGGTGGGGGGAGAGATTTGTGACAGCACGGGGAGCCCCAGGCTGTTGGGGTCGACTTGAGGGTTCCAGTTATTCACCGGATTGCAGTGTTCAGTTGGACATCATCAAGTCGAGTGTAACTACTTCTGTTCCATACTGGTGCACAGTACTCGCCTACAGAGTACACAACGACCATCGATGATGTCCATAGCACTGTTGCTGATGCTCTACAGCTTGTGCTGGACCAGGTTGACCCCTTGCTTTGGTCTTGGCGGCTACCTTTTCAGGTGGTCGTGGAAGGTTAGCGTACGGTCCAGCTTCACTCTGAGACAGTTCGGAGCGGGGTCGTGTCGCACAGCGTTGCCGCAGAAGGTCACTTTCAGAGTGTCCTTGGCGCTCCTATTATCAAGATGAAATGCAGTGACTGTTGTTTCGTGAGGATTTGGCTTGAGCCTCCATTTCCGGAAGTATTCCCCCATGTGTTTAGGTCTCGGTTCACGCCATTGAGCGATGACACTGAAGCTGACGGGCCAGCGCCGTCGAATGGCTAAATAAAGAACCCGCACATCAATTTACAGCGGTTATTGCCGTTCTAAATAAATAAATATGTCTCATATCTGCGATGCTCCATATACGACGCAAGAAGTCACATAGATATAACAACAGCTTCAATCGCCCATCTCTTAACCGCGATGTCGATCAAAATCAGTTAATGTATGGCTACACCTCCATCGTATCCTCGTGATCATCATCACCAGCCGTGGTCTATCCACTGCCGAATGGAGGCATCTCCAAGCGGCCCTCTGCCACCACCACGGTCACCTCTCTCGATCCACATTAGCGCCTGTACATGCACACGAATGAATATCAATCACGCCATCTCATTGGTGGACGTCCTCTTGGATGCGTTCCATTCCACCATCATCAATCGTCAATCCCTTAACTGCAGTGGTCACAGAGTCACCGCTGATGTCTTGGATGTCAACTCTCTCCACTTCTGCCTGTCCTTCCCACTCCCCGTCAAGTGCCGGACCAGCTATCATCGGGCCATGTTATCACATTTGCCATCCAATTATCTCGGGTCATCCTCGCATAATTTTTTCAAACTTCTACCAACGCCTGGTGAGATGATAATGATAATAATAATAAACATACTATGGTATTGAATAGTGGAGATGACAGGGTAGTGGAGGCGACAAATGTCGGAGCGCTGAGCCGGCACTCCTGAGATCATGGGTTCGAATTTAGGTAGCCGCCCGTCAAGAATCCGGGTTTTCAAGCGGTCGTGAGTTGATGGTCACAGTCTGCTCATCAACGGCTGGACACCCAAAAAGCAAAACTCCATCACGTGAAATTTGGTTCCGTGCTTAATTTTGCAGAATTCCAACTTTGAGAGTAAATAAAAAAGGATATCAGTTTGACTGGGCATGCGATTAAATTACAAGTGGCAATGCCCTCGACTATGTGTAGACCAATTGAAGGGATCTCAGAGGTAGCTCCGTGTTATCCACTTCCGTACAAATATCATATCAGACGCGGTGTGCACGCTATGGTTACACAACACGGCCCGTGCACCCGTCAAAAGGGCACCACAGAGTTAGTCGATAGGCAGGCCGCGCATGATCGGTTAAAACGTGGGTACTCCCACTGCTTCAAGCATTGAAGAGTAGGCCAAGTACCCTTTATATAGAGGGGATCTCTAGAGCCCCCCTATAGTGGAGGTCCCCTTTCCGTCAGCCGTGGAGTGAGAGAGTAACTTTAGGGCTGCGCCCCTGCTGTTTTACCGGGACCTGACCCCAGCGGTAGCGCTGCATTCGCTGCTCGTTGTTGCAGAGGTTCACGGTTCGAATTCCAATGGTCGCCCTGGTTAATACTGCATTGTCTGCTTCACTCATAGTGGACGTTAAAGATCCCCTGACGTTGTTCGCAAGAGTAAGCCATTGTGCGCCGAAGTCGGGGTCCAAATTTATTTTTAAAAATCGACGATGACACCGCTAATTACTCAATTTGGGGTTATACACACGGCATCAATCATCGTCCCCTACTGGCAGCCTAATGACGCGGGTGACCCTTGCGAGATGAGATTCTATCCTGGTCTCATGAGTTCTCACCAATCGGGTTAACCAAAAACATGAACCCAAGACTACTTGTTACACACTTGGCACTTCGAGTCACGAGCCGACTGTGGCGTTTGCTTACACGCGTACGAAATGTATTAAATAACATCCAGCAGTGTGTGCTTGAAGAGGTCATTGCTATTACAAATTAGCGGCCGTGACCCAACGTTAAGCCTATTAAAATCTGTTGCCAGCAAATCTGTGGTGTCGAGGTGACACCTCCCATATTGTGTGAAGTCTTTCCCCTTTGTGTGGTGCCTATAATTATAAAGCCGAATCAAATGGCGATTAAAAAAATACAAAATGAATCAATTCAGAGGTGGCCAGGTGAGTCGGCATGGCTGAGATCCGGGTTCGAATCTAGGTTACAGCCGCAGCCCGTGAGTAATCCGGGTTCTCCAGTGTATAGCGAGTTGTATGTACATGTTTGTTGAACTTCTTTCACACCGTATGTTGCCAAGCGCTCTAATCGGAGGTGCGGGAAAAGGACAATAAACTAAAACACAAGAAACAGTTTGAAATAAATTACTTTTCGGTCTATATTAAAAAGTGCATAGCTCCAGTGGCTTTCTAATATTGGAGGGAAGAGTATTCCAGACGGCCGCAGAAGCGCATACGATGCAGTGTCCGTCTTTGACCGATGGCTAGCCAAAAGGCGCTGCGAGGATGACCGGAGTTCGTGTGATGGTTTGTTTCTTGACGAAATCAGCAAGGTATTGGTGTGGTTCATTTGTACCAAGCACTTTGTGTAATGTGCGTGACCTCATAATGTGCGCGACCTCATAATGTATTCGTTCAGCAACCAGAAGCCAATGCAGTTCAGCAAGCACCAGACGGACATGGTCGGATCTGGCAGTACCCGTCACGACACGTATGAAAGAATTGATGGTCTCAAGAGTTTCACAGACTAATATAGAGACCCACAGATTCACTCAGGGACCCGTCGAGACGCCCCCGTCCATCCAAGAGGAGCTCAAGCCAGGCCTGGAGTAGATGAGGATTGCTTGTATTTTTTTTGGTTACGTAAACAAAAGATTCTCAATTGCAAAAAATATTCTCATGAAAATGGAATGTCGATTTGTATATATTAAAATATAATTTGACTTCATGAGAATTTCAATATAATCGTATCTCTCAGTATCTGGCAGGTAAATAAGACAGCCAGCTAGGCCGGGTAAGGCTGGTTCTCTCCGCACCTCCGATTAGCACGGTTGGCTACGCACGGTGCGAAAGAAGTTCACATTTCAAAACACATTGCTGTTTTGATTCCCCTTTTGGTTGTCTCGGCCTCCCTCGTTTGCTCTGCCTCGCTCAAAAGACTCTCGAACCTCCGGCAATGAAAACGCGACTTGTGTTGGTCTGCCTCAGGCTCAAACGCATGTGCCGCGAAGGTGTGAAACGTTTAGGAGCCATACTGTCGTTTAATTCAGAGACGAAGGCTGTGTCATTTGAATCATTTGGCGGGACCCCGGGGTCCCGCAAAAGTCAGGTCAATAATTATTATTTTTCAGTCCGCCCACTCGTGATCCCGACAGCAACGCGCCGCCCGCCCAGACTCGCGCCAACAAGCGCCAGCAGCAGGCGGCGATCAACACGATGGGCGCCACCCCACCGGGCAAACGCGAGCCCCGGGGGGCGTCCGCCGCAGTCGCGTGCGGTGACGACGCCCTCCGGTCAGCCGTCGACCCTCAGCCACTTTGCCCAGGCGAGCCCGCCCCCCAGGCAGTGAATTTAACGTGTTTATGTCATTTTTCAACTTTTTACTGAACTTAGTGCCCCGAGCAGCTTTCGACGAGGCCAATCGATTGACCACTAGTTTTGTTGTCGGTAAGGCGAGACTCGTGTCGCTACGCGGTTTTTCCCACCCCCGGGGCAGTGATGGGACCCCGTGGTCCCGCCAATTGCTTCATTTATTCAATTTGAGATGGCCATTGATGTGTAATTAACTGCCAGGTTATGCCCCCCCCCACCCCGCTTCTATCCCCGCCCACCCCTCCCTTATTTGAAATGAGGCCGGAAGACTTAACGATTGATTATTTAATTCATTCATTTAGCCAGGGAAACTACTGAACGTGACCTCGTTTAAATCCGGTCGCACGGGGCCTGCCACTTCCAAAGGGCCCGGGCAGCGATATTTATCCGTCACTGCAGGCATCTTAGCAGCTGCACTAATCGGGTACTGGAGTGGCGAGGAGATAGTTTGGCCCTGGCGAGAAGGTTGAGTGAGTGTTGCTATGTGGCTCGGCACAATTGTTTGTGTTATCTTACTAAAGCGGTGGCGTAGTGGTGAGCGCGCTACGCGACAAGGCCGGTGACACAAGTTCGATTCCCGCTCACGGCCACCAACACGAGTGACGGTTATCTGAACCGGTCCCGGGCCTCCCCTAGGTCCACTCAGTCTTAAATTAGTACTTGACAAAGGCGGCTGGGCGTGGTGCTCTTCACCCACCCCCCTCGTGTACCGTGCCGACCTTCATAGGTGCTGCTACTCGCTAATAGCACTTGCCCCAAGGGTCTGTTAAGGCTATACGGGGGATCTTTGTCGTTTATGTAAGTCTTCATAGACTGAGCCAGATACGAGGTCTACACTTGTGCCCAGTGTCAGTGAAGCCATACAACAATCTGTTCACACGCACGCACCGATCGGATGAGAACTACTTTTGCTTTGAGGTACACAGAGTGAAAAGTGCGTATCATAGTCCGGAGAATTCGCTCTATTTAATAGAAATCGGACAAATCCTTGAAGGGGAGAGTTTGTAACACGTTAATAGGGTAAGTGGCGCTCCCGTTGGGTGTAATGTTGAGCGCGCTGCTCTGGGCCTGCAATCCAGAGGTTGTCGGTTCGATTCCAACTCCCGCCGCGGCGGTTAGAACAACGTGGCAAGCTTTCTAAATCCCTGCGCCTAAAATGACCCCAGCAGAGTTTGTCGATTGGTGGGTCGTGTGTGGTGAGGTAAAGGGTGGGCGCTCACACCGAGAGCATCCTGCTGACAGAATTGTCCCGAGCAAGCAATCACAGGGCTGGTTCTTTACTTTCCCCGATCATAATGATGCCGAATATTTACCCAGGAGAGCTTCACTGAATCTATACAATAATAACATAATGATACAATAAAACGCTATAATATAATGATTATAACATTATTATACCGTTATAATGTTATATAATGGTATAAGTTATAAGATATAATTATTAATATTAGTATCGATAATATAATATTACAATAATGGTGAATATTTACTAACACGTAATAATGATAATACTTGTAATAATAACTATAATATTGTAATTATTATAACACATAGCAGCAGCGTCGTTCGATGTTTTCAGCCGGGCTGCACGTGAACACGGTTGGCTATCCGTGTACGGTGCGAAAGACTTTCAACATACGTACATTTAACACTCGCTGGACAATCGCAGCTCATTCGCAACACGAGTCGGTCATTGTGTCCCATCATCGTCGCCTGCCACCCCCCTCTGCGCCGCCCCCCCCCCTCACCCCCACCCCCGACAAAAAAATAACAAAATCACTCAAGTTTTAATTTAGATTTTTATGAAACAGCTGAAGCAAGTTTGTCGACTTGCATAGAGCAGCTTTGTACAGAGAGCAGCGAATATTCCATCGTGAGGCAGATTAATGAGTAAGTCCATTGTGCCAATATAAAATTAGCCCTTTCACTCGATTAATATATTAATATGAAACACTACATGAACTAACACACGTTGGAAGCGCTGTACGCGTATTAGCGGCGGGTTGTGTTATTTTCTTTGAACGAATGAATCTACTTAAAGACGTGCATTTTTTAATTGTCGAGATAAACTGGCGTGCCTACAGAAGGGGACGACTGCTGATGGACGAGGCGAGTGATGTAACGGCAGCCAAAGGAATGGAACGACGCCTTCCGAGAGGAACACCGCCTCGACTGAGCAGGAGCGATGTAAACATCTCGTGTGGATCTTTACGGCGCGGGATCGTAAGGGGGTGGGTGGGGGGGGATGACGGCAGCGGTGGCGCCTTGGTGAGAGGCGTTCATCTAGCAGTGGATTGATCATGGCTGATGCTAAATTAAGATGATATGTTCTGTGTATATGTCACACAGGTTGTGATGCGTGTTCACAAAGAAAGGCAACGCAATACATACGCAACAAAGCATACGCACGACACACACACACAAACACGTAACGAAGATAAAGATCCCCCGTCTAGCCTTAACAGATTGTTGGGGCAAGTGCTGTTAGCGAGCACCTATGAAGGCCGGCACGGCACACAAAGGGGATGGGTGGCCAACGTCACGCCCGGCCACCTTTGTCTCCCCAGTGGCGATGTTTACACACCGCATCAGGCACTCACTTGAGGCTGAGTCGACATAGTGGAGGCCCAGAACAGGTTCAGATAATCGTCACTGGTGTTGGTGGCCGTGAGCGAGAATCGAATTCAGGTTTATCGATTCGTAGCACAGCTCGCTAACCGCTACCCTACCACTCCCCACAACTTGTAACACACACACACACAACATAACACACACACAACATCAGACACACAACTCGTAACACACAACAACAACCGCCATTCGCCACTAAGTGGCGGTGAGGTCACCACGACGCCTGTGCCAGGCTAGGTGCACCTTGAGGCCACGTGAAGTGTCGAACGCCCGCTGGCAGGAGGTCACGGGGCAGACCCAAGTGCCACGGGTCGACTGACTAAGATGACTGAGATGACTGGCTGATGCGCCACCTGTGCCCCCTACTGTGCCAACCTGCTGTGCTTTAGCCACCCCACGCTCCGCTCGTGGTTGTGAGCGTCGCTCCTCCGCCCTCCATTGTTGTTGGAGGGCGACTACCTCCAACGGCCCAGTAGCATCCTTCACAAGGCTCCTCCACAGAGGCTGATCTTGACACTGCTGGTACCAGTCATCGGCAAGTCTACTCAGCTCCACGTCCTCCTGTACCACATCACTCCATCTCTTCTCTAGCCCGTGCCGTGACCGTTTAGCCCCCTCGATCCGGCCGAACAAAATCTGTTTCGGCATGCGGTGGCTGGGCATGCGGGCTACATGACTCAGCCAACGCAGCCTTGCCTGCCGGAGGAGCTCACCGATGGGACCTTGCCCAGCTCTTTCAAGGATTTGTGAGCTCTTCACACAATCCAGCCTGGTTAAACCCAGGATGGATCGTAGGCAGGCTAACCTAAATGTTTCTAACCGGCGAAGATGTTCCATTAGGGGGGTCCACGTTTCGCATGCGTAGAGAAGGGAGGAAATGACCGTGGCCGAGAAGACCTGAAGCTTAGTGCAGAGCGACAAACCAGGTAGCTTCCACACAGCGTTATGCAACCGATTAAAAGATATTGCCGCTCGACTGATTCGGAGTGAGACCTCTACTGTTAAACTGCAGCCGGTAATAAGTACACTGCCCAGGTATGGGAAACTCTCCACTCTCTCCACAACTGCCCCATCACCGATTGGGAGTTGTGGGGGTGGAGTGTCCGATGGTACAAAATACCCAGGCAGATGTTTAGTTTTGGTGGGGCTGATGGTAAGGCCTCATCTCTTAGTGGCACGCTCCAGTCTCAGCAGCAGCATCTTCAACTCCTCCTCTGAATGAGCAGCTATTACCAAATCATCGGCATACATAACGTGGTTGAGCAATAGGGAGCCATCCCTTGACCGCACCCGGGCATCGATCAGCCTCCCATTATATCTGTACCATATGGAGATTCCCCCGGTACAGCTATTGAAGGCTTCACGAATTACGTGGTCAAAATAGATGTTAAATAATGTGGGAGCCAGAGGACATCCCTGTCGCACCCCAAGGTGTACAGGGAATGGCTCTGACTCCCGGCCACGTAGTTTTACCCGGGCCCGCTCACCATCATGAAGGTCCTTAATGATCGTGAGCAGAGGGTCAGGTACTCCAAAAGCACGAAGAACAACCCAGAGCCCAGGCCTACTGATGGTAGGTCTTGCTGGAATTCCCTACACCTCTGCTGTAGCAGAAGGACAGAAAATATGGCATCTGTGCAGGACCGCCCTTTCCTGAAACCGCATTGGGGCTCCACAAGCCTCTCCTCAGCGTGCCTGGCAAGGCGATGTTGAATAATCCTTGCCAGGACCTTTCCCGGCACACTAAGGAGTGAGATGCCCCTGCAGTTGGTTACAGTCTGTGCGGTCCCCCTTCTTAAAGAGGGGGACCACCAGGGCATCCTTCCAATCCTGCGGAACCCGTCCAGGGGTCCAGACTGTTGTTATGATGTCATATAGGGCAGTCTGTGCACAAACGCCATCCTCCCTCAGCATTTTGCTTGGCAGATCATCTCTGCCCACTGCCTTTCCTGGTCTCAGACTCCGAATCGCCTTCAGTACTTCCTCACCAGATGGCACTTCAGCCAGCCACTCACAGGGGGTGACTTCTTCCAATATTTGAGGCACCGCAGCCTCAGCAGGGTCATCCTCACTTTGTGCCACAATGTTTTCCTGGCTGAGGGATTTTCCCTCCCTCAGGACCTCACAGAAATGCTCAGCAAATCTGCAAACCTGTTCCTGGGGGTCGGAGATTGGATCACCGTTTTTTCCCCTAATGATGGTAATAGGTGTGGCGCTGCAGGTTACTTTTTTGATGGAGTTAAATAGAGATTTGTGATCACGGGCCACTGAGGCAGACTCCATCTCCTCAGCAACCCGCGACCACCACCCATCCTTGCATCGCCTCACAGCTCTCCGAACCTCCGAGCGAAGGCGGCGGTAAGCCTCTTCATTCTCTGACGTGGGATTCTGTAGCTGATGACAGTGGGCCTGTCGCTTTTTCTAAACTATCCTGAACACCTCCTCGGTCAGCCAGGGTCTCTGGGGAGGTCTGGACCGCGTACCCAAAGCAGCCAATGCAGCTGCATGAGTGACAGTCCTGAACCTCGCCCATTTACCCTCGACATCAGGAGGAGTGGGGGACGATGCCAACCCCAGCCGCAGGCGATGATGAAATTCTCGCTTGCAACTTTCATCAGATAACTGAGACCAGGCCACTTTAGGTTGGAATGGGGTCCTGGGTATACACCCACCACCGGAGCGGAAGAATGGCAGGCACATCTTACAGATGACAAGTCGATGGTCAGAGGGCAGATCAGCTCCACGGTTGGTCTCGGTGTCAAGGACATGGGCTCGCATCCACTGGTCCGTCACTATGTAGTCCAGCAGATGTTCTTTTTGGACCCGGCATGCATCCATGATGTTGTGTGGATGCGCCGATGCCGGAACAGCGTGTTGGTAATTACAAGCCCATGGGCTGCACAAAAATCTAGCAGCGTCCTACCGTTGTTATTGAGCTGATCTGGCCCATGCCCTCCAATCACTCCAGACCAGGTGCCAGCGTCATGACCCACTCGGGCATTGAAGTCACCCAACAAGATGGCTCTATCCCGAGGGGCCACTTTAGCCAGCACCTGTGACAGGAGGTCATAGAAGGCATCTGACTAATCGGCTTTGCCTGCATCCCTCCACGAATGTTCGTCTTCGGTGGGGGTATATAAGTAACCACGACCACCACTCCTCGCCTCCGATAAATGGGAAGGCGAGCCCAAAGTAGCCTGGGGCTTACAGCTTCCCACACCTCACCGCCACGCTCCCACGCCCCCTTCATTCCTTTGTTCAAAAGAAGAGCCACACCCTGTTGTTTGGCAGTCTGCTGTCCCGAGTAGAGGACTGTCCACCCCTCATGGTGGCAGGAGCCAGAACCGGTCCACCGGACCTCCTGAATGCCACAGAGATCCAGGCAGTACCGGTCCAGCTCCTGACAGAGGAGTGGCAGCCTCTCCTCTGCAGTGAGCATTCGAACATTCCACGTGGCCACACGTAGTGGCTTTTCGTTGTTTCTGGAGGAGCCCCGAGGGTAGAGATTCAAACCTCCTAGCTCCGCCAATTGGGGTTTGTCCAGGAGACGTCATAGACGCCTGTCCCCCCGGGGCCTCCGGCACAAGCTTATTAGTTAGATATTTTAGACGTGGTTTAGTGGTAAAATTCTGAAGGTGGAGGGGTTACCTGCCCCTCGCACCCGTCCAGAGCCCCCGTTTAGCCACTGTGGTGGTCACAGACGCCATGAGGGGAGAGGCCAATCGGAATTGGCCCTCCCCCCACAGCACTGTCCACGACAGAGTTGCCCACACACAACATCACACAATACATGACATACACACAATATCACACACAACTCGTAACACACACACAACATAACACACGCACAACTCGTAACACACACAACATCACACACACACACACATCAGACACACACAACTCGTAACACACACACAACATAACACACACACACATCACACACAATACATGACACACACACAACATCAGACACATACAACACGTGACACACACACACAACATAACACACACAACATCACACAATATATGACACACACAACATCAGACACACAACACGTGACACACACGACATACATTGCATCACATTTCACATTTAACACAAATGATTGAAGTTCAAAATATACGTTATTTTTTTACGAAAATATATCTAAAATTATCTCTCTCTCTCAAATCTCAAAAGAAATTGGGGGAGTATTTTCATAAACTGAGCGTTAAACTCGACTGTCTACACCGATTCCCCGTTGATTCGTGAATACCTCTGACAAGAGGACAAAAACATTCAGCCAATCCACGCCGGCGAAAATTTAATTAAGTCTCCGCTCAAACGCAAACCACATTTATGGCCCTTGCGAAATAACACGGGCTGTGAACCTGCGTGTGCGCCTTGGAGTCCAAACACTGGGAGAATTACTCACATACCCCGGCTTCTAATTCCCTGATCACACTCTCTCGCTCACTCAACTCGCTCGCTCGCTCAATCGCACGGGTTTATGGGTTGAGTCAGTTGAGTTGGTGGTAGTGGTGGCAGTCGTGGTGGCGGCCTTCATAGGTGCTTGCTAACAGCACTTGCCCCAATTGTCTGTTAAGGATATACGGGGGATATTTGTCTTTGGTGGTGGTGGTTGATGAAGGTGGTGGCAGTTGTGGCTGATAAAGGTGGTGGTGGTTGATAGCCTTAAAGTGCACATAGCCTGGCACAAGCGCTGTGGTGACGTTACCGCCGCTTAGTGGCGAACGGCGATTGTTGTTAGTGGTTGTTGAAAGTGGTTGTATTTGGTTGTTGGTGGCGCAGCGGTTAGCGCGCTGCACTACGAACCCAGCCATCCAAGTTCGATTCCCGCTCACCTCCAACATTTGATATGTCCCGACAATTATCTGAACCGATCGTGGGCCTCCCCTAGGTTGACTAAGCCTCAAATGAGTATCTGGTGCGAGGCATGATACTGGTCACCCACCGACAGCACTTACCCCAGCAGTCTGTTAAGGCCATACGGGGGTTACGCTGTCTTTGGTGGCTATTGGCAAATATTGGTAATGTTAAATAGCAGAAGTGCGATGTAAAACATTTCACGTACATACACAACGTGAGTGACATAAACGCATTACGGACAGCAGCAGGGTACACAACAATAACACTCAAAGGGGATAATTAGAGAAAGGCGAAGTTAGATTTATTGGACATGTAATGCGAAAGCAAGAGACTGAGTATGAATGTGGTTTTGACTGGGGACATTGCAGGCAGCACAATAATCCGGAGAAGATAGCGAATTAAGTTGCTCCGTAAAGCAATTTGAACGATGGGATGGCAACTCCATTGAAGAAAGGCAACGTGGCACATAGAGATTGGTCGTGGTGGCTATTGTTACGGTGGTTGTGGTGATTGTAGTAGTAGTAGTGGTGCTATCGGTGGAGTTATTAGCAATGGTGATGGTGACTATAGTTATGATGGTTGTGGTGGTGGTGGTGGTAGTTGTGGTAGTGTTGTTGCTATTGGTGCTGGGCATAGTGGTGGTGGATCGAACCCGGCCACCCGAATTCGATTCCCGGTCACGGCCAACACCGGTGACGATTATCTAAATTGGTCCTGGGCCTTCCCTACTTCGACTCAGCCTCAAAGGAGTACCTGCACTAGGGGAGACAAAGGCAGTTGGGCGTGGTACTGGCCACCCACCCCCTCGTGTGAAGTACCGGCTTTCATAGCTGCTCGCTAACATCACTTGCCCCAGAAGTCTGTAAAGGCTATACGGACACACAATCATACGTACAGACACACACACACAAAGCTTGCACGAGTTTCCCGAAATCCCCCTCTATACACAGGGACACAGCGTCTCCCACTGCTCACCCCCCGAGTTTAAGCGATTATACGGGGTCAAGGCAAGGGGAGGTCATCCAATGACTCTGAACCTTGCAATGCCCCGTCTCTTTTAATGCGAACGTTAACAACATAAACATTAACGAGAGCTGATGAGAGGCGTTCTCAAAACTAATCTTTGCCGAAGTACAAACTCGAATACACGGATACCCCGATTTACGTCTCCCTCGTTTTGCGTGGTTTCGCGAACACGTCGTCACCTGATTGTTAACGCCGCCGCCTGATTTGCGTCGCCTCAACCCCAGAAATCAAGTCGCCGACAGCATGGTCGTTCGTGCTTTCTCGTTATCCGTCGCCTCTCATGACCTTCGCCTCCACGGCCGTACCCTGTTCATCGCTTCGATTGACGCCTTTTCGATACTTCGTCGTCGTCGCACCGTTCAGGAACGCATCCCCTCCCCCCCCCGACATTAACCGAGCGTTTCGACTGTCGTGCAGTGGTGATGGACTGTGTTGTGCGTTCGTGCGTTTGTTTTCAGGAACAACACCAGATTATACGACCCTCTGCTCGAGAAAGTCAGACGCGTGAAAAACATGTGCCCGATGTCAACAAAGTCATACAGAATTGGTCTCACGCATTTTCTGGATTATAAGACGCACCCCCCACAGAGTGAGGTGGGGGGAGAGGGGGGCAAAGTGCATCTCATAATCTGGAGAATATGGCAGCACTAGAAGATATATATGCATCACCAGCCATGATCTATCCACTGATGGATGAAGGCTTCCCCAAAGCCATGTCTCACAGTCCCGTTATGTGCAATCCATCTAGCTGCTGTGCACGGACTAATTTAATCGATCCATCTCCCCCATTGTAGACGGACGTGCTCACGGGCGTGATTTCCTCCCTTTGGCTGCCCGCTCCGTCGTTAAGTCGCGACCACCGCCCCATTATCACACAGAGCCACGTGTCCTGTCCAAGCCCACTGGCTTCCCGTTCACTACACCGTCGTCTTTTCATATACCTGGCACTCGTCTTTAAATCTCTCCATGGCCTTGCCCCCACCTCATCTTGCCTCTCTCATCTCCTACCATGACCCCTCCTCTCGTCGTCTTCGTTCCCAATCTTTCTCTGTCTCTGTACATGGAGCAGCACTGTCCATAGACTCAACGCTACACCCAAAGACTCAACACTGCCCATAGACTCAACACTGCCGATAGACTCAACACTGTCCATAGACTCAACACTTGCACCCATAGACTCAACACTCCTAAAGAATCATGACTGCCCATAGACACAACATAGCCTCAATACTGCTTCATAGACTGAACACTGCCCATAGACTCAACACGGCACAATAGACTCAACACTGCACAGACTCAACACTGCCTATAGACTCAACACTGCACCATAGACTCAACACGGCACAATAAACTCAGCACTGCACCATAGACTCAGCACTGCACCGTAGACTAAACACTGCCCATAGACTCAACACTGTCCATAGACTCAACACTGCAACATAGACTCAACACTGCCGATAGACTCAACACTGTCCATAGACTCAACACTTGCACCCATAGACTCAACACTCCTAAAGAATCATGACTGCCCATAGACACAACATAGCCTCAATACTGCTTCATAGACTGAACACTGCCCATAGACTGAACACTGCACCATAGACTCAACACTGCACCGTATAAACCTTGACTTAAAGCTTTCGCGACTGCGGGAATTCATATTCTTTGGGTCTTTCGGTAAAGCCATATAGATAGAAAAAATAATAACAATATCACGACGTTTCGATCGCAACACAAGCAATCGTCATCAGGTGAAATATATAGCGAGAGAGCTGCTGAGGCAGGAAAAAACTACTGCATCGTAGACTCAGCACTGCACCATAGACTCAACACTGCACTATAGACTCAACACTGCACCATAGACTCAACACTATCCATAGACTCAACACTGCACCATAGACTCAACACTGCACCGTAGACTCAACACCGCACTATAGACTCAACACTGCACTATAGACTCAACACTGCACTATAGACTCAACACTGCACTATAGACTCAACACTGCACTATAGACTCAACACTGCACCATAGACTCAACACTGCACCGTAGACTCAACACCGCACTATAGACTCAACACTGCACTATAGACTCAACACTGCACTATAGACTCAACACTGCACTATAGACTCAACACTGCACTATAGACTCAACACTGCACCGTAGACCCAACACGGCACAATATACTCAACACTGCCCATAAACTCAACACTGCAACGTAAACTCTGCACTGCACATAGACTCTAAACTGCACCGTAGACTCAACACTGCCATTAGACTCAATACTGCCCATAGACTCAACACTGCACGATAGATTCAACACTGCACGATAGATTCAACACTGCACCATAGATTCAACACTGCACCATAGACTCACTGCCCATAGATTCAACACTGCCCATAGACTCAACACTGCACTACAGACTCAACACTGCACCACAGACTCAACACTGCACCGTAGACTCAGCACTGCCCATAGACTCAACACTGCACCATAGACTCAACACGGCACAATAGACTCAACACTGCACAGACTCAACACTGCCTATAGACTCAACACTGCACCATAGACTCAACACGGCACAATAAACTCAGCACTGCACCATAGACTCAGCACTGCACCGTAGACTAAACACTGCCCATAGACTCAACACTGTCCATAGACTCAACACTGCAACATAGACTCAACACTGCCCATAGACTCAACACTGCCCATAGACTCAACACTGCACCGTAGACTCAGAACTGCGCCATAGACTCAACACTGCCCATAGACTCAACACTCCCCACAGACTCAACACTGCCCTTGTACATTAAGCAGTCCGCCTTTTTCACCTCCCGTTCCTCTCTTAGAGCCTCACCTCTGCTCTATCGCCCATTCTCTTCCCTCCCCTCGACCCTCCACTCGTTCCCGCACCTCCCCTGTATCCCACTATCGCTGTCACTCATTCCTCAATCCTTGTAGCACGCCCCTCTCAACGACATCACTCCATTGTGTCGTATACCACTCGATTGCTCATACACATATACATCGTTCACAGAGACATCGTACACAGAGATATCGTACACACAGAGACATCACACAGAGACATCGCACACAGAGACATCGCACACAGAGACATCACACACAGAGACATCGCACACACAGAGACATCGCACACACAGAGACATCGCACACAGAGACCTCGCACACAGAGACATCGCACACAGAGACATCGCACACACAGAGACATCGCAAACAGAGGCATCGCACACAGAGACATCGCACACAGAGACATCGCACACAGAGACATCGTTCACAGATTTGTGTCCGTGCGATCTTCTCTATGTCTCACGTGACGCCGCAGTCTGTGCTGATTCCTCGTTGCTTCATTGTGCTGATTCCTCGTTGCTTCATTGTGCTGATTCCTCGTTGCTTCATTGTGCTGATTCCTCATTGCTTCATTGTGCTAATTCCTCGTTGCTTCATTGTGCTGATTCCTCATTGCTTCATTGTGCTGATTCCTCATTGCTTCATTGTGCTAATTCCTCGTTGCTTCATTGTGCTGATTCCTCGTTGCTTCATTGTGCTGATTCCTCATTGCTTCATTGTGCTGATTCCTCGTTGCTTCATTGTGCTGATTCTTCGTTGCTTCATTGCTTACTTTATTTAAATTGTTTTGCTTTCGTCAATTCGGTGACCCAGGCGACTCTTGCCAAAGAGACTCATTCTGTACTCCTGAGTGCTTACCTCCAATTAGCGTGGTTGGCTACGTACGGTGCGAAAGAAGTTCAACATACATTGCCTGGGCTACATAAAGTACACTTAAAACTGAAATTATTTCACAAAATTTTTAGTGAGTTCTGCAATCCATGTTTCCATCGTTCACTCTGTGTGTGTGTAATTCCAGTATGTATATGTGTACACAATTATATAGTACGTTTATTATGTTTGCGCACATGTTTCACAGAACAATGCGCGTATGCACACGTGTATAACGCACCGCATACACCTGCGTATATTGTGTATACGTTGTGTGCATATTATGTGTATTGCGCACATGCATGTATCATGTATGCTCGTGTATATTGTGCCCCGCACCTCCGATTAGCACGCTTGGCTACGTACGGTGCAAAAGAAGTGCAACATAGATAGATATGTAGTGAAAAAGCGCCGGCAGGTGGACATCAGTGGCAACTGCGGTGGACAGACATCACACGTGCCGGTGAGGGCGTGCACGTGGTGTAGGCAGAGGGAGGAACTGGGGCAAGGGTCACGGAGGACCCCGTCTTGAGGCCCCTGGAACCAGCTAGCGGGTTCGAGAAGGGAGGCGCGGTCGGGGCGGAGCCAGGCCGCGCTGGGGAGCATAAAAGGAGCCGAGAGCGGGGGGCTCGAGGCTGCCGGTTCTAGAAGTGGACTCGTCTCGTCGTCGCTGCCGTCCTCGCTAGATGTTGCGCTACGAGGGATAGTAGTTGGCTATCTCAGTCAGCGCCGTCAGTGTTTGACGGCTAGGGTTGTGTACAGGCGAGGCTGAGCTACAGTGGAGAGTGTGCGGACGAGACTGTGAAAGTTGTTAATAAAGAAAGTCCTCCCAGAAACTCTGTCTCTGAATCGTTGACACACCACATATTATAAACCAGATGAACGCTGCCTTACAACCCAAGAAGGCTGGAGCGGTGACACAGTGGTTTGCGCATCGCACTTTGAACCTGGGCCCGTGAGTTCGATTCCTGGCCACGCCAAACATCCTTTTTGATATTTCCTACCCCTACCCATCTTTCCACGAGCCTGCGCTGAACAGCATGGGGTGAAGTATGGCACCAACAACCCCCGACCTCATCGAGCAGTCGAATGACCTATTATCTGCAAGTACATTACAGTACACATGACCGGTCAGGTGACTCAGCGGTCGAGCGAGCGGCTCGCAATCAGGAGGACGCGAGTTCAATTCCCCTTGCTGGGCGGTTTGACTCAGCCCATCATCCCTCTGGGGTCGATAAAACAAGCACCGCTTTGTTGGGAACTCAACAGTGGTTGTACTATGGATCGACACGCCACCGCCATAGGAATGAGGCATTTCTATTACCGGCACTGAGGGTTGCTAACGGGAAGTAAGTACAGCCTCAATGCTCATTTGAACGAAAAATCATTGCAGGTTAAATACATCGTTCAACGTGTCACGAGAGGTAAGTGGGCTTCTGCAGGGTATGTCAATCTTCTCCGTCCACGCGTCTGTCCCGGTACGTCGATAGAGGGGACAATAACCGATGGATCGAGAATAATAACGGAGCGCCAGCGAGGGGATGGAAACGCGCCCTCGAGGAAGCCGGTCGAGTGTATGCGACGCAGGATGAGATCAGCTGGCTTGTGTGGAAGCCTTTATCCAGCAGTGGATAGATCATGGTTGCTTATGATGATTAACTCACTTGACAACCGGGGGTCCTGCCAACAAGCTCGTGTCAAACCTGCACCGCGGTGACCCAACTGCGTGTAGCCCTTTTCCCCGGAGTGAGGGGGGGGGGGGATACGAGGCTAAGGTGGATTTGGTGAAAGTTTTGGCCCCGGGCGTCTGAAACCAAAGTCAGACTCTTGTAATGTTAGCCCTGGGGGTCAGTGGTGGGGCGAGGTGGGGGGGGGGCAACCAAAGTTCGTTTAAGTTCCGAGGTTGATCGCACACACACACACAGAGACATGGGCGGTGATTGATTTATTTACTTTTCAATCGAGAAGTCGCCGATTTGATTTGATCTCCCGGTGCGGCAGTTAAATGCAACTGCAAGTTTACTTCATTACCCCCCACCCCCGCCCCTTCTCCATCAGCATAAAATGGGGGGGTGGGGGGGGGTGGGGGTACATCACAATTAATCGATCGGGAGGTCGCGTGCGGTGGGGTAAAGTATGGGTACCCCCGCCATTTTTAAGACAGTCTGCCCAACGTGCAGCCAGAGTCGGCAAGAAGACCCTCTTAGAGGAGCTGTCTAGAGGCAGGTAGGGCTTCTCTCGGGCGCCCTATAGCGGAAGCAGCTGCTGTGATCAAGTAATTGCAGGGCTGAACCTCTATCTCCGCAGGGCTTGTCAGCAGACGATCTGTGCCCGACTTGGTGGTACCCGTGCCCCTGTGCGTGAACGTACTAAAGCTGTTGAGCGTATCAGGTACTCTGACACGATATGGGGATTATTCGGCTCTAGATTTAAAGCTTTCGTGACTGCTAGGATCCATACTCTTTGGTTCTATTGGGTAAAGTCTACGTGACTTTACCCAATAGAACCAAAGATTATTCGACTGATGGATGTTCGTTTACTGCGTTAACCGCACATTTGCGGTGTTAATTAGCTGTAAGTGTAATTAACAGTGGGGTAAAATTGCTTCAAATTGCTGTCAACTCTCAGTAAACAAGTAATTGGGAAGAAGTGGCACAGAAGATATGGCTTTGTTGACATAAAACACCAAATGCCGTAGCACGGAGGGGGCAGGCGGGCGGATGGGACGGCCGCCCTGGGCACCCCTCCCCGAGGGGGCTCCGCCAGAATTGTGGAGCCCAGGGGTCGGCAACCTGCGGTTGCGGTAGACGCATGCGGCTCTTGAAAGACTGCAGTGCGGCTCCTGAAATTCGAAGGAAAAAATGGCTCTTGTTATTTTGGTTCGCCATGGAAGTCCAGTTAACCATGAGCGTCCAGTTTACTATGGAAGTCCAGTTTACTATGGAAGTCCAGTTAACCATGAGCGTCCAGTTTACTATGGAAGTCCAGTTTACTATGGAAGTCCAGTTAACCATGAGCGTCCAGTTTACTATGGAAGTCCAGTTTACCATGGAAGTCCAATTCACCATAGAAGTCCAGTTAACCATGAGCGTCCAGTTTACTATGGAAGTCCAGTTTACTATGGAAGTCCAGTTTACCATGGAAGTCCAATTCACCATAGAAGTCCAGTTAACCATGGGAGTCCAGTTTAACATGGAAGTCCAGTTTACTATGGAAGTCCGGTTTACCATGGTAGTCCAGTTTACTATGGAAGTCCAATTCACCATATAGTCCAGTTTAACAAGGGGCAGGAGTCGGCGACCTGTGGCTCTGGAGCCGGTTGCGGCCCATTAAGAACTGTCTCGTGACGTTGTTTAGGAAGGACCACCGTCTCGTTTTCACCACACAGTGCATTGCGGCTCTTGAGATGTTGGGGGTGGTGGGGAGGGGGGTTACTAAATTCGACAAAAATGTATCTTGTTGTTTTGGTTGCAGACCCCTGGTGCGGCAGAATTGGTGTAACGAATCAAGCATTGCAGTCAGCTTGTGTCTCAAATGTTTGGTGGGGCAGTGGTGGTGGCGCCGCAACAACTGCGAGAGAGGCTGGGCGGGGATGGAACTTTGCTCCGGGCAAAACAATCTATAGCCATGACTTCGACTCTGAAACACATTCGCGTCGATCTGTATGTGTGGGTGTGTGTATTTGTATTTTGGGGGAGCGGTGGCGTAGCAGTTAGCGCGTTGCACGGCGAGTTCGGTTCCCACTCACGGCCACCAACACCGGTGACGATTATCTGAACCGGTCCTGGGCCTCCCCTAGGTCTACTCAGCCTCAAATGAGTACCTGATAGGATGTGTAAGCATCGCAATTGGGGAGACAAATGCGGCTGGGCGTGGTGCTGGCCACCCACGGCTACGTGTGCCGTTCCGGTCGCCCTAAGTGCTCGCTAACAGCACTTGCCCCAAAAGTATGTCAAGGCTATACGGGGGATCTTTGTCTTTTGTTGCTCACTGAATCCACGCTAACACAGTCACAATTACCGCTCACGAGCAATTTCCCTTAATTAGTATTCACGGACATTACAGCGAGCACAGGAAAGATCAAATGTTACTACTACTACTACCTCTTACATCAAATTCTGTGCACAAATGAATATCAATTTCCTTTAAACAAAAAAAATACAGTTCGTTCAATGTCCTATAGCCGCCGGTCATTTGTACAATCAACCATGGCGTGTGTTGTTGACTCGCCTTCTCGAGCCGTTCACCGGTCCCGGAATTTATTTTTTGTTGAAAAATACCATCTCCAATTAGGGTTTCCTCTGTAATAATTAACATCACTTATTTCGTGAATTGACCATGGCTAATGATGATGATGAATAATTTATTTACAGCCAATCCTCTGCTGGATCAAGGCCTCCTGCTCGTGAGTGGGGGCTTGACCATACTTCACCACGCTTCTCAGTGTGGGTTGGTGACCCCGCTTCCGATAGTAAAAACACTACTAGCCGCCACTGATGTCAGCCGTGATCAGATCTCGAACGCTGGTCACACTTTGCTCAAAGCCAACTCGCGCTGCAGGAAAATAACGATTTAACATTGATTGCGTAATTACTTTCCCCGAACTTTGCACGCCGATCGTGTTTTTGCGTGGTTCGTTGTTGTAGCGTTCTGACCACGTGCTCCTACTGCTACATCTGTCAAAAAAACCCTTCATAGCTCATCGGATTCCTCCAGGATAAATGAAGATTCTGATTCTGATGTTCTTACTCTGATGTCTATCAATCTCGCAAGCGGGCTTCGTTCTGGTCTCTTGAGCTCCCCCCCCCCCCTAAACAAAATAAAATAATCATCGTCAACTTGAGCATTGGAACTTGTCGGGTTCATAGAGCAGCTGTGCGCTAACCACTGCGCCACGACTCCACCCCTGGCGTGCACTTCATGGGGAAGCCATTGATGAGAGGACATTGATGGATATGATGCCGCTGGCGCTAACGTGCATTTACGACTCACAGCTATAGTCGCTGCCACAGTGGAGCAATCGTCAGGGCACTGGACTTGCAATCCAAAGGTCGTGTGTTAGGTGCTATCTCCCGGCGAGGCAGCTGAGAAACAGCGGTGCAAACGAAAGTGCAAGCGCTGAGTTTGTTGTCCTTCCTCCGCGCCTCCGATTAGCACGGTTGGCTACATACGGTGCGAAAGAAGTTCAACATACAGTCCATACCTACACCCAGCAGCATGTCAGTCGATCGGCAAGGTCGCGTGTGGTGGGGTAAAGTGTGGGCACTATCACCTTCTTGTGGAATAGTACGCCAAATATCCTCTCGTTGAGACTTTTAGAGAGACCCACATACTCACGTTGAGACTCACAGACATATATAGTAATATATAGACCCATAAACTCACGTCCAGACGTACACAGACTCACAAAGGTACTCATTGACTGGCATAAGGGCCCGTATACTCAAGTAAACTTAAGTTGCGTGATTAAACTCGGTTCTCATGATGGAGCGAGTTGATGGTCTCAGCCCGGTCACCAGTGACTGCATAAATAAACCATCACATTAGGTTCGGGTTTTCAATGAATTTGGCTAAATTCCAGCTCTAATAATATAATATTTGAAATATGGTTTGACTGCCAAGTGCACGCTAACACGAGCGAGCGGGTAACGCGTTCGTTGCTTCTTGCGGAGGCTTACGGTTCAACCCCGCGGCCGACCTGGCCAATACTCTGGGTGTACAGTATTAACCATATACACTGCGTATGTGTGTGCTTCACAGTGTACGTTATGTATACGGCGGGGCGTGCTACAAGGATTGAGGAATGAGTGACAGCGATAGAGGGGTAACTTAGTGGTCACGAAAGGGTTACAGGGGAGGGACGGGAAGGAGTGGGGGGGGGGGCGAGGGAAGAGAAGAGAATGGGCAATAGAGAAGAGGCTGGTGCTGCATCACCCTGTGCCGCACAGGGACAGCTGTCACCAGGGGGTCCGCTAAGCTAAGAGATGAAATGCGATACATTTTAACCTGGCGCTAAATTAAATGCAAATCATCACCCTCAATGTCCCCCCAACGTTGTACCGGTTGTGCTATCGGAGACGCGACTGTGGTCATCCAGAACAGACCGTACAACGTATAACGACGCAATGCCTTGATCCACAAATACCAAGGAGACATCACAGCGATACCACTCCACTGCTCCTAATGCGGTTATATGGCTTGACCACCTGGATGTGACATTGCAGTTGTTCCTCTGCATCTACATCAGTCGTACAAAAGAAGAAGTAAAAAATGCATAGCAGTGCAACACCCTTGCGTGCGAGAGAACGGTCCGCGGAAGCAGACAACGCAAAACTACTTCTGAGTTCCCTTTCAAGGTACCTCTCCGCCACAACTGTGTTTTTTCTTGACAAAATTCTCCTCCTCCTCTCTCACTTGCGGGGAAAGGGGAGGGATTGGTAGGATAGGGGGTTAGGCAAGTGGGTGAATGAGTGGGTGGGAGGTAGGGAGGGATGGAGGGAGATGCCCACCCACCCACCCAAATCCTCAAGTCGCGCCGAGCGTCTGAAGTTTCTGAACTCTTGGCCGCAATCCTTGGGGGGTACCGGATTGACTCCGTGACCGGGCCAAGGGCAGAGCTTTTGGTAGCGGACGCTGAGTCAGTGCAAAAGCGACTGACGTCCCGGAAATTATAAATGACAAGTGGGCAGATTTGTGGGTCTCTCTCCCTCTCGCTCTCCTTTTTAATTCTATGACTTTTTTCCGTTAAACAGTATATTACCACGGGGCAGGAGCAGTTAACTCGCGTGCCTTTTCAAATTAGGCGGCTCAATCGCTCCGGGTTGTGTTGCTAAATCCACTTTCCGTGCCTAAGGCGGCAGCAGCAGCAACGAGTGCTGTGTTGTAAGTGCATAGGCCGCGAAGTGCGCTGGACAAGTTACGCGGATAGCCGCGCTTTGTACGGACCAGGACAGCGTTTTGAGCGGAGGCTATTCCACTATTTCTCTCTCATCGATTCTCGATGTGGCCACATCTCATATTCATGTATTGCCAATTGCGTAGATCATCTGTGTGGTTAAAACTATTCAACTATTTTAAATTTTACCAGGTAAGGCCCACTGACATACATAGCTTGTTTTCAGAAGATACCTGGCCACAGATGATAGCTCAACGAAGTGACTCATCATGTGAAAATGTATAGCAGCCAAATACTCTAAGTGCATGTTTCTAAATGTGGAGGGAAAAACCGGAGGACCCGGAGAAAAATACACTCGACCACTCCAAATAGGGTCGGAATCGAACCCACGACCTCCTGTATACCAGGCGAGGTAATTAACATTTCGCCACCGCGGCGCCACTGGCGCTCGATAACAACACTTGCCCCAACAGTCTATTAAGGCTATACTGAGAATCTTTGTCTTGTATAGTGCAACGTGCTAGGAACCCAGCTACCCGAGATCGATTCTTGCTTCCGGCCAACACCAGTGGTGGTTATCTCAACCAGTCTGGGCCTCTCTTAAGTCGACTCAGCCTCAAATGAGTACCTGGTGCGATGTGTTAAACATTGAAATTCGGGAAACAAAGGCGGCCGGGCCTGGTGCTGGCCACCCACCCAGTCATGTGCCATACCGACCTTCATAGGTGCTCGCTAATAGCACTCACCCCGATAGTCTGTTGAGGCTATACGGGGGGATGTTTGTCTTTGTTTGGTAGCAGAGGTTTCACGCCGGAATCAGTCGATTGGCATTGTCTTTTCATCAGCTGCGTAACGCTGCTGTGTGGAGGCTACCTGGCCCATCGCTCCACGCGAAGCTCCGGGTCTTCTCGGCCACCAGTTAAACCCCTCCCCATGTCTATGCTTCCGACACATGGCCCCCTTTAAACGGACATCTGTGTCGGCTTGAAACGTTCAGTCTGGCCGGCCTACGATCCAGGCTGGGTGACGTGAACAACTGATTCGTCAATAACACACCGCCTCACATGGAAACATAAAATAACGGGCAGTGGTCCGTTATTGACAAATATATTGAACCTGTGATGAGCAACTCCACCTCAGCCCCTGCTGTGAAGGTTTCCTGGCTTGGTTAGGAAGTTGGAATTGTGGGTCTGGGATGTGTAATACACATCATGGACTCATTTCTTAGTTGTGATAACTTTTGTTGTTGTTTGTGCGTTTTGGTGCCTTTTATTAACTTGTTTTTCTTAGTTCGCTTGGTAGAAGTAGGGTGTTCATTGGCTTGGCAGTGGCTGTATATGGGATTTGGTACGTAAATTAATATCCAGCACAAGGGGATGCTATAAGCATGAATGAAACATGAATGGCGCTCTATAAAATGAAAGCATTATCGTTTGCTCGACTGCAAACGTAGCAGCATAACCAAATAATGGAAATTTTCTGAGGAGCTCGCAGATCCTTGAAAGATCTGGAATAGCGATTTTTTTTTTAAATGGGAAAAAAATGGATATAGGGGAGGCTTAAACACCCACCCATGGAGCAACCCCCTACATCCGCCTGGCCTCCACTTAAACCCAGAGGTGTCGGGTTTAGCACATTGCAGAGTTCAAAGCGTGGCCTCTCCGCCTAATCCATCAGGGACAGGCGGACAGGGAGAGCGCCTCCGTCGCTCCGTGCTCGGCCACGGTTGATCCGAAGCCAATCCGAAGGATTCGTTGCCAAACAAAAAAAATATATCACGGCCGCGCGTGGCCTTTTGTAGCGGAAGATTCCCATTGGTCGACGAGGCCGAGCCAATGGGAGCGCTCGGAATTGGGGAGCAGGGAGAGGTGGTGGTGGCGGCGGTTCCGCCACCATCACAGAGGGAGTTACCAGCATGCAATGCAGATTGAGGGCTTGTCGCTCCCTTAGAGAGTCTTGTGTTCATAACATTTCACTTTGGCACTCCTTGAAGGGTTTAATGTGGGATCTTTTTTTTCAAATTCTCTTTCCTTTTTTTTATATTTGAGAAAAAAATAAATCGCTGTGACTGGCACACCATCCACAGAACATTTTAAACCGCGGTACATCTCCGTTCTGTGTGTGAAAAGAAAATAAGTACAACACCAAATCCATTCATCCTGAAAAGACCCCGTGTTCCTATTTAAGGACAATCATCGTCAGCCATGACCAATCCACTGCTGGATGAAGACCTCCCCAATCCGTCTAGCGCTTGCACACGAGCTGAAGTCATTGTTCCATCTCCACAGTGGTCGTCCTCACGAGCGTGAGGGCGCCGTGGTGGCTATATGTTAACTACCTCGTATGGTACACAGGAGGTCGTGGGTTCATTCCCGACCCTGACGCCTGCTGTATATTTGGAGTTTGCGTGTCTATCTCCCTGTGGTCGCTTGGATTTTTCTCCGGGTCCTCCAGTTTTTCTGTCCACATTTATAATCAGCATGCGTTTAGAGTATTTTGCCACACGTGACAAGCCACTTCGTTGAGGTATCATTTGTGGCCAAGTCGCTTCTAAAAAAGAGCTACATAGCTCAGTGGGCCTTACCTGGTAAATAAAAAAAATAGTTTAGTTTCCTTCTTTGGCTGCGTCCTGCCCAAGCCCACTAACTTTTCTCAAGAGTAAAAATGGGACATTTTAACCTGCTTATATGTTCTCTCAATCCACGTGATCCTCTTTCTCTCTCAGTGTAATCCACAAGCATGCATCTCTCCATCGCTACCTTGTGGACTGCACGGGCACGATGCCATCGCCCCATCTTATTGGATCACGTCCTTCCTTCCCACGTGCGTTCCATTCTTTCGCTGGCCACTCCGTCACTATTCCTGACCGTCGACCATCCGGTGTCATCACGGCTGGCCGACTGCCATAACCCGGATACGAACCTAGAGTCTCAGCATTACCGGGGTCAGCGCTCTCACTCCTGGAGTCACGCGGCCACCTCTCAGCTGACTCTTCATTCCAAAATAACGCAACGCATTCCGTCAATAACCCTATGGCCTTATCAGGAACCAAATATATATGATAGGTGATATTTTTAGCAATGGCTCTTGTTCAAAGCACACGACGTTTCGTGCAACGGCCCTGATGTGCTGTGAAGAAGGACCCTGCCCATGACGTCACCTGTTAATAATTTGTTCCTTCTAATGTCAGTGTTGTTGTTATTGACGAGTATGTTGGGTTGTTGTTAACTGTGCTCGTGCACTCTTTATTTTTACATTTACCTATAATGCACCACAGAAATGCAACGTAAAAAGTAGAACATTTTTTTTGATTTGATTAAGATGTAAAAAATAGGCTTTAATTAAAATGCCAGTTTAACACGTAGGCTTTCACGACCAATATTATCCAGAGGTTTTTTGGGTTACATCACGTAAATAAAAATGCGTCGTTAGACCCGCCACCACCCGACATAGCCGAATTAGTAAGGTTTGTCACGTAAACAAAACATGCCAATTCGTTACGAGTTCAGCACACCGGTGTGTTGAAGAGTAAACCCACTAAAACATTTACAATTCGAGTACTATGACGTTTCGCCGGTAATTACAACAACCAGCCTCATCAGGTGGACAGCCAGGGCTAAACTGTGGTCGCGTAGCCTTGGAAGGAGTGCTGCATCGTGGTCTCCGCCGGCCCTCGTGCTTTGCTCCGCGCGGAATGCGAGGGCCATCGAGACGTGGCACCCAAATTCCACATCCTCACGCCGGGTCAAAGGCGGGGGTCACGACCGGCACACAACGAGAAGGGAGGCGGCGGTGGGGAGGAAGTGATGTCATCGAGGTCACGATCGCCCAAAGACCTCACGTCACTCTTCGTTATTATTATTATTACTACTACTCCGCCCACGAAGTGCCTCGCTGAGTCTCATAAATCAGTTTCTGGAGGGTCTTGCCAAGTTGTCGGGAGTAGGGGGCGATGATTGCTATGTAGGTTACTACTGAATCATTGGCGGTGTAATATATATATATTTTTTTATAAAATGTGGTGAACTTGGTTTGTGGTTGACGTCCCGGTATATTTACCGACTGCTCTGAGCTAAGCAGACGACGCGCAGTATGCTTACGAGGTCACGGCGCACAGCGCAGTGTTAACCAGGCTGGACACTGGCATTCGAACCGCGACACTTCTGCAACAACAAGCGGCGAGTGGGCTTCCGCTGGGCCACGCCACCGACTAGAAGGAGGGCCAAGTAGAAACCACACAAAGACAAAGGCGACTCCTCGTATAGCCTCAACAGACTGTTGGGGCAAGTGCTGATCGCGAGTATCTATGAAGACCAACACGGCACACAAAGGGGGGTGGGGGGGTGACTTGAAGCACGCCCGGCCGCCTTTGTCTCCCTAATTGCGATGTTTACACACCGCACCAGGAACTCATTTGAGGCTCAGATATTCGTCACCGATATTGGCCCTGAGTGGGAATCGAACTCGGGTAGCCGGGTTCGTGGCGCAACGCGCTAAGCCCTATACTGCCGTTCCCCATAAAATAAGTTAAACACACACGTCGCAATATAGCCACGTGTTAAATATTACACTTATTTATTTGAGTTGCGCTGCTGCTGCTGTTGTTACTGTGGAGGATGGGGGGAGGAGGCAGGAGGGGAGTTCCACCGTGGGCTGTGGTGCAGGGTGACAGAACAGCGAGGAGACGTGGAGGCGCGGTGGTGGAACATTCAGCAGCATCTTAGCTGACCCCGCTGGCCAATGGAAGCAAGTGGAGGAGGGAGACGAGTTTGTGTATAATAATACAGTCATCCACTCCCCCCCCCCCCCCCTCCGTTAACATCAGGGGGGATGCGTTCCTGAGAGACGCGACGACGACGAATATCGAAACGACGTCAGTCGAAGCGATGTCCAGGGTACGGCAAATCAGTTAGCGGTCTTAATAATACGGCGACGACGTATTTGCAAAACGACGCAAAAGCGGGAGATGTAAATCGGGGCTATTACTGTACGTGAAATGGGTCTCAAGAAACCTTTGTGCGTTTTATATTCACAACACACAGATGAACTGTGAATAACCAAACCAATAATAGATATCCATTGTCATTGATATGAACATATTAACCCACCCCGCCCCCCCCCCCTCTGGTCGTGGAACCTGATTGGTTCACAAGTGACGACATCACCTTGGTCCCCCGTTTATTTAAGACCGAAACAGGAGGAATATTTTCACATAATTATGGTTGTCGCCTGATGATGCTGGTCGTTGTAATTACCATCGAAACGCCGTACTCGAATTGTAAATGTAGTGGGTTTACTCTCCAACACACCGGTGTGCTGAGCTAGTAACGAATTGGTATGTTTTGTTTATGCGACAAACCTTACTAATTGGCTGTGTCGGGTGGTGGCTGGTTTAACGACGCATTTATATTTACTCGATCTCACCCAAACAACCTCTATTATGGATGATATTGGTCGCGAAAGCTAAACTAACACACAGAAAAGTTGAATTGGCTACATCAGCACATTACACCGACAAGATGACCATGTCATACCCCAAACATCAAACGAGCTTGTTTCACTTCTTAACAGACCATCTAATCCGATCAAATTAAAATTGTGCCAAAAAAATTACCCATAAAATCAAGTGGATAATGCTGATGATTATTCGTGTGTTAAATAGATGCAAGAGACAATAATACAACAGGATTACCCTTACCCATAATGCAATGTGTCAGCAACTGTTTAATTTTTTTATTTGAATACAAATGGGTTAATTTAGTAATAATGTTTATTGATGGGTTTGTCTGTCTCCTCAATAGCTACTAATAGGTAACTCTTCATATGCTAATTAAAAAAAACCGGTCAAAACGAAACATTTTTAAACGTCATCTCATCAGGTCTCACGATGTAAAGTGCAGTCTCCCACTGTTTCCACTTTGCTATGCAGAAGGACCAGCGCCCGAAACGATCCCTATTTAAAAGAACAACAACTTTAAGACCACTCAGTGTTATTAGTGACGAACATCTGGTGGGGGTTGTTGTGGCTGTTGCTGTTGTTGTTTAACTTTGTGTGAAAGAATTATCTAAAAAAAAAATTCCCCATGCTGCCTTGGAACGCATTTTTCCTGCTTTTGCTTTTTTTTTGCACATCGCTTACAGAAAGTGCGGGATTTGAATCGATGACAAGAGGGGATTTCCCTCCCCCTCCGCCTACCAACTCGGGGGCGAGTGAAGGTTTTAGGGCACCGCGCGTCGCCCCCGAATCTCGCCCCGTGTTGTGTCTAGGCCGCTCCCTCTGCCTGGAGACTCAATCCCCGGCTGCGACAGATCTGGCCGGCCCCGGCGCTGTGCGATTTCAACCCCAAGACAAATTAGACCCCCAAACCCTTACACAAACAAATTACACAGTGCCTTGGACTCTGACACTCAATAACATCGCTTTTATCGTATTTCCCACAAAAGCTCAAAATGTAACGAGTCGAATCGTCATGTTTTCATTGGGGTTTTTTTAGGTGGCTAAGGGGGGGGGGGGGGTCACAATGGACATGTCAGAGACACTGAGTGCGCTGAATGAATGGGTGCCGCGGTGGCGAGATGTTAACTACCTCGCCTGGTATACAAGAGGTCCGTGGGATTGATCCCAACCCTGACGCCTGCTGTATATTTGAATTTGCGTGTCTCTCTCCCCGTGGTCGCGTGGATTTTTCTCCAGGTCCTCCGGTTTGTCCCTCCACATTTAGTAACATGCGTTTCGAGTAATTATCTCCAACTATAATTTTTCACGTGATAAGCCACTACGTTGAGCTATCAGTTGTGGCCATGTCGCTTCTGAAAAAGAGCTATGTAGCTCAGTGGGCGTTACCTGGTAAAATAAAATGTTTCGTTTCGTTTTTAGAATGAAGGTTTGAGTGTCGTTTTTTAGCAGCCTCACCATGGTTTAACCAAGTTCTCAAGTGAGGTGAGATTCATGGGCTCGGCCCGGTCACCACTGAATTAAAGAGGGATCCGTGGAATTCCATCGATATCTTGTCACCTGCCGCGAGACCCAGAGGGCCGACATGCTGGCAGAAAAAAAACCTACAGACTTACAAAGACGGACAGACTCGCATACATACCTGTAGGCTCCCATAAAGATCCACAGACTCATTATAAATTGTTTTTGTAAGTATATGATTGTAATGATTCTGCTTGCTGTTACCCAGAAAAGCCTCACCGAGTCTCAAGACTCTTTGTCAGGAGGGTCCTGCCGAGTTTTAGCGGTAAGCGAAACCGTTCGCCCCGAGTTCGATTCCCACTCACGGCTACGAACACCAGTGACTATTATTTGAACCGGTCCTCGGCCTCCCCTTGGTCGACTGAGTCTCAAAACGAGTACCTGGTGCGGTGTGTAAAAACATAGCTGACTGGGGAGACAAAGGCGGTCGGGCGAGGTGCCGGCTACCTACCCCCATCGTGTGCCGTTCCGGCCTTCATAGGTGCTACTCGTGAACAGCACTTGCCCCAAAAGTCTATTAAGGCTATACGGGGACATCTTTGTCTTTTGTGCCATGGGGATAAGAGCCCGTGTATGAAGTTACACAGGCGATGACAATCCCCTTTCAGTGACACGCATCCTCCTCTGGGCACACGTGAATTCACTCGTATTCTTGGCTATATCATCATCGTAGTTATTATTCCTCCTCTCTCTTCCTTCCTTCATCCTCCTCCCCAACTGCGTTTCCACATTCCACAAGTAAGCTCACTCGCACAGCTACAATGATGTTGATTGATTGATGCGTCATGATGACAATGAACCATGAAGATGGAATTTTGGGTTGATGATGCTGATGATTTATTATGATGAATATTGATGTGATAACGATTATTATGATGATTAATTTGATTGTGTATGCGTGTGTAGTGACTGTGGTTGTCACTGTATGGTGCCGGGGCTTACGAAGTTACGGCGGATAATGTTGTCATTATGGGCAGCCCGGGTTACGGGGTGTAGTGCCAGCCCTAGCGGGGCTTGGGTGAGCGCTGGTCAGCGCAGAGGCACCGCGAGCAGTGTGCGGTGCGGGCTCCCGGTGAGGGAGTGAGAGGGAGCGTCAGCCAGCCAGGGTTACGTTGGGGCATGATACGCTGGTTGACCTGCTGACACGCGACCGGATGATATTGGAGGGGAGCCACCGGTGGACGGGGGCCTGCGGAGCGGTCACGTGGTCTAAAAGAGCTCTCGGGAGCCTTCGAGAAAGAGCTCGAGAGACCTGGAAGGTGGGCGGGGCGAAGGGCGGAGCCAGCCCCAGCCCGGGGGCATATAAGGAGGGCCCCGTGAGGAGCTCGAGGCTCTTCGTGTGCTGGTGTTACGAAGATCCACGTCGGGGAGAAGAAGCCTCTAGCCACGCGGTCCGGGACCCAGCTTGTGGTCTGGACCGGGATAGCGAACCGTGTCTAGTTCTGCCGTAGCGTGGTTAGATGGGCATTCGAGACCCGAGTGTGGATCGTGTTATGTTGCGTGCTGTTGTATAAGTGTTGCTCCCAAGATAACGTCTTCGACTCAGTTGGACTCACTACATGTGTATATATGTTGCACTTATTTCGCACCGTACGTAGCCAAGCGGGATAATCGGAGGTGCGGGGGAAGGACAACAAACTAAACGTAAAAAGATGTTCTAGAGAAATGATTTTTCAATTTACATTGTAAAATGCATAGCTCCAATATCGTAAGGAAGAGCGTTCCAGACGGCTGCATGTGGAGTAACCGTCTTTTTTCGATGGTACGCCAAAAGCAACTGCACGGATGATGATAGTAATGATGATGTTATGATTGATATTGATATAATTAGATTAATGCAAGTGATTGATGTGATGATCATGTGTTATGATGCATATGGATACTATAGTGATTATATTGTGATGATGGTTATTGATGTGGTACGATGATGATTGGTGATGATGATGTCATAATGATGAATTGCCGGTGATGAAAATTACGACAATCAGATTATCGATGTGTGATTATTGATGATATTTGATGTATGATTATCATAATGGTGTTGTTAAACTGATTAGATGATTGTGAATCTTACGAACATGATTAGATAACCGACGAATGATAATTAATTGATGGTGATAATCATCATTCACATTATGACAATCATGATTACACGATTGTTGGATAATTATGGTGATTAATATAATCCTCATCATAATTAAATGATTGATGTATTGATTGACGGTGGTGTGATGATTAGATAATTGATCCTAGAGTATGATGATTCATGGATAACAATAATAATGATGTCGACGGCAGCTGACTAGAGTCTAACCCAGGCGGCAGCGTTCCCGGTTGGCTCAGCGTCTCTGACCTCTGAGTAACCCGGCCACTGCGGGACACTTTTGAAAGACAAAGAGAGACAACACCTCGGGACACGTGGAGGCACGGACGAGACGGCCTCTTACAGCCAGACAGAGAAACGACAGAGAAACAACACAAGACGAAACAAACAAGATTCAGACGAACAAAAGATCACAGATTATCTCTCTCCCTCTCCTTCCTCCCTCTCTCCTCTCTCTCACACACGCTCTCCCCTTAAAAAGCACTCACAGAGATTATTTAAGAATGCTCACGCTTGCGCGCAGCACCATCGCGTGAAACCCAGCAAGACGGCGGCGAGAAGAAGCGAAGACGGCATTGTTCGAATGGTGAAGCCTCCCTCCACCCAGCAACAGATGAAGAGGCAAAGGCGCGGCCCTGAAATTGCTCCGCTCACACCCCTGCCGGCGGGATGGGCCCTCCGCTAGAGAGCAGCTTTAGAGAACGACTCGAATCGAAACTAGTTCTTTTTTTTAATCTTACCAGGCAGGTAAAGCCAAACTTAGGTATGAACTTGTTATTAAGATTTGACAATCACAAATGATAGCTCAATAAAGTGGCTTATCATCGTATGGACATTTATAGCATCGAAATAATCTCAAAACACTGTCTCAGCTAATCAGAATCAGAATATGTATTTAAACTGGAAGAATCCGATGAGCTATTAAGCTCTTTTTCACAGATGTCCAGAAGGGGTGGGTCAGAACGCTACAACAACAAACAATACAAAAACACGATGGCAGTGCAATGTATTAAGAGATTCAGCGGTGAACGGGACCCACTCTGCAACTTGCAGTCGTCTCGAAATGAGAAAGGGTTAACTGCCAGGACTGGCGACAATCTCAGTGCGCGTGGCTCTCTGCAAGGCGAGTCAACGAACGTGTTCAGAATCATGACATCGCTCCCTGCGAAATGACGACAAACACGTCAGTAAGACGAGTGCGTGCAGCAGTACTGTCTAGACAATCATGGCCATACCATGCTGATGCTTCCTATAGATGACGGAGCCGTTGCGATGCAGCTGTCAAACAAAGACGGCCACTGCATCGCGCGCTTTCGGATGCGCTTCTGCGGCCGTCTGGAACGCTCTTCCTTCCGATACCTTTACATCCAGATTGAAATCGAATTTCTTTACAACTGCTTTTTGTGTTTAGTTTTGTTGTCCTTCGCCCACACCTCCGATTAGCACGGTTGGCTACGTACGGCGCGAAAGAAGTTCGACATGCGGTACACACACACAGACTCAAGTGGCTCGCTCTGTGCGGTAGAGCTCCCGGGAGTGGAGGAAATGTTGTCTTTTCAGCCTGAGGCTCGTGGCAGAAATGTGACTCGAGGTGAGAGAGAAAGAGGACTTTGCCGCGGGGTACGGGTGGAAGCTGACACTTAAAACAACTTTCTTGGTGAGTTTAAGAGTTATACTACTCCCCCTGCCCCTCCATCCCCGCTCCACAGTCCCCGGTGTTGGGATGATGGAGCCCCATCGAGCCGCTTCGTCTCGCGATGATGCCACCACCACCACTGCTGCTGCTGCACATGCGCAGTCAACATCAACAGCAAACACATTCAACGCACACACACACAACAAACATCAACAACAACAAACACACATTCAACACACACACAACAAACATCAACAACAACAAACACATTCAACGCACACACACAACAAACATCAACAGCAAACACATTCAACGCACACACACAACAAACATCAACAACAACACACATTCAACACATACACAACAAACATCAACAACAACAAACACATTCAACACACACAACAACAAACACATTCAACACACATACACAACAAACGTCAGCAACAACAAACACACATTCAACACACACACAACAAACATCAACAACAACAAACACATTCAACACACACACACACAACAAACATCAACAACAACAAACACATTCAACACACACACAACAAACATCAACAACAACAAACACATTCAACACACACAACAACAAACACATTCAACACACATATACAACAAACATCAACAACAACAAACACATTCAACACACATACACAACAAACATCAACAACAACAAACACATTCAACACACACACACAACAAACATCAACAACAAACACATTCAACACACACACAACAAACATCAACAACAACAAACACACATTCAACACACATCAAACATCAACAACAAAACACACATAACAACCAACACACACTCGGCACATCCGTCAATAATGGCCTCTTTCGTCGGCGACCCACAACACCGATCGACGGCCTCACGCTCTCCAGAGCAACAACGTAGGCTATATGAACTGACGTTTCGGGGCAACGGCCCTTATTCACGACGTATAGGGACGGGTTGCAGTCTGTCTCTCTCCGGCACACAATGTCCTACTTGTATGTCTGTTAAACTTGTTTCGCACCGTACGTAGCCAACCGTGCTAATGAGAGGTGTGGTGACCTTTTGAATGTTCACTGTGCAGCAAGCGGCGAGTATTATATTATTATTCTTACCCTTAAACCACAGCCCGCAGTATTAACCGGGGCGACCGCTGCGCGATTGAACCGCGAACCTCTCCGTGCAACGAGCGGCGAAGGCTCGAGAGCGAGGCTCGCATCATCGTCTCCGTGGCTCCTTTGCCAACAACAACTCGAGACGTCTCTGGGGCACGACGGCTCGCCAACAATCCCACAGACACACAGGGCAGCGGGAAAACCACCACAGCCCTCATGGTTACCACGCCGCCTGATCGCATCATCATCATCAGCAGCATCATCGTCGTCGTCGTTAACATCTCCCCACAATTATATCGAGGGACCGTCTGGTAGCTTTGCCTTGAGTCCCAGGAAGAGATAGGTAGCCTGGGATGACCCCCCCCCGCCGCCACCGTGGCAAAGACAAAGATCCCCCCGGTAGGCACGACGGGCTGTTGGGGCAAGTGCTGTCAGCGAGCGCCTGAAGGAGGTCGGCACGGCGCACGAAGAGGCTCTTTTACAGAAGCAACCTGGCCAGGAATGATAGCTCAACCAAGTGGCCTGTCACGTGGAGATGTATCGTAGCCAGATACTTTAGACGCGTGTTTAGTAAATGCGGAGGGAAAAACGGAGGACTCGGATAAAAATCCACGCGATCACGGGGAGAGAGACGCGCAAGCTCCAAAGTTGCAGCAGCAGGAGGCATCATCCGTGGTCAGGATGGAGCCCACAACGTCTTGTATACCAGGAGAGGTCGTTAACATCTCGCCTCCATGACGTCTCCTGCCTACACTCCACTTGTCTTCACAGTTTGAATTATATCATTTTAATCTGCGTATCTTCTCTAGTCCACGTGTTCCTCTGTCTCTATGGGTGTGATTACAAGCGTGGATCTCTGCTCTTTCGTCAGTCCACTGCTGGAGGTTGTTTGAGCCATACTTCACCACGCTGGCGAGGTTTGAACACTTTGATTCCAGATTATAAGATGCCCCGGAGAGTAAGACGCACCAGCTGAACGTGTCATACGAATGCGGTGTCTCTCACACATGAAACACTCGTACCGGATTATAAGTCGCACCCACAAGGTATGCTGTGAATTACGGAGGGCGGAGTGGAAATCAAGGGGGGGGGGGGCAGGGGAGTGCGTCTTATATTCCGGTGTTCCTTCAACCGTTACAAAACTCCACCCGGCGTGACGAAACCAGCAGCACCGCCACAACGACGAGACGAACACCGTGAATAAACCATCCCCGCGTTTACACTGCCACCAGCTGCAGGCGGCGCGCCGTCTGACGCTGTTGACACGAGTCTGAAAGGAGGCCTTCACAATGCTGCAGTGATGCAATTTTCCACGTGTCGTTATCTTCACCCCCTCCCCTGATCTCTCTCTCACACTCTCCACTCTGTCTCTCTCACACTCTCCACTCTGTCTCTCTCACACTCTCCACTCTGTCTCTCTCACACTCTCCACTCTGTCTCTCTCACACTCTCCACTCTGTCTCTCTCACACTCTCCACTGTCTCACACTCTCCACTCTGTCTCTCTCACACTCTCCACTCTGTCTCTCTCACACTCTCCACTCTGTCTCTCTCACACTCTCTACTGTCTCACACTCTCCACTGTCTCTCTCACACTCTCCACTCTGTCTCTCTCACACTCTCCACTGTCTCACACTGTCCACTGTCTCTGTCACACTCTCCACTCTCTCACACTCTCCATTGTCTCTCTCTCACACTCTCCACTGTCTCACACTCTCCACTGTCTCTCTCACACTCTCCACTCTGTCTCTCTCACACTCTCCACTCTGTCTCTCTCACATTCTCTACTGTCTCACACTCTCCACTGTCTCTCTCACACTCTCCACTCTGTCTCTCTCACACTCTCCACTGTCTCACACTGTCCACTGTCTCTCTCACACTCTCCACTCTCTCACACTCTCCATTGTCTCTCTCTCACACTCTCCACTGTCTCACACTCTCCACTGTCTCTCTCACACTCTCCACTCTGTCTCTCTCACACTCTCCACTGTCTCACACTGTCCACTGTCTCTCTCACACTCTCCACTGTCTCACACTCTCCACTGTCTCTCTCACACTCTCCACTGTCTCTCTCACACTGTCCACTGTCTCTCTCACACTCTCCACTGTCTCACACTCTCCACTGTCTCACACTCTCCACTGTCTCTCACTCTCCACTGTCTCTCTCCCACTCACCACTGTCTCTCTCCCACTCTCCACTCTGTCTCTCTCACACTCTCCACTCTGTCTCTCACTCTCCACTGTCTCTCTCCCACTCTACACTGTCTCTCTCCCACTCTCCACTCTGTCTCTCTCACACTCTCCACTCTGTCTCCCACTCTCCACTGTCTCTCTCCCACTCTCCACTCTGTCTCTCTCACACTCTCCACTCTGTCTCTCACTCTCCACTGTCTCTCTCTCACTCTCCACTGTCTCTCTCACACTCTCCACTGTCTCTCTCACTCTCCACTGTCTCTCACTCTCCACTGTCTCACTCTCACTCTCCACTGTCTCTCTCACACTCTCCACTGTCTCACACTCTCCACTGTCTCTCTCTCTCTCACACTCTCCACTGTCTCACACTCTCCACTGTCTCTCTCACACTCTCCACTGTCTCACACTCTCCACTGTCTCACTCTCCACTGTCTCTCTCACACTCTCCACTGTCTCTCTCACACTCTCCACTGTCTCACACTCTCCACTGTCTCTCTCACACTCTCCACTGTCTCTCTCACACTCTCCACTGTCTCTCTCACACTCTCCACTGTCTCACACTCTCCACTGTCTCACACTCTCCACTGTCTCACACTCTCCACTGTCTCTCTCTCTCCACTGTCCCACACTCTCCACTGTCTCTCTCTCACACTCTCCACTCTCTCACACTCTCCACTCTGTCTCTCACACTCTCCACTGTCTCTCACACTACACTGTCTCACACTCTCCACTCTGTCTCTCTCCCACTCTCCACTCTGTCTCTCTCACACTCTCCACTGTCTCACACTCTCCACTGTCTCTCTCTCTCACACTCGCCACTGTCTCACACTCTCCACTGTCTCTCTCACACTCTCCACTGTCTCTCTCACACTCTCCACTATCTCACACTCTCCACTGTCTCTCTCACACTCTCCACTGTCTCTCTCACACTCTCCACTGTCTCTCTCTCACTCTCCACTGTCTCTCACTCTCCACTGTCTCTCACTCTCCACTGTCTCACACTCTCCACTGTCTCTCTCACACTACACTGTCTCACACTCTCCACTCTGTCTCTCTCCCACTCTCCACTCTGTCTCTCTCACACTCTCCACTGTCTCACTCTCTCACCCTCTCACTCTTCACTGTCTCTCTCACACTCTTCACTGTCTCACACTCTCCACTGTGTCTCTCTCCCACTGTCTCTCTCACACTCTCCACTGTCTCACACTCTCCACTGTCTCTCTCACACTCTCCACTGTCTCACACTCCCCACTCTGTCTCTCTCACACTCTCCACTCTCTCTCACTCTCCACTGTCTCACACTCTCCACTGTCTCACACTCTCCACTGTCTCACACTCTCCACTCTGTCTCTCACTCTCCACTGTCTCACACTCTCTCACTCTTCACTGTCTCTCTCACACTCTCCACTGTCTCTCTCTCCCACTGTCTCTCTCTCTCCCACTGTCTCACACTCTCCACTCTGTCTCTCTCTCACTCTCCACTCTGTCTCTCTCTCTCACTCTCCACTGTCTCTCTCACACTCTCCACTGTCTCCCTCTCTCCACTGTCTCTCTCACACTCTCCACTGTCTCTCACTCTCCACTGTCTCTCTCACACTCTCCACTCTGTCTCTCTCACACTCTCCACTGTCTCACACTCTCCACTGTCTCTCTCTCTCCAACTGTGTGTCTCTCCCACTCTCTCTCTCTCTCTCCCACTGTCTCTCCCACTCTCCACTGTCTCTCTCTCACTCTCCACTGTCTCACACTCTACACTGTCTCTCTCACACTCTCCACTGTCTCTCACTCTCCACTGTCTCTCTCCCACTCTCCACTGTCTCTCTCACACTCTCTACTGTCTCACACTCCCACTGTGTGTCTCTCCCACTCTCTCTCTCCCACTGTCTCTCTCCCACTCTCTCTCCCCCACTGTCTCTCTCTCCCACTGTCTCTCTCACACTCTCCACTCTCCCACTCTCCCCCCCCCCCACTGTCACCGTGGTGGGGCCCCCGCACTAGAGAGATAGCCCAGATACCGACTCCCCCATGCCGGGTGAGAATGTTCAAAGGCAGGAGACGCCCGCTATCCGGATTTCCATGCAGCATTTGACGATAGGCGCGCCTATAGAGAGAAGCCACAACAAAACACAATCCGAGATCAACAGAGGAGTAGCATCAGGAGGGGTGGTGGTGGTGTTGTGAGGAGCGGTGGCGCAGTGGTTAGGCTAGCAACCACATGAAGGGCGGCGCGTACGGCGCTCGGTTTTGGTGGCAGTGGTGTGGTCAGAATCCATCCACACGCGCACGGATTTCTCTCGGAACTCTCTGTTATAAAGGAGGGACCTTGCCCGAAACGTCGCTATTTATGGGGGGGGGGGGGTGTTCTATTAAGGCCACCGTAATATTGACGCATGTGTTTGAGTGTATTTTTGTTGTTGCTGTTCTGTAAACAGCACGCCTTCTCCAGCCCGCACTGACCAAGCGTGGTGAAGTATGGCGATAAATATTCCTCGCAGGTGGCAAGGCGTGGGGAAGGTGGGGAGGAGGGTGGAGAGCCTCATCCATCAGTTCTGCGCTACGAATCCGGCGACCCGAGTTCGATTCCCGGCAGCGGTCAAAATCAGTGGCGAATATGAGAGTCGTCTTACGAGTTTCTTTCCTCCCTCTGGGTGGAACCCTTTGAAGCGTATGCCCGGTGCGGTGTGTTTTCTGAAGACGTCAGAAATGGGGAGACAAAGGCGGCCGGGCGTGGGTGGTGATGACCAACACCACCCGCTTCGTGCACTCATTGGCACTCGCTCACAGCACTTTGCCCCAACAGTCTGCGCATGCTACACACGGCGGGAGCTTTTGCTGTGAGTGAGCGAGTGCGTGCATGAGTGAGTAGCTTAATTATTCAAGAGTGCAATTCCCATAACCGCGACAATTCTCGAGAATTGGGTTTCCTTTCGTCGAGAGAAATCGTAAAAATCTCGCAAGCTAAGCAAAGCTTGAGCCTGGACGGTGCCAGGATTGTGGACCATCGTGTGCATAACAGGTGCTATAGGCACGCTGCGGGGATTGCGAGGAGGGCAGCAGAGAGGCCGTGAAGCAAAATCCATTGTTGTACCGTACGTCTATGCTCCAATGTCTATGATCATCGACCGCTGCCTTCACCAACCCGCAACGACCAGCGTGGTCAAGTACGGATGGCGTCTTTTTTTGGCGGGGAATTGGGGGGGGGTGGGTGGCTATGACCATGCAAACCCGGCCGCCTTTGGCTCTCCATTGCTGATGTATTTAACAAAGACAAAGATCCGCCATATAGCAGTGGGCGCCACAGTGGCAAGATGTTAACTACCTCGCCTGGTATGCAGGAGGTCGAGGGTTCGATCCCGACCCTGACGCCTGCTGCTGCTGTATATTTGGAGTGTGCGTGTCTCTCTCCCCGTGGCTGCGTGCGTTTGTCTCCAGGTACTCTAAACACGTGTTTAGAGTATTTGCCTGCTATCAACTTCCACGTGACAAGCCACTTTGTAGAGCTGTCATTTGTGGCCAGGTGGCTTCTGAAAAAGAGCTACATAGCTCAGTGGGCCTTACTTGGTAAAATAAAAATAATAGTTTGGGAATAGTAGACTTTTAGGGCCAATGATGTTTGCTACGAGGGGGTGGGTGGCCAGCACCACAGCCGATCGCTTTTGTCTCCACAGTGGCGATGTTTACACACCGCACCATGTACTTATTTGAGGTTGAGTCGACCTTGGGGAGGCCCAAGACCAGTTCAGAAAAACCGTCACCGGAGTTTGCACCTGACCGGGAATCGAACGCGGGTGGTTGGGTTCGAAGCGCGGCGTGCTAACCGCTGACACTGCACACAGGAGGTACGGTACTTAAGGCGAAGTCTACCTAGTGGTGGCAAGGGGGTTATGGGGGTTGATGGAGGGGCTTGGTGGAGGGAGTTGGTTTGGGGGTGGGGGGGTTGGTGGACGAGGGTGGGGTGGGATGGGGGGTGGGGGAGAGATAGCGTGCCGTGGGTCCGGCATGATTTCATTGCACCGGGATAAGATCTCCCGTCTCGCCACGTTTCATCACACGCCTGGAGCTCGAGGCATTCACGCAAGCGCGTACCAAGAAAAATATCCCCCCCCCCCCCATGTAGCCTTAACTGACTGTTGGGGCAAGTGCTGTTAGCGAGCAGCACCTATGAAGCCCGGCACGGCACACGAGGAGTGTGGGTGGCCAGCACCACGCCCGGCCGCCTTTGTCTCCCTTCGTAGCGATGCTCACTGCACACCGCACCAGGTGCTCATTTGAGGCTGAGTCGACTTTGGGTGTTGGTGGCCGTGAGCGAGACTCGAACTCGGGTTCGTAGCGCAGTGCGCTAACCGCGACACTGCCGCTTACCATTTTACAGAAAAAACTAAGACGAATATTTCCCATATAGTCTTGACATACTGTTGGGGCAAGTGCTGTGAGCAAGCAGGACTCGAGTTCAATTCCCGCTAACAGTCACCAACATCAGTGATGATTAACTGAACCGGTCCTAGGGCTCGCCTAGGTCAAATGAGGACCTGGTGCGGTGTGTAAACATCGCCACTAGGGAGACAAAGGCGGTCGGGCGTTGTGCTGGCCACCCACCCCCTCGTGTGCCGTGCCGCCCTTCATAAGTGTTCGCTAACCGCACGACTGTTAAGGCTTCGTGCATGTGACGAGCGATAGCGCAGCGCTTTGCGCACTGCACTACGTACCCGGTCAACATCAGTAGCAAATATCCGCACAGGTCATATAGGCCTCCCCTAGATCAACCGAGTACCTGGGGCGGTATGTGAACATCAGCACCGGGGAGAGACAAAAGCGGCCAGGCGTGCGTGGTTCCTGGCCACAGCACCACGTGGATCGTGCGCACGTGACGGCCCTTCATCGGGTGTGCTCGCTAACAGCAGCACTTGCCCCGACAGCACATGTAGGCTACACGGGGGATATTTGTCTTTGCATGTCGGAATATGTGCAACAACAACAACCCCCATCACCTCCTCGTGGTGGTGTAATTTGAGAATTAATTCATTCATCCTTCACGAGAAGCAACTCATCACCTGACAATGGAATGGATTTAAGGATGGAGCGGTGGCGCAGTGGTTAGCACGCTGCGCATTGTGATACGAACCGGTGGTCTGATGTGAACACGGATAACATCAGTGGCGAGTCCCAGACCCCTCGCCCTCCGCCCCCATTCCTTCTCCATTGACCAGCATGGTGAATTATGGACAAAAAACCCCCCGGACCGGCGGACACAGCATAGGGGAGACTTTCATTTTAGCGGTTGATGCGCTAAATAATTGATTTGTAGTACTAAATGATCTCACATTAGCATCATTAGTGAATTGAAACACATTCTATTGACACTCCTGAAACTTTAAGTGAGGAACTTTCCGGTACCCGTAATGAATGTTAAACAAGGGCCAAATATGCGTACGAAAGTTGCTTGTTCAATATTAATTATTGCAAACTTTAAATAGTAATGCTTGCATCATATAATCAATGCTTGTATACTCTTTGGTTCTGTCGGTAAAGTCACGTAGGTAGAAAACCAATAGATCACGACGTTTCGATCGCAACACAAGCAATCGTCATCAGGTGGGACAACCACGGCAAGAAAAAAACTGCTGAAAACTTCTTGCTTGAGTTGTCTCACCTGATGACGACTGCTTGTGTTGCGATCGATACGTCGTTATCTATTATTTTTCTACCTACGTGACTTTACCGAAAGGACCAAACAGTATGGATTCCTGCAGTCACGAAAGCTTCAAATCAATGCTTGTATAATTTAAGTAAATCGCAGACAAAGCCAAGCGCTTGAACAAATTGTTGTGGTGCAAACGCACTAAGCTCGTTCCTATGAAGGGCCGGAAACAACGCACACCACGCTGCCTTTGCCTCCCCAATTTCTGTCTTCATACCGACACTACACCAGGTAGGTAGTTATTTAAGGCTAAGTCGACCTAGTGGTGGCTTCAGCGTCATCAAATAACACTCGGCACTGATGTTAGCCGTGGCCGGAGAATTTAACTCATTTGGTTATCGCGCTCATTCACAATGCAGTGGATCACCCGCAAGCACCCATTTGGCCCGATAATTTTAGCACCATATTATGTATTTATATATGTGTATATATGTATATTAATATACTCTACTGCATATGAACACGTTTCCAAAGTGAACGACTTCATTTTAAAATTATTTCTTTATATTCTTAGCTCTTTCGGTAAAGTCACGTTGAAGGGAAACAATAAAATAATAAAATATATAAAAAACGTGACTTTACCGAAAGAGCTAAGAATATGAATTACTGCAGTCACGAAAGCTTTAAATCAAAATTATTTCTTTAATTAGTAATCTCAAACGTCTTCTTGTTCGCCAATGCGTTTGTGATGATGCTGCGACACAATTAAGAACAACACTGAGCACATAATACACATTGCTCCACTACCGCTGCGTGTGGCCTTTGAATAATATATATAGGCGACGTTTTAGACGATGGCCCTTCATAGCACTTAGAGTAGCTATATATGTAGGTTTAGTAAGGGTTGGAAACTGCGCGTATTGACGTGCTTTTTGTGCTCTGAAGAAGGGTTATTGCCCGAAACGTCGCCCATTATATGTATCTCTGTTCAGGTCACACAGCGTTATTGACGGACGTGTAAAGTTTGTGTTGTTATTTGAGGTTTTTTGTATTTTGATTTAAAAAAAATGTTCGTCCACAGTTCTTATCGGTCTCGAGTCACCATCGTCAGCGTCGCCTGCCGGTAGCGAACCTCCGGGGGAAAAAAATATCACAAAGATGAACAGATCGCACGTTCTGTCTTCCTCATCTTCATGATTATTATTATTGTTGAAGGCGGTAAGAACAAGTGCTGTTAGCGAGCAGCTATTTATAAAGTCCGGCACGGAGGTTGCCAGTCCCACGGCACGCACGCCCACACACATTTGAGGCTTAGTAGACGTGGCGGAGGCTCAGGACCGGTTTAGATAATCGTCATTGGTGTTGGAAGCCGTGAGCGGGAATCGAAATTGGGTCGCCGTGTTTTTGTAGCGCAGTGCGCTAACCACAGCACCACCGCTCCCCAAGGCACACACAAGACACACACAAGACACACACAAGACAAATATCCCCCGTATAGCCTTAACAGACTGTTGGAGCAAGTGCTTTTAGCGAGCACCTATGAAGGCCGGCACGATATACGAGGGGTTGGGTGGCCAGCACCACGCCGGACCGCCTTTGTCTCCCCAAATGGCGATGTTTTTATACACCGCACCAGATACTCATTTGAGGCTGAGTCGACCTAGGGGAGACCCGGGAGCGGTACAGATCATCGTCACGAGTATTGGTGGCCGTGAGCGGGAATCGAACTCGGCTCTCCAGGTTTCTTTTGTCGCGCAATGCGCTCACCACTACGCCACCGCTCCCCAGGACAAAGACAAAAAACAAAGATCCACTGTATAGCCTTCAACACAATGTTGGGGCAAGTGCTGCTAGCGAGCATCTATGAAGGCCGGCACGGCACACGAGGGGGTGGATGGCCAGCACCACGCACACACACACACCTACACATCTACACACACACAACCCCAACGTAAAAAAGCCATCACATCAAACACATTGGGAAAGGTAATACAAAAAAATAAGAAAACACACACGCGGAGAGACGCAAGCATGTGAATCAAGACTGCGATCTGGTGACGGGGAGCTCAGATAAGCTATCAGGCCTGCACAGACGAACCCGCACATTCTGGACGCCCTAGCCTCCTCCACTTATCTCTGCACAATTCACAAACAGCGTCCCAGCGCTTTTGCCAAAGGCCACGGGGGAGGGGTTTTAGTGGAGAGAGAGAAAGGAAGAGAGCGAGAAGAGTGAGAGAGTGGGGGGGGGGTGACATCGTATTTTGTTTCTCTCTATTCTATCATCATTATGGGGTTTTATCATGTCAGTTATTTTTCCCCTTCTCGAATGAGCATCGAGGCGAGGCTGGTCTGCGAGTTGACAGCCCGTTGCAGAGCCAGTGTTGGAAATTCCACATTTCCATGGCGGGTGGCGAGTCTAACCATAAGACAACGATTATAAAACTTGTTTTTTATTGTACCAGGTAAGGCCCACTAGCTCTTTTTCAGACGCGACTTGGCCACACATGATAGCTCAAAGAAGAGGCTTATCATGCGAAAATGTACAGCAGCCAAATAGTCTAAAAGCATATTGATTCTAAATGTGGAGGGGAAACCCGGAGGACCTGAAGAAAAATTCGCGCGGCCATGGGGTAAGAGACAAACTCCAAATATACAGCACGTGTCAGGGTTGGGATGGAACCCACGACCTCCTGTATACCAGGTGAGGTAGTTAACATCTCGCCATTGTGGCGCACCTAATTGTTGACTTTCCCACAAAAGGGTACATACCCTTTTATCGACTCAGGAGGGATGATGGGCTGAGTCAACCTCCGCTCCCTCCCACCGCAACCACGAGTTGAACTCACGACCTTACTACGAGGGTGGGCCGCTCTCTCTACCGCTGAGCCACCTGGCCCTATCATCAGTCATGATTAATCCACTGCTGGATGGAGAAGGCCTCTCAAAAGCACCTGCCATGAACCCGTCTGTTGAGCGTCATTTTACGCCGCTATGCCCCCTGCCATGGCACGGAGATGAACTTGCTCTGGGCACGCCCTTCTCACCGCTTACACGTGAATCGCGAAGCTAATGAGTTACATTTTCCGGTCTAAATCAGGGCACAAGCCGCAGCCGCTACATAATCGAGGGAGACCGTGCGTGCGCTGGGTCCATTCAATCCTTGAACAAGGAAACGTCGCACATAAAGCCGAGAAACATGCGGTACAATCTTCGAGAACTCACGGGAGAGCCGTATGACGTGGCTGTTTGTATCTTGCGCCTAAAAGGGGATCGCAGCACAAGACGCTGTGCGGACAGAGTGGGCGCGCTTGTGTTGTGGAGAGAAAAGCACAGGGCATGCAGAGCGGGCGATGAAGGACGACATGGAGCCTGCACTTGAAGAGGGGCAGGGAGTCGACATCACAGAGGGTTGGGTGGAAGGGAGTTCCCGACACGGACTATTTTATTTTACCAGATAATGCCGCACTGAGCTATATTGCTCTTTTTTCAGAAGTGACCCGGCCACAAATGATAGCTCAACGAAGTGGCTTATCATATGCACATTTATAGCAGCCATATTCTCTGAATGCATGTGTTTTTTTTCATGTGGATGGAAAAACCAGAAGAACCGGAGAAAAATCCACGCGACCACGGGAAGAGAGTCATGCATACGCCAAATATACAGCAGGTGTGAAGGTCGGCATTGAACCGACGACCTCCTGTATACCAGACGAGGTAGTTAACATTTCGCCACCGTGGCACCCAGCAGAGAAGAAACAGCGACTCCCACTGAACCACGGTTGACTGCACTATGAATAAGGGCCATTGCTTAAAACATCGGCTAGTTGAAAATGTTTTCTTTCACAATTAAAAGCAAAGTGTGATTAATGAATGTGCCAAATGATAACTGGGTTAAGACAAGTTTCAATGCTATGTTTTTAACCCCAATGTGGGAACTCTAGAATCTAGGATGAGCCTCAGTTGCCACAGTGACCCGGAGTCACCAGTCGACAAAAGTAATGCTATACAAACTGAGCGCAACAAGGAAGCAAGTAGCAAGCGGAGCATAAACAACCGCTCAATACAGAAAATATCAAAAACATTTAAATCGAGAGTAAGTGAAAAAAAAATTCCTCTAAGGAAAGTTGGTTTGGATACATTTATTTTGACTCAAATATATAATAGTCGCGTTACGCTCCAGGACTCGGGTTGTGAACGATGTGGTCACGCGGTGTTTAAGGTTTTGCTGAGGTCATAAATGAAGAAAGCTAGGCCTACTATGGTCATGTCATGAGAAAAATTGGAACTTGTTTGGAAAAGCAGATTATGCAAGGCACAATAATCGGTTGACGTGCGCGAGGAAGACCAAGGATGACACGGATGGATAAGATCAAAGCATGGACGAGGCTCACGCTGGAACAGAATGAGGATAGCAGAAGACATCATTCGGTGGCAAAGGATTGCCCACAGTGCGGCCAACCCTTGGATCGAAGATGGCTGAAGACAAGACAAGAGGTCACTTATGGCGCAATGTTTATCACGTTATAATTTTCCACGATACGACGATATGAGAACATTTCACGACATGACGATAATCGCGATATCAGTTTCCCATTAACTCTCCCATTGTACATTTAACACGCAGAGCTTTTGCGACCAATATCATTCGTGATACAGTCGTTTTGTTGGGTTACAGATCGCGTAAATGTGTCGTACACCTCCCTCCACCTGACACAGACAATTGGCATGGTTTGCCACGTGAACAAAACAAATAATGAGGCTTTGCCGTAATTCTTACAAGTGCCTGATTGATGATGCTGTTTGTAATCACCCGCGAAACATCGTATTGAAATTGTAAATGTTGTGGGTTTGCGCTCTCAGAATCAGAATATCTATTCACACTGGATGAATCCGATGCGTTATAAAGCTCTTTTTCATAGATGTCCAGTAGCACAACGGGGGATGCTCAAGTAGCAAGACATTGGTAGGTTTGGTCCACATGACAAACCTTCACCAATTTGCTGTATTTTCAAACAAGGTACAAGAACGTGTTACAAAGCACACAGCCGTCAGCAGTTCCAGAAGAACTACATCGTACGTCATCTTGTCCATGGTCACCGTAAAAAAAACAATTGAGCGAATGTGACCGACTCACAGCAGCTGTAGTAGGACTCATCAGCAACATCCACAGTCGAGACGGCGCTGTGCTGATGAGCCCGTAGGAAAGTGCTGCCCCCTACTGCGTGGACCAAAGGAGCAATGGATCTCAGCCTTACCGTATTCTCTCGACTACAAGCGAACTCAGAGTTACCGTATGCTCTCGATCACAATGGATCTCAGCCTTACCGTATTCTCTCGACTACAAGCGATCTGAGAGTTACCGTATGCTCTAGATCGCAAGGGATCTCAGCGTTACCGTATTCTCTCGACCACAAGCGATCTGGATGTTACCATATTCTCTCGATAACAAGGGATATCGGTGTTACCTTATTCACTAGATCATAAGGGATCTCAGAGTTACCGTATTGTCTCGACCACAAGCGATCTGAGAGTTACCGTATTCTCTCGACCACAAGGAATCATGAGTTACCGTTTTATCTCGATCACGAGACGCATGTGTTTCATCTATATTTAAAGGAAAAAACTGGCGGTACGTCTTACAATCCTGTCGGAGTGCGCAATTCTAAGAGCCGCACTGCAGTCCGTCTACAGCCACCGCATGCGGCTCCGGAGCGCTGCAGGCTGCCTCATGGAGCTTCTCTTGTCCGTGCGTTCCTCGCTCTGTATGTATGAAACTTTCCGTGGTTTTTTATATTTAGATCATCTTCATCATGCTCTATCCACTGCTGCGTGAAGATAAAAAATATATATTTATAACGTAGACCCACACAGAGATGTATCAATGTACACAGCAGCCTTACACACCAGCCGATTTCATCGCTCCGTCAGAAGCGCATTCTCTTGGACGCGTTCCATCCGTTGGCTGCCACTCCGTGATTATTCTTCACCATCGTCCCTTCGAGCCACGGTGATGTCCCCCCCACGCCAATTTTTCTTCAGAGTTTGCAATTATGCAGGCAACCAGCCTATGCTCTCTTACCCACACTCCCCTCGTTCTGTCCAGCGGGACAATTCCACGAACCTGTTTACATCTCTTGCGCAGTCGTTCACTTCCTTTTCAAGAGTTTGCGTCCATTGCATGGACGCAAGGGGCGCAACTCCCTATTACAACGGGGTGGAGGGGGGGCTATGCAAGATCCGACTGTGCCACCCCCCCCCTCCTTTCTGCAAACGCACTTTTACTGAAATAGCTACGGGATGTTTTCAACCCGTATACAGTAATATGTTGGCTATATATATTATTGTTAGTTGCACCGTGCATTGGGTTCAGAGGAAAAGAGTCTAACAGTGCCCGTATGACTACAAAGATGTCAAGGTACAATACTCACATTTAAGTGATCGTGCGTCTTGCTTTAATGCGCACGGCAGTGAGCAAACAAGCCGGTGGTGCTCAGACAGCAGCAGTCGCGATACTCGATTTGACGCCGTGTGTACTTTTCGGAAATATACTTATTTTCCATTTGTAACAGTGTTTTTTTTTAGCATTTATGGTTATCTTTTGGAATCTTTTTCATATAATTTTTCTGAAAATGTTTTGTAACTTGTTTGTCTTGTTCTTTGGGTCTTTCGGTAAAGTCACGTAGATAGATTCAAAGAAAATAACAAAAAAATATCTTGTTGATTCGCCCCCCCCCGGCCCGCCTCGTGTGGCCTACTGGGCCCCTACGCGTCGCGTAACGCTGCCCCCAGTGCTGCGCCCCTGTACGAACGCAAATTGCTTGACCGTAAAACTCCTCGCAAGAGGCTTCAACAGAGTAGAGGGGCGCCGTCTGCTGGTGAGGTACAAACAAAACGATCGTCGGCGTTCCGCCGGAAGTAGAGCAGGGGCAGTGGTTCTAAACCCAGGGGGGTACGTGGACCCCCTGGGGGTACACGTGGACAATGTCCCACGTGGGTTATGTGGCCTTAAGCCCACCAGTTCAGTTTAGTTCCAGCTGCCTAAGTGGATACATATCTGCATTTTTCTGAGATGGCATCAAGAGACTACAAGCATCCAGTAGACGCATTTTGCGATGTCTGCGGCCAATTTATCAAGACAAGAGTTAAAAAGTCCTCTGTGGAAGCATCTGCTAAGATGTGTGAGGCCTACAACAAGGCATATTTCGGCATGCCTGTCGGGGATCAAGACAAACCCTGGGCACCTCATTTCACCTGCGAGCAATGCAAAACAACTATGAAAGGTAAAATGGACAATTGTTGCTTAGAATTTTATGTTATAAAATTTGTAACAAAAAAATTGTAAAAGTTTTTTCATTTTAAAATGGTTTAAAATTTTCAATGTTATTGAAAAACTATATCATACATGAAAAATAGTCCAATAATCTCTTACACATTAGTCATGGGTGAAATAAATTTATTTTGTAGGATGGTACAGAGTGGAAAATAGCCATGAAGTTCGCTATCCAAAGAATTTGGCAGGAACCCACTGACCACTCAAGCAACTGCTACTTCTGCATGGTGGACACTTCCAGACGTCGGACAGGCAAGAATGCACTTGCATTCACGTATCCAGACCTTCCTTCATCCATCGCCCCGGTGCCACACTGCCATGAGCTCCCCATACCCACTCCTCCGGAGAGAGAGCAGCCGTCTTTAGAAGAGAGCAGCAAGTCAGAGAGCGAGGAAGACGTTGTAGATCCAGATGACAATTTTAGAGGTGGAGCTGAGGAGAGAAACCCATACTACCCCAGCCAAAAAGACCTCAACGACTTGATCAGAGATCTGGGTCTCACCAAGTCCAATGCCGAGATTTTGACGTCTAGGCTCAAGCAGTGGAACTTGTAAGTGTGCACGTCGCAGATCAGAGGAAGCGTCACCAACCTTTCTGCAGCTTCTTCACCCGTCAAGATGGGCTCTGCTTCTGCCACAATGTGACCAGTCTGTTAGAGGCAATCAGAATCGCCTGTATTCAGAATGAGTGGCGCCTCTTCATTGACAGCTCATCCAGGAGCCTCAAAGCCGTGCTGCTCCAACATGGTAACAAGTACCCGTCTCTTCCCCTGGCTCACTCGGTGCACATCAAAGAGGATTACAACAGCATCAAGACCTTGCTGGACGCCGTGAAGTATGATGAGTACGGCTGGGAGGTCATCGGAGACTTCAAAATCGTGGCATTCCCGATGGGTCTCCAAGGCGGTTTTACCAAGTTTCCCTGCTATCTTTGCCTTTGGGACAGCAGGGACACCAAGGCGCACTACCACAGGCGGGACTGGCCACAGCGGACCGAGTTCTCTGTGGGGAGGAACAACGTCAAGTGGGAGCCACTGGTGGACCCCCGGCAGGTGCTGATGCCACCACTGCACATCAAATTGGGCCTTATGAAACAATTTGTCAGAGCTGTAGATAAGGAGTCGGCAGCCTTCAAGTACTTTCAACACTTCTTCAATAAGCTGTCTGAGGCAAAGGTCAAAGCCGGTGTCTTCGTCGGACCACAGATAAAGAAGATCCTGGAGTGCAATGAATTCCCCAAGAAGCTCACTCGTAAGGAGAAAGCGGCTTGGAACAGCTTTGTCACAGTGGTTTGTGGCTTCCTGGGCAATCACAAGGTCGCAAACTACGTGGAGCTGGTTGAGACTCTGGTGAAGAACTGCAGCACAATGGGATGTAGGATGTCCCTCAAAATCCATATCCTTGATATTCATCTTGATAAATTCAAGGCGAACATTGGAGCGTACTCGGAGGAGCAAGGCGAGCGCTTCCACCAGGATATACTGGACTTTGAACGTCGCTACCAAGGACAGTATAACGAGAACATGATGGGAGACTACATTTGGGGGCTGATTCGTGAAAGTGCTTTACAGTATAATCGTAAATCTCGAAAAAGTACTCACTTCTAAATCTTTTGTAGTCATTTTTGTATTACTTTAGTCTAAATACATGTAAATTTGTATTCATATCTTGTTTTTTCTGACTTTATGTGAACGAAAATACACAAATTTGCCCGTTTTCTCATTGAAAATATGTAAATTTCAAAATATCACTGTCCTGGTCACAAAAGCAAAGTTTGTGGGGAATAATAGCCATTTTCTATACTTTTTAGGCATACGCAATTAAAAAATAACACTGACTACCCAGGGACAACGATTGTGTCAGATATTGTTATTAGTCTTATCATTTACCATCACACATCCCACATGAGAAACACGGCCTTCTTGTCAGCAACATCAACGTCTCGTCTCTGATGCACCGTTGCAGGCGTCGTTTGATTCGGCGCGTTGCTGCCGGAGGGTCGCGGTTCTTAAGAGGAGAGGCGGCCGCCCTGGTAAATACTGCAGGCGTATTAAACCAGACCAAGATGCGCCACTCGCTTTGCATATATCCCCCGTAACATTGTTGCATGTGCAAATGCGTTAGGTCATTGTGTTTCCGCGTTATGCGCCAAATGTGATTAATTGCACGGCTAATTACCTATTTGGGAAGGAGGGGCATGCCATGGCTAGAATGTATGTGGGCGAGAATAATCACGGAATGGTAGCCAAGGAATGGAATCGCGTCTGAGGGTTCCGTTCACTTAACAGATGGATCGATGAAATCTGCTCGCGTGACAGGCAGGATGCTCGGTGGATTGTTAACATCGCACGAATATTTGATAGATGGTGGCGGCATTCACCCAGCAGTGGATGGATCTTGACTGTTGATGATGACTCAACGCAGTCACGTATTCCAAGAGTACCCATGCTGTCATGAACCACGCAACTCGATCGCTCGAGTTGCTACCCAACCACGAAAGACAAGACAACGAAACCCAGTATAGCCTTAATAGAATGCTGAGGCCGGTGCTGTTAGCGAGCACTTATGAAGGCCGCCACGGTACACAGGGGGTGGGTGGCCAGCACCACGCCCGGCCGTCTTTGTTTCCCTAATGGCAATGTTTACGCAATGCACCAGGCACTCATTTGTTGAGACTGAGTCGACCTAGGTGAGGCCCAGGTCCGGTTCAGATAATCATCACTGGTGTTGGCCGTGAGCGGGAATCGAACCTGAGTAGCCTTGGCAGTCAGGTTCGTAACGCAGCGCGCGAACCACTGCGTCAGCTCTCCGCAAAAAGACAAAGCACCCCTTCGTATAGCCTTAACAGACTGGTGGGGCAAATGCTGTAAGCGAGCACCTAACCGCTCCACTCACACGCACCACTATTGCCACCACCCCCACCACGACGACTGGCACTGCATGCGTGTACACAGTCACACGGTCCGAAGACTGCAATAGTCTAGGGACTGTTTAGGCCCGGAGTGTGGAGCGGTGTGCACCGAGCGAGAACGCGGATCCCAGGCTGTACCATTATGGGTTGGCCGTCGCCTATTAGAGGCCTTCATCCAGCAGTGGATCTTCCGTCCATGCGCCTTGCTCTGCGATCACGGTCAGACGCAACGTACACCAGCCGCGTTCTACGGCTCCGCCGTGGGTTTTTGGGGATTGCACCGCATATTGCTCGGCTTGATGTCCAACGTTTCGCTACACGTGCCGGGACCTTCTTCAGGACGTGCGAGAGCTGGCTTCTGCTTGTGCCCTGAATTAGGCCGGAAAATGTAACTCATTAGCTTCGTCAAATTTAATCTTCATGCCGTGGCAGGGGCTTTGGAGAGGCCTTCTACATCCAGCAGTGGACTTACCACGGCTGATGATGGTGATTGATGTTTGTGGTCATCACCAGCATCATCATCACCATCTTCAACACAGTTATTGCCGACACTGGGCGCGCAGTAGAGATGTTATTTACGATTCGTATCTGCACAACGGTGTCACAACCAGCAACAGCAGCAGCACCATCATCATTGATGTCACCATTATTGCTATCTTAATAGAATCTCCACGGTCATTATCATCACCGTGTCAGTTCTCCGGAATTAATGTTTTCGTCTCCAATGTCGTGCTAGAATCGACCAATCAATATGTTTAGTGTAATTGCCTTCGGCGCATGCAAATAATACCCATCATTATAGCCTGCTGTCAATCCACTGCTGGATGAAGCCCTGGATCGTGAGGCTGGTTTGACCATACGTCACCACGCTGCTTAATGCATAGGGAAGGCATTACGATGAAACTCGCCGCTCGTGTTACTCGTGGCAAGGAATTGAACTCGGGTTCGCGGGTCCACAGCGCAACGTGCTAACCACTGCACCACCGCTCTACCCTCCCTCTCACGTACGCCAAACGCATCCCAAATATCTGACAAACGTGCGTCTGTACGTGTGTGGGGGAGAGCGGTGGCGCAGTAGTTAGCCCACTGTGCTACAAACCCAGAGACCCCTGTTCAATTCCGGGTGGCGACAGTCAGCAGTGGCGAGTGATAACTGAACCGTCGCATTTGCTTCCCCTAGGCCGACTCAGCCTTAAAAGGAGCACCTGGTGGGGCTTGTTGAAGACATCAGCACCGGGCAGACATAGGCGGCCGGGCGTGCGTGATGCTGGCCACCGGCCCCCTCGTGTGCCGTGCCGGCCCTCATAGGTGCACGTTATAAGCACTTGCCCCAGCAGTGTGTTACGGCTATACGGGGGGTCTTTGTCTCCGTTGTGAGTGGCTGCACGAGTGAATGGCCTCATTATTTCACAGTGCAATTTCCATCACCGCGATCATTCTCGAGATTTCGTAATGGAGAAGAATCGTAAAGATTTCGCAAGCTAAGCAGGGATTTGAGCCTGAAGAGTGCCACGAGGGACGACCGCGGTGTGCATAACAGATGCTATAGGCATGCTGCGGAGATTACGATGAGGACAGTAGAGAGACAGTGAAGCAAAATCCATTGTTGTACCGTACGTCTATGCTCCCCGCCTTCACCAACCCGCTAAACTTTCAGCGTGGTGAAGTCCTCACCCACCAGGACCGCAAAGAAAACGGAAAAGTGCGCAGAGGAGCATGGGGCGTACGCGAGCTCGGACGCTGCGCGAAGAGGCAGACATGGGAAGGCGTCGATTAGAGAACATTGCACAGATGTTACCGCGGTCATTTAAAACTCTACGATAAAAGTGCGACACGATGGTCAAGGATGGGGACGCGTTGGCCAGCCAAAGGATGTGGAATGCGTATGAGGGCGGGCGTGCGCCCAGGGAGATGGAGCGATTAAATCGCGCTTTGTTGAGAGTGCTCGGGAGTTGATCGTGTCCCTCTGGGCTGGCTTATCGATGGGCGACGGCTCGGGGAAGGAGGCCGGCATTGAGCAGTGGATAGAGCATGGCTGGCCGTGATGATTGATGATGACGACGATGATGCATGGGACAGAATGCTAATAGAGATGTGAAATCGCGCGCGTTTTTCTAAGGGCCGGATTATGCAGCCTCTCTGTCCATTGTGATGCATATGAGACACTCAGTCCAGACTGCCGATGTTATCAACGTGGAATTTTAGGTGGCGGGGGTTGTGCGCTGTGCGTGGTGGGGGTTGTGCGCTATGCGTGGTGGGGGTTGTGCGCTGTGCGTGGTGGGGGCTGTGCGCTGTGCGTGGTGGGGGTTGTGCGCTATGCGTGGTGGGGGTTATGCGCTATGCGTGGTGAGGGCTGTGCGCTATGCTTGGTGGGGGTTGTGCGCTATGCGTGGTGGGGGTTGTGCGCTATGCGTGGTGGGGGTTGTGCGCTATGCGTGGTGGGGGTTGTGCGCTATGCGTGGTGGGAGTTGTGCGCTATGAGTGGTGGGAGTTGTGCGCTATGAGTGGTGGGAGTTGTGCGCTATGAGTGGTGGGGGTTGTGCGCTATGCGTGCTGGGGGTTGTGCGCTATGCGTGGTGGGGGTTGTGCGCTATGAGTGGTGGGAGTTGTGCGCTATGAGTGGTGGGGGCTAGGCGCTATGAGTGGTGGGAGTTGTGCGCTGTGCGTGGTGGGGGTTGTGTGCTATGCGTGATGGGGGTTGTGCGCTATGCGTGGTGGGGGCTGTGCGCTATGCGTGGTGGGGGTTGTGCGCTCTGCGTGGCGGGGGTTGTGCGCTATGCGTGGTGGGGGTTGTGCGCTATGCGTGGTGGGGGTCGTGCGCTATGCGTGGTAGGGGTTGTGCGCTATGAGTGGTGGGAGTTGTGCGCTATGCGTGCTGGGGGTTGTGCGCTATGCGTGGTGGGGGTTGTGCGCTATGCGTGTTGGGGGCTAGGCGCTTTGAGTGGTGGGAGTTGTGCGCTGTGCGTGGTGGGGGTTGTGTGCTATGATGAAGGCCTCCTCCTACGGTGCCGAGGAGTACCACTCCACCTGCTCGGTTAATCTCCTCAGTGGATGTCCTCTCGGGCACGTGTCTCTCCCTCCCTCTGTGCTTGCGGTGGTGGCAACCATCGTGATGGTGGTGTTCGTGGCGGTGTCTGTTCATGGTATCGGGAAGCGGTGCTATAATGGTTAGCGCGCTGCACTATGAATCCGGCGACCCAATTTCGATTCCCCCTCACGGCCAACACCGGTGACGATTATCTGAAGTCGTCATGGGCCTCCTCTATGTCGACTCCGCTTCAAATGAGTACCTAGTGTGGTGTTTAAACATCGTCACTCGGGAAACAAAGGTGGTCGGGCGTAACGTTGGCCCCCCATCCCCTTCGTGTGTCGTGCCGGCCTTCATAGGTGCTCGCTAACAACACTTACCCCAACAGTCTGTTACAGGATATACGGGGGATCTTTGTCTTTTATGGTAACGGTGGTAGTGGCGGTGTGTGTCCGTGTGTCTGGTGATGCGTGTACGTGACGAACATCTGAGCCGGTTCTGGATCTCCCCTAAGTCGACGCAGCCTGAGTAAATGAGCGCCTGATGCGGTGTGTAAACATCATCACCTGGGAGACAAAGGCGGCCGTGCGTGGTGTTGGCAACATCACCCCCTTTGCGCCACCACATTTCTGCCTTATTAAATAGACGCTCGCTAACAGCACTTGCCTCAATAGCGTCTGTAGTCTGTATGGGAGACCTTTGTCTCGTGTGTGTGTGTGAGAGTGAGGTGGGGTAGAGGCAGGGTTGCGGGGACCGCGGGGTCAGTCTTGTGGAGTGATGCTGGCCGTGATAGCGCCATTAATTACGGGAAGCGGTGGAGACAGCCCGAGTATGGAGCTGAGAGGTGTGTGGGGGTGAAGGGGGAGGTTGGGGGGAGCGGGTAAGAGGGGGCGGAGGGGGAGCCCACGCAGGGAACACAGCAGGAGGGACACAGCGAGAGGGCCCGAACCCTAACACTTGCAGTGAGGGACAGGGTGCTCCAACACAGACCCACGGTTGTTGTTGCTATTATGAATTCTTGTTTATTTTTTTGTTCGTTTTCAAGAGGGTCCTGCCGCTGCTGCTTCATTGGATTTTAATTTGTAAGAAGTTTTCAGTCAATTAATGATGAGTTGCGTTTGATATTATTATTGTTATACACGTGTGGGAGGAAATCGGGAGCACCCGGAGAAAACCCCATGGCTCGCGCGACCGGGCAACGCTCTATCCCCGTACAGATGGAAACGGATTGCGATTCGCCCACTTGCTGCACCGCTTTCTCATGGTCAAGCCAGGGTACGGCATCTCCTTGACGCCCACGGGAAGGGATGGTTCAGCGCACATTTGTGCGGTGATCCACCAACCGTCGCTGCTGCCTCACACGGTGCTGGAGTACAGACCACGTGGAGTGTAGCCACCGCTGCCCGGCTTAAACAAACCACACTTGAACCATTCATTCCGGCAGGAGGAGGCACCATCACCACCACCACCACATCAGCGATGTACACCACTCCGCTACTACCTCACGCAATCATCTCGCTGTTCATCAAGCACCCCAATGTAACATTATTATTATTCGCTGCTGCTGCTATCTGCAACAACGTCAGCCAATGGTGGCGTCCATGCTGCCCGGAGAGGGCAGAGAAGCTGGCTCCTTGCTGCGCTGCTCGGCGAGAGACGGGCCCCCGTGTCCCGTGACGCGACACTCCGACCGAAGTCGTAAGACAATTCAGGTTTAATTTTGACAACAGCTAATATTTAAAACGAAAAAAAAAACCCATTTGGCTAATAAATGCTCATTGTCGAACACATCATTGACAACACCTGCATGGTCACTGCAACAACAATCCGAAAACAACTGTTCATGGACTCCCAAGAAGGCCGTGTGGCCTGTAAGGACGTGAAAATATTTGTAGGTGTAAGTGGAGTGACAACGTATGTGGTTATATACAGAGCAAATACAAAGATCCCCCGCATAGCCAGAAGAGGCTGTAGGGGCAAGTGCCGTTAGCGAGCAGCAGCACCTAATGAAGGCCGCAATGGTACACGAGCGGATGGGTGGCCAGCACCACCCCCGGCCGCCTTTGTCTCCCTCGTGGCGATTTTTACTGCACACCGCACCAGGTACTCAGTTGAGGCTGAGTCGACCTAGGGGAGGTCCAGGATCGGTTCGGATCATCGTCACCGGTGTTGGCCGTGAGCAGGAATCGAACTCGGGTCGCCGGGTTTGTAGCACAGCACGGTAACCGCTATGAAACCGTTCCCCACAGAGTAGGCCTTCACGCACGCACACACACACAGGACACAAATATATAAATAGTAATAAATATATAATCTCAAGGAAGATGTACTGCTAACGGTTGCGGTGAAGATAAATTGAGGGCGGAGATGAATGTTGGTTTTCCATTAGCCTCTGCGAAACCCGCAGGTGAACCGGGCCCCTTATCTCTGGTGGACGCCTCAAATCTTCCCGCCGACCCTCACTCACCTGCCCACGCCCTCCCCGGGCTCTGCAGCCACCACAGCTGGGGGGGGGGGGGTACAACACAGCACCAGATCAATGGAAACCCACAAAATAAAACTCCCCACAACGAATTGATCATAATAGGGTTTTTCCCCTTTTTTCTGGCAACAAAACTGAAACCTTTTTACAAGGATTCATGTCTGCATTAACCACAATACCTGCAGTCAAAATGCAAACAAAAAACATACTTTGATAATATATTAATCCTTTATGGTTACCGGGCGACTCAAGAAATGCATAAATACATAAGCAGGCAATGTACCTGCTTCATGTATTTGTCTCTCCGCATTAAAATAAATAATATATGGGGTTTTTTGTTGTTATTTGTTTACACATCCCATAGTGCTCCATGGCTTTCTGGGGAAGTGCCATCATTTCAGCGGCAGTGATTCACGAGAAGCAAAACAACTCTGGAGCGGTTTCGACACTCCGTTGTCTCATCAGCAGAGTCAGGTTAGCTTGGGCGGGGTGCGTGGGTGGTGGTGGGAGGGGGGTGATTTGTCGTGGGTAGTGGCTGCCACCCGCGCGTGCTCTTCGCCCTCTCTAACAAAGCAGCGGAGAGCCACTTGAGAAAGTTGGGGTCGTGTCAAGGAGGAGGAGCAGCAGCATGAGGCTTGTCAACCGCAATCCGAAATGTTGACCAACCTGAAATTCTGCCCGTCTGGGGTCCCCACGTCGCTCAGCGCCCCATTCACTCTCTAATGAGCGGTACATGGCCTGCCAAGTGGTTTACCCTTCGGGGGGGGGGGGGGGGGGTGCAATAGTCTGGTGTTTTTTTATGTTGTTGAAACGTCCCGTGTTAATTTCGAGCAGCCGGTCGAAGAGACTAGCGGCGGGGTAGGTCAACCACGTGGGGAGTGAGAGTGTCCCCTACGTATCCACGCGGCCGCGCCGCCACGGGAGAGATGGAGTGGTGGAAAAACGCGGGGTGGTTGACAAAAAGATAAGAGGGACGCGCGGATTGGAAAGAAGCCTGTGTAACACGTAGGCTTTCGCGACCAATATCATCCATAACATAGTTTTTTGGGGGTTAGATCGCATAAATAAAAATGCGTCATTAAACCCGTCACCAACCGACGCAGCCAATTAGTGAGGTTTGTCACGTAAACAGAACATGCCAATTCGTTACTCGTGTAATGACAGTAGAGTCAACCTGCGGTGTGAGTGGACTAGTGGCCACGGGAAGTAATGACAGGGGAGTCAACCTGCAGTGCGAATGGACTGGTGGCTTCGGGAATGATAGAGAATAGGAGCGTGGCCAGGTAACGGAAGAGGACGGTGGGGTCTGCTGGTAGAGCGAGCGGTCTAGAACCAGCGAGAAGGTTCGGGAATGGGGAGGAGACTCGGGGCTGTTGCAGTGGGGGTCTCCGCCTGTCCGAGTGTGAGCACGTGGCTCCTTAATAAAGAAACCATCTCAAGACAAGTGCGTCGAAGTCGTCTTTACACTCGTACAGCACACCGGTGTGTTGGAGAGCAAATCCACAACATTTACAATAATTAAAATTTATAATCATTGATCAACTCCCCCCCCCATTTTATGGATGGAAAGAAGCCGTACGTAAGTTGAGTTTCAGGTCTATATTGTTGTTGTTTAGCCGGATGAGAATGCTGTAGGGCAGGAGAGAGTCTCGTTTGCAGGAATCACACCCGGGGCGTTAAGTCTTCCGGTAGGGGGGGGCGGTGATGATTGTCACGTTTAGTCCACTTGGGGTTCGGCTTCGAATGTGGTGGACTCCGACGCCGCCACGCAATGGCCGAATCTTGCGACTGACGTCAGAGACTTCGTACTAATGGTTGAGCAACGGGGCCATGGACAGGACAAGTTGCAGAAAGAATGATGGCCAGTCGGTCGAGACTAGCGAAGGCACGGCAGCCCAAGGATGGAACGCACCCAACAGCACGTCCACTGTGGAGAAGGAGCGGTGACTTGAGCGTGCGTGCAGGAACTAGAATCACTGATTGATTGCGGCATCACAAGATGGCGATGGCTTGGGGCAGCCTTCATCCAACAGTGGATCGATCATGGCTAGCGATTGTATCCGGGCGCAATGTCTCATTTTGCCGATGTTCTGTGACCCTCCTGGCGGAGAGCGCTCCCCAAGCCCTCCCCTCTTTCAAGTCGAGGTCTCGAGCGAGCGCGCGCGAGTTCCAACTCCCGCGCTCCCCTCATCTCAGTGATTCCCAATCACCGTGGCTTCTTTTGGGCACTTCTCAGATCGCGTGATCATTTTGTTCCATTTTCCCACTCAACCAGGTACCCATTTAAGGCTGAGTCAACCTAGGGGAGGCCCGGAACCGGTTCGGATGATCGTCACCGGTGTTCGCCGTGAGCGGTAATCGAACTCGAGTCTCTGTCGGGTTCGTAGCGCAGCGTCGTGGTAACCGCTGCACGAGCGCCACCCCCACTAAACACACCTTAACACACTGTAGGAGCGAGTGCTGTTAGCGAGTAGCACCTATGAAGGCCGGCACGACGCACGAGGGGGTGGGTGGTCAGCACCACGCCCGGCCGACTTTGTCTCCCTAGTGGCGATGAGGTTACTCATTTGAGGCTGAGTAGACCTAGGGGAGGCCCAGGACCGGTCGAGATAATTGTCACTGGTGTTGGTGGTCGTAAGCGGGAATCGAACTCGGGTCGCCGGGTTCGTAGCGCAGCGTAGCGCTAACCGCTGCACTGCACACACACGCCGCGTCGTTCTCAACCCTCGATATACATCGAACGAAAAAAAACTCAAAAGCTACACAAACGCCAAGCAACACGCCGCAGTAGGCAGCAGCAGCAGGAGGCAGCAGCAGGAGGCAGCAGCAGTAGGCAGCAGCAGGAGGTAGCAGCAGGAGGCAGCAGCAGTAGGCAGCAGCAGCAGGAGGCAGCAGCAGTAGACAGCAGCAGTAGACAGCAGCAGGAGGCAGCAGCAGTAGGCAGCAGCAGGAGGCAGCAGCAGTAGGAGGCAGCAGCAGTAGGCAGCAGCAGGAGGCAGCAGCAGTAGGCAGCAGCAGTAGGCAGCAGCAGGAGGCAGCAGCAGGAGGCAGCAGCAGCAGTAGGCAGCAGCAGTAGGCAGCAGCAGGAGGCAGCAGCAGCAGCAGGAGGCAGCAGCAGGAGGCAGCAGCAGCAGTAGGCAGCAGCAGGAGGCAGCAGCAGGAGGCAGCAGCAGCAGTAGGAGGCAGCAGCAGTAGGCAGCAGCAGCAGTAGGAGGCAGCAGCAGGAGGCAGCAGCAGCAGGAGGCAGCAGCAGCAGTAGGCAGCAGCAGGAGGCAGCAGCAGTAGGCAGCAGCAGCAGTAGGAGGCAGCAGCAGGAGGCAGCAGCAGGAGGCAGCAGCAGGAGGCAGCAGCAGCAGTAGGCAGCAGCAGGAGGCAGCAGCAGTAGGCAGCAGCAGCAGTAGGAGGCAGCAGCAGGAGGCAGCAGCAGCAGGAGGCAGCAGCAGGAGGCAGCAGCAGGAGGCAGCAGCAGGAGGCAGCAGCAGTAGCAGTAAGAAGGACGACGACTCGTGACAGGTCAACTGAAGAGAAGAAACCCCCCCCACACACACACACAGACAACTCCTTCCCGGCAGCAGAACAAATTATCGCTCATCACTCGGTGACAGTGGAATGTCATTCGGCTGTCTCGCTAAAACAAACTACGGCGGAACCCCTCGAGCTACGGGACACCCATCGCTGACCCCAGCCACCAAGCCGACCCCCCCCCCCCTGCTCCCACTCCCTCCCCGTGGTCCCACCTAGCACCCCCCCCCCCCATCTCCACCACTATCCCCTCTCCTTTCCCCGTCCTCCCGTGACCTTCATTACCCTTCAGAATGGGAGATGCGTGAAGCCTGCGGCTGTGGGTTCAATACCGGCCCCCCACCCCCGCCTCCAACGCCTTCTCTTCCCCTCTACAAATAGACCCCCCCCTTAAAACCCTTCCACCTATACCCCCCCCCCCCTTCCTTCCAACACCACCTACGCGCACGTGTGTGTGTGTGCCTCTGGAAGTGACTGACAGTCATCCTGGTCGGTTAACCCACAACACCCGGGGGTCTGTCCCTTGACCTTCTGCCAGCGAGCCTTCGACACTTCACGTGACGGCTTCAAGGTGCACCTAGCCTGGCACAGGTGCCGTGGAGACGTTGTTGCTGCTTCTGCTGTCGTGTCAGGGACGCGGTGCCGTGGTTAGCGCGCTGCGCTCCCAACTCGGCGACCCGAGTTCGAGCCGGTGACAGGCGTCTGAACTGTTGCTGGAGCTCCCCTAGGTCGGCTCGGCTTTAATAAATGAAGGACGCGGTGCGGCATGAAAACTTCTGCACGGACAAAGACCAAGGGGGAGGCCTGGCATGGCAACACCACCACCGCCGCGCATTGCGTGACGTAGTGGCCGTGCTGTGAGCTGGCTGACGGTAACTTGCTCCCAAACAGTGAATACGGCTATACGGGGGATCTTTGCCTTTGTCAGGGACAAGGGCATGGTCCCTGGTATTCGTTGTGCGCCATCCCCTGAGTGGGGACGTTTAACCCAGCCTTGCGGAGTCTTTGTTGAATGATTTCCGACTCGCGTTGCAAGCGTTTATGTTCGAGGTCTGTGGGGGCCACTCGAGTAGCGGAGTGGGCACGCAGGGGCGCAGCTATGGGGCGGTGGCTGGTGGTTTCGGGCAGCGTTACGCGACGCATAGGGGCCCAGTCAGTCGCAAGGAGGCCCCACATCAACAGATAAAGGCAAGTACGAACGTAGAAAGAAAAATTATTCGAACAAAAATATCCCAACAATGAACCATGAATATCAAAAGCCAGTGTTACAAATTTAAAAATATTAGCGAAAAATACACACGGCGTGAAATCTCGTAGCGCTACTACTGGTGGTTGTTACTGAGCAGCACCAGGCTTGTTTGCTCACTGACATGCGCATGAAAGCAAGACGCACGATACCTTCATTGCCAGTATTGTACCTTTAAATATTAGTATTAATACTGTCACAGTAGAACTGTCTTCCTCTAAACCCAAAACACGGTGCAACTAAAATAACATATAATAACCTATATAGTTATAGCCTAACATATTATTGTATACTGGTTAGAAACATCAGTTGCTATTTCAGTAAAAGTGAGTCGGGAGAAAGGAGGGGGCCCACAGTCGGATCTTGCATAGCCCCCGCGTTGTAATAATTCGTTGTTCCCCAGGGGCAGGGTAACTCCCGTAGGGATCCGACATGGACTACAGCGGGGTATGAAGCTGCGTTGCATGTGAAAGACTCGCCCAAGACGAAGAAGAACGAAAAATGGAGCCCACTGATCAACGCGTCAGCTGGGTGGCAGTGGTGGCTACGATGCTGCACGCGGCCTGCAACCCAGCACTGTGGAGGCAGCAGCGAGCGTTGGTGGATCACCGCACAGATGCCGTGAAACTCCCTTCCCGTGGGTGTCGATGGAGGTGCAATTGCCCTGTCTCGCCAGGGGACGGTGGTACAGCAAGTGGACCAATTGTCATCTGTTTAACATCTGTACGGGAATATAGTGTTGCCCCGTTCTTTTAAGACGTGGGTTTTGTCCATGTGCTCCGGTTTCCTCCCATTTGTGTAATAAACACAATTGGTCATTAATTGTCTGGAAAAGATGAGAACATTAAAACCCAATGCAAGACCCCTCTTGTAAACGAGCGCTACGACTCGGTGTGACTCTCCTGATATAAACAAATACAAAGATTGCAAGTACATCAAGTTTCCCACAACCTCCCCGGGAGAGTTGCAATCTGAGTTCACGTGATCCCAACTCCCCCCTCCCGCCACCCTCCTCCCCACCCACACGGTACAACGACCATGCTGTCGGCGTCACGAGACCGAAAGAAGCCATTCTCGAACTCTAGCAGGGCAGTGTGAGCCCTCTGTGTTAGAGAACGGAACTACTTCTCAGATCCCTTTTCAGTGACCTCCAGTCATTTGTTTGTTTGTACAGTAGAGGGGAGGGGCGGTACTTTCCAAACCAACCCACATGAGAAACGAGGATCAAACCGATATTTAGTTTAATTATCAGAGACGTAATTTATGCAAGTTAAACGCAGGAGTGAATTTAAAGTGATGAGTTTTGTTTGTTTCTGCAGTCATTGGTAATACCTTGCCGTGCGATGAACGTCTCTCTCCGCATCGTCAGGGCGAGTGAGTGGGGGGGGGGTGCACAGAAGAGGGCTCCAGGTGAAGGCATGTGAGAAGTAGTTCTGCGATACCCGCTTCTGTGGCCCATTGTCCGACAGAGCTGTTGCAAGTAGATTCTTCGCGTCATGGACACGACAACTGCCAAGAGAAGAATCTGGATGAATTCGGGGGGGGGGGGGGGGGCGGCAGGGATGGCGGGGGCGGGGGGCGGGGGTCGAGGGGGGTAAGATAAAGTAAAGTGGGACCCTTCACACACGGGCCCAATAATACTCACACATGGAAGCAAATAGCAGCAGTGAGAGCATTCTTTAAATTCCTTGGATTACTTAAATTAATCTGCAATCCCTCTAAGGCCCCAATTAAAGTCTCATTAAGTGGTGAAGAAAGAGAGAGATGAAAAAAGGCATTTTAGCTCCATCATTAGAAAGCTGGCGAATAAGAAAATGTAACAACGTTTGATTCGACTACGCTTTGAAAGCCGAGGTGGCCGGGTGACTCAGGGGTCAGAGTTCACGAACCGGCACCGCTGGGAGCTTGAGTTCGACTCCAGGTTTCAGCCACCCGACCACGGTGATTGAACGGAGTAATCGGTGATGCTGCTGTGTTGGCAGTGATGCACAATCAATACAAGTAACGGTAATTAAAAAAAAGTCCCATTCGTTAATTCGGCCTTTTCCTTATAAAGGAAAAATGTGAAAAATTATATTTGGCAGCATTTCAGGCAATTTCCCTCCTTCATGGCACGTACATAACGTTAAGTGCAGTCTCCAACGTCTAAACATTTTAAACTCTCCAGCCTCTCTATTAATGGGCTATGAAGGGCCATTTCCCGAAACGTCTATGCCTATATTTTTTTCCTTTTAAAAGGCGGTGTTCGTGTTTCATGCTGGTCACCGATGACCACATACACAAAAAGGCAGCACATTAACTGGTTCCGGCGTTAAAATGGCTTACTTCCTGCTCCAACAATCAAATACAGGATACAAATATCAGTTCGACTGCCCTGTGACAAACAATTACTCTCCGCGAATCATAATCGATGTTTTTTTAGTATGCGAGGGCATGCAATGCCCTGGACCAGCGGTCGCCAACCAAAATAACAAGAAGAGGCATTTATTTCCAATTTGGTGAAGAAAGCTTAAATATTTCGAAGAGTCGCGATGTGACGTCAATGCCATTACATTACTTCACGAAGCAGTCCGTATAGAGTCGCATGCGGCTCCGGAGCCGCAGGTTAACGACCCCTGATCTGGACATATTTATGTTGCAAGACTCTCCACCGATTGACATGGCGAAATAAATGAAATCACCCACGTGTTCAAGCAATTGACGCGTCAATTATAATCGCTTCGGCCAACCGGTGAGTCTAAGAAGAATTCTCAGAACCAAATTTAACGATTGTATCCGCGACGTTCCGTGTGAAACTGCACCAAGCATCTTCAGGATAAACTCCGGGAAGTCATGATGAGTGGGAAAGTGCTGCTCCAGACGATGTGGAACCTGAGGTTACGAAGATCAGATAATGTATCTCAGAATTACCGTATTACCTGGATTATAAGAGACACATTTCCCCCTGTATTTTAAAGCAAACGTTGGTTATGCATCGTAAAATAAGATGGTGTGTCTCTCTGTATCTGTGTGAGTCTCTCTCTGCTTGTGTGGCTGTCTGTGTGTCTCCGTGTCTGTGTTTTGTCTCTCTCTCTCAAATCTAGCAATCTTTGGAAGAACGTAATCAACCAGGTGGAGTGTTGACTGTTTTGTTGGCCGACACTCTGTGTTGTATTGCATTATATTTCTAATATTACTAGGTTTGTTTTCTCATTCATTTGTACCTGATGACGGTTGCTTTTGTTGCAATCGAAACGTCGTATTCTATTATTATTTTATTTCTTTCTACGTGACTTTACCGAAAGAACCAAAGAGTAATTCCTGCAGTCACGAAAGCTTCGAATGCCGTTTATATAGTTTCACCATTGATCGACACAACTCCGAACGAATTTTAGCAGAATTAGTCTGGTCTTCGATGTGATTGGCAATTGTTTTTTGTTTGTTACCGATTAAGCCCTGATAAATAGGGCTGCGCACTTCGGCAAGCGATGTTTCAACTGTTCCGACTGTCTATGGGGAAATTAGACTGGGATCTATGACGGTTCGATTTACAACGGACGGGCATTCCCAGGGACGCATTGTGACGTCGTAAGAGCAGGGACCGCCCGAGCATGTACAATAGCCCTTCATCGTAGCACACAAATAATACGTGCACGCGTTATGAAGGCCATTGGCTGAAAACGTCGCCGAATTGTATGAACGCTGTCCTTTTAAGGCCGGTGCAGTGTTATTAGCGACGAGAGCGTGGCGGAGTTGAGTTTTTCTCTCCCTCTCTCTCTCTCTGTGCGTGCGTGCGCGTTAAATCAAAGCGAGAACGGAACTCGACTGCAAGGCAGTTGGGGCGTGGACCCGCGCGTTTGGGCTCGGACCCAAACTCGCGGTCAATGCGGCGTGCGCCTCACTTCGAGGCTCTCCCGGGGGCGGCTTGGGGGGGGGGGGGGCACGAAATTGATTTTAATGACTGCGCGGGGAGCATGCGGGCACGCAGAACTCCTTGCTGTCCAAGTAACAGGGCGCTTAGAAGTTGAGCCGCTCGGCCGGGCCCGTGGATGTTTGTTTAATGTTCTTGCTTAGTTTGTGCCGGCTTCCCACCGATAAGAGCAACATGTTTGTTTGAAAAATGCCTTTGTTGGTTCTCCCATGGTACTGGTTTTTTTTTCGCCAGGGTCAGTGGCAGACCGCAAGCGTTCGCCGCAGTCACTCTTCACCCGCGAATCCCAGCGCCACCACGAGAGCAGCCACGACCGCGGCCACCGCTTTCATCACCAATAATAGATTCTTACACCAACCCATACACAGTGATCCTACTGTGACCCCTCCTGGCTTCCACCAACCCCATACACAGCGATCCTACTGTGACCCCTCCTGGCTTCCACCAAACCCATACACAGTGATCCTACTGTGACCCCTCCTGGCTTCCACCTACCCCATACACAGCGATCCTACTGTGACCCCTCGTGGCTTCCACCAACCCCATACACAGTGATCCTACTGTGACCCCTCCTGGCTTCCACCAAACCCATACACAGTGATCCTACTGTGACCCCTCCTGGCTTCCACCTACCCCATACACAGTGATCCTACTGTGACCCCTCCTGGCTTCCACCTACCCCATACACAGTGATCCTACTGTGACCCCTCCTGGCTTCCACCAACCCCACACACAGTGACCCTACTGTGACCCCTCCTGGCTTCCACCAAACCCATACACAGCGATCCTACTGTGACCCCTCCTGGCTTCCACCAACCCCATACACAGTGATCCTACTGTGATCCCCCTGGCTTCCACCTACCCCATACACAGCGATCCTACTGTGACCCCTCCTGGCTTCCACCAAACCCATACACAGCGATCCTACTGTGACCCCTCCTGGCTTCCACCAACCCCACACACAGCGATCCTACTGTGACCCTGGCTTCCACCAACCCCATACACAGCGATCCTACTGTGACCACTCCTGGCTTCCACCAAACCCATACACAGTGATCCTACTGTGACCCCTCTTGGCTTCCACCAACCCCATACACAGCGATCCTACTATGACCCCTCCTGGCTTCCACCAAACCCATACACAGTGATCCTACTGTGACCCCTCCTGGCTTCCACCTACCCCATACACAGTGATCCTACTGTGACCCCTCCTGGCTTCCACCAAACCCATACACAGTGATCCTACTGTGACCCCTCCTGGCTTCCACCTACCCCATACACAGTGATCCTACTGTGACCCCTCCTGGCTTCCACCTACCCCATACACAGTGATCCTACTGTGACCCCTCCTGGCTTCCACCAACCCCACACACAGTGACCCTACTGTGACCCCTCCTGGCTTCCACCAAACCCATACACAGCGATCCTACTGTGACCCCTCCTGGCTTCCACCAACCCCATACACAGTGATCCTACTGTGATCCCCCTGGCTTCCACCTACCCCATACACAGCGATCCTACTGTGACCCCTCCTGGCTTCCACCAAACCCATACACAGCGATCCTACTGTGACCCCTCCTGGCTTCCACCAACCCCACACACAGCGATCCTACTGTGACCCCTCCTGGCTTCCACCAACCCCATACACAGCGATCCTACTGTGACCACTCCTGGCTTCCACCAAACCCATACACAGTGATCCTACTGTGACCCCTCTTGGCTTCCACCAACCCCATACACAGCGATCCTACTGTGACCCCTCCTGGCTTCCACCTACCCCATACACAGCGATCCTACTGTGACCACTCCTGGCTTCCACCAAACCCATACACAGTGATCCTACTGTGACCCCTCTTGGCTTCCACCAACCCCATACACAGTGATCCTACTGTGACCCCTCCTCGCTTCTACCAACCCCATACACAGTGATCCTACTGTGATCCCCCTGGCTTCCACCTACCCCATACACAGCGATCCTACTGTGACCCCTCCTGGCTTCCACCTACCCCATACACAGCGATCCTACCGTGACCCCTCCTGGCTTCCACCTACCCCATACACAGCGATCCTACCGTGACCCCTTTGGCTTCCACCTACCCCATACACAGTGATCCTACTGTGACCCCTCCTGGCTTCCACCTACCCCATACACAGTGATCCTACTGTGACCCCTCCTGGCTTCCACCTACCCCATACACAGCGATCCTACCGTGACCCCTTTGGCTTCCACCTACCCCATACACAGTGATCCTACTGTGACCCCTCTTGGCTTCCACCTACCCTATACACAGTGAATCTACTGTGACCCCACAAGGCTTCCACCTACCCCATACACAGTGATCCTACTGTGATCCCCCTGGCTTCCACCTACCCCATACACAGCGATCCTACTGTGACCCCTCCTGGCTTCCACCAACCCCATACACAGTGATCCTACTGTGATCCTCCTGGCTTCCACCTACCCCATACACAGCGATCCTACTGTGACCCCTCCTGGCTTCCACCAAACCCATACACAGCGATCCTACTGTGACCCCTCCTGGCTTCCACCAACCCCACACACAGCGATCCTACTGTGACCCCTCCTGGCTTCCACCAACCCCATACACAGCGATCCTACTGTGACCACTCCTGGCTTCCACCAAACCCATACACAGTGATCCTACTGTGACCCCTCTTGGCTTCCACCAACCCCATACACAGCGATCCTACTGTGACCCCTCCTGGCTTCCACCAAACCCATACACAGTGATCCTACTGTGACCCCTCCTGGCTTCCACCTACCCCATACACAGTGATCCTACTGTGACCCCTCCTGGCTTCCACCAAACCCATACACAGTGATCCTACTGTGACCCCTCCTGGCTTCCACCTACCCCATACACAGTGATCCTACTGTGACCCCTCCTGGCTTCCACCTACCCCATACACAGTGATCCTACTGTGACCCCTCCTGGCTTCCACCAACCCCACACACAGTGACCCTACTGTGACCCCTCCTGGCTTCCACCAAACCCATACACAGCGATCCTACTGTGACCCCTCCTGGCTTCCACCAACCCCATACACAGTGATCCTACTGTGATCCCCCTGGCTTCCACCTACCCCATACACAGCGATCCTACTGTGACCCCTCCTGGCTTCCACCAAACCCATACACAGCGATCCTACTGTGACCCCTCCTGGCTTCCACCAACCCCACACACAGCGATCCTACTGTGACCCCTCCTGGCTTCCACCAACCCCATACACAGCGATCCTACTGTGACCACTCCTGGCTTCCACCAAACCCATACACAGTGATCCTACTGTGACCCCTCTTGGCTTCCACCAACCCCATACACAGCGATCCTACTGTGACCCCTCCTGGCTTCCACCTACCCCATACACAGCGATCCTACTGTGACCACTCCTGGCTTCCACCAAACCCATACACAGTGATCCTACTGTGACCCCTCTTGGCTTCCACCAACCCCATACACAGTGATCCTACTGTGACCCCTCCTCGCTTCTACCAACCCCATACACAGTGATCCTACTGTGATCCCCCTGGCTTCCACCTACCCCATACACAGCGATCCTACTGTGACCCCTCCTGGCTTCCACCAAACCCATACACAGCGATCCTACTGTGACCCCTCCTGGCTTCCACCAACCCCACACACAGCGATCCTACTGTGACCCCTCCTGGCTTCCACCAACCCCATACACAGCGATCCTACTGTGACCACTCCTGGCTTCCACCAAACCCATACACAGTGATCCTACTGTGACCCCTCTTGGCTTCCACCAACCCCATACACAGCGATCCTACTGTGACCCCTCCTGGCTTCCACCAAACCCATACACAGTGATCCTACTGTGACCCCTCCTGGCTTCCACCTACCCCATACACAGTGATCCTACTGTGACCCCTCCTGGCTTCCACCAAACCCATACACAGTGATCCTACTGTGACCCCTCCTGGCTTCCACCTACCCCATACACAGTGATCCTACTGTGACCCCTCCTGGCTTCCACCTACCCCATACACAGTGATCCTACTGTGACCCCTCCTGGCTTCCACCAACCCCACACACAGTGACCCTACTGTGACCCCTCCTGGCTTCCACCAAACCCATACACAGCGATCCTACTGTGACCCCTCCTGGCTTCCACCAACCCCATACACAGTGATCCTACTGTGATCCCCCTGGCTTCCACCTACCCCATACACAGCGATCCTACTGTGACCCCTCCTGGCTTCCACCAAACCCATACACAGCGATCCTACTGTGACCCCTCCTGGCTTCCACCAACCCCACACACAGCGATCCTACTGTGACCCCTCCTGGCTTCCACCAACCCCATACACAGCGATCCTACTGTGACCACTCCTGGCTTCCACCAAACCCATACACAGTGATCCTACTGTGACCCCTCTTGGCTTCCACCAACCCCATACACAGCGATCCTACTGTGACCCCTCCTGGCTTCCACCTACCCCATACACAGCGATCCTACTGTGACCACTCCTGGCTTCCACCAAACCCATACACAGTGATCCTACTGTGACCCCTCTTGGCTTCCACCAACCCCATACACAGTGATCCTACTGTGACCCCTCCTCGCTTCTACCAACCCCATACACAGTGATCCTACTGTGATCCCCCTGGCTTCCACCTACCCCATACACAGCGATCCTACTGTGACCCCACCTGGCTTCCACCAAACCCATGCACAGTGATCCTACTGTGACCCCTCCTGGCTTCCACCAACCCCATACACAGCGATCCTACTGTGACCCCACTAGGCTTCCACCTACCCCATACACAGCGATCCTACTGTGACCCCACCTGGCTTCCACCAAACCCATGCACAGTGATCCTACTGTGACCCCTCCTGGCTTCCACCAACCCCATACACAGTGAATCTACTGTGACCCCACTAGGCTTCCACCTATCCCATACATAGTGATCCTACTGTGACCCCTCCTGGCTTCCACCAACCCCATACACAGTGATCCTACTGTGATCCTCCTGGCTTCCACCTACCCCATACACAGCGATCCTACTGTGACCCCTCCTGGCTTCCACCTACCCCATACACAGTGATCCTACTGTGACCCCTCTTGGCTTCCACCTACCCCATACACAGTGATCCTACTGTGACCCCTCCTGGTTTCCATCTACCCCACACACAGACGCTTTTTTTATTTAATCAAAACATGTTTTATGTATTTAACTCCTTCGGAGAGCGTATTGACACTTCACGCCCTGCACATATGCCTACAAAATACATTTCTTTTTTGGTGGGGGGGGGGGGGTTGGATCGACAATTTTTGGAAACCTGTTGGATCAACTTTTACCCCCCACATCTTGTAGGGGGGTTCACTGTCTATAACTTCTTGATTCAAGCCTTCTCAAACGCCGGGCTCTTATAATAGAAGCACGGTACTGGGTACTAGAATCTCCCTGGAAGGCCTTCACTGCCACCTGGTGTACATCCTGCGAACCGCTAGAACATTTCTGGCACGGTGAAATTATTTGATCCGTCAACAAGTAATGCAATAGGTTATTAAAAATGAATTAATTAACATTTAAACATTAAATTATATTATTTAGTTATACTTCCTGATTATTGATTGCTTTGTCCACTGCTCAATAGGTTACTCATAAGTGACTATCCATACACCAGTTAAAGAATTGGCCATTAGAAGAGCAATATCTTTTCAGGCCGCAACAGGTGGCAAGCTGTCGCTGCTGCTGCTGCCGTCGCTGCTGCCGGGACAGGCCAATGAAGGTCCTCAAACGCAGCGGTCGAAGGCGCGACCAAAGGCACCCCGGCCCCTGGAGACCCACGGTCAACAAGGACCCTTCTCCCCACTCCCAACACGAACCCTTCTCCCCACTCCCAACACGAACCCTTCTCCCCACTCCCAACACGAACCCTTCTCCCCAATCCCAACACGAACCCTTCTCCCCACGGCCAACAGGAACCCTTCTCCCCACTCCCAACATTAACCCTTCTCCCCACGGTCAACACGAACCCTTCTCCCCACGGTCAACACGAACCCTTTTCCCCACTCCCAACACGAACCCTTCTCCCCACTTCCAACACGAACCCTTCTCCCCACGGTCAACACGAACCCTTCTCCCCACGGTCAACACGAACCCTTCTCCCCACTCCCAACACGAACCCTTCTCCCCACGGCCAACACGATCCCTTCTCCCCACGGCCAACACGAATCCTTCTCCCCACTCCCAACACGAACCCTTCTCCCCACGGCCAACACGAACCCTTCTCCCCACGGCCAACACGAACCCTTCTCCCCACTCACAACACGAACCCTTCTCCCCACGGCCAACACGAACCCTTCTCCCCACTCCCAACACGAACCCTTCTCCCCACGGCCAACACGAACCCTTCTCCCCACTCCCGACACGAACCCTTCTCCCCACTCTCAACACGAACCCTTCTCCCCATGGTCAACACGAACACTTCTCCCCACTCCCAACACGAACCCTTCTCCCCACGGCCAACACGAACCCTTCTCCCCACTCCCAACACGAACCCTTCTCCCCACTCCCAACACGAACCCTTCTCCCCACTCCCAACACGAACCCTTCTCCCCACGGTCAACACGGACCCTTCTCCCCACTCCCAACACGAACCCTTCTCCCCACTCCCAACACGAACCCTTCTCCCCACTCCCAACACGAACCCTTCTCCCCACTCCCAACACGAACCCTTCTCCCCACTCCCAACACGAACCCTTTTCCCCACGGCCAACACGAACCCTTCTCCCCACGGCCAACACGTACCCTTCTCCCCACTCCCAACACGAACCCTTCTCCCCACTCCCAACACGAACCCTTCTCTCCACTCCCAACACGAACCCTTCTCCCCACTCCCAACACGAACCCTTCTCCCCACTCCCAACACGAACCCTTCTCCCCACTCCCAACACGAACCCTTCTCCCCACGGTCAACACGAACCCTTCTCCCCACTCCCAACACGAACCCTTCTCCCCACGGCCAACACGAACCCTTCTCCCCACGGTCAACATGAACCCTTCTCCCCACTCCCAACACGAACCCTTCTCCCCACTCCCAACACGAACCATTCTCCCCGCGGCCAACACGAACCCTTCTCCCCACGGCCAACACGAACCCTTCTCCCCACTCCAAACAGGAACCCTTCTCCCCACTCCCAACACGAACCCTTCTCCCCACGGCCAACACGAACCCTTCTCCCCACTCCCAACACGAACCCTTCTCCCCATGGTCAACACGAACCGTTCTCCCCACGGTCAACACGAACCCTTCTCCCCACTCCCAACATGAACCCTTCTCCCCACTCCCAACACGAACCCTTCTCCTCACTCCCAACACGAACCCTTCTCCCTACGGTCAACATGAACCCTTCTCCCCACTCCCAACACGAACCCTTATCCCCACTCCCAACACGAACCCTTCTCCCCACGGCCAACACGAACCCTTCTCCCCACTCCCAACACGAACCATTCTCCCCGCGGCCAACACGAATCCGTCTCCCCACGGCCAACACGAACCCTTCTCCCTACTCCCAACACGAACCCTTCTCCCCATGGTCAACACGAACCCTTCTCCCTACTCCCAACACGAACCCTTCTCCCCATGGTCAACACGAACCCTTCTCCCCACGGTCAACACGAACCCTTCTCCCCACTCCCAACACGAACCCTTCTCCCCACTCCCAAAACGAACCCTTCTCCCCACTCCCAACACGAACCCTTCTCCCCACGGCCAACACGAACCCTTCACCCCAATCCCAACACGAACCCTTCTCCCCATGATCAACACGAACCCTTCTCCCCACGGTCAACACGAACCCTTCTCCCCACTCCTAACATGAACCCTTCTCCCCACTCCCAACACGAACCCTTCTCCCCACGGCCAACACGAACCCTTCTCCCCACTCCCAACACGAACCCTTCTCCCCATGGTCAACACGAACCCTTCTCCCCACGGTCAACACGAACCCTTCTAACACGTAGGCTTTCTGACTCGTGCATCGTTCCCAGCGACAGGGGGCGACCTTCACGTTGCTGTGGACGCCGCGATGGCGAGATGTGAACTACCTCGCTAGGAACACAGGAGGGCGTAGGTTTGAGCCCGACCCTGACGATATCTGCTGTATATTTTCACGTCTCTCTCTCCCCGCGGTCGCGTGGATATTTTCTCCGGGTTCGAAGGGGTTTCCCTCCAGATTTAGGAATGTGCATTTTCAGAACGAGTATTTGGTTGCTGCGATAAATGTCCACACGATGATGAGCTACATCGTTGAGCTATCATTTGTGGCTAGGTCGCGTCTGAAAAATAGCTACACAGCAGTATGCAGTTGTTCGGTGGGGCTTACCTGGTAAAAAGATATATAGTTTATAGTTTTTCTTTGGCCGTGGGGAGAAAGGTTCGTGTTGGGAGTGGGGAGAAGGGTTCGTGTTGGGAGTGGGGAGAAGGGTTCGTTTTGGGAGTGGGGAGAAGGGTTCGTGTTGGCCGTGGGGAGAAGGGTTCGTGTTGGGAGTGGGGAGAAGGGTTCGTGTTGACCGTGGGGAGAAGGGTTCATGTCGGGAGTGGGGAGAAGGGTTCGTGTTGGGAGTGTGGAGGAGGGTTCGTGTTGGCCGTGGGGAGAAGGGTTCGTGTTGGCCGTGGGGACAAAGGTTCGTGTTGACCGTGGGCAGAAGGGTTCGTGTTGGGAGTGGGGAGAAGGGTTCGTGTTGGGAGTGGGGAGAAGGATTCGTGTTGGCCGTGGGGAGAAGGGTTCGTGTTGGGAGTGGGGAGAAGGGTTCGTGTTGGGAGTGGGGAGAAGGGTTCGTGTTGGCCGTGGGGAGAAGGGTTCGTTTTGGCCGTGGGGAGAAGGGTTCGTGTTGGGAGTGGGGAGAAGGGTTCGTGTTGGGAGTGGGGAGAAGGGTTCGTGTTGGGAGTGGGGAGAAGGGTTCGTGTTGGGAGTGGGGAGAAGGGTTCGTGTTGGGAGTGGGGAGAAGGGTTCGTGTTGGCCGTGGAGAGAAGGGTTCGTGTTGGGAGTGGGGAGAAGGGTTCATGTTGGGAGTGGGGAGAAGGGTTCGTGTTGGGAGTGGGGAGAAGGGTTCGTGTTGGCCGTGGGGAGAAGGGTTCGTGTTGGGAGTGGGGAGAAGGGTTCGTGTTGGCTGTGGGGAGAAGGGTTCGTGTTGGGAGTGGGGAGAAGGGTTCGTGTTGGGAGTGGGGAGAAGGGTTCATGTTGGGAGTGGGGAGAAGGGTTCGTCCATAAGAACGGTTTTTGGGTTAGATCGCGTTTATTTATAAATGTGTCGTAACCCTCCACCACCCGACACGGCCAATCAGCAAAAAAGTGTCACGTTGACAAAAGACAAATAATTCACTACTTTAGCCCACCGGTGTGTTGAAGAGTGAATCCACATTTACAGTTTGAGTACGACGTTTCACTGGTAAGTACTTCCAGCATCATCGGGCAATTCGCCAGAATGGTGAAGCCCCCGCTTGCTCCCGGTTTTATATAGAGCAGCAGGGTGACGTCATCACTTAACTCATATCATAAATAAACGCGATCTAACCCAAAAACCGTTATTATGAATAATATTGGTCGCGAAAGCCTACGTGTTAAACTGACTAACCTCTATGGGGAGGATACTTTTCTTAAAACCAGAAAATTGGAGAAGCTTCGCATTAAGCGGATGAAATTGATATCTTCACTGGCGTTCCTCAAAAGGTGCAGAGATTCAAAGGTAATACCAAACGCAGTTAAAATAACACATCACATAAAGTCTTCTAAAGCTAACCAAATATTACACAAAGCTAGCGAATTATTATTAATAGAGAGAATACAGCACAATAGGAGTGAATTATCTTACATTTCGGAATCGCTAAAGCAGTTACACTTAGATATAAGCAATAGTGTATCTATGCATTATTGGAATATAATCGATAACATAACACAACAATCGGCTGATAATGTGTTTAAACTAACAAAAACTAACCAAATTAATAAATTTTCTAGACTACATAATAAACAAATCCCTACTAAAACCCAAACATTTAAAAACAAAACTGTACTGAACTTGACTAACACTGTATTAACCGGTGACATGGTCTCTATCCTTTCTAAAGGCCTTAACTTTGCCGCTACCCCACGCACAATTCCAGTGGATGAGATAATTGCTGAGGTAGAATCAGCAGTTAGACTCCTTCCACATAATGAGGCAGAGATGACTAGACATGAGGTTGCTAAAATAATTGAGAAAAGCAAAGTTCCAAAAGTAAATATTAGCTCTAACGAGGCAAAAGCCTTAAGAGAGCTGCGTGTAAATAAGGATATCCAAATCCTAGCAGCTGATAAAGGCCACACTACTGTAGTGATGTCACGAGCCGATTATGATAATAAAATTAGAAATTTACTAGAGGAAAGTACCTACATTAAAATTAAACGAGATCCAACTAATACTTTAGAACGTAAGACCACTGCAATAATTGCAAATTCATTAATCCCTAAAAATGAGCAATACCTAATTAAGCCAAGGGCCTCAAAACCACCTAGACTCTATGGGCTACCAAAGATTCATAAAATCGGCATCCCATTACGACCCATAGTCAGTACAATTGGCTCTGCCACATATCAATTAGCAAAATATATAACCAAACAAATACAGCCCTACATCGGTAAGACATCTTCATTCATAAAAATTCAGAACATCTTGTGAATGTGATTAAAGATATTAAACTTACTCCTGATGATATTCTGGTAAGTTTTGATGTGATTTCTCTATTCACTAAGGTTCCAGTGGACGAATCGCTTAAATTACTTGATACACTAGTAAAGAATACTGGTTTACCAAAAGATATTCCGAAACTTGCTGGCCATTGTTTAAATAACACTTCTCATGGAGAGGGGATTTCTTTAAACAAAAGGAAGGAGCAGCAATGGGTTCTCCTTTATCCCCTGCTATAGCAAATTTGTACATGGAAAACTTTGAAATAAGAGCACTTGCCTCGAGCACATTAAAACCATCCTTTTGGTTTAGATATGTGGATGACACTTTGGTTGTCTGGCCACATGGTAAAGATACACTTAATGATTTTCTAAATCATCTCAATGCACAAAACCCGGCCATCCAGTTCACCATGGAAATGGAGGTGAATAACACACTCCCATTCCTAGATATTTTGCTTGGACATGGCCTAAACGGTAAAATAACACACAGCGTTTACAGAAAGCAAACGCACACTGATGCCTATCTGAATGCAGAATCACATCATCATCCAGCTCAGAAATCCTCTCTTATCAAGACGCTCATACATCGGGCTAAGACAGTGTCAGATGGTGAGAGTCTAGTGAGAGAGATTAAACACGTTAAAGACGCACTACGACAGAATGGCTACAATAATGCTCAAATTAACAGAGCACTGAATGCCAAATCACGATCGCAAAGCAATACTGCTGAAAGCGACCAGATTGTTAAAACAATAAAAATTCCATATATCTCAGGAGTAACTGACAAATTAGCCCGCGTTTTGCAAAAGCAAAACATTACAGTAAGATTTGGTACAGTACACAAAATTCAAAAACTAGTATCTTGCACTAAAGACGCATTACCTAAACTATCAACAGAAGGTGTATATCGGATTAATTGTTCATGTGGCAGCTGCTACATTGGGCAGACGGGACGTAACATCAGTGTAAGACTAAAAGAACATCAGAGAAATATTAAATTATCTCAAACACAACTGTCGGCAGTGGCAGAACATGCTTGTCAACAAGGACACTCAATTGATTTTGACAATGTTGCAGTGGTGTGTAAAACTAATTATTACTGGCAAAGACTAATTAGAGAATCCATTGAAATTGAGAGGAACAAGAATAACTTTAATCGCTCTGACAGCTACCGGCTTAGTGCGGCCTGGAAGCGTATTATTAAATAATACACATTACATTTTGATTAAAAGAATTACTAATCTACAACTCATTACTAATCATAACCAATGACTGATTACTAATCGATCATATAATTACATTACCCCCCCCCTCCGCCTCTAATCTCTGCACCTGATATGAGTTAAGTGATGACGTCACCCTGCTGCTCTATATAAAACCGGGAGCAAGCGAGGGCTTCACCATTCTGGCAAATTGCCCGATGATGCTGGAAGTACTTACCAGCGAAACGTCGTACTCAAACTGTAAATGTGGATTCACTCTTCAACACACCGGTGGGCTAAAGTAGTGAATTATTTGTCTTTTGTCAACGTGACACTTTTTTGCTGATTGGCCGTGTCGGGTGGTGGAGGGTTACGACACATTTATAAATAAACGCGATCTAACCCAAAAACCGTTATTATGGACGAACCCTTCTCCCCACTCCCAACATGAACCCTTCTCCCCACTCCCAACACGAACCCTTCTCCCCACTCCCAACACGAACCCTTCTCCCCACGGCCAACACGAACCCTTCTCCCCACTCCCAACACGAACCCTTCTCCCCACGGCCAACACGAACCCTTCTCCCCACTCCCAACACGAACCCTTCTCCCCACTCCCAACATGAACCCTTCTCCCCACTCCCAACACGAACCCTTCTCTCCACGGCCAACACGAACCCTTCTCCCCACTCCCAACACGAACCCTTCTCCCCACTCCCAACACGAACCCTTCTCCCCACTCCCAACACGAACCCTTCTCCCCACTCCCAACACGAACCCTTCTCCCCACTCCCAACACGAACCCTTCTCCCCACGGCCAACACGAACCCTTCTCCCCACGGCCAACACGAACCCTTCTCCCCACTCCCAACACGAACCCTTCTCCCCACTCCCAACACGAACCCTTCTCCCCACGGCCAACACGAATCCTTCTCCCCACTCCCAGCACGAACCCTTCTCCCCACTCCCAACACGAACCCTTCTGCCCACGGTCAACACGAACCTTTCTCCCCACGGCCAACACGAACCCTTCTCCCCACGGCCAACACGAACCCTCCTCCACACTCCCAACACGAACCCTTCTCCCCACTCCCGACACGAACCCTTCTCCCCACGGTCAACACGAACCCTTCTCCCCACTCCCAACACGAACCCTTCTCCCCACGGCCAACACGAACCCTTCTCCCCACTCCCAAAACGAACCCTTCTCCCCACTCCCAACACGAACCCTTCTCCCCACGGCCAAAGAAAAACTATAAACTATATATCTTTTTTACCAGGTAAGCCCCACCGAACAACTGCATACTGCTGTGTAGCTATTTTTCAGACGCGACCTAGCCACAAATGATAGCTCAACGATGTAGCTCATCATCGTGTGGACATTTATCGCAGCAACCAAATACTCGTTCTGAAAATGCACATTCCTAAATGTGGAGGGAAACCCCTTCGAACCCGGAGAAAATATCCACGCGACCGCGGGGAGAGAGAGACGTGAAAATATACAGCAGATATCGTCAGGGTCGGGCTCAAACCTACGCCCTCCTGTGTTCCTAGCGAGGTAGTTCACATCTCGCCATCGCGGCGTCCACAGCAACGTGAAGGTCGCCCCCTGTCGCTGGGAACGATGCACGAGTCAGTTTCAGTTTTCAGTTTCAGTTTCTTTATTTTGGTATAGCCCTGTGAGCCATTCGGCTCTTGAATCGGGTGCAACCACAACAAACAAAAACACGAACAAGAAAACATATTAAAGTGACTATGTGACTGTGCAAACAGAAACTCCATGAAAAAACAGCAAAATATCCTGAAAAAGCACCGTACACCAACGCTGTGTGCAAAAAATCCCAGTGGGATGCAAGTCAAACAACAACAACTACAAGAAAACTTAGATTAAGGCCATCAGTCTAACTCCGTACTACAACAAAACAAACGTCCAAACCAAAAAACTTTTCGAAATCACCAAAAAATAAAGCCATAATTGCAATGTAACAGTGATCATAGGGACTGTGACCAAATTTTTACAATAAACTACATAAATAACATGTACCACCAAATCCATGAGCCATAGCTGGCTGCATGAGTTACTCCACAACAACAGAAGCATCAGTCGGAGTATCAAATTTTTTAATGCACCTTTAAGATCAGCACGCTAAATCAAAATACAGATAATACTTTGCAGCGTCATCTGGAGCGAAAACATTTTATTTTATTTTACGCCAATGAATAGCAGTGGCAGCTAGGGGTGTACAACTCCTCTCGAACAGTTTTGAGAGAAGATCTCATTGGTAGCGAGTCCAATCCGTCTCCATTGATTCAAAATAAGTATTTTTTTTAATTTAAAACACGCTTTTATGAACTGTACGAGTAATGGCAGAACTCCACGACTCCAGGAAGTGGCCCCGAAGCTTGCCACAACGTAAGGGACCCGTGGTGATATACAGCCAACGTCAGTTGAGCGTGGATAATTTATTAGAGCCAAGCCGAAACATAACATGTAAAAAAGAATGTTTACCAATATTTTACTATTATTTTTAATTATAGAATATAGTATTGTCATCAGTATGACATAAGTATGCCAAGTTTTCAGTCGATACCACATTGGGAAGTGGGTTAAAATTTAGTTACAATATTTGAGGATACAACAACAGACAGAGTCTGTTAATAGAAAGCACGTAAACTAACTTCGCCTCAAAGCTGCTGCTGATCTTCCCTCCTGCCTGACGGGAGTGAGTGCTGCCGCAGTCCCCGACCCTCACGGTGTGCACCACTCAATCTCTTCCCCCTCAACTCCGATTAGCACGGTTGGCTATGTACCGTGCGAAAGAAGTTCAACGTACATCTCACTGGCCTACGTCGTGTGCCACGAAGAAGGGCCGTTGCCCTGAAACGTCGCCTATTAAATATTTTTTGTTTTCCTTTAAAGGCGTTTTGACGTGCCTTGTGACGTGCCTTGTTGCGCTGTTGTTTTTTGTTGGTCTCACGGCGCCGTTGTAGGCTGCTGCGGAGCAAAAGTTGTGCGCAAGAGATGGCAACGGCTTGGGAGAGACCTTCATCCAACAGTGGATTGAACACAGCTGATGATTGTTACGGAACAAACTAAACCGGGAGATGCAGCAGCAGCTTGTATCATTCGATCTTCATCGTGACCTCAAATGCCACTCCCCACGAATTCAGGCCTCTGTCTCCCTCCTTATAAATACCCTTGTAGGGGTGTTATGGAGGAAACACACATCTGTTACAGCCGTTAGGATGCCACGGGACAAACACGTCGGTTAGCACCCTGGGGGGCTGTGGGTTTTGGATCCCTCAGAGCCCCGCCACTCGGGGCCAATTCGTATAAAAGGCGGAGAGCCAGAGAGCTCGAGTCAGAGTTGGGGAGCCGAAGATCGAAGAGCCAGTGAAGACAGAAGACCGGCGACATAGACACTGGAACTCCTCTGACCCGCTGTCCTTCTCAGGTCCGGGCTAAGAGCAAGCCAGTGGTGCGGCCCCAGAGCCTCAGAGCCGATGTCCTTCTAAGGGCCGGGTCCGTCTGGCTGGGTGTCGTGACCTGCGCCGAGGCTGGGCCAGGTCAGGTAGCCTCCCGTAGCACCTTTAGCGGAGGACCTGGGAGCATAAATAGGCAGATAGCCTAGGGGTGTATCCCAGTCCCGTACGGGTGAAGGGGCCGTTACCCCTTCTCAGTGTTACCCTGTTAAGTTAGAAGAAATAGTGCTGCTTCGACTCCACCGTCTCTGTCGTGCGTGAACCTACTACACCTTTGCATGTCGCCTACATTAACAACTCAATTACGTTACCTGTGCGGTAAGGGGCCGTCCATAAATGACGTCACGCACCTAGGGGGGGGGGGGGGTTAGACATTTGTGACGATGTGTGACTCTAAATAAATATAGACAACACGTTCTACTTAATTAAATAGACGTTTTAATACATGTTTTCTCCTACAACATCAGAGTGCAGCGCCATATTAAATACGCACTACAATGACAATAGCTTAAAGCGATTTGAAGCATATGGTTTTTTTTTTGGGGGGGGGGGCAGAGCTTTGTGACGTCATATCCGAGGGGCAGTCTGACTTTTTGTGACGCCGTTTGACGACGGGGGGTGGGGGGGGTAAAAAAATCGTCCAAAATCGCGTGACGTCATTAATGTACGGCCCCTAAGTCCTCGCTTAACAGTGTGGTGGTGTTCACACTATAACTATTAGGGAACACCTTTCTCACAACGCTCAACGCGCACCGTTATAACACCAAAAGCGGTTTCTGAGCGGTCGACGAGACGAACGACTTTCCTGAGCTACGCAGCTGAGCAGAGTGATACAGTAACGCAGTGGCGTACACAGTTATATTTGTCCCGCCATTTCAGTACGTGTGCGTCGTAGTAGGACATCGTATCTCGCCAAACGTTATCGTTACGTTATTTATGGGGAAATTGTTTTCTCTGAATGCATTTTTCGCTTAACACACCGCTTTTCAGGAACGCATCTACCGCGTTAAACGAGGACTCGCTGTACACCCCCCTCCCCATATACACTCTGAGCACGTTCTGTAGGCGGTGTCACTTGGGAAAGAAATGCGCAAGGCACCAATCGCAATCCACCGATAGTTAAGTCTTCGCCAGTAGTCTTAATAGATTATTGATTCATTAAGAGATTAATTTCAGACTGAAAAAAAACATTTATTTTCTCGCATGTAATTTAAGTCTGTTTAATAGTCTCAATGCTATCCGCGCTTTCGAACCCCCGCGCGTTGCAAATCTTGCACCAATCGATTGATTGGTAATCAACAATGACAGTATAATCCACAAAGCAGGCCAAGTCAGTCATCATATTTCAAACTCATCACCAACCCACCTCTCTCCTCCTCACTCTGCACAATTAATAATAATACTCAACACATTCGTCAACCAGATTGCGATCTTAAACTAAAAGTACAGCAATACCCCGAATTACGTCTCCCCCCCTCCCCGCCGTGTACGTTGTTTCTCAAATACGTCATCACGTTATTATACGGTGTTTTCAGAGCGCAGAATTGGGATATAATGCGATTAATCCATTAGGGAACACATTGCTTATAACGTGGATGCGGATTGGATATAACACGATTGAGTGAACGGAATTACGTCGCGCGAGTAGGAATGAGTATTATTTTATACGTGACTTCACCGAAAGAACCCACACAACTCCCCCTCTGCCCCCCTCCACTCTCTCTATTTAAGACCTCGACACAATACAATAGGCGACGTTTAGGGCAATGGCCCTTCTTCATAGCTAAATGTCACCGATTATCTCTTTATCTCCATATATAAAAGACAAAGTTGTGATTGTGTGTCTGTTCAAAATGTTTAGCATACTCCCCGACATGCAACAAACTTGAAATTTGCCGTGTGGGTACTTTCCAGACTGTACACCATGCAAAAATTATAAAAATACACTTTAGTTTTGGGGGGGGGGGGGGGGTGGAGCTCAATAATGCATTTATTTTTTGCACGGCAAGTGAGCTGTGACGTTAAATCTGTCACGTGACCCGCGCACGTGGAAGCGTAACGCATTGTAGTGTAGCGGTTAGCGCGCTGTGTATGTGTCTGTGTGTGTGTCTGTGTGTGTATGTGTGTGTGTTTGTGTGTCTGTCTGTGTGTGTATCTGTGTGTGTGTGTTTGTGTGTCTGTGTGGAAGCGTAACGCATTGTAGTGTAGCGGTTAGCGCTACAAACCCGGCGACCCGAGTTTGATTCCCGCTCACGGCCACCACCGGTGACGATTATTTTAACCGGTCCTGGGCCTCCCCTAGATCGACTCAGCCTCAAACGAGTAACTGCTCTGCTGTGTGAACATTGCCACTGGGGAGACAAAGGCGGCCGGGGGTGGTGGATTCAAGTCCCGGGCGAAGCCGGGTAGTACAGCTAGTCTCCATATATATAAAAGACAAAGTTGTGATTGTGTGTCTGTTCAAAATGTTTAGCGTACTTCCCGACATGCAACTTGGAATTTGCCATGTGGGTACTTTCCAGACTGTACACCATGCAAAAAATATAAAAATACACTTTAGTTTTGGGGGGGGGGAGGGCGCAATAATGGGTATATTGCACGCAAGTGAGCGGTGACGTCACATCTCTGTCATGTCCCCCGCATGCGGCAGCGTGACGCAGTGTGCCTGCCGACGTCACGCATCCCCCCCCAACCCTCCGCGTAGGCCGTGTATCCCGCACAAATGCGCGGCTGGGGGGGGGGAATAGGTAACAAACTCTTAATTTGTCATTTGGTTAGCTCCCATACTGTACACAATGTAAAACGTATACAAATAGACTTTTGTATTTTGGGGCGGGGGGGGAATGACCATGAAGTGTGTAGCGTCAACCCGCATACAGGACTGGCGAGAATCGATATCTGGTGAGCGTTTGTGGTATCGATTAAACGGGAATAGGCAGATTCTAAAGAAATCTATGACCTTCGATTCATTTGCGCGATTTAAGGAATCGAATCTTGGCGCGCGAGCGTAAGTTTTTTATCCACCGCGCGTTGGGTTTAATTTTAATTAACGAGGTAATGATCAAAGTTTTCTTTTCATTTGTGTCTGTTATGTTTTTAAGTTTTTAGAAGTTTTAAAATATATATTTTTTCCCCCCCGCGTAACGCCGGGTACTTCCCGCTAGTCACCTATATATATAAAAGGGAAATTTGTGAATGTGATGGCACGTGAGCGGTGACGTCACATCTGTGATGTCACGTCACATCTGTGATGTCACCCGCATGCGGCAGCGTGACGCAGTGTGCCTGCTGACGTCACGCACCCCCCCACCCTCCACCCTCTTAATCCAAGAAATCCAAGACCCGGGCGAAGCCGCGTAGTAAAGCTAGTTTACTATATGTTTAAGGCCACAGTGTTGTTGATGAATGTGTTGAGCCGTTGTGAATTACGCTTGTTCAGCAGCATCAGAAAATCATGAACTAAACCATTTTTATTATATTTTACCAGTTAAGGCCCAGAAGCGAGATCTGGCCACAAATGATCGCTCAACCAAGTGGCTTATCAGGGGGAAATGTTCATTCTAAATATGGAGGGGAAAAACCAGAGGACCCCGAGACAAATCCACGCGACCACGGAGAGAGAGAGAGACGCTAAAAGATACAGCAGCAGCAGCAGCAAGCGTCAGCGTTGGGATCGAACTCACGACCTCCTGTATACCTTGCGAGGTTGTTAACATCTCCTAGCCACCGTGGCGCCCTTCATATAAGTGTCCTCACTCTAAACTCAGCATTCCCACAGTGCGCCTATCAGTGCTGCGTCTACAGCTCTGTTGGCAATCTACTGCTGGATGAGGGCCTAACCGTCCGGGTGGCGGGTTGTAGGGACGGGGGGCAGGCCTGGACTGGCCGTAGGGACAGCAGCAGTCCGTAGGGCAAATACCCCGGTGGGCTGGTCTGTGTGGGATCAGAGGGGGGAAAAAGTACGTTATTTTTTCTTATTAAAATATTGTGCTACCTCTAATGTGTACGCGTCATTGCTTATTTACGCTCTCGGTTGGCATGAAGTCCCCATATTCGGCAGCACCCAAAGATTCTTCCTCACCGGCCCCCATTCGCTCGTTTGGACCCAGCCCCAAATGGGGCCAATGAGAATCTCAATGCAAAATCCCGCTAACACCACCGGTATGTCGCATCGCAACATCTAGCTACTGGCAGCAACTACTACTACAGAGTTTGTCATCCCACGACCCTTTAAAATAATCCACGCATTTACAAATGCCTGGGCCGATTTTTAGTCCCAGTCCGGCACTGACGGGGGTGGGGTGTTTGTTTGATAATATTTCACCATGCTGCTTGGTCCGGGGTTGGGCATGGTCAAATTACTGTTTACATGTCGCTGAAGCAAGGTGAGAACTCCAGAGACTCTGAACGAGTCTCGCTTGGCAAGCGTGACTTGGATCACCGAAATGACAGGCGTGACAGTGGGGGGAGGCATAGACGGGTTAGTCGCGGTGGGGAACGTAGAAGTACAGTACAACAATGGATGTGTTGCTGCACGGCGCACTGTGTTGCGATGCAGCAGCAGCAGCCTATAGCACCCGTTTCATGCACGGTGGTCGCCCATCCAAGCGCCGTCCAGGCTCAAAGCCTGCTGAGATTCTGAGCTCTTGAGGAGATAGGGTGCATTCTGGGTGATTAATTAACCTCTGTTCATCTCGACGAAGTTTCTTTATTTGTGACTACGGCAATTTTGGCAACGACGGGTGCTTGGTGAAGAACGAAAGGATTTATTTCTGGTGGGTCGCGGCGTTTGTGTGCGCGGTGGGACGGAGTTGCGAAAAATAAATAAATTAATTACTATTTTGACTTTCGTTTATTCTGGACTTCGGGGTCCTGCCATAAGGTTCAATTTTGGTCGCTGGTGTGTGTGGTGTGTTTCAGATGAGAAAATGACGTGTCTCTGTGTGTGTGTGTGATGGGGAGCGTTGTTGAAGTGGTTAGCACGCCGCGCTACGACCCAGAATTTAGAATCGGAATATTTATTCATACTGGAGGAATCCGATGAGCTATAAAGCTCTTTTTTCGATTTAAAGCTTTCGTGACTGCAATGATTAATCTTCTTTGGTTCTTTCGGTAAAGTCACGTAGAATGAGAATAAAATAATAAATTGATAAAATAAAATAACACAATAATATTCTCACGACGTTTCGGCCACAACACAAGCGGCCTTCATCAGGTGAAGGGACGAGACTGTCTGGTAGGACAGCGCTGGAGTGAAAGAGCCACGTTCAGATCACGGCCTTTAAGCTGTGTGAGAGGAACAAAGCGCCCTCAACTTCAGCACCAGATGTCCAGTCGGGGCGGGACAGAACGTTATAACAAACAATACAAAAAAAACACGTTAGGCGTGCAAAGTATAGGAAAGGTAAACAAATCTCTTAAAAATATATACAAACTAGCGGGAAGTAGCCGGCGTTGACCGGGGGAAAATAAAAATGAAACCCAACGCGCGGTGGAATCAAAGGTTGTAGATTTCTTTAGAATCGGCCTATGACAAACGCTCACCAGATATCGATTATCGCCAGTCCTGTATGCGGGTTGACGCCACACACTTCATGGTCATTTCCCTCCCCCCCCCAAAATACAAAAATCTATTTTTATACTTTTTGCATTGTGCACAGTCTGGAAGCTACCAACATGCCAAATTTAAAGTTTGTTGCATGTCGGGAAGTATGCTAAACATTTTGAACAGGCACACATTCACAAATTTTCCTTTTATATATAGATAAAAATAAAACTACAATTTTTTTTATCTTACCAGGTGAAGACCGCTGAGCTATCAGCTTATTTTTCAGAAGCGACCTGACCGAAAATGATAGCTCAACGAAGTGGCTCGTCACGTGGGCATTTAAAGTAGCCAAATCGACTCCAAATAATCTAAACCGTTCATGGTTCTCCCATTGGTACGCTTTATAAACATGAGCACTGCGGAGAGAAAGGTGTTGGCCTTCATAGGTGCTCGCAAACAGCACTTGTCCCAATTCTTAAGGCTATATAGGGATAATTTGTCTTTGATGATGATGTGCTTTTGTAAAATAGCCGGACAACTGGCTAAACGACACCCTGTAATAATTTACGTGACCTCAAACTCAATGATGAAGCGGAGTTGCAAGATTGATATACGCTTGAGCAGTGGGGTGAATGAGTATGTCATGGGACATTGCTAGCACATGTGCTGACCATTACACTAATTAAGAGAACGTTATCACCATTATGATGACAGCGACACAGCCCTGCATTTAACACGCATTGCTCATAATACATTACATTAACATAACTGATGAAAACAAAACCACACACATGAACAAACATGCCCTACAAAACCCATGTCTATGCAAACTTGCCAGTACAGGTTCGACTGATTTACTCACCCACCCATACACTCACTCACCCACTCACTCACACACTCGTATATTCACCCACACCCACCTAATCACTCATACAATTACCCACTCGCCCGCTCACTAACTCACACATTCATCCAATCAACCACCATCAACGCTGGTCAAATCGCCTCTCGGGCTTGCGGTCTGTAACATCTCAGGATGATTGAAACCCCATAATTAAAGTGAGCTCACGCATCGTCATTTGTTTACGAGTGGTTGTAGGACAACCCCCAGTTCACTCGACCTGTTGGTTTTGGAGGGACACGTGAGCCGCCCCCGGGGTGCAACGAATCGGGACGACCGCCCGGGGCCCCGGCCTTTGCGGGGTGGGGGGCGCGCTTCGACGCGCTGTGAGTTGCCCAGAGCCGCGCACCCCCCAACCCCCATCCCCATTATGCACGGCCCTGGCTGCTGTGACGATGCTTGTCCAGGCAAACGCGATTCGAGAGACATCATCCATCATCACCCTGACAGCCGTGAGGGAATACGCCCGAGAGGACGTCCAACAGCGGAGATGCAGAGATGAGTTCAGCTCTGTCGATGGATCGTCGCACACCGCGAGAGCCTAGGAATTGGCGATGGATCAGTAAGACCGTCGTCCAGCAGTGGATTGACCACGGATGATTATTGATGATAGAGCGATTCTTTATGACAGGGGTGATTATCCAGATGGATGTGGGAAGATAAGAACGATTAGCCGGCCGGTGACGGCTCCGCTGCAGCACTGGCTGCCTGTAATCCAGCACTGTGAAGGCAGCGGCTAGGGTTGATGGATCACGCACACACACAAATATGTTGTTGTGAACCTCCCTTCAAGGTGGACATCGAGGAGGAGCCCCACCCTGCCTAGCTCGCCACGAGAAGGCAGTACTGCAACAACAACAACAAAAGTGGTCTTAACTTATTCCATCAGTACGGGATACAATGTTCCCCCCTCGCATGCGTGGGTTTTCTCCGGGTGCTCCGGTTTCCTCCCGCATGTAAATAATGATGAATTGGCCGATAACATTTGAGCATATAGAGGATCGCAAAAACTTGGCTTTCAATTCATGTTCTCCAGTTGTTGTTGTTCTTTGTTCCGATGTTTGTTTTGCTTTCGATATTACCGTGACCCAGGTCACTCCTGAAAATACAGCTCGACCCTGCTGTCGTGCGTTCTCACCTGGTTAAAACAAAATTAAAACAACAATGACGTGATTCATTAACAATGAATCCATTTGTCACGAAACCTGAAAAGTGTGCAGAAGAAGCATTGCGGGAGGAGACGCGTGCCGATAAATGACGTTGGGAGGAGACAGAAAGTGTAAAATAAGTGGATCAGGTTACGCTCTGAGAATTGTAGCTTGGGGCAGGACGCGTCAAGAACAGCGACGGAACGGCCGACGAGGAACAGGAGAGGAGATGGAGCGGTCAAATGGAGTGCCGTCGGTTATTGTGCGGGCGGATTGCTGCTGCTACATCGCGGAATCGAGATATGTGATGGTGGTGGGGGGAGCGGGTTGGTGGCCTTCATCCAGCAGTGGATTGACCATGGCTGGCTGACGTTTTTGATGATGGTGCTGATGAGGATGTTGATGATGGTGTTGATATTTGTTGATGATGGTGTTGATGACGGTGATGATTGTGTTGTTGTTGTTGATGATGGCGTTGATGACGGTGTTGATGACGTTGTTGTTGGTGACGATCCTACGTTTACGGTGCCAGAGGCAGGCCTACGCTAGCGCCGCCGAGACCATCGACTCATTGCGAAAGAATTCGAGATTTTTTTTCCGGGGGGCGGGCGGGGCTGAGCGGGGAGGAGTGGGGGGGGGACAAATCCCTTTCCTGTCAACCACCAGCAACCCACCACCACCACCACAAGCAACCAACCACGTCACGGCCGCGGAGCATACAGGCGGGGCTTGCTGCCCATACAGTGCAGTGAGAAGCACCAACCATGCATTGACGTAAGGGGGCCCTGTGTTTAAAGAGTACTGGTGGTGGTGATGCCAATTACAATGCCTGTAGGCTGACTGCAAGCATCGGCCATCCTCAGACGCGCATCATCAGCCATCATCAACAACAACAAACCAACAACGGAGGGGCGGGATCGCTGTCCGGATCAGCACCACGCGCCGAGGTGCAATTAGCGGGGGTGGAGAGAGCAAGAGATCGGTATCCATCATCATCGAGAGAGCGAGACGTGGTGAGTGTGCGTGTGTGCGTGTGTGTGTGTTAGTGTAGTGGCTTGCGCTACGAACCCGGCCGCCCGAGTTCGATTCCCACTCACGACCACCAACACCCAGTAACAAGTATCAGCACCGGTCCTGGGCCTCCCCTAGATCGACTCGTCCTCGAACGAGGTAGCTGATGCGGTGTGTAGTAAACATCGCCACCGGGGGAGACAAAGGCGGCCGGGCGTGGTGCTGGCCACCCACCCCCTCGTGTGCCGTGTCGGCCTTCATAGGCGCTCGCCAACAGCCCTTGCCCCACCAGTCTGTTACAGGCTACACGGGGGGTCTTTGTCTTGGTGTTCGTCTCGCTGCGTGCACCCACGGTAAGTGAAGTTCAATTGCGCGTGACGTCACGCGCTGGCGATCTTTGTCTTTGCATGAACCACGAAGAGCCGAAGGTTCCTCGCCCGCTCGCAGCCCTCCGTGTAGCCTTCACAGACCGTGTCTGTGAGCGAGGGGCAATCTGCGAAGGCCGGAACGCAAACAGCACGGTGGTTGTTGTTGTTGTTGGTGTCGCTGTGTCCAGCAACCCACCGCGCCAGCCGCCTTTGTCTCCCCAGCGTGCGACGTTTACACAGCAGGTGCTCGTTTGTGGCTGAGTCGACCTTGGGGCGGGCTTGTCTCAGGAAGCGGTTGAGATCATCGTCACTGCTGTAGGTTGGCCGTGAACGGGATTCGGAACTCGGGTCGCCGGCTTCGTCGCGCAGCGCGCTAACCGCTGTGCCACCGCTCCTCGTTAACGCTAACACGACATGCGTGATGCACGCATGTCGTGTGTGTGACGCACGCATGTCGTGTGAGCGCGGTGGCGGGAGCGGGTAGCGCTTTGCTCCGCGGAGGATAGAGAATGGCTGGTATCAATGAGTATAATTATTGTTGCGCGTGTGTAGACGCATTGCATACAGAACGGCGTGCTGCCTGCCGGCTAGCAGTATGTGTCGCGTCTTATGTATATGTCGACATATCAATCCACTGCTGGATGGTGGCTTCCAACGCCGTGGGTTACCCGAGCATACTTCACCACGGCTGATTAGTCAGTGCCAGGCTCGGTACGGTACAACAATCGTGGCTGCCGCGCTGCCCTTCTGCTGCCGGCTGTAGGAAGCCTGCAGCTGCAGCATCAGCAGCTTTGTTATTTTTCACGACGGTCGCCCATCCAAGCAGCGTCCAGGCGGGTTCTGCGTTGCGTGCGTGCGTTGATGATGGGGCGGACTGCGAGTTGAACTGTGAACCTGATGGACCGAGTGGTGATGTCACGGGGCCCACTGCGAGCCCACGTCTGCGGTAAAAACAAAAAAACGATTCAGCAGGAATGTTTGGTTTAGCGAGGTTGCTACCGCCCGTGGTGTTAATGGTGGTGAGCACAGCGGACTGGCACATCCAGAGGTGAACGGGTTCGAAGTGACCGGTTGGGCACCACAGCCTCCCTCCTGCTTCTGTCCGCGTGCGTTAATAGGAGCGCCAGTCAATGTTCTATTGGTAGGTCGTGCCCGTCGTGGGGTGAAGTCTGGGAACTCCCGCCTCTTCTTCCGAGACGACACGAACTAAACGTGCTATTTTACCAGGTTAAGCTCACTGGGCTATATGGCTATGTTTTTTTTCAGAAGCGACCTGGCTATCACAAACGATAGTTCAACGAAGTGGCTTATCATCATCACTTGGAAATTTATAGCAGCCAAATACTCTTAAACGCGTGACGTTGATTCTAAATATGAGGGGGGTGGGGGGGGGGGAACCGGAGGACCCGGCCACGCGACCACGGGGAGAGAGAGAGACACGCAAACTCCAAATATACAGCAGCAGGCGTCAGAGTCGGGATCGAACCCACGACGTCCTGCATACCAGGTGATGTAGTTAACATCTCATAGCCACCCCGGCACCCCAGGAAGTGTGGCGAGTGTGCAAGCGGAGCCCAAAGTACTCTCTTGAGGGTTGCGCTTGCCCCTCCGCCCGCCCCCCATCAGTGCAGCAGGGTACTCAGGTCCGGTTCAGGGGTACCCAAGACCGTTTCAGATATCATGTGGTCCCACGGTGGCTAGGAGATGTTAACTACCGCGCTTGGTATGCAGGAGGTCGTGGGTTCGATCCCGACCCTGACGCCTGCTGCTGCTGTATATTTGGAGTTTGCATTGTCTCTCTCTCCCCTGAGCGATCATTTGTCATAGCCAGATCGCTTCTGAAAAAGAGCTCTGTAGCTTAGTGGGGCCTTAACTTGTATCGCTCGCCACTGATGTTAGCCGTGGCCCCGAAGTCGGTGCAGGTCGTAGGGGTCATGACACAGTGCGCTAACCACTGCTCTGCCAGCTGTTGTTGGTATTTAACGTTATTATTTTGAATCTATGATGTAAAGCTCTTTGTCTGTTTTTTTGGTGTCAAATTACCGGTTGCTTCTGGGCCACGTTTGCTTCAATGCATCCATTGGGGTCAGTGATTCGTTCTCCGCCGTGCTTATTTCTGCACCGTGTATTAGTTTCGCGTCAAACTCGAACCCGCGTCTAACAGTTTTTTCAGTTTCTTTATTTTGGTATAGCCCTGTGAGCCATTCGGCTCTTGAATCGGGTGCAACCACAACAAGCAAAAAAACAAAAACACGAACAAGAAAACATCTTAAAGTGAGAGGAGGGCTCCTTGCCCTTAAACCATCTGGGCAGTTCACCAGCTTTGGTGTCCAGTGAGCCCGATGCTGATGATGAGGCGCTGAATGTGGACAAAATCTGCCCATTTTTGCTCGTTTGCAAACCCAACGCTGCTGTAATTACAACACTCCTAGAGAAGGTCGTGCGCAGGTGATGATTTGTGTAATTTTATAGTCTTTGGTTCTTCGGGAAAGTCATGCAGATCGAAAAATAATAATAATTAAAAGTTTTAAGTCAAAATGTGTAATTTAAATTTTATTTTATTTATTACTGTGGCCACGAGGGTTTCTGTTGTTGTGGTAGATGGTTGGAACTTTCAGTCGCGTACAATTCCAGTTTTTGGGCAAGACAATACAACAACCATTGAACGTCATCATGACAACGGCTTTGTCGTGTTCACAGTATTCGCTTGTTGTTGTTGTTGTTCACCTTTTGCTGTTTCCGTTGTTGTCTGTGACCCTGAAGACGCCGAGCCTCTGGCAGGTCACCCCCAAACCCTCTCCTGCTCTCATCGCCGCTGCCACTTGCAGTCATTGACAGCTCAGAGGCAAGAGGAACCGATTGGGGCCAAGGGAATAGTAGCGTTGAATAGGAAGGTTAGTTCAGAGTGAGAGGAGGTCTATCACAGGCACCCGTAGGGAGTCAAAGAGCCAAGGGGTACACCCATCATTACACCCCCTCTGTTATACCCTCTGGCCCCCACAGATCTTATTAATTCTTTCTTTCCCGCCAAAAATATCGCATCCAGTCCTCTGCTAATCCCCTTCTCGGCCACGTTTCCCCACCTCCTTTATTTAATTAATTTTGAGTGCGTCTCCGTGTCCTCGCCTAACCCCAAACGCGTCCAACAACACGACCCTTGTGATAATTACCCGAGCTATCAGTGATCGCCAATTGAGAAATCGGGATCCCACGTTTAACACTGCTGTTGAATGATTCGTACCCAGTAAATAGCATTGCACAAGGAGAATCATAGTACTCAGCGATTCTGTGTTCAGTGATTAGCGTTGAACAAGAACGAGCGAGTCGCAAACACGGACGCTCGTCCACAGCTACTAGCGCTACAGGAGCTAGTAGCTGTGCTGAGTAATTAGTAGCAGGTGGATCGCGCCGAACTGTCGAGCGATTGGTACTCCAGCGCCGCGCCGCGTCAACCCGGCGGCGGTGGGGGACCGCGAGAGCAACGGCCGACACAAACGCCTCCTTCTGCGCGGGGCCGCCGCTCGGCGCCAAGCTGGAGCCCCAACAACAACCCCCAGCGGCGGCGGCGGAAGTGTCGAGGGGGGAGGAGGAGGGAGGAGGCAGCGGCGGCCCTCCCAAGCCGGCCCCGACGGAGCTGCCCCCGCCGGAGCCGGCTCAGACCCTGGTGTTCGTGGATGCCGAGACGACGGGGCTGCCTGAGAGCCGGCCCCGCGCCACTGAGCTCTGCTTCATCGCCGTGGACCGCCGCGGCCTGAGCGTCGCGACGAGGACCGACGAGGGCGTGCCGCTGCCCCCGCGCGTCCACGACAAGCTCACAGTGAGGCGACTTCCACCTTCATCCCCCCCCTCCCCCCCGAGCGAGCTGAAATCACAACAGTCTGGCGACACGGTGTCGGTGCCATGACTGGCGCCGTCACCCGTCACCACCATTGTCACCGGCACCAACACCCGGGGCTCCCGACCGAACTCGTTTGCCCGCGTGTCTGGCGGCATCGGGCCTTGCGGCGGAAACATTTTTGGTCAGATCACATACAGTGAGGGAAAAAAGTATTTGATCCCCTGCTGATTTTGGACGTTTGCCCACTGACAAAGAAATGGTCAGTCTATAACTTTAATGGTAGGTTTATTTGAACATTGAGAGACAGAATAACAACAAAATCCAGAAAAACGCATGTCAAAAATGTTATAAAATTATTTGCATTTTAATGAGGGAAATAAGTATTTGACCCCTCTGCAAAAGTACTTGGTGGCAAAAATCCTTGTTGGCAATCACAGAGGTCAGACGTTTCTTGTAGTTGGCCACCAGGTTTGCACACAGCTCAGGAGGGATTTTGTCCCACTCCTCTTTGCAGATCTTCTCCAAGTCATTAAGGTTTCGAGGCTGACGTTTGGCAACTCGAACCTTCAGCTCCCTCCACAGATTTGTTTATGGGATTAAGGTCTGGAGACTGGCTAGGCCATTCCAGGACCTTAATGTGCTTCTTCTTGAGCCACTCCTTTGTTACCTTGGCCGTGTGTTTTGGGTCATTATCATGCTGGAATACCCATCCACGACCCATTTTCAATGCCCTGGCTGAGGGAAGGAGGTTCTCACCCAAGATTTGACGGTACATGGCCCCGTCTATCGTCCCTTTGATGCGGTGAAGTTGTCCTGTCCCCTTAGCAGAAAAACACCCCCAAAGCATAATGTTTCCACCTCCATGTTTGACGGTGGGGATGGTGTTCTTGGGGTCATAGGCAGCATTCCTCCTTCTCCAAACACGGCGAGTTGAGTTGATGCTAAAGAGCTCCATTTTGGTCTCATCTGACCACAACACTTTCACCCAATTGTCCTCTGAATCATTCAGATGTTCATTGGCAAACTTCAGATGGGCATGTATATGTGCTTTCTTAAGCAGGGGGACCTTGCGGGCGCTGCAGGATTCCAGTCCTTCACGGCGTAGTGTGTTACCAATTGTTTTCTTGGTGACTATGGTCCCAGCTGCCTTGAGATAATTGACAAGATCCTCCCATGTAGTTCTGGGCTAATTCCTCACCGTTCTTATGATCATTGCAACTCCATGAGGTGAGATCTTGCATGGAGCCCCAGGCCGAGGGAGATTGACAGTTCTTTTGTGTATCTTACATTTGCGAATAATCGCACTAACTGTTGTCACCTTCTCACCAAGCTGGTTGGCAATGGTCTTGTCGCCCATTCCAGCCTTGTGTAGGTCTACAATCTTGTCCCTGACTTCCTTGGAGAGCTCTTTGGTCTTGGCCATGGTGGAGAGTTTGGAATCTGATTGATTGATTGCTTCTGTGGACAGGTGTCTTTTATACAGGTAACAAGCTGAGATCAGGAGCACTCCTTTTAAGAGTGTGCTCCTAATCTCAGCTCGTTACCTGTATAAAATACACCTGGGAGCCAGAAATCTTTCTGATTGAGAGGGGGTCAAATACTTATTTCCCTCATTAAAATTCAAATCAATTTATAACATTTTTGACATGCGTTTTTCTGGATTTTTTTGTTGTTATTCTGTCTCTCACTGTTCAAATAAACCTACCATTAAAATTATAGACTGATCATTTCTTTGTCAGTGGGCAAACGTACAAAATCAGCAGGGGATCAAATACTTTTTTCCCTCACTGTACATGATTGTACGTGCGTACGTACGTATGTTGAACTTTGTACGGTGCTCGCACCGCTACACGCTATTCGACGCCCGAAGTTTCGCTCCATCACGTGCTAGGAGCTTCTTCGGGAATCACAAACACCACCGCGTCGGGGGGGGGGGGGAGTTCCGCGGCCGTGCCTCTCGTAACCCTCATGCGGTTTTCCGGACGTGTGACGTTTTTGCCCCGGCAGTTTTGCATGGAGCCCAACAAGGTGGTGGATGCGGAAGCCGGGAGACTCACCGGACTGACCAACGACATCCTGGCGCAGAACCGGCGACGCCCGTTCGACGCTCGCGCGGCACGGCTCGTCCTCGACTTCCTGGCCCGGCAGGCGCCGCCCGTGTGCCTTGTGGCGCACAACGGCATCCAGTTTGACTTCCCGCTGCTCAAGGTGCGGCTGCCACCGGCCGTCACTAATGCCGTCACCGGCACCGTCACCATCGCCAACACCATCACCGCGACCTACACCAGCACTGATGCCATCGCCAACATCGACACCATCACCAACATCGAAACCATCACCAACACCGTCATCATCGCCAACATCGACACCGTCACCAACATCGAAACCATCACCAACACCGTCATCATCGCCAATGTCGACACCGACGTCGTCACCAACATCGACACCGTCACCATAACGGTCACCAACACCATCACCAGCACCTTCACCAGCACCGTCACCATGGCCAACATCGACACCGTCACCAGCACTGTCACCGTCAACACTATCACCAAAGTTACCACGGTTACCACAACCGACACAAACGCCGTCACTAACGCCGTAACCATTACTCCACGCCGTTGTGCGCCAGGATGAGCTGTCGAGCGTGGGGGAGACGCTGCCGCCCGGCACGCTGTGCGCCGACACGCTTCCGGCCATGCGCCAGATCATGGCTCACAACTCCCCGTGGCCGACCCCCGAGTTGGCGCAGCCGCCCCCCGGCGAGCACAGCCGCAAGCGCAAGCTTCTGGCCCGGGGTCGTGGCCGGGGTCGCGGCCGGGGCTACGCGAATGACTACGGCTACGAGGACCCCAACTCGCACAGGAAGGTGAGCCGGTGCGGCCGCGGGTCTGAGCCGGTGCGGCCGCGGCTCTGGCGTCACTTTCGCGTCTCCATTTCCGGATTTCCAGCTCCGCATTTCCGGCTCCGAGATTCCTGCTCCGCATTTCCGGCTCCGAGATTCCTGCTCCGCATTTCCGTACCCATTGGTCAACTCAAGTCGGGCCCCGCTATTCATCTCATCAGGCTAGGGCCCCGAACATTCCGGGCCAGTCTCACTTCACGGGGTCACGCGAGTTCCCATACATCAGAACTTCCCTCCGCTGCCACCACATGTGCAAGCGCACACACGCACGGGCACGCACGTGAGTCCCCTTGCGTCACGACGTGCCGGCCGTTTAAACATTTCCACCCCGTGTTGTCTCTCCCGCCCTCTCTCTCTGCTCCCCACCACACCGCCGCCGTCGCCGCAGGTGGCGTTCGGCAAAAAGAACAAATTCCGTCTGGGCGACATCTACGTGCAGTTCTTTGGCCATGAGCCGCCGGTCGGCTTGCACAACGCGGAGACCGACACGATGGCGCTGCTGTCGATAGCACAGCACTGCGCGCCGCAGCTCCTCGCCTGGATGGACCTGAACGCTCGTCCCATCGCCGACGTACAGCCCCTATACCAGCCGGCGCCCCCCAAGGACGGCACCAAGAAGGAGGAGGGTGAGGAGGACGACGACGTCATCGTCCTCCTGTGAGCCGTGTCTGTGGCGCCGCCCTCTGTCGCTCCACCTTCGCCGTTTCGGCGGAGTTATTTTTTCATTGCTGTGTACATCTACCCTCATCCGCCAGTGGATCGGAGTGGGGAAAAAAGGTCTCTGCGCATGTAACGGAGCTTCTCACGGTTACGTGCACCCACCTTTGCCGAGCTGCGCTTGACCGGAGTGGTGAGGTACGGTAAAACAAAAAAACAGCCCACGACCGTACATGGCGTGGGGGAGGCCCTCATCCAGCAGTGGATTGACAAAAACGGTGGCACGTGGTTTTTGTGCAGTTCAGAGGCCACGAGGGTGGTTAGTCATCGTCACCATCATCAGCTATGATCAGTCCACTGCTGGTTGAAGGCCTCCCCAAGCCGTCTCCATCTCTCACATGAGTGCGATGGCTGTTCTTCGATTGCTTGATAATTGTTTGCGGAATCGAGCGACTCAAATCATCGGAAAGCCCCGATTATAATCACAGCCACAGGCTCGGTGGCTCGGTGGCAGTGCGAGCGGCTCGCAGCCCGAAGGTTAAAGTGAGTACCACTCTGGGGAAGTTAACAGCGGTTGTCCTGTGGAGGGACTAACCCCCCTCTATAGGAATGTGGAATTTCCACCGCTCACTTCGCAGAGCTGTAAACACGATGAGATGAGCACCAATGCCTTGATGCTCATTGGAGCAGGAGATCACTCTGAAACCATCACCACGGTCCTCCTTCTCAGCCAAAACGTCCCACTTACTGCTGGTTCGTCAACAACATTGCCTTAAAAATATATATAACAGGCGACGTTTCATAGCACATTACTGTTGGGGTCAGCTGCTCGGATTTGCTTTCTCCACGTGCTTGTATTACATGGCCCTTGTCCAGTTACATCCACTACTATTACCCTTGCATAGAGATCCATAGACTTACATAGAGACCCAAACACTTTCATAGAGTTATACAGAGATCCATAGACTTACATAGAGACCCAAACACTTTCATAGAGTTATACAGAGATCCATAGACTTACATAGAGACCCAAACACTTTCATAGAGTTATACAGAGATCCATAGACTTACATAGAGACCCAAACACTTTCATAGAGTTATACAGAGATCCATAGACTTACATAGAGACCCAACCACTTTCATAGTGTTATACAGAGATCCATAGACTTACATAGAGACCTAAACACTTAAGTAGACTTATACAGAGATCCAGACTTACATAGAGACCCAAATACTTAGACTTATACAGAGATCCACAGACTTACAGAGACTCAAACACCTAAATATAATTACATAGAGACACATAGACCACCATAGAGACCCAGAAACTTACACTTTATTGTAGGCAGTAGTTTCCTACAGTTTTTAAAAGTTTTGAAACTGCATATCACTTTAATAGCAAGCAGAACGGCTCTTGTTATGTATTTTAGAACTGTACTGTCAAATGAGTTGTTTTTTTACTAGACTCGTATTGTAGGTAAACATGTCGTTTACGATAATGGCATTCGTGCGTAGCGTCATATTTTAATAGCGGCGTTCACAACGCGTGTAATCGTCTACTGGTGTAACGATCGTGGTCTTAACTTGAATAGAAAACGCCTATTACCGTTTTTTTCTGGATTACAAGATGCACCTTTTGTTGCGTCTTGTAATCCAGCAGGTGTGTGTGTGCGAGCGTGCGTGGCAAGTGCACTCTCCACATGCTAACCATAGTGGCGCCGCTCCCCGTGATCTCTGTGTGTGTGTGTGTGTACGAGCGTGCGTGGCAAGTGCACTCTCCACATGCTAACCACAGTGGCACCGCTCCCCGTGATCTGTGTGTGTACGAGCGTGCGTGGCAAGTGCACTCTCCACATGCTAACCACAGTGGCACCGCTCCCCGTGATCTGTGTGTGTGTGTGTACGAGCGTGCATGGCAAGTGCACACTCCACATGCTAACCACAGTGGCACCGCTCCCCGTGATCTGTGTGTGTGTGTGTACGAGCGTGCGTGGCAAGTGCACTCTCCACATGCTAACCACAGTGGCACCGCTCCCCGTCAGCGGTGGCGCAGTGATCACCGCACTGCGCTGTGGACCCAGCGTCCCGATTTCGATTGCCGCTCACAACCAATAACAGTTGTGACTATTTTAACTGGTCCTGGGCCTCCCCGAGGTCGACTCGGCCTTGAATAAGTACCTGGTGCTGCGTGTAAGCATCAGCACTTGGTAGACAAAGGTGGCCGGACATGGTGCTAGCCACCCACCCCCTCGTGTGCCGTGCCGGCCTTCGTAGGTGCTATTCGCTACCAGCACTTGCCCCAAAAGGTCTATTAGGGATATCAGGGGGATTTTGTCTTGTGTGACCAGTGCATTCCCCATGTGCTGCTCTACGAACCTGGTGACCCGAGTTCGATTCCCAACTCACTACCAATAACAGTGGTGAATATTTAAACCAATCCTGGGCATCCCCTAGGACGACTCAGCCTTAAATGAGTACCTGGTGCGGTGTGTAAACATCAGCACTGGGGAGATAAAGCCGGCCGGGCGTGGTGTATTCGCCACACCACTTCCTCGTGTGCTACAGTGCCGGCCTTCATAGGTGCTGCTACTCGCGAACAGAACTTGCTCCAGCAACCTTTGAAGGCTACGCGGGGGATCTCTGTGTGACCAGAGTCGTACGCCTTTTTACTGACACCGGGCATGCATTCGGTGGTGCGTCTTACTTTCCGGAGCGTCTTATAATCCGGAGAATTCGGGTTATGCTTACGTTTCAGTTTTACCTTTCACAAGCACACTTTTACAAAATGCCTACAACGTAGCGCTATTTCGTTTTTTTTTTTAAGCAGCTTACACTCAAATATGGATTGTTTCAACGAAAATGGTGCTGAGCATATGTCGCATTATTCCATCAAGTAAGACAAAAATATTTTTTAAACAAGAGATTGATGATTTTTAAATCGGTACTATTTTTGACAGACCGATGTACACACACACACACCCGTATATATGTAATGGATTTTTATCACAATGTAATTGTGATTTAGCCGTGCTTTTGCTGTCTAATTGTACGTGAGTTAAAAAAAAAACCCCATATGAGTCATGATGCTTAAAATGTTGCCCAAACGACACCCGGCTCTTACGTTGTAGCGACAGGCTGGATAACGAATAGGGTGCATACTCAGCATGTGTGTATGGTCTAAGTGGAGTTTGCTTTCCCTCGGATCGGTCCCTCCTCTGGAGTTTGTTGCTTCTGGTGTGAAATTCAACAGCTGAGAATCTGACTATGCGCTGTTCACATTCAGCGGCTGCTCAGGATCCCCTCCTCGTCTTCTCTGCCTGCGTCTGTGCCTCTACCCCAGCGGTTCTCAGCCTCGGGGGGTACACGGACCCCTAGGGGTACACGTGGCAATTTCCCAGGGGGTTACGTGAGGTAATTTTCTAAACGTGCAAAATGATACCATACGTGAGGGTCACTGGTGTATATTCACCTTGTATGAATCTGTCAATATAAATTCACTGCGATAAAATGTAAATCCGTATGGTAACCTAGAACGGTATAAAAGACCTTTGTAAACTCCTTGATCGTAAATAATGTTGCTTTACAAGAGTAGCCAGCGAGCACGATAAAATGACGTCATGCGTGCAGAGCGTCTGTTACCAGGCTGTTAGGGATACCTCACAAAATGGACAATTGGTCAAAATATTGATGTTTATTATTCATACATTTAATTCACAGAAGCACGGTGGGTCAGGCAAGGGAGGTACTCGGTTGAAACAAAATTCAACTGAGTGGGGGGTAGAGCAGCAGCCAACCAAGGTGAGAACCACTGCTGTATGCTCTGTGCATCGACTGCGATGCACGTCTCATCCTTCTTGCTCTATACTCCTCCACTGTCCCCCCCTTCTGTTGTAATGTGCACTGATGCCTACTTTATTGAGGGGGGGGGGGAGGTGCGATATTGGCACTTAAAATATAAAAAAATCATTGGATCAATTCATTTAATTCTTGCCAAGTGCCCAGAAAATGCCTGAGATGTTCTCTCCAAACTCACGATGGCTTCAGTTTTAATGGGATGAAACCAGGAGGCCGTGACCTTGACGGGAACAAACTTTGAGTGGCGCACTCGAGTAGACCGGGCAAACGCGGAACGTCGTGAGTCAAGGTTGGCCCGGTGGTTCCAACCACACGCCAAGGCCGTGGGCCAATAGCACGTTTATCTTGGGGAGCTGCAGTGCCAGAGGTTTCATTCAAGAACCCGATTTTTTTAAATCGCTTTTGCCGCCTAGCTTTTTGATCGTTGCTCTATATTGTTTGTTCGTCTCGTTCGTTTTGCAGTCTTATTCAATCCGTTAGCCTAAATATGTAACTTTAGCATGTCGACTCATTTCTTAAATATTGTCCGTGTAGCTGATAGCCTGCAGTACGCGGCACGTTACAAACTAGTTACATTACTGACTAGCAGTTACCACAACCAAAGTGAGAGCAAATATGGTGAATGTGGCGTGCCAGGTGTGAAAATATCTCTTCTGGGTCGCTAACACTGACAAGACCCGACCTGTTTACACGCATATGCAAGTATCATGAGCATAGGAATCCATTTCAATTGCCTGGCCGCTGTGTCGTCGTCTGCCTGCCTGCGCATCTCGTGGTGACCGAGAGGCCCCGGATGGAGGTCTGTGGTGCCATTCGCTCGCTCACCGCCGGTCAGTCATCTCATTCACAGAGGGGGTTTTTTGGTTAGATCGCGTAAATATGAATGTGTCATTAAACCCACCACCACCCGCCACAGCCAAATAGGTTTGTCACGTAAACAAAACATTCCAATTAGCTACTAGTTCACTCTTAAGGATTAATCGCCTTATACCTCTTTTATCGCTACCATGGTGACCGTTCCCATGAACTTCACTCAATTATTGCTCCACCTGTGTTGAGGACTCTGTTCTATAAGACTGACGGATTCGTATCATCCACAGTGTGGTTAAACCACCACAATGCAGGTCAAAACAACACCCTCACACCCGCCCACTCACCAGACTGTAGGTCACAACACTTCCCTCACACTGCTCCACTCTGGAATACCTTCCCATCATCTCCAATCGCGAGTTCTTATCACCTTTAACCGTTCTAGAAGCGTATTAACTCTTCCCTTTTATAACTCAAAGTGCCGGTTTTTTTGCTGGAGTTTTTTTGGGCCTGTTCTCAGCAAATGTGATTTTTAAAAATATACATGCCGATCTATTCTGGATCCGTTCCCTGTGATGGTACGTGACTGGCCACTGTGGGCCAACTCTGGGAAGAAATGTATGAATTTGCTAAAATACGGCTCACGTCAGAACAGAGCTCCCAACATCCACTCGACTGTGACGAGGTGGCGGGGAGATCGTGGTAAAGCAAGCATTTGTGAAGCCATATGTGCGGAGCTTCGAATGGCTCTCGGTCTTTTTGCACGGTGGGTTTCCTTTCCGGGGTTCCTCGCACGTGAAGGCAAACTCTCGTTACTTAACGGGATTGATCAAACGTCCCAATGTGGCAAGACCCTCGTGACTCAAGTGAGGCTTCTATGTAAACAAATGAAGAGAATCAAGACATACATGAAATGATGACGTCGCTTCAAATCAAAGCAAATTAATTCCTGCAGAGAGTAGGGAGTTGTAGTCTCACGTAACGGTTTTTGTTTTAAGCATCGTTTTAACAAGCTGCAGTAGAAGCACAAAGAATGAAGTGCATTATTAGTTGATGTAGCGTGCAGTAATGCTTGCCACTTGCCGTGTTACATGTGCAGTATTTTTAACGTGCTGTATTCCAATGTACTATACTTTTTAATTAACCTTTTTTTTCTCCGTATTACGAGAATAAATTTCACTAACGGATTCCACGCGTGCCCTTTCTTTTGTGTGAACGCTGGGTAAGGTCATCGAGTCAATGAGATTGTATATTGTAATGGTATATTGTATGAGATTATATATTGTATAATGAGATTGAATATTGAGATTGTATCTTTCCTCCACCTTATACGACTGCCGAGGTTTGCGCGGTTGAGTCGCTGCTGCTGCTGCTGATTCACAGCTCTCCGATTTAGGTTCGTGTTGTACTCAGTATTCGGCACGATGTCCGACGTTTGGCTCCACGTGCCGGGAGCTACTTCAGAACCTGAATATTCAGTAGCTAAGATGCTTGCAGTGATATATAAACGGGCCAACGCAGTGGCGAGATGTTAACTACCTCGCCCGATATAGAGTTCGTGGGTCCCATCCCGACCTTGACTCCTGTATATTTGGAGTTTAGAATCAACATGCATTTCGAGTATTTGGCTTCAAAAAATTTCCACGTGATAACCCACTTTGTTGAGCTATCATGTGGCCAGGTCACTTCTGAAAATGAGCTATATAGATAAGTGGGCCTTACCTGGTAAAATATAATATTATTTGACAATAGGATTGTTTGCAGGCCGTTTCAAAGTGGTAGACCTTGTGTGGCTGTGGGTCACGGGGTCAAGCGAGATGAGATACCTTTACCCAGCAGTGGATTGGCAAAAACGCGACTTAGTTATTTTATTGAGTATGTACAGTACAGGTATTCCTCGATTTATGCAAGGGATGCGTTCTTCAACAACGTGTAAAACGAAATTCTGTAAATCGGAAAAGGCTTTACCAATTAATGTGTAGTGACACAGCGCAGACTGCTGTACAGCAGCTGCAATTGCAGGCAGACACTTGGAGCACACGCCGTTGAGCATATACATGGGTGTGCCGGCAGGGCGGAGGAACTGGGTTAAGGGTCACGGTAGACCTCGTGGGGAGGCCCCTGGAACCCTCTGGTGGGTTCAAGAAGGGAGGCGCGGCTAGGGCGGACCCAAGCCATGCCGAGGGGCATATAAGCAGTGGAGAGCGAGAGCTCCGGGCTGCTAGTTCTGGAAGTGGACTCGTCTCGTCGTCACTGTCGTCGTCGCCGCCTTCATCGCTGCCGCCTTCACCCGATCGTTGTGCGGCAGGACAGGAGTTGGCTGTCTTGGTCGACGCCATCGGTACAACGTGGACAGGGCCGTGTCTGGGCCAGGTCGTATGGCAGCGTGGTCATGAGAGAGAGGGGGCCGCAGTTGGTGGCATGAAAAATAATAAAGGACGGTGCCCCCAGCGACTACCTCGTCTCAGAGTGTGTGCACCACACGCCACCTGCACACACTCCAGCTTCGACGAGGGAGAAGAGACCTATGACACTACATTTGGTGTCAGGAGTGGGGTATTAAAAACCCACCTATAGTGTCGTCGGGACAAGGAAGGCGAGGCGGTCATCCCTCCGACAGCCCCGGGACCCGTGATCCCGGTTACGAAGCCTGTGGGCTGCTGGGCAGCAGAGGAGCTGCCGCAGATCAGCGGGACAGCCGCTACGCAAAACGACAGGGATAGCAGCTACGCATCCGCGGGGAGGGCGGCTGAGCATCGATGGCGAGAGCGGCTATGCAAGGCGACGGGAGCGGCTGAGCGTCGACGGCGAGGGCGGCTACGCAAGATGGTGGGAGCGACTGCGCATTTACGGAGAGAGCGGGAGCTGCACGTCGACGGGGAGAGCGGCTGAGATTTTGCCATGGTCATGTGCCAACCAAGCAGCATGGCGGAGGACCGCCTTGTGGAGAGGGGCACGGGCCGGCACGAGGAGCATACCGGGGAAAACCCAGTGAGAGCTTCCATCGGAGTGGGAGCAAGGTGCTCCGGAAGGGGAACGGCGCACATGGTGGGCGCCATTTTGTCTCCGGAGGACCTCCCGTGGCCAGTGGGTGCCATTTTGAGGCGAGTGCGGGAGCGTGCGGAGGTGCGAAGAGTGACGTAGCTGCAAGAAGCTGCTTCAAAACTGGCACCGGAGGTTCGCACAAGATTCCTCCAGAGGGAGCGGATGGAGGACGAGATGCCCTATGCCTTCAGGGCAGCGCTGCTGGCGCTGGTACGGGAGGCATACCCACTGTTGGGTGAGGGGGCGCTCAACCTTAGCGTGGAGGAAAGGCTGCAGGGAGCTGGCAAGAAAGCTGAGCGTTGCCTTGCCCTCCGCCGTCGGCACGGAAATTTTATCCTCAACGGTGGCCCGGAAGATACAGGTCTTCGAGGAAAAGCAGCAGCGGGCAAGGTGGGAGGCCGCGGCATGGAGCATGGAAGATATGATGGCGGCGGTGGGGGGGCCGGGGGACGCAGGCAAGAACATCCCCGCGGGAGATACCAAGGCGGGGGCAGCTCCCTCTGCCATGGGGACCCACGCCCAGGTGCTTAATGTGTGGTCGGTCAGGCTATATCGCTGGGGAGTGTCGGGGTGACAAGTGACCACCAGCGGACTCACCCGCGCCCTCTGGCTTGCCGGCAAAGTCAACCAAGCCCCGCCAGACCCGGGTCTCTGAGGCTTACTGAGACCGCCAAGTGTGAGGTCTCGGGATCAGATCTGAGTGGGTGCTGTCAACCGGTGAGGGGCCATGCCCTTTGAGCTGAGGACTCCGTCTCCATCGTCTCTTGGCCCTCGGGGTTCCGGAGGTGCAAGACCATGCTGAGACGGGGGTGACCGGCACCATGGACCGGATCACGTGAGCTATGTCCGGTATGGGGGGACTCTCCCTTGCACTGGGAAGGAATCCGAGGGAAATAAAGTGGTGTGTCGATTGCGGGGGGGGGCATCGTGCTATGTAAGGTGTGACGATTGTGAGGGGGTGCCAGGCTATGTGAGGTGTCGCAAATTCGCAGGTGGGGGGCTCTGTGTGAGTTGCCGATTCGTGGACGGGGGCGCCGCGCTGTGGGGAAGTTTGCCGATTCGCGAGATCGGGGGCATCGCGTTGAGTGTTGGTTTGGTTATTGGGGGGCACCGGGGGGGTAGCGAGATGTTGTTGATTCGCGGGGGATGTCGGGGAGGCTGACCTCCGACTCCTTGCTCCCTGGAGAGCCGTTGCTCTCCTCTCGCGTGCTCGGGGGAGGATTACTGCCCTCCGACCCCCCCCCCCCTCACCGCAGTCCCTCGGGGCATAAACCGCGGCTGGCGCGTAGCCACCTGGGATCAATTCGCACACACTCCCCCTCGCGTGCTCCTCTAAACGTTATCCACGCCGTACGCAGTCGCGCACACTCATGCACCCGCTGCCACCAAAATTCGACGCGGCTACCTGCCCGGCGCCGCGCACCAATCGCACGCGCGGGACCCGGGGTCGGGGGTCAGAGGGCAGGGGCGTCGCTCGTACGTGCGCAGCCGATTGGAGGAGGTGCCCCGGAGCTGGTTTAAAGGGCTGTATGAACAACCTCGCGGGTACGCCGCCGGGCACCTCTCGCACACGCTAACCACGAGCTACACAGTTAATCTCGCGTGCACGCCGCCCCTCTACCTCGCGCACACGTTAAGCAAAAGCGGCACGGGTGATCTCGCGTGCATGATGCCCGTCTACCTCGCGTACACGTTAACTACGAGCTACACGCAGCGGCGAGTGCACACACGCGGGTAAAATACACGCTCGTGCGCAAACACAGGATACCACAACGAGAAGGCTCACAGCACCGTGCACTCCTCCGCACTAGTAGGGATGACACGACAAGGTTTATTGACTACTGGCGATTTATTCTCCGCGAATAACGAAGCTAAACTACCTGTCAGTGTGGGCCAGCAGGGCAGGTCTAACCTATCTCCCGGTGGTCAAGGACTCAATCTGTCCCGTCTCTCCCTAATCACTCTCCCTAAGGATATCCCCCTTAATCTCACCTCTCTCCTGCGTACTCACGGTTCGACTCCGAGGAGTAGGAAGCCGTGGAAAGGCGAGGCTGCACGTAGTCCTTGCTGGGAACGGGGCCTGGCCGCGCTGCGACTCGTCTCACGGACGATCCAGTAGCAGGCACGATGACTCTTCCGATCCTTGACCCCAGAAGAACACGACTGACTGCCCCTACCTTCCCTGCCCTTTTTATTGTCCTTACATCAAAGATAACTTGCCGCTAATCCGCTGGCCTCTCGTCCAATCAGGAAACTCGGATTTCCCGCTCCTCTCTAATCGGTTCGGTGCTCTCTCCGACGTCTGCTTTTTACTCTTTAAACAATTAGAGGGCCGCCCTGTTTTACCACCGCTCGTTACTCCGCCCCACCCTCTACCTGCCTGCTGATCCGTGTCGAGTGTGCCCCTCTATCCGCGGCGGCTGAGCAGCCCCGTCGTGACCATGCAACCACCATCCAGGTCACGGCGCCGCGGTGCGAGCTAGCCTCGGGGGAGGTCGCCCAATTCCCTGGTCGCAGGAAACCGTGAAGATTGGTCCCATGAGAGGGCTTCTGGGTGAAAACCTGTCGGCCAGGTGACCTCCCCTCGGGGCTCTATGTGGGGGGTGTGTGTGTATGTGTTCATGTGGGGGCTCTATGGGGGGTGTGTGTGTATGTGTTCATGTGGGGGCTCTATGTGGGGCTGTGTGTGTTCATGTGGGGGCTCTATGTGGGGCTGTGTGTGTTCATGTGGGGGCTCTATGTGGGGCTGTGTGTTCATGTGGGGGCTCTATGTGGGGCTGTGTGTGTTCATGTGGGGGCTCTATGTGTGTGTGTGTTCATGTGGAGGCTCTATGTGGGGGGTGTGTGTGTTCATGTGTGGGCTCTATCTGGGGGGGGGGGGGTGTGTTCATGTGGGGCTCTATGTGGGGCTGTGTGTGTTCATGTGGGGGCTCTATGTGTGTGTGTTCATGTGGGGCTCTATGTGGGGCTGTGTGTGTTCATGTGGGGGCTCTATGTGTGTGTGTTCATGTGGGGGCTCTATGTGTGTGTGTTCATGTGGGGGCTCTATGTGGGGCTGTGTGTGTTCATATGGGGGCTCTATGTGGGTGTGTGTGTTCATGTGGAGGCTCTATGTGGGTGTGTGTGTGTTCATGTGGGGGCTCTATGTGGGTGTGTGTGTGTTCATGTGGGGGCTCTATGTGGGGCTGTGTGTGTTCATGTGGGGGCTCTATGTGGGGGTGTGTGTGTTCATGTGGGGGGCTCTATGTGGGGGTGTGTTCATGTGGGGGCTCTATGTGGGGTGTGTGTTCATGTGTGGGCTCTATGTGGGTGTGTGTGTGTGTTCATGTGGGGCTCTACGTGTGTGTGTTCATATGGGGGTGGTGGGGGAAGTGGGGGTGTTCATGTGGGGGCTCTATGTGGGGCTGTGTGTGTTCATGTGGGGTGTGTGTGGGGTGTGTGTGTGTTCATGTGGGGGCTCTGTGGGCTGTGTGTGTTCATGTGGGGGCTCTACGTGTGTGTGTGTTCATGTGGGGGCTCTGTGTGTTCATGTGGGGCTCTATGTGGGGGTGTGTTCATGTGGGGGCTCTATGTGGGCTGTGTGTTCATGTGGGGGCTCTATGTGTGTGTGTTCATGTGGGGGCTCTATGTGTGTGTTCATGTGGGGGCTCTATGTGGGCTGTGTGTTCATGTGGGGGCTCTACGTGTGTGTGTGTGTTCATTTGGGGGCTCTACGTGTGTGTTCATGTGGGGGCTCTATGTGTGTGTTCATGTGGGGGCTCTATGTGTGTGTGTTCATGTGGGGGCTCTACGTGTGTGTGTGTTCATGTGGGGGGTGGTGGGGGAAGCGCCGTGACGCAAGCCGGGCTGCTTCGCTGCTGCAGCACCCCCGCCGCAGGCGCGGCTCCAACGGAGCGGCCTCGTTGCCGTGGCACCACAGGGACGCCGCGGTTGTAACGGGATTGTGGGGAAGTAGAGCTCGTGGGGAGGCTCCTGGAACCCTCTGGTGGGTTCGAGAAGGGAGGCGCGGCTAGAGCGGAGCCAAGCCGCGCCGAGTAGAATAAAAGCAGCGGAGAGCAAGAGCTCCGGGCTGCCGGTTCTGGGACTGGACTCGTCTCGCCGCCGCCGCAGCCTTCGCCCGATCATGGAGCGGCAGGACAGTAGTTGGCTGCCTCGGTCGACGCCGTCGGTGCAACGCGGACAGGGTTGTGTCTGGGTCGGGTCGTACGGCAGCGTGGTCGTGAGAGAGAGGGGGCCGGAGTTGGTGGCGTGACAAGTAATAAAGGACGGTGCCACCTGGCACTGCCTCGTCTCCGACTGAGTGTGTGCGCTGCATGCCACCCGCGCACACACCAGCCTCGACGAGGGAGAAGAGACCTACGACACGACAAATGTAATTAAAGAAATTGGGATGTGCTTCGGACAGTCATTCCATCTCTACTCCTAACCTAAAAGTATACACCCACGTAACTTTTCACAAAACAAAAATATGAATAAAAGAACATAAACATGAAATCGATTGAATAAGAATTCATTTAAAACAAAATACTTTTGCAGGAAACTTGCCAAAAGATCTGCTGCGTGTTAGAATGCCTGGAGAGGCAGTGATATGGAGGCATCACTGTGGCAGTGCAGGGACACCATGACGCCGTCGTGGATGGTTGACAACGCAACCTCGCGGGTGCTTCGTGTTTGATGATCTCGTGGCGCGTGCCATCGTGAAATTCGTTGAATGGAAAAGTGTCCAAAATTTGTCAATTGCGCTAACGCGAAAGGTCCTAAAAATTGAACATTTGTAAATCGAGGGATACCTGTACTGGTGCCAGGGGGTATTGTTATTTTTACAGTAACCTAGAGTGTGAGATAGAGAGGAAAAGCGTCAGAAAGGGCATCTACCATGGAGATGGAGCGGCAAAATCGGCTTGGGGGAAGTCCTCAATTGATCACGACTGACGGTGACCGCATAATGGGTGTTCTGCGATTTGATTCTACTGAATGTGACATGCAAGCACCGTGTGTAACATGCAAGCACCGTGTGTAACATGCAAGCACCGTGTGTAACATGCAAGCACCCCGAGTTCCATTCTTTTGTTGCTTCCCTGCAGATCATAATAAGACCGAGGATCAAAGTACTGTAATGACAACAACGACAATATTTTTGCCGTGAAAATGAGAGAAAAAAAACACAATTTAATTCGGCGAAAAAAAACCCCAATGTCTTTTTATTTGTTTATTTCAGTGTCAGAAAATACCAAAATGCACACTGGTTGGAAGTAGGAACCCCAGTAGAAAAAATCCCTGGGCCATTTTTCAGGTGTTGGCAGTAGCAGTGTCCGTACCATTTTCTAAAAACACAAACCGATAAAAAACACTGCAGCAAGCGAAAAAAAACAAAGCATCACCCACGACGCTTGCACGAGAAATTAAAAACATAAATCACCAACGGACTGAGAAACACTTTGCGTTCACCTCCTAGGAAACAACAATAAGCCTTTTTTTTTCCACTGGCACATCAGAGCCAAGCTAGCCAATCGAGCACAATGGCCCTTCGCGGTACGGGTGCTTTTACACTGGCTCGTCACCGTGTCGAGCCGGAACCAAACCGTGCTTACGCTGACCTCACAAAACATCGGACACCTGGCTCGGGACGAGGCGGCCAGCGGTGGGGGCCGAATTGACGCATCCGTCAAGACACAACCGTCATGACGCGTCCGCCACGACGCGGCAGCCAGCACGCTGCGAGGCCAGCTGCGTCATTGACACGTGTCTCGACCTGTCCACTGCACGTGGCTTCGGCGGCACGGAGTGCGTTCCGCTGTAGAAAAATAACCCCGGCGCGTCCGGATCTGCGCCGGGCTGGCCTGGCACGGTCTGGGCAGGGCTCAGTTGTGAAGCAGAAGGTGCGACACGCCCAAGTCACCTCCTTTCAATACGAGAATCCCACTTATCCTTGCGACACTCACAAAACCCGCTTGTTTAGCAAACCGTGACAGCGGCTGCCGTGGCGTTGAGGAGGGCTGGATGGGGCCCGAGTCCTCCTGCTGAAAGCTTTGCCGCTGTCAACAAATTCTCGAAGTCAAAAACTGTTGGTACAAGATGATCTTGGTACCATGATGCCAGTGATGATGGTGGTGGCAATCGTGATCGTAGGTTTAAAAGCGCTTTCAGCTCATGCCAAGCACTGTCCTTGCCCGATGTCCGACGTCTCACCCCCACGTTGCTGGGAACTTCTTGAGGAACCGAATTAGAAGGTCCCAGAATTCAGAAGCTCGCAGTGCGTGGAGCGAAACATCGGACATCGCAAAGAGTAACCCTGTGGTGGCACAACCTGAAAACAACGCCTGGGCCGTGCAGCAGCAGCCCGGCCACAAAAGGCGACAATCAAATCGTTGCTATTTCCGTATCACGTTTAGCGTGTCAAGTTCGTTTAAACATTGAGTGTGCTATGCCCCCCCCCCACCCACCCTGAGTTTTTGTATGGGACCCCCCCCACCTCCTTTAAACAAGGTTACGCCGCAGGGTTACGTCACAACATTGCGCCCGTCTAACCAGAGTCGTCGGTACCCTGACTTGAAACGCTTATTATTCAGGTTTTGCTGACAAGCTACAAGGAACGATGAACACATCGACTAATCCGATCGCGTGGTGAACGTTTAAATTCAATTGCGTTTGGAAAGGCGTGGTCCGTGCGCGCGCGCACACACACGTGTGAGGATTTAGCTCAAGTACAGCAGTTGTCCATTAAAGTTCGCAATGGAATATGAAGCCGAGATGCCCACCATTTAAATGTCATAACCCAGCAGAGGGCCAAAAAACAAACTTTATATATACCTGGCCCACGTTGTGCTTATTAAAACTGTGTGCAACAACAAATGCTTCCAACCCCATCCACGTGTCATTTTGCCGGCATTCATGAAGTCAATTAACTTTCTATTTTAGTATGGCTTGACGAGGTGTCATTTTAGTATATTGAAAGGAAAAAAATCCTCACGCCAGAAGGGCCTCGACCAATCGGGTTACGGCGTCTTTGGCACGCGAAAGGACACTGCGAGCGTCTATGTGCACCGGCCGTTAGCGGTGGCGGGGAGGGGCAGAAAAACTATCTAAAGTTTTTGTTTGCGAGACTGTGTTGGCAGTGGCCCGCAGAGAACACAAACTCAACGCATTTTTATCGACAACACTGAACCCCACCAAGAAAGAAAATATATCGTAATAGTTTTAAACTTAGTTATTCGGGATGCCACACTAAGTCGTATGCATTATTTTACAGGAGGGTCCTGCAGTGGGTTTTACTTTATTTTAATTTTAAAAGATGTCTTCAGCCAATGTAGCATTTATACAAGTGGAAGGAAACCGGAGCACCTGGAGAAAACCACCCTGCACGAGGGGGCAACACTCTAGCCCCGTACCGATGGCAACAGATGGCGATCAGTCCATTCCCCGATGCCCACGGGATCCACCAACCCTCACAGCTGCCTCCACCGTGCTGGATTACAGGCAGCCAAGATTTGTGCGCTGAGCTACCAACCCAAAACTATGTTTTCTCTGGATTATAAAGGTGCTGCGGAAAGTTGCACCACAAACCTGAGACAATCAAGTTGTACAAATCGAGTCGTGTGCACGCACGCACACCCCTATCGGACCACCAGATGCACCCTCAGGTGGAAAAAAGTTCATCCTGTAATCGAGTAATAAGGCAACGTTTTTAGCACAGGCCAGTCTCGCTTATGTAGCGGTGCCGTTGCTCTAAACGCCACCAACTACACAGTGTATCGTGTCCTATTCAGGGCAGCGTTATCGACAAATGGCTCGAGGTTTGGAATCGATCACAAACGTTACAATTCACACTTATAAATTGAGCGGATAGTTTTGTGTTCGTGTCAGCCCCCACCACCGCCCCATTAAAAGTCTACCCGTGCCCTTTGCGAGCTGCAACCAAGACGGTTGCTGCCGTCACGCCAGATTCTTCCCATGACCGGCTAAATCCATCAACCCCCACAACGTACCAACAGCCACATTTGCCAACAGCAGAGGCCCAACCACCACACAGCTGTCGCTTAACTGCCGGGGTTACAAAGGTTACGCTGTTCGGCAAGCAGGGGCCAATGCAGTCGTTAAACCTACTGTTGTGCTCTATTTCAATGCTCTCCACCTTCACCAACCAGCGGGGGGGTGATATCCTCATCCACGAAGGCAAAGATCCCCCGTATAGCCTTAATATAGTTTTGGGGCAAGTGCTGTTAGTGAGCGCAGACCGCACACACACACACACGCACACGAGCACAGCACACAGCACAGACAGACTTAGACGAACCAGTGTTCAAGGGAGGATGACGGGGGGTGGAGGCAGTTTTGAAAATTGCAAGATATTTAGTGAAAAACAATAAACCCCAATGCTAACAGTGCTGGCCAAGAACAAGATTTTAAAGATGTTGGTGATGTAACAATGAAGAAAATAATCGAGCAAAACACGAAGACAGTTATGCAAAAATCTTACCCTGACGAATAACAATTTGAATGTGTGCAAGGAGATCGGGTGGTTCAGATGTCAGAACACTGAGCTGGGATTCTGGGTTCTATTCCTGCGATTAATCCCGGTTCTCAAGTGTCGTGAATTCACAGTTTTCAGCCAGGTCACTGACAACGGAATAAAAAAAAAATCCACCGCATTCAAATTTGGTTCTGCACTTAATTTGGCTACATCCCCGCCACGAGAATTAAAATATCGGTTTTAACGTTGTGCGAAAACGTCGAATGCCGGCGGGTGGGAAAGTACCGCCCTCCAATGTGTGAACCAGGGGTCGCTTTAATATTTTCGAGATACTAGGGGAGACCCACTTATGGATACTCACACCCCCGCTTCCCCCCCCCCCACCCTCCGATGGCTTTGAATGACACACGCTTACTCTTTCCGACCGCTAGGGCATGGTGTTGCCACCATCACATACACGGCGTCTCGACTCGTTTGTGTGACGTTGGAGGGCACGGATCGTGTCACGCGGTCGAAAAAACCACCCCTGGTGCCAACTCCCGGGCTGCACGCTGGGCTGGCCCGGCACGGCCCTGGCGTGGCCCCGTTTGTAGGGTGGCAAAACAGTACAACACGCCAAAAATCACATCCTTTTGAAGCGAGGGTGAATTACGTGAATGCAACGTGCTCCATGTCGATAATCGATTTATTGGTTGGGAGATTTGAGATAAAACACGTATGTTTTCGCTATAATTTCTCACTTGTTATCCAAGTGGAACGCCCATGCCGAGCGACACACGGCAACGTCCAGAAATGCGTGGGGGGAAATTATTCCAACGGCATTATCGACGTCATCATCTTTCATATGGGTGCGTGCTAGACTCCATAACCAGCTGACGACACACGTTTCAGTTTCGCTTACACCTCAAGTGTAACGACGATCTTTTTATCGACAGGGCATGGTAGAAAAAAAAAAACCAGATGAGTTAATTAACATATCGGCTCTAAAGTCCAATGAACGAGTATACGGACAGACAACAGACCCTGATAGCAAAACGCGCAAGCAGCCACGCACTACGAACAGAAACAATCACGGCCCGTGGAGTGGACACAGGCGGCATTTGTTTTTCTTTCGCTGCCCTGTCGGGAATTTTTTTGTTTTGCTGCAACGGGCAGACACGTCCAGTCCAGTGGTAATTTGGAAATGTCAGATTTTTTTTTTTTTTTATATATACTTTCTTGTTAACCTTAACCTGTGGAATTCGTCTTAAGTCTCCGGATCACATTTTAGTTATTCTCAGTCAAGGCGACAACAGCCAAGACACTCTCAAGTTATTCGAAGTTGGTGTGAGCAGCTCGCAATAGCCCACCACCACCCCCCCACCCAATATTATCAGGTCGGCCAATCAAAGAAAACCCTGGAAATATTTTGCGGGCGGAGGGAGTGGGGGGGGGGGGGCAGTCGTTGTCGTCACCATCGCGCTTTGATCGTTCGCGTCCACTCGCGGACTCGCCGGTGACAAACAACGCTCCGCCGGGCGAAATAACTTTTCCGTCGCGAATTGCAGGACGCGAGCCGAATGGACGCCTGCCCGCAACCCGTCTAGACAGGCGCGGGACTGGAGTTCTCCGATATGTCCATGCTGGTCCCGAACAGCGCCACCAGCTGCTCCTCGTAGTGCGTGATGTTGCGCTTCATGATGTCCATGCACGGCCCCAGCAGGCGCTCAAAGGGCTGCACGCCCATGACTGCGCGGGAATCACAAAGTGGGTGGTGAGGTGGGGTGGGGGGCATTGAGGCGGACAGATTCAGGTAGAGGCAAAGGTGCAGCCCCCCCATGATTTTTTGATTGCACCACTGCTGGTGGAAGGGTCTCTAGAACTATTAAAAACTATAGACTATTTTTATTTTACCAGGTAAGGCCCACTGAGCTATATATATAGCTCTTTTTCATAAGTGACCTGGATTCAATGAAGCTGCTTATCACGTAGAAATGTTATTCAGCCAAATACTACAAACACATGTTGCTAAATGTGGAGGGAAAAACCGGAGGACCCGGGAAAAAATCCACACGATCACGGGGAGAGAGACACCGCAAACTCCAAATATACAGCAGCAGGCGTCAGGGTCGGGATCGAACCCACGAGCAGGACGGCCGCGAAGCTTGAACCACAACAAGCGGCAATCACGCTACCACTCAGCAATGTCTCCACCCCAAATGTTAAATTACGATGACTGCATTTATCATGAAACGGGCACGTAAACAAGGACATGTTTCGGAATAAAGTGCAGGATGGGCTGTGCACCTCTGCGTCGCCGACGATTGTGTCGGTAGCGGAACCTGGCCCGAGACGACTTTCGTCCAAATAAACGCAAGAAAAACAAACAAAAAAAATGCTGAATTTGCCTGCAAGAATCATTCTTTAACTTACCGGTCAGCCGGAACGATAAAACCTACCGGCTTGAACACTTGTACGCATGACAGTTCGATTTGTTTGGCCACATCGGGTGGTGGAGGGCCTTACGACACAGATTTGTCTGGATAATTAACTAACTACGTGGCCTAACCCAAAAGTCAATCACGAACAGTCACATACATACAGGGACACCCCTACTTACGAACGAGTTAGGTTCCAGATGTCTCTTCGCATACATACAGGGACACCTCTACTTACGAACGAGTTAGGTTCCAGATGTCTCTTCAAAAGTCGATTTGTTCTTAAGTCCAACTTTGCTCCTGTCGATTCCAAATATGTTGTCCGGCATGTACACTAAACACGGGGAATGGCTTTACAAGTTGTATAATCTCCTGTAGATGTAGATGCCACTGGTTATTCACATTCTGCAGATGAGGATGTCACCACCGCCATCTATTGCGCGGCGGTTGAACTTACGACTCTCGGTCCGAACAGGCAACTGGAGATACGTACAGGTTTGTTCGTATCTATTAAAGCTCGTAAGTCGAAAGTTCGTAAGTAGAGGAGTCCAACTATATATACAGACACTGGGGAGCTTACTCGACGCTCACTACTGCCGCACGGGGGCGCACGCGGGCTCAAGGAGGCGGAACGGCAAACACCTGCGCACTTGACGTTTCCAACAGCGTAGGCTGAAGCCGCTCGGGGCTTGTTGGTGACGAGGGACAGCTCTCCGAAGTACTGGCCCCTTGTGCAGCGTGCGATCTCCACCTCCCCCTCCTTGGTCTACGCGGCGGACAGAGAAGCGAGCACACGTCAATCATCGCCATCGTCATCAGAAAAGAGCCATTCGCTGCCGAATGGAGGCCTCCCTGAGACGCTGCCACCACCGCTAACCGTCTCGCGATGTCATAACCAGCGAGCCCATTTCGTCGCTCCGTTTTAGCGTCGTTCAAGTCGTCCATAACGGCGGCTATGACTCCACGTTTCCGCCGGAGGTTGTGTTTTGCAATAGTCCTTTGGTTAATAGTGACATCGGTTAACGTTTTTTACGGTTAACTTTTCGCCTCCCATAGGACCCCATGGTTTCGACTGACGTTAACATTTTGGCTAATGCTATGTTTACGTTATGCACGCAGGCGCCAATTTCAGCCAATTCAAGCTCTCCAAAGTGGGGCTGAATCATGCCCTCAGCGACGCCAAATTAATGAGCGTTTAGACCTCGACAGGCTTTGTTTACATCACGTTCCCTGTTCAGCAGTGCCCTCTTGCAGACTCAGTGATTTTTACTTATTTTTCAAGTGAATTCAATGAACAGTTATTTCAGTGAACAGTAGTTTTCGTGGAACGGATTAAACACGCTAACCGAGGGACTACTGTTTATATTTTTTGTTATATTACGCTTGTTTACCCAGGACCCTTTTTCAATAGGGTTCTGGAAAGTGTTCACAGTAGGAGGATGATGACTGCTATGTAGATTCCAATTGAGTTATTCCAAGTGGGGTAATTGGAAAATTTGTACAATGACGCCAGCACACATTGGCCTGCTCTTGTGAACAACGTCAAAGGATCTTTAATGTCGACTTTGAAGCAGGCAGCAGGTATTTCTACGGTCTAATACACCCCCAGTATTAACCGGGGTAGCCGCCATACACGAGTCATGAATCTCTGCAACAATGAGAACATTTTCTCCTGCTCAGCAATGTTGGACGCTCCAGGGATGTAAGGGATGGGGGGGGGATGAGGGTAGGGGTTGAGGGTAGGGGATGGGAGTAGAGGATGGGGTAATGGATGGGGTAGAGAAGGGTGTTGGGGCTCGTAGAACATAATCTCGCAGCTGATGGACTGCAGGGTCATGCAAAAAAAGATATATCCTGAATAAGAGTAAACTTTTTTTGTGACAATACTAAATCTCAAGCAGGAGCAATTCGGTCGCAGATACAAATGTTCACCACCAGGTGGCACACACACAGCACGCTGCTTTGTCCAGTACGCTGCTCAGGAAGTTTGGGGTGCTCGACTAGCGAACGGTTTCCGGTGGTTATTTACTACTATAATGAGCAAAGAATGTCTGTGTCCCACGCGTGACGTCACTCCGCGTCGGCCAGCCTCCCTCATTAATACTCATGAACAGGTGACGTCCTCCACATGGACCCCCCCCCCCTCATTAATAATCATGAGCAGGTGACGTCACTCCACATCAAACAGCCCCCCTCATTAATAATCATGAAATGGACACCTCTCCGCCCCCATTAATATGAATTATCGGGTGACATCACTTCACATGGGGGGGTAGAAATGGCAAACGACTTACAACCCTCATAATAAAGGTTTTTGGGTTAGATCGTGTTATTTATAAATGTGTATTGGACATGCGGGACGTTACATCAGCATAAGACTAAAAGAACACCAAAGAAATATTAAATTATCTCAAACACAACTGTCGGCAGTTGTGTCCTTGTCAACAAGGACACTCAATTGATTTTGATAACGTTGAAGTGTTGTGTAAAACTAATTATTACTGGCAAAGACTAATTAGAGAATCCATTGAAATTGAGAGGAATAGAAATAACTTTAATCGCTCTGATAGTTATAGGCTTAGTGCGGCTTGGAAGCGTATTATTAAATACATATTACAATTCCTTATAGGGGAAACACATACTAATTAACAGATTACTAACGTAGCATATAATCACAATAACACACATTACAACTAATTACTAATCTACAACTCATTACTAATCATAACCATTGACTGATTTCCAATCGATTATATAATTACTGCACCTGAATGAGTTAAATGATGTCACCCTGCTGCTCTATTTAAGACCGGGAGCAAGCAAGGGCTTTACCATTCTGGCGAATTGCCCGATGATGCTGGATGTAATTACCAGCGAAACGTCGTATTCAAACTGTAAATGTTGTGGATTCACTCTTCAACACACCGGTGGGCTAAAGTAGTGAACTAATTGTCTTTTGTCAACGTGACACTTTTTTGCTGATTGGCCGTGTCGGATGGTGGAGGGTTACGACACATTTATAAATAACGCGATCTAACCCAAAAACCTTTATGAATAATATTGGTCGCGAAAGTCTACATGTTAAATTGACTTACAACCCTCACTACAAAGGCACAAGCCTCACGTCATGTGATATCCGTAACGCGATTGAGATATAGAAGTGAAAAGGACATCATGATGAACAAGGGATTATGACCTTCAAATGAAATGTCTGTGTCACCGCGACCTTACAAATTGCACACGAATTGATGCGATGAATATATCATGTCGTGGTCTGCTTTTCACTTGCAAATACACCCGTCCTTAGACGGGCAAAATACTAGTTGCTTAGATTACAGATGGGATCAGCAGAGTTTACCCCAATCGGATAAGAGTTCTACCAAACTAAAAGTATTCGAATTATCTGGTGTTGTTGCTGCATCAACAGTGGTGCACAAGCACAACTAACAAATTATGAACCTCGCATTCATGAAAAAAAAACTGGGACCTTAAAAGGAAAAATGTATAATTGGCAACGTTTTGGGTTCATGGCTCTTCTTCATGTGCTATGAAGAAGGGCAATGGCTCAAAACGCTTCTTGTCAATTATTTTAAGGCGGCTGTGTTATTGACGAACGTGTCCAGTATTTTCGTTGACAACTATACCACGTCGACTCATCGACGGGCTCCGTGTACGGCGGAACTTCCCCTCTCGAGGCACTGTCGTATGTATTCAACCGTTCCCCGTCATCGGCACAATCGTTAACTTGTGTCAACGGGTGTTGTTGGACGGGAGAAAAACGCAGGGCGCAATAACGTTGGCGATTTTCGTTCAAAAATAATGTTCCGGGTGTATCGTTAAGCGCGTCTACAAAACGGTTTGGGGGTTGTCCTGCAACACGCAGGACCCACAGGGGCTGTACCCCAGCATCACATGCGCAATTTTATCAAAGGACTTTTGTGTTAGCTGGAGCCCTATTCAGGTTTCAAGTTTATTTGTGTTTAATCGGGTGCAAACTCGAGAGAGCTGGCTAAAAGCCTCATTTGCAAGCGAGACCTGGGTCACCGGAAAGGAAAGAGCAAAAACAAACAAATTCAAGTGCAGCAACAAATCGAACAGACGTCGGGACAAATAAACAAGCACATCACATGATGGATTGAAAAACGCCTCAAAAATCCAATCAATGCCAAATCAATATAACACTCCGTGCAAAAAAAAACAAAACTCCCATTGTCTGTTTGGTGCAACAAGAGGGCTTCCCTGAGGAGAGCTCTGGGCAGCTTCGTGTCTCTGCTGCGTGATTGAAGCACAGAGCCACGATTCACAGCACGACTCTCGGAAGAGTGCAGTCCGCGCCAACAGCGAAAAGGGGCAGTGCGGCCGTGGTCCTGTGACTTACTTTGCTCTTCATCATGATCCTCACTTCCCCAGCCTCCACAATGAAGAAACAGTCAGCCTTGGCTCCCTGCACACACACAATACACGATTGTTAAACATTAAATCGTCGCTCTAATTAGCTTGGTTTTGCTCAAGGTCGTCAGGCCCCCAATGCCGCTTATGTCACAGCAACGTTCCACCGCCGTCAGATAAATGTGTCAGGAATAGTCGTAGGAGTGCATCGCTGTGAATCGGCACCAAGTCGTTATATATGTGCCATGGTTCTGTTCTGGGTGACCACAGTCGCGTCATAAAGTATCAGCGTCTGCTGCCCATGGTTTGTACAGATGCATTTTACGGCTGACGAACTGTGAGCAAATGCTGGATTAGGTTTGGTAAGACGCAAGATTAAACGAATGCAACGTGGCACGTGCCTGAGCGATGATTTGCTCCCCGTCTTCGTATGACTTGGTGGTGATGGTGTCCACCACCTTCATCCTCTCCGACGCCTGTGAACGCGCAATGGCACAATGCGGGGGGGAAGCGAGCGGTCACTCTCAAGAAGGCGCATGAACCCAGCTCCCACCACCACCCCTGCACACTGAACTACTACAGTAACAGTGAGGTCATCGATTCATCTGGTAAAGTCTCGCCCTCAGAGTAATGGTACATACAGTGACAGAGGCAGCACTCTACTGATGATGATTCTTAGGTAAAGGTGCAACACTGTGTTCACCAACTCCATGGCAGGGTGGTGGTGCAGTGGTTAACGCTTGCGCCTCACAGCAAGGAAGGCCTGGGTTCAATCCTCAAACTCGGGCGGCCTTTCTGTGTCGAGTTTGTCATACGTTCTCGCCTTGTCATTGCATGCGTTTTCTCAAGGTTATGCTGTTTCCTCCCATCGTTTCAAGTGACCTGTGAGTTACTCAATTGGGATCACATATAGCAGCAGCAATGTTGCCCTCCCAACTGCACAATCTTGGACCCTCCTAAAAAAAGAGTTCCAACTCAGTGAGGTTCCTGAATAAACAAGCCAAATAAAACCCTAAACATGCAAGGGGGTAAGACTAATTTGCCCCTTACAGATGCGCGACAGTCCTATGGATTCACACCTAGACAACTTCCAGCTCAGTGGGTTTGGGAGTTTCACAAAAATAGCCGCGTGATCCACCCTCACCTCCAAAGCACCGGATCACACTCCCTGTATAGCATTGCTGCACTTTGGGATTCCGTTGTCGGCACGAAGAAAAAACGAGGTTGAAACGCCCAGCTCTGTGGTTTTAAGAGACCGTGAGAGCGAGCTCAGAGAGTGCCAGCGGCTGGGGTTGCCTTGCTGGGCTCGTAAAATCAGAGCCATTACGCTCGCCGTGACCACATCAAATGTGCCGGCTTTTAATCTTTGACAGTAGAGTTGTGTCTCGCCTCTCCTTTGGATGTACGGCAGCAGTAATAATAGTAATAATAATATATTGATTTATTAAGTAAAGCATTCAGACTTCCAGAGAGGGGTCATGATCTGCAGTGTCATTTAATTTTGTATTGTTTTCTTTCCCTTTCCCCGGTCCTCCAAATCGGCGCTCAATTGTGCTACTCACAAAATGTCAAAGGCATTTCCGTGATAAACAGTCACAAAAGGCACTGCAAAAACCTTTGCGTAGAGAGAATGGGCTTGGGAGGATAACGTCACAGAACTGCTTACAGTATTAAGTTACTTCGAACTGGCCTCTTTATCCACACCAGGCGGCACAGATTTTATACGACATGCTAAGAGTGTTCATCACGTAAATCCAATCACAATTTTAGCTCTGAAGTGGAAAATGGCAAATTAAGTCAAATCCCAAAATTAAGGATTTTTCTTCTTTCGTATATGTTTTTGTCTCGATTCACCAATTTTATTCCGATTGTTCCATCAGTGTCAACAAACGATGGATCAGTTCGGAACTCTCGCAGAGCAGGGCAACTCTGTGCAAGAGAACGGCCTGCAATAGTGGATGACATAGAAATACTTAGAGATGCCTGGAAGTGACCTCTGCTCAAATTTCTCATCTGCCCTGTCACCGAAAGCAATGTTCGTCCATAAGAGGTTTTGTTTTGGGGCGACATCGCGTAAATGTGTCGTTAAACCCGGCACCACCAAACACAGCCAATTACTAAGGTTTGTCACATTAACATGCCAATTAGTTACTAGTACAGCACTCCGGTGCGTTGGAGAGCAACTCCACTACATTTAAAATTCGAGTACAACGTTTTGCCAGTAATTACAACCAGGTTCATCAGGCGACAGCCAGAATTCGATCGGTCAGCTTCATAGTACATCTTTTATATATACAGACACACACATATATATACACACATACGATAACCATTTTGGTCTTCCTCAGTGCACTGCAGTCTCTAATTTTAAACGTTACTAAATTATCTAAAACTGGACAAGTTTATCAATAACACTGCCATAAAAGGATCCTTTTAAACAAATTATTTCCATTCTAGGCCACGGTGTTGTAATTAATGAGTGTGTTGAGTTGTTGTTATTTGTGCTTCTTCACCACTGCCAATTCAGCAGCATCAGCAGAATAATTAGTTACATTATATTTTGATTTAAAGCTTTCGTGACTGCAGTAATTCATATTCTTAGTTCTTTCGGTAAAGTCACGTTGAAGGGAAACAACAAAATAATAAAATATATATAAAACAATAAAAAATTCTCACGACGTTTCGACCATAACTCAAACGGTCATCTTCAGGTGTGTTGGTTTGCATAAATTTATTTTTAAACGGCGCATTTATTTATTTATAAAAAACGTTAGCTCCACGCGCAGCGATTTGGCAGTTTACCCAGGACTAGTCCATCTATATTCTGAAAAGAGGAGGGGGGAGACGAAATTGTTTTTTTATTAATGTATGCTGTCTGAAAGCCACTGTAAGCGTGAACAATCAATTAAGACCTGAAATGGTTTATCAAATCTTTCCAATGATTGCTAAGATAGAATCCATCTTCTCGGTTGAAATTGTCTCTGTGCTTGTATATGTGGATAGCCTCATGAACGAATCTCTCATGGTAGCCAGATGGCTTACAAAGAACCTCTGTCTTGGAAAAGTCAATGGCATGTGAGCCTACTGAATTATAACAATGATCTGCCACGGCCGAGGTGTTGGTCCTACCGTGTTTAAGGTCTGCTTTGTGTTCACGAATGCGGTCCGAGACATGGCGTTTGGTTTCTCAAATGTAACTACTACCACAGAGGCAACTTAGTTTGTAGACACCAGGGTATTGTATGTCCGGAATCACATCTTTTACAGACGGAACCAGATCACGGATTTTATGTAATGTGTTAAAACGGACCTGGATCTGGTGTTTACTCAAGATTTTGGAGATATTTTTTGTGATCCCCGCAATGTAGGGTAAAGTGATGGTTTTGAAAGGCTCCTCAAGAGGGTCCTTCTTCATGGTTTGAGTGATAGCTTTGCGGATTGTATAGTCGGAGTAACCATTAGCCTTAAGAGCTTGGTGTACGTGCTTGAGTTCACTGCCTATGTGTTCCTGGTCGGATATGCATTGGGCTCTATGATACAGAGTCTTGATGAGAGAATTCTTCTGTGATGGATGGTGGTGGGAATCCGGTTTCAGAGAAGCATCCGTATGGGTAGCTTTCCTGTAGACAGAGTGGCTCATTGAACCATCAGGTCTCTTTTTAATTAGGACATCCAAAAAAGGTAGCTTGCCATCTATTTCGACTTCCATGGTAAATCTGATGGCTGGGTGTATGGAACTGATGTGGTCGAAGAATTGGTCTAGAGCAGGCCGGCCATGTGGCCAGATGACAAAAGTGTCATCCACGTACCTCTTCCATAAGGTTGGGCGCAGAGTGGCAGTCTGGATGGCGTCAGTCTCAAATTTCTCCATGAAAATGTTAGCTATAACCGGAGAAAGGGGGGAGCCCATTGGGGAGCCCTTAGTTTGTTTGTAGAAAGTTCCATTCCAAGTGAAGTATGTATTGGTTAAACAGTGTCTCACCAGGGGGGGTACCTCAGTGTTTAGTCCATGATGAACCAAGTCTTCAATGATTGCAATGGTTTCAGGTACAGGAACCTTGGTGAATAAGGAAACTACATCAAAACTGACAAGCAGGTCGTCTGGGGACAGGGAAATACCCTTGATTGTCGATACCAGGTGAGTAAAATTTTGTACCGCAGAGGTGGTTTTTCCAGTGAAAGGACGCAGGATTTCAGACAAATAACGAGCTAGTTTGTAGGTGGGGGAGTTGATAGTAGAGACGATGGGACGAAGGGGTGTATCTATTTTATGTATTTTTGGTAAGCCGTATAATCTTGGTGGCCTGGCAGCAGAAGGTTTCAACGAAAACTGTTTAGATTGATCAATTAATGCGGTTGAATCAGAAATTATTTTGTTGGTTTGTGTGACGAGGCTGTTGGTGGGATCTCTTTTTATTTTTGTATAACTACCAATCGCATTTACACTGACCTCTGTTGCTGTAACTTCTTCTAATGCGAAACAAATTCTTTTCAAAACTAGCTTAGCTCTTATCTCAGAAAAAATCAGACTTATACGCACCGAACTAGATCAGTTAGACAAGACACTCTACAAATCACACTTATCATTGACGGCAACAATGTCCACATCGGATTGGGAACATGTAGACAATATGACTGCCTCTTCAGCTGCTACTATGTCGACCAAATGTAAGGAAAACCTGATTTCCAAATTTAACCTCCTCTTCAACAAAAGACCGGACCCACACACCAAAAAGTTAGACGTTAACAAAGTCGAAATTAATCGCAGTAACAGTTCTATTTCCGATGGTCTGAAATCCGTTTTAGCTCAAGGTCTAAACTTTGCAGTCACACCTAAACACATTCCAGTTAATGATATAATTGCCCAAGCAGACATTGCTCTCAGGGGCCTGGGTCACATTGCTGCAGACGTAGCAAGATCTGAAATCGCTGCAACCCTCAAAAACGCTAAGATGCCAGCTAGCAACCTCAGCAAAGATGAGCGTTTTGAATTATATAAATTAAAAAAGAGGGATGATATTGTAGTCCTCTCAGCTGACAAAGGCAATGCTACTGTCATCATGGATAAAATAGAATACAACAACAAAATTAAAGAATTACTCGACGATGGTATTTATACAAAAATAAAAAGAGATCCCACCAACAGCCTCGTCACACAAACCAACAAAATAATTTCTGATTCAACCGCATTAATTGATCAATCTAAACAGTTTTCGTTGAAACCTTCTGCTGCCAGGCCACCAAGATTATACGGCTTACCAAAAATACATAAAGTAGATACACCCCTTCGTCCCATCGTCTCTACTATCAACTCCCTCCACCTACAAACTAGCTCGTTATTTGTCTGAAATCCTGCGTCCTTTCACTGGAAAAAACACCTCTGCGGTACAAAATTCTACTCACCTGGTATCGACAATCAAGGGTATTTCCCTGTCCCCAGACGACCTGCTTGTCAGTTTTGATGTAGTTTCCTTATTCACCAAGGTTCCTGTACCTGACACCATTGCAATCATTGAAGACTTGGTTCATCAAGGACTAAACACTGAGGTACCCCCCCTGGTGAGACACTGTTTAACCAATACATACTTCACTTGGAATGGAACTTTCTACAAACAAACTGAGGGCACCCCAATGGGCTCCCCCCTTTCTCCGGTTATAGCTAACATTTTCATGGAGAAATTTGAGACTGATGCCATCCAGACTGCCACTCTGCGCCCAACCTTATGGAATAGGTACGTGGATGACACTTTTGTCATCTGGCCACATGGCCGGCCTGCTCTAGACCAATTCTTCGACCACATCAATTCCATACACCCAGCCATCAGATTTACCATGGAAGTCGAAATAGATGGCAAGATACCTTTTTTGGATGTCCTAATTAAAAAGAGACCTGATGGTTCAATGAGCCACTCTGTCTACAGGAAAGCTACCCATACGGATGCTTCTCTGAAACCGGATTCCCACCACCATCCATCACAGAAGAATTCTCTCATAAAGACTCTGTATCATAGAGCCCATTTCCCTGTCCCCAGACGACCTGCTTGTCAGTTTTGATGTAGTTTCCTTATTCACCAAGGTTCCTGTACCTGACACCATTGCAATCATTGAAGACTTGGTTCATCAAGGACTAAACACTGAGGTACCCCCCCTGGTGAGACACTGTTTAACCAATACATACTTCACTTGGAATGGAACTTTCTACAAACAAACTGAGGGCACCCCAATGGGCTCCCCCCTTTCTCCGGTTATAGCTAACATTTTCATGGAGAAATTTGAGACTGATGCCATCCAGACTGCCATTCTGCGCCCAACCTTATGGAAGAGGTACGTGGATGACACTTTTGTCATCTGGCCACATGGCCGGCCTGCTCTAGACCAATTCTTCGACCACATCAATTCCATACACCCAGCCATCAGATTTACCATGGAAGTCGAAATAGATGGCAAGATACCTTTTTTGGATGTCCTAATTAAAAAGAGACCTGATGGTTCAATGAGCCACTCTGTCTACAGGAAAGCTACCCATACGGATGCTTCTCTGAAACCGGATTCCCACCACCATCCATCACAGAAGAATTCTCTCATAAAGACTCTGTATCATAGAGCCCAATGCATATCCGACCAGGAACACATAGGCAGTGAACTCAAGCACGTACACCAAGCTCTTAAGGCTAATGGTTACTCCGACTATACAATCCGCAAAGCTATCACTCAAACCATGAAGAAGGACCCTCTTGAGGAGCCTTTCAAAACCATCACTTTACCCTACATTGCGGGGATCACAAAAAATATCTCCAAAATCTTGAATAAACACCAGATCCAGGTCCGTTTTAACACATTACATAAAATCCGTGATCTGGTTCCGTCTGTAAAAGATGTGATTCCGGACATACAATACCCTGGTGTCTACAAACTAAGTTGCCTCTGTGGTAGTAGTTACATTTGAGAAACCAAACGCCATGTCTCGGACCGCATTCGTGAACACAAAGCAGACCTTAAACACGGTAGGACCAACACCTCGGCCGTGGCAGATCATTGTTATAATTCAGTAGGCTCACATGCCATTGACTTTTCCAAGACAGAGGTTCTTTGTAAGCCATCTGGCTACCATGAGAGATTCGTTCATGAGGCTATCCACATATACAAGCACAGAGACAATTTCAACCGAGAAGATGGATTCTATCTTAGCAATCATTGGAAAGATTTGATAAACCATTTCAGGTCTTAATTGATTGTTCACGCTTACAGTGGCTTTCAGACAGCATACATTAATAAAAAAAAAATTTCGTCTCCCCCCTCCTCTTTTCAGAATATAGATGGACTAGTCCTAAATAAACTGCCAATCGCTGCGCGTGGCGCTAACGTTTTTTTTTATAAATAAATAAATGCGCCGTTTAAAAATAAATGTATGCAAACCAACACACCTGAAGACGACCGTTTGTGTTATGGTCGAAACGTCGTGAGAATTTTTATTGTTTTATATATATTTTATTATTTTGTTGTTTCCCTTCAACGGGACTTTACCGAAAGAACTAAGAATATAGTTACATTATCTTAAGTCTGGCATCTTCATGCGGACTCGTTAAGTCCCGTCTGAACACCGCCGGTCAGGTTTTGGCCATCATTGTGGAAATCAGAGTCATTGTCAAGTCCGATGATCTCGTCCACTCGCAGTCACTGTTGACCAAAATACCCCAAAAAATGTACAAGTAAACATTCAGCTGACAAAAATATTTTGGGCGCTAATTTCGCAAACAAAATTAACACAGGGCACCAGCTCAGCATTAATCATTGAGAGCCACTCCAAACACCCTTCCCCCGCCGCAGGCCAATTCCATTTGAGCAGCGCTTTGTTCACTGGGGATTGGGTCTGGGCATGGGATGGGCTGCAGCCAAGTATAAATTACGGGACTGCATCTGTGGTTGATATATAGCCTCCAATGCTCCCGTTTGTGAAAGCAACCACACTCAATTTTTAAACCACAACAAAATGAATTCAAAAAGTAATCGTTAGGAAAGAGGAGTTACGCTCTGATACTGGCCGCCCACCATCCATCCTGGCCACCATCTATCTTTTAATGCTAAGGGCATCGTACAGCCTTTAAATACAAACGTAACCTGGGCCAATATATATTTATATACCAGCACGAGATGGCCCTAAGGCAGGAGTTGGACACAAATAAAACAAGACAATTTTTTTTTAATTTGGTTTTAAAAAAACCTCAATATTTCAAGAGCCACAATGCAATGTGAATACGAGGCAGTGGTTCTTAATAAATAACATTCATGAAAGCAGTTCCTTAAAGAGCCGCATGCAGCCTCCGGAGCCGCAGGTTTGCTGACCCCTGGCCAAAAGGTATCCAAGTGTGAGAACAGGGTCATCTCTGAAACTAAAATCAAGGTACGGTTATTCAACAATGTCATAAAGTGGAGCCCTTTGTCAATCCACTGCTAAATGAAGACCTCTGACATGTTCTTAGTCAGGGGTGGAAGTTTGACAAAAAATCGCCACGCTCGTCAGTGCAGATTAGTGAAACAGGGTCATGAGGGGGAGTCCACAATCGATTCAGAAAGTACTCACCACTGATGTTAACCACGGTCTGGAATGAAACACGGGTCGCCGGGGGTTTATGTTGCAGTGTGTGCAAACCACTGCGCCACTGCTCCACTGATATTAAATTTAGGATACATAGCCATCAACAGCATCGAATATTATGGAAAATCATTTCCAGGCAAGGTGACGGTAACTCATCCGCTGGCTTTAAATCCAATTCTCGTCCATTGTGTAATGATCTTTGGTACTGTTCGAAGGAAAGCGTCAACATATCATAGACCAATTCATTTGGCAAAAGCTAACGCTCACCACTGCGGTTTACTGCAGTGGTGAGCATAACATAACGAATTGATAATTGAACGTGTAGGTCACGTGTACATTGGAGTAGGTCACGTGTACATCGGATTATAGGAAATTAATACAGTTGGGAGACACCGTACTGACTGTGAGTGATTGGGCTTGGGCAGGATGTGTCGCTAGAAGGGACGATCGCCAGTGGTCGAGACTAACAATGGATTGGTGGCCAAAGTGATGGAACGCATCTGAGAGAGAATCCATCCACGGTGGAGATGGAGCGCTTAAATAGGATTGTGCGCAGGTGCTAGATGTATCCTTACATCGCAGGATCATGAAGGAAAGTGATGGCCTGCACAGGCCTCTGTCCAGCAGTGGATTGATCACAGCCAGTGCGCTTACATCACTGAGCTCCACTGCGTTGGCGTTTACATGCAAGCACTGCAAGGGTCACATTTAGCTGAGTAGCATTAATGTTTTTTGAAAAACCGTTGCTTACAACAATGCCTTTTGTCCGTGTTTCTCCAATTACCATGAGACACTGGGAAACAACGTTGCCCAATGCTCGGCAAAGCACAGCAATGCTGTAAAAAATCAATATGATTTTGTTGTTGTTGCAGACACAAAAGCGCTGCAATTGGCTGGGTATGGCCACGTGAGTATGGGTCTTCACGGCAGCAGAACGACAATTCAACATGGCAGGTTTTTGTACTCAATATGGATTTGTCTATCTTCTTAAAGACACATTAACAAATCACTTTAATTATTGGAGACGTAATTTCTTTACGAAATAATTTTTGCTCTATCATTTATTTCATTCAGAGGTTGATAAGGTGCACCTAAACGTCTCGATACCCTGCCTGGTACAAGCCTTTAGCCTCAGGCCTTCCCACCCTCTACTAAATTACCGTATTCTTCAAATTATAAGACGCTCTACAAAGTCACACACTCCAAACTTGTGGTCAGTGACAATAATGTTATACAGATCTGGACTCACAGAAAACAGCTACCAGATAAGATGCAGATTCCAACATTTGCATTAAAATGCAGAGGAAAACTGCGCATCTAATAATCGGCTGAAGCCTGCTAGACAATTGGATGTTGCTCCTGGTTGAGGTGGATCAGTAATGCGATACCTTTGTTAGAAAATCAGAAGCAGCAAGTCGGAGCGGTCAACAAATGCAACAAAGTTACGGGCAGCTAAAGGTAACGGCGCAGAGCCTCAGGCTCCGGGCAAGGTCCCAGGGTTGTGTGGTACGCACATCGAGGGACTTGAGAAGGGGCACCGACTCAATGAAGGCTTCGTACATCTTGCGCTTCTGCGCGGCGTTCTTCAGGATGATTCGCCGAAACGTTGCCCGGTCCTGCATCACCAGAGTGAAGTGGATGGAACCGAGAGCGGGGTCAGAGAACACAGAAGGGGTTAGAGGCAACCCGCTCGCCGGCCATCGGTCGCATCTTTATCGCTCTCATACGCATGTTGAACTTCTTCCGCACTATACTCTTTGGTTCTATTGGGTAAAGTCACGTAGGTAAAAAATAAAATAACAAAAATCACGACGTTTCGGCCACAACACAAGCGGCCTTCATCAGGTGAAGGGACGAGACTGTCTGGAGGACAGCGCTGGAGTGAAAAAAGCCACGCTCAGATCACGACCTTTAAGCTGTGTGAGAAGAAACAAAGCGCCTTGACAAAGGAATTAGCATATAATTTAGCATTGAAATGGCTGAGTGATTAGCTTGTGACTGGTCACAGAAATGGCTATGTTAAAGTTAAAGCATACACATCCACAAAGGCACCCCTTCCTTTGTCAAGGCGCTTTGTTTCTTCTCACACAGCTTAAAGGTCGTGATCTGAGCGTGGCTTTTTTCACTCCAGCGCTGTCCTCCAGACAGTCTCGTCCCTTCACCTGATGAAGGCCGCTTGTGTTGTGGCCAAAACGTCGTGATTTTTGTTATTTTATTTTTTACCTACGTGACTTTACCCAATAGAACCAAAGAGTATGGATCCTTGCAGTCACGAAAGCTTTAAATCTAGAATTCTTCCGCACTGTAAGTAGCCAACCGTGCTATTCAATACTTCGACCGATACGACTACGGTTACCGTTTCCGTGAACTTCACCTCGTCGAATCCTCTACCCAAATTCAGGACATGGTCTACCAGGCACCGACTGTTTTGATTTGAAGCTTTCATGACTGCAGAAATCCATGCTCTTTGGTTCTTTCGGTAAAGTCACGTAGGAAGAAAAATAATAGATCACGACGTTTCGATCGCAACGCAAGCAATCGTCATCAGGTGGGACAACCACAGCAAGTAAAAACTGCTGAAGTAGGCGAGGGATCTGCCGTGGCACGAGGTTATATAGTAGGCCTCAGCAGTAGGGGGGAGAGGGAAGGGGTGGGGATGAGGCGGGGCAGAAAGTGGACCCCGCGGCAGCACCTGGGTCACTGGAGTAGAGATCGGAGAGAGAGAGAAAGACACAGAGTGGGAAATAACAGCTGAAATAGGCAGGTAGGATGGAAACATCAGAGTCAGTTAAGACTTTACCTGGTTAATAACGTCCTTCCAATGATTGCTCAGTTTGCTCATTGGAAGGACGTTATTAACCAGGTAAAGTCTTAACTGACTGTGATGTTTCCATCCTACCTGCCTATGTCAGCTGTTATTTCCCACTCTGTGTGTCTTTCTCTCTCTCTCCGTGCATCTCTCTCCAATCTCTACTCCAGTGACCCGGGTGCTGCTCTGCGGGGTCCACATTCTGCCCCGTCTCCCCCCCCTTCTCTCTCCCCCCCCCCTACTGCCGAGGCCTACTATATAACCTCGTGCCACGGCAGACCTCTCGCCTACTTCAGCAGTTTTTTCTTGCCGTGGTTGTCCCACCTGATGACGATTGCTTGTGTTGCGATCGAAACGTCAAGATCTATTATTTTTCTACTTACGTGCGTGACTTTACCGAAACAACCAAAGAGTACTGACTGTTTTTTAGTCTCATTCGCACTGTCCTGCTACTGCTGCTTACGTTGGAATTTCGTGGACCCAGCAGCCTCCCTTTCAAGGGGGCTGGACGGGAGAGGAAGAAGGCGACAGCGTGATGACGTGCGTGCGTGCGAGCAGTGCGAGCAGTGCGTGCACCCACCATGGCCCAGAGCGAGCCTTCGGTGGTGGCCACGATGGTGGCGGCTCTCGGAGTGTTGTACATGAGCGCCAGCTCGCCGAAGCTGCCCCGGTTGTCATAGCAGCCCACCTTCTTGGGGGCGCCATCTATCTTCACGAAGATGTCGAACACGCCCCTGGGAAAGAAGAGGAGGAGAACGGATGGCACAGGTGCACGCGCAGGATCCGGCGTTAATTTACAGTTGCCCTCGTCACAAATGATGGTGAGCAGGTAGTAAGGTTTTATCTACCGGCGAATTTCTCAAATCTGCTTGCCCGCTTCTTGTCCACTACTCACCACCGTGGGGGTGGTATACAGGAGGTCGTGGGTTCGCTCCCGATTCTGACGCCTGCTGTATATTTGGAGTTCGCGTGGTCGCGTGGATTTTTCTCCGGGTCCTCCGGTTTTTCCCTCCACATTTAGAAACAGGCGTTTAGAGTATTTGGCTGCTGAAATTTTTAACGTGATAAGCCACTCTGTTGAGCATCAAACACATCAACGACGAGTGTGCCATCCATGCACACCCTGGCGGCATTGCTGCAATCCATACAGCTTCTACTGCCGCCTTGGATTGGTTGAAGGACCTTACCATTCAACAAACTGTTGCTTACATTCCATACAAAATAAATAAAAGTTGAGCTCTCATTTGTGGCCAGGTCACTTATGAAAACGAGTTTCTTAGCTCAGTGGGCCTTACCTGGTAAAAAAATAGTAAAATTTACTTTAGCAGTATAAATAGGTATACTAATCTGCAGCATTGGTAACTAGGGCTTAATATCGGTCCAGATTTTTTTAGGTTCAGTGACCCAGAAAGTATTTCCACACCCAGCACGCCACTTTCAGTATACCACCTAGCTCGTCGCACCATGTCTCACAAGCCTACTCCAATCTATTAAACGACCCAGAAAATATTCGCCGAGAAATGAAGCCAAGGGGCGCAACCCTATCACAGGATCGTAAGATGGCAGCAGCTTGGGAGGCTTTAATCCAGCGGTGGATTGACCAGAGCTGCTGCTGCTATTGATGATCCAACCAAGTCACTGCTTGGTAGACAATTAAGCCAAACTTAGTGAAAGACTAAAATTAATTAGATGGGTTTTTTGTGTGTGCAATCATTGGAGATTGGAATAAGGACATCAATTCACTACACTTTTGAAGCCAGTTTCATCAGAGGACAACTGAGGCCCAGAATTTAACTCAGGATCTCAGTGGCATTGGCTCAGCGTTCTCTGCCCTCTGAGCCACCGGGTCACCTCAAACAGCTCTTAACTTGTGGCTACGCACATATGTTGTGGCCTGGCTTGCCGTACATGTATTTAATGACTTGTGAAAAATAAGAAAAGGCATCACCGCATCGATTGCTTATTGAACCAAATACAAGTGCCGCTGCAACTCCAGTGTCAAATTTTACAGCCCTTTTTCAATAAATTTTTGGATGCCGGACTTCCGCATGCTATAAAAAACTGGACAAATAATTCCTTCGAAGATTGTTTCTCTTTAGTGAATTGCCACTTCTGTGGTACAAAAAAACAAGGACAAATTATGGGGAAGGAGGAGATTATCAACAATACGGGAAGAAGGGATGACTGTACTTGACCGCATACTCCCGAGCATTGCACCGTATAACGCTCGTGACCCTCTGCAATTCTGCGAACGAGCAGCAAGCCGTATCCGCTGGCAATGACGGCCAAAAGGTGTGTCGTCCTTCACGGTACGTCGTCGTCGTTATTGCATTGGTCCCTCGGTTCACGTTTTTATAATCCCTTCCACGAAAACTACTGTGAACCCGAAATAACTGTTAATCGAATTGACTTATAAGTTGAGAAATAAGCACAAAAATCACCGAGTCTGCAAGAGAGCTGTTTCCACTGCCAAAACAGAAAACGTAATGTAAACAAAGCCAGTCGAGGTCTAAAAGCTCATAAATGGGCATCGCTGATTGGCTGAGGGCATGGTTCAATCCACTGACAAGCGCTCTGATTGGCCGAAATTGGTACCCCACATGCATAATGTAAACACATAGCTGTCATCAAAATGATATTAGTCAAACCATGGGGGGTCCTATGGGAGGCGATATGTTAACCGAAAAACTGTGAACCGATGTCACTGTTAACCAAGGAACTACTGTATTATTATTACGCAACCAACACAAACTCTGCTCAGACAGACTTGCAGAGCTCCCAGGACAGAGGACGATGATCCTGGTTAAAACCCCAGGACAGGTGGCGCGGTAACCCGAGGATGGGGCGGGAGTTGAGCGGGTGTCATTTTGGGCACCGACGCATTTCTGCGCACAGCATTTCTTTGCGCTGTCAAAATCCCATGACAGAAGCAAAGGGCTCCCTCAATGCAGCAGCCTGGCAGCTTGTTTGATTGAGCGAGTGTGTGAGCGAGGCGTTTTATTGTGAACTCAGACAGCCGTAAAGTCAGTGCTGGTGACCATTGTACTCGAACGTTAGACCGAGCTCGCACGACTCAAGAGTCCACAACTCTTCTTGCCTGGCACAGAGGAAAGCGGTCAGTGGGATGACATGGCGACAAGTCGCTACAAAAATAAGTAATATTTTTTTCTAAAAACACGCTTTAATGAAATGTACTGTACTAGTAATGGTCCCGAAGCTTGCCATAACATAAGGGGACCGTGGTGATTTACAGCCAACGTCAGTTGAGCGTGGACAATTAGACCCAAGCCGAAACATAACATATAAAAATAATGTTTTAAAATGTGTTTATTTTTTATGATAGAATATAGTATTGTCATCAGTATGACATAAGTATACCAAGTTTGCAGTCGATACCACATTGGGAAGTGGGTAAAAATTGAGTTACAAGATTTGAGGATACAAAAGAAAGAGTGAGTTAATAAAAAGCTTGTAAAAAAAGCTACCTTCGAGCGTGCATTGTACACCACACCAAAAGCACACTCGGATGGTCACGATTCGCTGGATTGACATCCTTACACCATCACTCAATTACTACTGAGGGCCTCAAGAAGGGATTTTAATATACGTAACCAAAACAGAGACACGGTTAACATCTTTGTTTGACGGGGGACTGTGGCGCTGCCGCACACAATCTGTTCTGTCATCGTGCGTGCCCAGAAATTGAGAGTGAATCTCGCCACGGACTGCTCCTGCACCTCGAGTGCTCCCCACTTGAGACGCCGTGTACCATGCCAGGTGTGTGAATCGTAACTAGTGCTTTCGAGATAGCCTTTATGCTACAAGAACAGTGCAGATACCGAATGTTCTCATTCAATTGGTTATTCATTGTGTAATTATTTGGAGGGGGTGGGGGGGAACCGAAAACAACGTCCCCAAGTTGATAAATCCTAAATTATCTGTACATGTTCCCAAGGGTACATCCGACACAACCTCCGCGCCGAATGCCGCATTCTGTCAAAAGGAAATTACGCAACTCAAAGGACCACTGAGTTGCGTCGGCCTGGAGGCAGCCGTGGGTAGTGCAGTGCACTACCCACGGCTGCAGTGCACTACCCACGCGGCGACCTTCGCCAGGCAATACTTGGCCACGATGAATATCGTTTGTGACGAGTGATATTTCAACCAACCCAAGGGCCCAAGCCCCCCCCCAACCGCCAACCCCCAACTTCACATTGACCAGTGCGGTGAAGTATAGTAAAACAATCCCTATGGCAGACACGGTGTGGGGAGGACTTCATGCGGCTGTGCATTGAGAAAGAGCTGCTGCATGTGGCATGATATAATGCTTAAAATTCACAAGCTCTGTTATTGTACACTTAGTTTACCTGTGCGATGGATGCATCGCAAACTTAGGGTGTAACATTTCCGAATTTAATTCGAGTTCTATCACTGGTGTAACGTCACTGGTGTAACGTCACTGGTGTCACGTCACTGGTGTAACGTCACAACTGTAACGCCACTGGTGTAACGTCACTGGTGTAACGTCACTGGTGTAACGTCACAACTGTAACGCCACTGGTGTAACGTCACTGGTGTAACGTCACTGGTGTCACGTCACTGGTGTAACGTCACAACTGTAACGCCACTGGTGTAACGTCACTGGTGTCACGTCACTGGTGTAACGTCACAACTGTAACGCCACTGGTGTAACGTCACTGGTGTAACGTCACTGGTGTAACGTCACTGGTGTAACGTCACAACTGTAACGTCACTGGTGTAACGCCACTGGTGTAACGCCACTGGTGTAACGTCACTGGTGTAACGTCACAACTGTAACGTCACTGGTGTAACGTCACAACTGTAACGTCACTGGTGTAACGTCACTGGTGTAACATCACTGGTGTAACATCACTGGTGTAACGCCACTGGTGTAACGCCATTGGTGTAACATCACTGGTGTAACATCACTGGTGTCACGTCACTGGTGTAAGGCCACTGGTGTGACGCCACTGGTGTCACATCACTGGTGTAACGTCACTGGTGTAACGTCACTGGTTGACGTCACTGCTGTAACGCCACTGGTGTGACGCCACTGGTGTAACGTCACTGGTGTAACACCACTGGTGTCACGTCACTGGTGTCACGTCACTGGTGTAATGTCACTGGTGTAACGCCACTGGTGTCACGTCACTGGTGTAACGCCACTGGTGTCACGTCACTGGTGTAACGCCACTGGTGTAACGTCACTGGTGTAACACCACTGGTGTAACGCCACTGGTGTGACGCCACTGGTGTGACGCCACTGGTGTAACGCCACTGGTGTCACGTCACTGGTGTAACGCCACTGGTGTCACGTCACTGGTGTGACGCCACTGGTGTAACGTCACTGGTGTAACACCACTGGTGTCACGTCACTGGTGTCACGTCACTGGTGTAATGTCACTGGTGTAACGCCACTGGTGTCACGTCACTGGTGTAACGCCACTGGTGTAACGCCATTGGTGTAACGCCACTTGGTGTGACGCCACTGGTGTGAAGTCACTGGTGTAACGCCACTGGTGTAACACCACTGGTGTCACGTCACTGGTGTAACGCCACTGGTGTCACGTCACTGGTGTAACGTCACTGGTGTAACGCCACTGGTCTCACGTCACTGGTGTAACGTCACTGGTGTCACGTCACTGGTGTAACGCCACTGGTGTAACGTCACTGGTGTAACACCACTGGTGTCACGTCACTGGTGTAACGTCACTGGTGTAACGCCACTGGTGTCACGTCACTGGTGTAACGTCACTGGTGTCACGTCACTGGTGTAACGCCACTGGTGTAACGTCACTGGTGTAACACCACTGGTGTCACGTCACTGGTGTAACGTCACTGGTGTCACGTCACTGGTGTAACGTCACTGGTGTAACGTCACTGGTGTGACGCCACTGGTGTAACGTCACTGGTGTAACACCACTGGTGTCACGTCACTGGTGTAACGTCACTGGTGTAACGCCACTGGTGTCACGTCACTGGTGTAACGCCACTGGTGTCACGTCACTGGTGTAACACCACTGGTGTCACGTCACTGGTGTAACGTCACTGGTGTAACGCCACTGGTCTCACGTCACTGGTGTAACGTCACTGGTGTCACGTCACTGGTGTAACGTCACTGGTGTGACGCCACTGGTGTAACGTCACTGGTGTAACACCACTGGTGTCACGTCACTGGTGTAACGTCACTGGTGTAACGCCACTGGTGTCACGTCACTGGTGTAACGTCACTGGTGTAACGCCACTGGTGTAACGCCACTGGTGTAACGCCACTGGTGTCACGTCACTGGTGTAACGTCACAACTGTAATGCCACTGGTGTAACGTCACTGGTGTAACGCCACTGGTGTAACGCCACTGGTGTAACGTCACTGGTGTAACGCCACTGGTGTAACGCCACTGGTGTAACGCCACTGGTGTGACGCCACTGGTGTAACGTCACTGGTGTAACACCACTGGTGTCACGTCACTGGTGTAACGTCACTGGTGTAACGCCACTGGTGTCACGTCACTGGTGTAACGTCACTGGTGTAACGCCATTGGTGTAACGCCACTTGGTGTGACGCCACTGGTGTGAAGTCACTGGTGTAACGCCACTGGTGTCACGTCACTGGTGTAACGCCACTGGTGTAACGCCACTGGTGTAACGCCACAACTGTAATGCCACTGGTGTAACGCCACTGGTGTCACGTCACTGGTGTAACGTCACAACTGTAACGTCACTGGTGTAACGTCACTGGTGTAACGCCACTGGTGTAACGCCACAACTGTAATGCCACTGGTGTAACGCCACTGGTGTCACGTCACTGGTGTAACGTCACAACTGTAACGTCACTGGTGTAACGTCACTGGTGTAACGCCACTGGTGTAACGCCACTGGTGTAACGCCACTGGTGTAATGTCACGAGACAATTACATTTTCGTTCAAAACTATGACAGCAGGCAGGGCTTTGAGAGTCACTTGAACTTCAAGACAAATATCCCCGTATAGCCTGAACAGACTGTTGGGGCAAGTGCTGTTAGCGAGCACCTATGAAAGCCGGCACGGCACACGAGGGGCTGGGTTGCCAGCACCACGCCTGGCGGCCTTTGTCTCCCCACTGGCAATGTTTATACACCCCACCGTGAACTTAATTGAAGCCGATTCGTATAATAATCGTCACTGATTAGCGGGAATCAAGCCCGAGTCGCCGGGTTCGTAGCGCAGTGCGCTAACAATTGCGCCGCTGCTCCCCATTGAACTTCAATCGGCCTCTTTACTAACGCACCGAGCCTGCCTTTAATCCACCATGCGCAGGGCATTTGTCACGTGTCTTACAATCCAGCATTTTTAATGTTCAGAGCCGAAGGTAACCAAGCCGAGACCATCGACTTGCTCAACTTGAGAACCCGGTTCAATCACGGGTGGTACAATCCTGGACTCGAACCAAGGATCTCAAATGTGCCGGCTCAGTGACCTCTGAGCCTCCTGGTCACCTAAATGGGTTAATTTTAAACTGAAATGACATCTCTTGTGAGTAGAAGTGTTAAAGTTAAACTTTTTAATCTTGGAAATAACTTTTATTGTGAAGATATTCATTCGAAAACTACACTTGACAGTTAATTACCTTTTAAAAACATTAAAAAAACTTTTTTAATATTCCCTGTCTCCCCTTACATGACTAAAAGTTGAGCTTAATTTTACAAAGAAAACGTGTTTATAGTTCAAATTATTAATGGAAAGTGGACTTACCTGTCCTGACAAAATATATAACAGTTCATATCTCTACAGATATGAAGTTTATATTTTTTTATATTAATGGTAAAAGCACGACTTTTCAAGCCAAAAACTAGGGGTGTAACGATCCACCCTCTTTGCCATTCTCAACGAGCTGTTACGATTCAGGCTTGCGAATCAATTCAAAATATCCATTTCTTATTCTTGGTTCTTTCGGTAAAGTCATGTTGAAGGGAAACAATTAAATATATATAAATCAATAAAATTCTCACGACGTTTCGACTGCAACACAAACAGTCATCATCAGGTGTGACTGTGTTGCAGTCGAAACGTCGTGAGAATTGTATTGTTTTATATATATTTTATTATTTTATTGTTTCCCTTCAACGTGACTTTACCGAAAGAACCAAGAATGTGAATCACTGCAGTCACGAAAGCTTTAAATCAAAATTTATCCATTTCTTTTTTATTTACATTAGAATGAATGTAGCGGTCTCTGGTTGCTGGAGAAATCATCGCGTGAACTCATTACAAATACCCGCAGAAATCAAAATGTAGATTCTTATGTTTAACCGGTAGGCTTTCATGACCAATATTATGATTGATAATTGTTATTTGGGTTCGATCACACGATGAAAATTTGTGTCGAACACCCTCCTCCACCCAATACAGCCAATTAATAAGTTGTCACGTGAACAAATGTGGCAATATTAAACTTATTTTAAAACAATTTTTGTATTTTACCAGGTGAGGCCCACTGAGCTCTAAAGCTCATTTTCAGAAGCGACCTGGCCACAAATGATAGCTCAATGAGGTGGCTCATCACGTGGAAATGTATAGCAGCCAAATAATTTAAATGCGTGTTTTTAAATGTGGAGGAAAAAACTGGAGGACCTGGAGAAAAATCCAGATGACCACAGGGAGAGAGACACGCAGACTCCAAATATGCAGGGTCGGAATCGAACCCACGACCTCCTGCATACCAGGCGAGGCAGACAACATCTCGTCACCGCGGCACCCCTTCAGCGGCAGCACCGGTTGGAAAGCGATCCGCAACATTTAAAAATTGTGGAGTCTGACGTTTCACTGACAGTTACAACCAGTATCAGCAGGTAGTTGCCAGATTTTCCGGTGGAACGAGTCACAGTGCATTACCACATCACTTGGCATCAGCGACAGTCATTAAAGGGAAAACAATTCCGTAAATAAAGTAAACTTACTCAGCTCGTACTAATATACGTTGCGATTCATACCTAATAACCACAAATTAAATGGACAATTATGATGAGGACGCATTGACAGAGAGGCAAGACAGACACTACCTTTCATCATTCAAAGGACACACAGCAGCTCGTTAAAAGTAGATTGATGTCAAAACGATGATTCGAATACAACGAGTAAATTTTGTATACTTCTTACTAGAAACCCAATGTATGAAGACGATAATGATTGTACAGACAGGCAAGGCGGACACCACGCTCCGTCATTCACAATGGGCGCCGCCAATGCAGGTCGTTAACAGGAATTTGATTCCAAATGCTGGGGTTGCGCGGAGCAGGCGACAAAGACGGAATTCGAGATGAGCTGTGCTCTGGTGCAAGGGACTGCAGCTTGCTCTCAAACAAAACACGGAGCAACGAAGCCAGGGAGCGTTCAGACAAGGTAAATAACACTCACAACATTCATCACTTCCTCCACAACCACATTACATTCCCTTTGTGGCAACCCACACACCTTAGGAGATTTCATCTGCTGCTCATCAATGTACTAATTTGTTGTATGGTAAGCGGGTATTATGTAAGGCACAGTAATATCTCACGCGTTATCTAGGTTGGTTCATAAGACGTGATTTATTTGAGGGCGGGGGGGGGGTGTTGTGTTCAATTCTAAGTGTGCCGTGAGTGTCTGGTCAGGTGTTGGACCAAGGCGTCTTCATGAGGAACTCTCTGGCCGTGAGCACTGCACTAGCCCGCATGCGAGAAATGGTTACGACTACCCACGAGGGACCACGACGTGACATGACCCCAGCAAGGCGAAATCAATGAGTCCGCATGAACACGTGGGCAGAAATTATTCAACAACGCCATTAGATACTACAGTGCAAGCCCCACAATGGTAATTGGTTATTGATGGAAATTATAAATGACTTCTGAGTGGATTACATTTGTGACTGTATAGCTGACTAAATAATGACAGCAACTGCATACAATCTACGAACTTTAAACTTTACAAAAATTGCGTAGGCTGTTGTCAACTAGAATAAGGCTGTGACTGAAAATAAATGCCAACTAAATTAACACCGCACGTAAATATAACCTGAAAGGGGTCCTTTCAACTGCACGCGTGTCAATAAAGACCAGTTGGCGAAGGATTAACGCTCTTTCTCTTATGGGTACCCACAGCGCAAAGCAAACAGGGAGAAGCACACGGCAAAAGCAGCCGTGGGGTGGGCAAAGTGCCGAGGACTGATTGCCCCATCGCGCCACGATTACGGTCAAAAAGTTTTGTCAGCGCCGTTCGCCGGAATTGCCTAACGGTCAGCCGGGATTTGCACCGAGCGAGCACTGAGCATATTCCGTTGCAGTAGTGGGAAAACTGTTTGGAAGGGCAATTTGTTGTTGATGTTTTTTCCTCCTCCCCCACCCTCATTGCATTCCAGCGTGAAGCAATAACTGCATTTTAGGCACTACAAAACGGTGGTGTCGTAATGTGGAACGTTTCCGGCTCTAATTAGCGGGTCAGCTGGATGACGCACGTGACGCGGGTGCCAATATGAAGCGGTGACAATTTATTTTTGGCTGAGAGTGAGAGCGTGCAAAAAGAAGGGCGGAGAGAGAAGCGCTCGGAATTACAGAAGCGCATACACAGATTGTTGAGAAAAGTGAACGGGCTTGGGCAGGACGTGTCGATAGGAGGGATGGGTGTGCGGCAATACGCTGGCGGTAAAGAACCAGAGCGGGAACCGCACCCGGGAAGCCAACCACCGGGGAGAGATGGAGCGACGCAATCGGCTCACATGCTGGAGTGAGATTCACTGGGGAAGTCGGGAGCTGGGGGGGATGGCAACGACATGGCAAGGCCTTTATCCAGAAAGTGGAAAGGCCACATCTCACCGTGATGGTGACGATGACAATGGTAAGGCAGGACTTGCACTTACACGTTCGCCTGCTTGAAATGTAACTGCCAGAACACATTTTCCTCCTTTTATAACGCCTCAATGCCCATAATTGTGATCACAAAGGCCCGCACAGATGCTTCAAATTCTGTGAATGGGGCGTCTACAGAGAGGCTGATAAGAATCTGATTGTGCTTGCATAAGATCATGATGTCAAGTTAATTTAACACGTAGGCTTTCGCGACCAATATTATTAATAATAAAGGTTTTTGGGTTAGATCGTGTTATTTATAAATGTGTCGTAACCCTCCACCACCCGACATGGCCAATCAGCAAAAAAAAGTGTCACATTGACAAAATACAAATAATTCACTACTTTAGCCCACCGGTGTGTTGAAGAGTGAATCCACAATATTTACAGTTTGAGTACGACGTTTCGCTGGTAATTACATTCAGCATCATCGGGCAATTCGCCAGAATGGTAAAGCCCTCGCTTGCTCCCGGTCTTAAATAGAGCAGCAGGGTGACGTCATCATTTAACTCATTTCAGGTGCAGTGATTTGAGGTGGAGGGGGGGGGGAGTATTGTAATTATGCAATCGATTAGTAATCAGTCAATGGTTATGATTAGTAATGAGTTGTAGATAAGTAATTAGTTGTAATGTGTGATAGTGATTATAAGCTATGTTAGTAATCCGTTAATTACTATGTGTTTCCCCTATAAGGAATTGTAATATGTATTATTTAATAATACGCTTCCAGGCCGCACTAAGCCTGTAGCTGTCAAAGCGATAAAAGTTATTTTTATTTCTCTCAATTTTAATGGATTCTCGAATTAGTCTTTGCCAGTAATAATAAGTTTTACACAACACTTCAACGTTATCAAAATCAATTGAGTGTCCTTGTTGACAAGCATGTTCTGCCACTGCCGACAGTTGTGTTTGAGATCATTTAATATTTCTTTGATGTTCTTTTAGTCTTACGCTGATGTTACGTCCCGTCTGTCCAATATAGCATCTGCCACATAAACAATTAATCCGATATACACCTTCTGTTGATAATTTAGGTAATGCGTCTTTAGTGCAAGATACTAGTTTTTTAATTTTGTGTACTGTACCAAATCTTACTGTAATGTTTTGCTTTTGCAAAACACGGGCTAATTTGTCAGTTACTCCTGAGATATATGGAATTTTTATTGTTTTAACAATCTGATCGCTTTCAGCAATCGGATTAACTTTTATCGCTTTGACAGCTACAGGCTTAGTGTGGCCTGGAAGCGTATTATTAAATAATACATATTACAATTCCTTATAGGGGAAACACATACTAATTAACGGATTACTAACATAGCTTATAATGACTAACACACATTACAACGAATTACTAATCTACAACTCATTACTAATCATAACCATTGACTGATTACTAATCGATTACATAATTACAATACTCCCCCCTCCACCTCAAATCACTGCACCTGAAATGAGTTAAATGATGACGTCACCCTGCTGCTCTATTTAAGACCGGGAGCAAGCGAGGGCTTTACCATTCTGGCGAATTGCCCGATGATGCTGGATGTAATTACCAGCGAAACGTCGTACTCAAACTGTAAATGTTGTGGATTCACTCTTCAACACACCGGTGGGCTAAAGTAGTGAATTATTTGTCTTTTGTCAACGTGACACTTTTTTTTGCTGATTGGCCGTGTCGGGTGGTGGAGGGTTACGACACATTTATAAATAACGCGACCTAACCCAAAACACCTTTATCATGAATGTCAAGTTAAACTGGACCTCTCTGCCAGGATTTGTACAAATCTGACCATGCTTGCGCCCTAAGCTAAGCACTGTGGGGTTCAAGCCGGCAGAGCCGCAATTTGATTACATCAGGGATGGGGAGCCCACAGGCCACCGGACGGATATGACCCACGACCTAATTTCGTAGGTACAGCCCGTGGAATTCAATTCAACGCGGCCATCATTCCATATGGCCCACAAGCAATAATGAACTTGTCTTAGCATTTAATGTTAAAAGTGTCGATATATATAATTTGATACTTATTTACCTTCACTGCGAGCATCTTGGTTGTTCTAATCAGATACTAGAGTGGAATGTTTGTCGACCTGGCAAAAAACGAGTTTATAATCTATGCGCGTTCGGTCACCACCGCCACTGCAGGCCTACCCCCCCCCCCACCCCCCCCTGGTGTGACGGAAATTACCGAGCTGACAGCGTTAACGTCTGGCCACTCGCCAAAGCTTTTTGAAAGTCCTATTCTGCCATTGCTACAGAAAAAAGGTTACCTAACACCCCGACTTAGGGGAACAATCTGCAACGAGCACGAGGAAGTTCGGTAACAAACACCATGACAAGCCACTTGGTTGAACTAGCTATCATTTGTGGCCAGGTCGCTACTGAAAAAGAGAACCCATAGCTTTAGCTGCTGAAATTAAAAAAATAGTTGAGCTTTTTTGTGATTTGCTTAACTTTCCTATACTTTGCACTCGTATCGTGTTTATGTATTGTTTGCCGTTATAACCTTCTACCTTGCCCCGACTGGACATCTGTGAAAAATCTCCTTACAGCTCATCGGGTTCCTGAGTCGTGGATGGCGGCACGCTAGACTCGCGGAGGTAGCCGGAAGTTGAAACAACGTCTGAGGGGGTCACAAATTTCACCGCACTTCCGATCACCCAGCAGTGCTTGTGCACCACGGGGACCGATCGGCAGGCTCGTGCGCCGTGAGGTTAAGAGTACAGGTACACTGCCCGACCCCTTCCAAGACGTCTGGCCAGGGTGGAAGAGTAGCCCAAACACCCTCTTGTACAGCTTTCTCCAGTGGAGGCCACCCTCCACCAGCAGTGGCACGAGCAAGCAAGTGCAGGGCCGCGCCTTTGCCTTCAGCACAGTCAACTGGCCCTATTGCACAACTGCCGGTTTCCAACCTCTGCTGCCCCGGCCGTCTTGACCCTCTGGCCAGGAAGTGAGATTAACTGTATGGTGCACCCACGGGGAGCTCGATGGCAGACAGTGACACATCACAACACGTGAGCGTAATAATACGGCGCACGCAGTCAGATTGCTTTTGGGCAATGAACGTTTCGCTTGCGTCTTATCTCAGTCCACGCCACGGCGATTGACGATGGTTCGTTATTATTAATAGGGGCGTTTACCCTGGGTAAGCGCCCCTATTAATACCCAGGAGAGAATCACCAAGTGTTGTGATTCGCTTTCAGGAGGAACCTGACTAGTTTTCGCAGTGGGGGGTTGGGTGGGAGATGGATTGCATTGCAGATTCCAATTGAGCCGTCGTTTGCGTGTCTGTCTTTTTATTTGGACCATGACGTGTTTTTGTATTGTTTGTTGCTGTAACTTTCTGACCCACCCTTGCTGGACATCTGTGAAAAAGAGCTTTATAGCTCATCAGATTCCTCCAGGATAAATACAGACTCTGATTCTGACTTACAACAGCAAACTCAGACTCTTTTGAGACAGCTAAGGCCCATTGAGCTATACAGCTATTTTCCGAAGGGCGACCTGCACAGAAAAGTGGCAACAATGGCACATTGCAAGGGATGGTACGTGGGATAAAATAATAATTAAAATCTAAAAAACACGTTCAAAACAAGAAATGAGACGGCAACAGCAGCGTAGGACCATACCTACGTGTCTCAACAGAGGCAGCGGATATCGATCTTTAAAAATAATAACACGAACCACACCTTCTTTATGTTGCTCTTCACCAAGCCATATGCAAGCAGAAAGAACGGAGCGTAAATATTTGGCGTGGTTTCATCACTGCGCTATATCCCCCCCCACACCACACACAATGTAAGCAAAATCAAAATTTTGAGGTGAGAAGCTCTGGTTGAGGTCTGATGGAATGACCCGAGTATGAAAGTCAATGATGTTCACCAATTGCCATAAAACATCATCATCGCCGAATGTTTTTTACAAATTTACTCCACGTTTATTTTTGTGTAACCAGGTGAGAGCTCAAGAGACCAGGCAGGATGAGTCATTTGCAAGAGTGACCTCGGGCATCAGTCTGCTAGTAGGGGGGCAATGCTTGCTATGTATAGTCCACAATTATGTAATTTCCGATGTCATTTTAAAATTTGGCAAATTTGGACCCCGACTCCAGCACACGGTGGCGAGATGTTAACTACCTCGCCTGATATACAGAACATCGTGGGTTCGATACCAACCCTGATGCCTGCATATTTGGAGTTTGCATGTTCTCCTCGTGGTCACGTGGATTTTTATCCGGGTTCCACGGTTTTTCCCTCCACATTTAGAATCAACATGCGTTTAGAGTATTTGGCTGCTATAAATTTCCACATGATATTCCACTTCGTAGAGTTATCATTTGTGACCAGGTCGCTTCTAAAAAAGATCTACATAGCTCAGTGGGTCCTATAGTTTTAGTTTACTCTTGCGAATGACATTAGGGGTCTTTAAAGTTCAGAATGAGTTAAGCGGACGGCGTATCGCATTATTTGTGGTCATTGCACACACAGTGACAATTAGGGCAGCCGCTGGATTTTAACCGTGAACCTCTGCAACAAGTGGCAAAAGTACCCACCACCAATGGGCCACTTTGCCTCTCCAAACAGCCTCGACCCCCTGCCCCCCCCCTCTCTCAATCCTGACCCCAATTGGGGGGGGGGGACATTTTGGCGACGGCACCACCCCCCACCTCTCGATGACGTAGAAGTTGTCGCCGTCGTCGCCCTGGTCGATGACGTGCTCGCCGTTGTCCACCTGGCGCTCAAACATCGCGTCCAGCACCTGGGAGAGCTGCTCCTGCGTTCGCGAGCGAGCGGGGAGACACGCACGCAGTACGGTGATGAGATGTTAACTCCCTCGTCTGGTATAGAAGGAGGTCGTGGGGTTGATCCCGACCCTTGATGCCTGCATGTTCTCCCTGAAGTGATTGCGTGGCTTCTTCTTTAAGTCCTACGGTTTTTCTCTCCACATTTATAATGAATGCGTGTTTATAGTATTTGGCTTTTATAAATGTCCACGTGATACGCCACTTCATTGAGCTATCAATTCTGGTCAGGTAACTTCTGAAAAAGAGCTATACAGCTCAGTGAGCCTTACCTGGTAAAAACATTCATATTAATAAAATAGTTGAAACTAAATAAACAAACAGTCGGTAACATCTCCTTCACATATCCATCTCATATTCATCCACGTGATTTTTTTTTTCTTAACAACCCATGAGTCGCATTGCCTTCTGGGAGCACGTGTTTTAACTCGATCATTACTCTGCCGATTATTCAAATACTTGACTCGTCGGATAGCATGGACATTGTTGTAAAAAAATGGTTCAACCTATGTTCCCACGTGTGACGCTGGACGGGAAGTGATGGGCAGGGCTTGGTGATGTCATGGGCATTCTCAGCCACATCGAGCAGGTCGTGGCTGGTACGGGGGTTTCTCGCCTTCATTAATAGAGCACTGGAATCTATCTTGTTATTATTTGTTGTCATCACCATCATCAGCTATGGTCAATGGATTTGTAGAGGTGTTAACTACACACTGTTCGGTAACCTGCATTGCCACCAGGTATCAAAGGGGCAGTGCAGCGCTACCTCTGTGTGAATAACGGTTGGGGTCAGACGAGGTGAACTGGATCGTAGCCACAGTTTGGTAAGAACCAATCAGACAGTTCCACGTGGGAATGTGGGATTGGTTACACCTGGCCACAAACAAGTGTAAGAAGGGTAACCACGCAAGCACGGGGAGTTCTCTCCCTACACGAAGACCGAAGCCCGGGCTTAAGATTAGCTAGGACCCTGGACCCAGCCTTCCAGCCCTTCTATGGGCTAAGGCTCAGCGTACCCAGTGGTCAGGACCCACCGGGCCAGCAGTGGGTCAGACAGCCTCCCCTAGGTCCCTGCCGGAGGACTCTGGGATAGCGGTAGACGTGTAAGTCCCGCCAAGATAGGAGGCTGTACCTCCTTAGGCTAGGATAGCGGTAGACGTGTAAGTCCCGCCAAGATAGGAGGCTGTACCTCCTTAGGTATCAAGGAGACCTGTGTGTAGGTTACGCTGAGTCCGGAGGCTGTACCTCCTTAGGGTATCGGGTGATGGGACCGTATACCCCTCCGTGTGTTAAGGACTGTGTAAGAGAAGAATTACAATCAACAGAGTGTGCCTCATAAGAAGTTTATTCGTCTTTATAAACACTACAGACTGGTGGATCAATCAGTCCTGCAGATGTGATAGCTCACCTAGCTAGAGCCTGGACTCAAACCTTGCATCCTGCTACATCTTGCAACTCTCACAGCGTCAATAACTAAAGTACTCTGGGCATTCACTTGCACAGCCCTTTTGTAAATTCACTGCTGGATGAGGGCCTTCTCACGCCGTGCGGGCCATGGGGAAGCTATTTGAGCATACTTCACCATGCCGGTAAGGGCGGGTTGGTGATAGGTGGGGAGAGGCAAGGATAGGGGGCATAGAAGTACAGTGCAGATATTGACTTAACTGCAACTGCCCTCTGCTGCCCACAACATTTTCCCGCAGTCTATGACACCTATTTAACGCTGAGCGGTCACGATTAAAGGCTCAAACCTGCTTAGCTTGGTCACGACGCACATTCGAGCTGCATGATCGGCTGTAACCGAGCGAGTGATGTAAATTGTAATCGCGTTCTCGATGGGCGAGAAAAGCTGAAATTTGGCGAATACATTTTGATTTAAAGCTTTCGTGACTGCATGGATTCATCTTCTTGGTTCTTTCGGTAAAGTCACGTAGAAGGGAAATAATAAAATAATAAAAATAAAACATAATAAAATAAAATTATCACGACGTTTCGGCCACAACACAAGCAGCCGTCTTCAGGTGAAGAAACAGAACTGTTGGGAAGACAGCGTTCCAATGAACACTGCTGAGCTTGGCAGCGTCGTTTAAGCTGGGTGGGAGGAGCAGAGCGCCTTGACAAAGGAGTTTACATATCAACAGAAGAATTTAGCATTGAAGTAGCTAAGTTAATGTGATAGATTAGCAGGATGTTAAAGTCAGAAATTAGCATGTAACTGGGAGATTATATTAAGCATTACACTGAAAGGTACTAAGAGATTAGCAGGATGTTAAAGTGAGAAATTAGTATGTAACTGGGAGATTAGCATGATGTTATTAGGGTTGGTAGAATAATACATAATGTAATTTTACAAGTCTAATATTATTATAGTCTAAAGTAACGCATGGTATAATTCAATGGTGGGTTTGTCTATGGAAGTGTATAGTACGGTGTATAGTCGTGTAATGTAGAAAAGAGTTTAGTTGGAGGCATATCAATATAATGCATAATGTTAGAGTTTATATTGGGCTGTGTATACGATATTATACAGTGTAGTTTAGATTGGAAGGTATAATATTGTAATGTATAGTAGTCTAGTTTATAGCATCGTTGTAACGCAGCACAGGACAGAGTAGCGCACCGTGGTTGTTTCTCTCTCCCCCCTCCTCCGTTCCGAGCATAGATGGACTCGTCCGTCTGAACGCTCGCCGCTTTCCGTGGTGCTAACGTTGAAAAGAAACCGCTACTTTTTTCGACATAGAATTGTAATGTATAGTGACTTATTGTTAGTAGCTCAGCTGATTGGATAGTATATTGAGCTATTGATAATATTGATGTAATTTATATTTTAGTTTTTATCAGTTTACTATATGGTATTCATCATATAGTGTAGTGTATACCCAGTTACTTTATGTTAATAGCTCAACCTATTGGAGAATATATTGAGTACATTGATTATATTGATGTAGTTTATATTTAGTTCTTTCACATCGGTTTATTGTATGATAGGTGGGTAGTTGCAGTTCTTTAGCGTTAATATACTAAATGTCTCTGTTGATATGTAAACTCTGACTTTAACATAGCCACTTCCGTGACCAGTTACATGCTAAATCCTCACATTAATATCATGCTAATCTACCAGTTACATGCTAATTTCTCACTTTAACATCCTGCTAATCTCTTAGTACCTTTCAGTGTAATGTTTAATATAATTTCCCAGTTACATGCTAATTTCTGACTTTAACATCCTGCTAATCTATCACATTAACTTAGCTACTTCAATGCTAAATTCTTCTGTTGATATGTAAACTCCTTTGTCAAGGCGCTCTGCTCCTCCCACCCAGCTTAAACGACGCTGCCAAGCTCAGCAGTGTTCATTGGAACTCTGTCTTCCCAACAGTTCTGTTTCTTCACCTAAAGACGGCTGCTTGTGTTGCGGCCGAAACGTCGTGATAGATAATTTTATTGTTTTATTTTTATTATTTTATTATTTCTCTTCTACGTGACTTTACCAAAAAACCAAGAAGATTTGGCGAATAAATTGCAGCCTGGACATCGATTGGTTTCACTCATGGGACAGTGGTCAGTCTCAAGTTTGTATTTTCTTCGAATCTTACGCTAAACACTTACAAATATATGAGCCCCATCACTAGTGAATTTCCGTGGAGTGTGACATTGAAGCCAACTGAAAGTGGGCGAGATCTGATATTTAGTTACGAGCATACACTATGGTGGTGCTAACAGTTATATACGATGTTGCATCTACTTCTAAGTCAATGTTCAGGAAACTCAGCCAGCCGCAGAAAAAATATTCTAGATGATTTTGTTTCTTACTTATTTGTGCCTCATCTCTCCTACTGCAAGAGAACCAGAGATGGATGGATGCAGACATCAGAAAATCCTCACATCGTTCTGTCACTGAAATGGTTAACGCTCGAGACTGACGACTCAAAAGCACAACTTCAGATGCAATGCAGAATTATTATTTTTTGTAAAATAAATGGTACATGCAAAACAAAGGTGCCAGATAATGAGCAGTCGGGCCCAATTCAACAAGATTTATGACCTTAAAATCGCATCCCTACTTAATGTAGGGCTTCACTCCCATAATAGACAGAGTAGCACAACACATCCCCAGTGGCAGAACACCTGTTTATTCAGCAGTGCAGGTGACGAGTCTCCAAGGAAGACTAAATGTGTGTGTGTGACGAGTATCCAAGGGCGACTAAACGTGCATGCGTGTGTGAATACCGTAGCCACATCACAGTGTATGAGAAACAAATCATAACAAAGAAACACTCTATAAACAAAAAGATCTTCCCAAATCCTCCACAAATCTTCCCTAAGCCAGACAGCCCTGCAGCCTTGTCACTGTTCAATTAACAAAATGGACAAAAGCTGGTTGTTGCTCATCATTTGCTGCTGTGTCACCACGACCCAAGACTAATTTGTGCAAAGGTGCGAATGAAAATGCATACACCGCCGTCGCTAATCAATGAGTAGTCTCCTTGGATACTCCTTGGTTGTTAGAAAAACAGAATGGTAACGTATGACATTGGTTCTCTGGTGCTACTCTGCAATTGCTTGCCTACGTCGCTGCAGATGGCAGGGCCTTGATTTAGAGGGAGCTCTAAATGGTACTTGACCTACTCCTCCACGCTGACCAGATGTCTTGAAAGCGATGGGAGTACCCACATTTTACCCCACCGTATGCAACCTGCCCATCGACTAACTGTGGTGTACCCGATTATACTGCTGGGTTGGATAGAGGCGGGCCGATGGATTTAAGAAGCTTGCGCCGTGAGAGGGACTCGAACCTGTGCCCATTGGATTCAAAGTACAGTGTGCTAACCAATAAACCACCACAGCAGCTATTAATATTATAATTTCCTATGAATGAATTCCGATTGACCCGAGTTTGAGTCCTGCCAGTGGTTAAGGTCAGAGGTGAGCACACCAGGTTCAAGCCCGAGGTGAGACTTCCAACTGAAATGGCAACAAAAAAGTTCTTAAACTCGATTCGAAGCGTTCGTGACTGCAACTAGTTTGATGATCCAAATTCAGCCAAGGGGAAATTCACCGTTTAGAAATGGCTCAAACAAAATGTGTTGCTCCCATAAGAATTAAGGAAACTGTTTATGGAAATAATTTCCTTCCTTAAAAGACGTCTTTAGCCTCAGGCATGTCCAAGTAAGGTCCCCGGAGCATCGTGTTTACTCTGCTCAACTCCCACGGTGGTATCTTAGTAACCATCAGGCAGCGTACAGCGAAATTATAAAACCAAACTCGACAAATTCTAAGAAACACAAATGGCAGACGGACAAGAGTGAGAATTGTTCATCACCGAGACCTCGTATCAGACAAGGTCAAAGGTCGCACAGCCGTAAACGCATACGGTATAGCTCGGGCCTGTAAACATAACTTTTATAATACTGCAGAAACCTCTTTTATCGCAGGGGGCCAACGGATTTAGCTTAGTCACGTGTCAAAAGTCGTAACTATGCATCAAATGCCGTGGCATTCCACTGATTGTGCTACCTCCTGTGTGAATGGCCTCTGACCCAATCACCTTGAATGTGTCCAAATGTGTCGGAGCTTGGAAGCTATGCAGCCATTAAGCCTGGTTAGTACTTGGGATAGGAGATCACCAGGGATTAGCAGGTATTGTCGGCTTGGGCTGAGAAGTTGTCAGGAAAAGGCTGGACAGCGTTGGATTCTTGAACCTATTTGTGAGGGTGCTTTGAGTGCCGTCGCAAACTCATACGCTTGGTCGGTTTTCTCCACAGGGTTCCACTTTACCCCCCATATGCCTCACTAAAGCTCATTAATAGACTTGACCAAGCATCCCAATGCAACAAGCAGCAGCAGCACCACCCTCCTGAAAACAAGTCTTGAGACTCGGTAAGGCTTTCCTCAGGCAAATAAATAGCAGTGTAATTTTTATCATTAAAGGCTCCATTTTTCCACGAGAGCTTCATCATTCAACTTGTTTCTTGCACAGGAAAACTATTGGCGTCTGCATCTGATGGGCTAATGCATGGCTAATGACACAGGATAAGAACGAGGATTTGGCAGTGTCCACCTCCGTTGTAAAGTGAGCAATGTCATCAGTGAAGCACATGGATACTTTGTGACGTCCCATCGTAAGCCGCATTTGTTAATTTAAGAAAAATGTGTTTTGATTATGCTTCTACGCATTGGTCAAAACACTGTGTGACCTTATTCTTTGGTTCTTTCGGTAAAGTTACGTAGATAGAAAAATCATAATAAAAAAACGAAAGTTTTAAGTCAAAATTTACTGTGCGATCTTATTTGGAAATATGTATAATAATAGACGTTTCGGGAAATGTGCCTCGATCATCTGCTATAAATAAGGGCCATTGCCCAAACTGTAACTTGTATTTATATATTTACTAGCTTTACTACCCGGCTTCACCTGAGATTTGTATTCTTGTCTTGGATTAATACACCACACACGGCGTACGCGGAGGGTGGTGGGGGGGATGCGTGAAGTCAGCAGGCGCACTGCGTGACGCTGCCGCATGCGGGGGACGTCACAGATGTGACGTCACCGCTCACTTGCCGTGCAAAATATATCCATTTACACTTTTAGCATTGTGTACAGCCTGGAAGCTACCCACATGCCAAATTTCAAGTTTGTTGCATGTCGGGAAGTATGCTAAACATTTTGAACAGACACAATCACAAATTTCCCTTTTACATATTTATAAGATGTTCCTTTTAACTAAAAGTTAATTAGGTCGACAGCAAAATAACCTGTTTACAGCTCACTTGCCTATCTGGGTTTCAATTCACTGCTCCCTTGATGGCAAATCGGTCCTAAAATGGCACCGTCACTGAACAACCCTTTGTTTGGGCAGTATCACGTTTTATCACGCAGTAGTATCGCGCAACCAACATGCCTGCAGTAAAAGCCCGATTAGGACCGGGTTGCACGTGAGACTCTGAGCTCACAAATGTATCAGAGCACTCTCCCCGTAGTTAGTTACACGCTATCATCGGGAGTAGAAGATGGCAGCCCACTCTGTTAAGTGAGAAATCACGACAAACGCTATCAACGCGGCAACCTAACATCGATCATTGACCTCAGTCTCCAGAGCAACACCAACACTAGCCACGCCCAATGGCCCTGTTCTGGGACAAACAACACACCAGATAGGCCCTGGGACAAGTTTCCTCCAACTTAACATTGAGGGACTCTCCTGGGCGAAATGCGAGTATCTCGAGAACATAATGAAACCATATGTAAGAACAATCGATTTTTTTTATTACAAGTTATTTTTATTCACTGAAGTTGGCTGCGTGGGGATGGATGGGAGTAATTGTTACACGTGCGGGTGACTGAATTTTATTTTATTTGTTACACAGGTGTTCTCGTTTAGCAAGATGTCTGGCTATTTTACAATTGAAATCCGTGCTGGTGCATGAGCACAGCAGTAGCAACACAAACAAAAACATGTTAATATTGCAAACGATGGCAAGGCTCTTAACAAATGTTGCACAAGTAACAATCGAGAAATGTTAATTGGTCAAGTGAACACATCGACAACCATGACTAATCCACTGCTGGATAAAGGCCTCCCCCAACCCCCCCCCCCACCGCAAGCCGTTGCGACAATCCATCGAGCTTCAGCACACGAGCAGATTTAATAGTTTCATTTCCACGGCAGTTATCCTCTAGGGCACGATTCCCTCCCTTGGCTGCCACTCCATGGTTATGATTGCCCAAAAGTCATCAACCCTTCAACCCAAGTTTCCTGACTGAAGCCCGCTTCCTTATCTAAAGAATCAAAGCCCACTAACTTATCTCAGCAGTCGATACAATGTCTTTAACTTTCTTGTGTTCTCTATCGCATGTGTTGACGTTCCTCCTCCTCCTTCTGTCTGTCAATGTAATTCCAAGAAAACACCTCTCTGCGCTTCTTTGCATACTTTTTGAATTATTATAAGGCTAAAAAAAGTAATATAATTTCCTGATCTGGGACAGCCTCACCAAGTCTCAAGCCTCTTCTTTGCGAGGGTCCTGCACTGGGATGTTTGGCCACTGCAGACACGAAGGGGGAGATAGTGCTCAAAGCTCTGCACAAATTGATTCAAGAATCAATTTCTGTACTTCCATCTCTGTAGCCCAAACCCACAACACCCGCTATATTCCCAGGAAGTATTGCTTGCAGGGTACATTGTGGTATGTCATTCAAAAGTTCCGATATGCTATCTCACATAATTTTTTCACAAATTTTTTTATTTTTCCAAATGACTGAATTTACAGTGCTTTGCTAATCCACTGCCTCCCCATGCCATGTCATCATGGGGATTTGTGACCATACTTCACAAAGCTGATCGGTGGGGTTTGGTGAATTAAGATGACAATCCAGGTCCAGGAACCCAGATCTCGCTTGTGTAGAGGTGTTACGGGAGGGTGACAAGCGGTTGTATAACGGTGGCCACAAACACGTCCGCTACGGCCACCACCCTGGGGGGCTGTGGGGGATGCTGTGATCCTTCCCAGCACCACCCCTCAGTGAGAGACAGTATAAAAGGTGGGACCCGGGGAGCTGAGAGGCAGTTCAACTGAAGCAAGATGAAGATCCAGTGAATAAAGAATATTGACTAGCCAGACCCTGGAACTCCTTTGGCCCGCTGTCCTTTTGAGGGCCGGGCAGAGCAAGCCAGGGTGCGGCACCAGAGCCGCAAGGGCCGATGTCCTTCTGAGGGCCGGACTCGTGGGGCTGGTGATCGGGACCTGCGCCGAAGCTGGGCCAGGTCAGATAGCCTCCTGAGAGAGGACCAGGATAGAGGGAACCATGGAGCTAGCGTGGGCTAAAGCTCGGGGAGCGTTCCCTCTATAGAGTACGGGTGAAGAGGCCGTTACCTCTTCAAGTATCAGATTCGCCACTGTAATTGAAGCATCTGTAATAAATACGTGTTGCCTCAAAAGAACAGTCTCCGACGTCAATAATGCCCACTACACTTGTGACTAATTTTGTTCATAGGGCAAAGCACGAACCACTGCACCACCCCCAACGACTGTAGCAAGCGGGGAAAAATAACTTTTCAAAGAACGCTTTTCACTGAAGGTGGAAGGGATAACAAAAATATGACGTCCACCATTTTTGTCTTAAATAATTAACACTGCCAGTGAAAGGCCTGACATATTTAACTAAAAGCAACTTAATTACCAGACTTCAAATAAGCGTGACATTTATTAAAAATTCACGAGCCAATTCGAACGTTTCCGCCAGCCCAGCGCAATGCCTCGTGCAGATTGGCGGACTAATGAAGTCTCGTAAGCGAGGAGGAAGGGCAAAGGCCCTTTTCAGCCAAATGTCAAAAGAGCCGCGGCAGGTTCAAGGAGTCGCCCCCCGTGCCCCTCCACACCATCCCCCAATCGCTCTGCGGTAATCTCCACAGTGAATTTGCGTCAGCATCCCCGGTGTCGCGCATTTGAAGCCGGATGCAAAGCTGCTTTCATAGGAACGGGAAAGGGGGGTTTGTTGGGGGGAGGGGGTGGGGAAGTGCAATGGATACTAATGACCATGCCTGTTTGAAGAAAAACTATAATAAGAACGGCGGCTATGAGATTGATCGGGGCGAACTGCGTTTGCCTCAATCGTTTGATTAACTGTCCCAGTGGGGTTAAGAGGCTAAAGGGGGTTAATAAGGAGGCTATCGTGGTCAATGCCTTTGACGAAATCACACCTCTGTCAGACACTAGTCCTGCCCTTACCCACCCCACCCTGATACAGCCGACAAGTGCCCCCCCCCTTCACCAATATCTGTTGAAGGTGGACAGCTGCCTCGAAGGTCTGAGCTCTTAGCCGGCACCACTGAGATTCTGGGTCTAAATCCAGGTGGCAGTCGCCTGTGATTAAAGCCAGGTTTCTCAAGGTTGGCGAGTTGATGGTCTTGGACCAGTCACCAGTGACTTCCACAGAGACTGACAGACTTGTATGGAAACCCACAAACCTCTATAGAGACCCATAGCCTCATATAGACCAGGTTCTGATTAAACTGGGTTCTCAAGTATAGTGACCAGAGTGAGTGGATGATGTCAGCCCGGTCACCAATGACTCGTGACATTAATTATATTTTGTGCTTAATTTGGCTAAACTCCATCTCTGAGAATCAATGTGGCAAACATTACGCTCACGTGGCAGGGCAGGTGGGAAAGTGGTGCCCCTAATCTGTGGACCTGTGGATATTAACTTACATTGGGCCTGGCTCGAACACCAAAATTACATGTGCAGTGAGTTCTCGATTAGTGCAGTATATGCATTCCTGAAAATTGCCGCGTCAAGCAAAAACAATTCCCCCTCAAGTAACGTAACAATAAAGGTTTGGCGTGATATGATGTCCTACTACACAAACACAGTGCAGTGGCGGGACAAAGAACTTGAGGGTATACCGCAGCGTTACTGTATCATTTAGCATACTGTATCTCTCCGCGTACTGTACCATACCACTCAGCCGCGCAGCTCAGGAAAGTAGTTCGTCGTCGACCGCTCAAAATCCACGTTGTAATGGTGCACGTTATGCGTCAGAACCGGCACATTCTGTGTTTTAAGGGGAGCATTCCGCGCTGTACGAAAAGTGTTCCCTTATGGATGGAAGAACCACGTTATTGCGATAATGCATTGTGTGGACACGCGTTAAGTGAGGACTTCAAATATAAACAGAAATATTTTTTATGTCTGTTCGAACGGGAGACTAGAAATTACCTGGTCCAGGTTTTTGAAAAGCAGAATGTCCTTGCAGGCCTCTTGGAGCCTGTTTCTCTGTTCATCTGTCTTGGGATGGACCACCTGTGGAGACAATATGCAGTCAAAACCAAGACAAAGACACCCGTGTAGCCTGTAACAGACTGCTGGGGCAAGTGCTGTTAGCAAGCACCTATAAAGGCTAGCACGGCAAACGAGGGGGTGTGTGGCCAGCACCACGCCTGGCCGCCTTTATCTCCCTAGTGGCGATATTTAAACACTGCACAAGGCACTCATTTGAGGCCGAGTCGACCTCAGGGAGGGGCCCCAGACCGGTTTAGATAACAGTCACCGGTGTTGGCCGTGAGCGGGAATCAAACCCGGGTTGGAGGGGTCGTTGCGCAGCACGCTAACAGCTACACTGCCGCTCCACGTAACAAAGACATACACTGAGGCTCAGTACGGGACAACCACATCAGATCACGTCGATATTCAATTCATCATGTCATACAGTGGTATTTGTTTTTGTTCAGATTTCATTGGTTTGCTTTTGTCACTTTGGTGACCAAGGCCACTTTTGCAAACGAGACGCCCATCTCATGGGTCTCTCGTGTTCTCACCTGGTTAAACACAATCAACTACGACTCGAACATATACAGTGAGGGAAAAAAGTATTTGATCCCTGCTGATTTTGTACGTTTGCCCACTGACAAAGAAATGATCAGTCTATAATTTTAATGGTAGGTTTATTTGAACAGTGAGAGACAGAATAACAACAAGAAAATCCAGATAAACGCATGTAAAAAAATTATAAATTGATTTGCATTTTAATGAGGGAAATACGTATTTGACCCCCTCTCAATCAAGAAGATTTCTGGCTCCCAGGTGTCTTTTATACAGGCAACGAGCTGAGATTAGGAGCACACTTTTAAAGGGAGTGCTCCTAATCTCAGCTTGTTACCTGTAAAAAAGGCACCTGTCCACAGAAGCAATTAATCAATCAGATTCCAAACTCTCCACCATGGCCAAGACCAAAGAGCTCTCCAAAGATGTCAATGACAAGATTGTAGACCTACACAAGGCTGGAATGGGCTACAAGACCATTGCCAAGTAGCTTGGTGAGAAGGTGACAACAGTTGGTGCGATTATTCGCAAATGGAAGAAACACAAAAGAACTGTCAATCTCCCTCGGCCTGGGGCTCCATGCAAGATCTCACCTCGTGGAGTTGCAATGATCATGAGAACGGTGAGGAATCAGCCCAGAACTACGCAGGAGGATCTTGTCAATGATCTCAAGGCAGCTGGGACCATAGTCACCAAGAAAACAATTGGTAACACACTACGCCGTGAAGGACTGAAATCCTGCAGCGCCCGCAAGGTCCCCCTGCTCAAGAAAGCAAGGGGACCTGCCAATGAACATCTGAATGATTCAGAGGACAGCTGGGTGAAAGTGTTGTGGTCAGATGAGACCAAAATGGAGCTCTTTGGCATCAACTCAACTCGCCGTGTTTGGAGGAGGAGGAATGCTGCCTATAACCCCAAGAACACCATCCCCACCGTCAAACATGGAGGTGGAAACATTATGCTTTGGGGTTTTTTTCTGCTAAGGGGACAGGACAACTTCACCGCATCAAAGGGACGATGGACGGGGCCATGTACCGCCAAATCTTGGGTGAGAACCTCCTTCCCTCAGCCAGGGCATTGAAAATGGGTCGTGGATGAGTATTTCAGCATGACAATGACCCAAAACACACGGCCAAGGCAAAAAAGGAGTGGCTCAAGAAGAAGCACATTAAGGTCCTGGAGTGGCCTAGCCAGTCTCCAGACCTTAATCCCAGAGAAAAGCTGTGGAGGGAGCTGAAGGTTCGAGTTGCCAAACGTCAGCCTCGAAACCTTAATGACTTGGAGAAGATCTGCAAAGAGGAGTGGGACAAAATCCCTCCTGAGATGTGTGCAAATCTGGTGGCCAATTACAAGAAACGTCTGACCTCTATGATTGCCAACAAGGGGTTTGCCACCAAGTACTAAGTCATGTTTTGCAGAGGGGTCAAATACTTATTTCCCTCATTAAAATGCAAATCAATTTATAACATTTTTGACATGCGTTTTTCTGAATTTTTTTGTTGTTATTCTGTCTCTCACTGTTCAAATAAACCTACCATTGAAATTATAGACTGATCATTTCTTTGTCAGTGGGCAAACGTACAAAATCAGCAGGGGATCAAATACTTTCTTTCCTCACTGTATGCGCATGAAGCTCGGTGGTAGACTCCTATTCAATCAGGGACATGCTCCCGACTTTCAAATTTATCAGAAAAAATCAAACATCGGCATCAATACGAAATCGAAAATCATCGGATAACATATATATTTGTTTCCTGGATTGGACGTAATAAACCTACTACCAGCAGAACCGTAAGGTTGAGGAGTGGGAAAGGTGGAGGTAGATAATGAGCAGAGCTGCCAACAGAGTCCCAGCGACCTTGTGGCTAGATTGGCCACGAGAGATGGATTAATTATCTGATAATATATGATGTGACAGCATTAGGATACATTTACATATAGAAGTGGAAATTACTTCACTGTGACGTCACTATTGCTTACATATTGGAATGTGTGTGTGTGTATGTGAGACAGAGTGTGAGTGCTATCTGTTCCGGCTCTGGGCCTCCCCTAGATCGACTCAGCCTTAAATTAGTACCTGGCGCAGTCTGCATAAATCACCACTGGCGAGATAAAGGCTGCTGGGTGTGTTGCAGGCTCACGAACAATACCTTCAACATTCTGTTAAAGGCTACGCGGGAGATCTTTGCCCTGTTTTGTTAGTGTGTATGAGTGTTTCAGTTTGTTATTTGTTACACGGGTGGTCCTGTTTAGCCAGTTGCCCGGTTATTTTACAAGGGAGGTCCATGGCATGTGAGCACAGCAACAACGGAATGAAGACAAAAACGCTGACATCGCCGAGAACGAGCAAGGGGTCCCCTTCAGGAATGCTGCGCAACTAATGGATGAACAAAGGCACGAGCACGAGAGCTTCACATCACCGCCCGTGGCAACGTTGGCGGCCGGTTTCTTGAAATCGTACGCAAACGATCCAAGCGCTTGGGAGGCAAGGGTTGTTGGATCACAGGGATTTGTGAATCTCCCAGGCGGGCTGGCTTGCGAAGCGGTAGTCAGAAAAGGGCAGTAGAGAAAGTAGAGAGGGCTCGTAAGCGGACTGCGAAGTGTTCTTCTCCATGTTTGCCAGGTGGGTTTTTTTTCCACGTTCTTAAGTTTCTTCAAACTCGAAGCCAAATCCTCTTCATTTAAACGTGGCACTGATTAAATATCTAAAACAGGATCCTCCTGCGACTTGGTGAGATATAATAGCGTGACTCTAATAATGATAACATTACGTTTTTATTGAAAATAAATTTTCAACTGTAAAAAATATTTTCAAAGATGGTTAAAATGTAACAAATACAATAACTGTAGTTTTAAATAAATGAAATACAGCAAATGTTTGAATTGAAAATTAAGTTTTACGAGGATAACAGTTGAATTATGAACATCTGAAATGATTGGGATTTAGATCATTTAAAAATGTGAAACGTTAACAATTAAAATAACAAAAAAATAAATGGAATGTTTGATCTCATTTAAATTCCATTAATAAAAAAATATGTTCCACTTTAATAGCTAAACAATGAAAACTACGAACGTTTAATAATTTTAATCCAATAATTGTAAAACAAAAATATCTTAAATTGGCCTTTAAAAATACAAAAATCTGAAAATACAAACTATTTAAGCACATCAGAATATTGATTTATCCTGGAGGAATCCGATGAGCTATGAAGCTCTTTTTCACAAACGTCCAGTAGGGGCGAGGGTCAGCAAGTTGCAACAACAAACAATACAAACAAACGATAGCAGTGCAAAATAAAGAAAAGGGGTAAGCAAGTCACCAGAAATAAATAAGCAAAAAATTAAGTATATAAGTACATAGCCAAGTATCAATCAATGGTCACGCCGTACAATAAATCACAGCGACCGAACGTTCGCAACATTGCTTAGCGGCTGTCCGCTCAGTCGTCAGCGTCAAAGCGATTACGAGCGGCCGCATGCCACTGATCGTCCGCGCCGATTGGGCCATAAGGGCGCAGACCGACGCGCCGCCGCTCGTAATTAACGAGGAGGGCCTGCCGCCGATGCGTTTGCAAGTCGATTTCCATCAGTCACTCGCTGGAGCACAAGCCGCGTCAAAGCGATCCATTCGGGACAACTCGGCGGTCGATTTACAAGCGACGGGCGTGCGGACGTTGCCGGCAGCGTGCAGCTGACAGGCAGCAGGAGTTAAAGTTAAGTAGCTCGCTTCCTATTCGGGCAACTGTAAGTTGCAGTTATTTTTTGTATTTATTCATAAACTTCAATGACATAATGTGTGGGAGCATATGCCGAGCCTGTGCATAGCAACAAGCCCCCAATCGAGCCTCCTTCCTAGGGGTCCCTCCTGGGAATGCTCCCCCAAGTGAGCCCCCTTCCTAGGAGTCTCTCCTAGAATAGCCTCAAGTGAACCCCCTTCCTAGGGGTCCCTCCTGGCAAAGGCCCCGAGCGAGCTCCCTTCCTATCCCCGAGTCTCGAAGATAGCGGTCGATCTGACGCAGCCACGAGGCCGTGGCCACTCCCTTGGCCCACCCCCCCCACCCAGGAGGTTCTCCAGCTCAGAGAACCTGGTGAGCAGGGTCCACCAAGGGGAAGTGAGGAGCTACAATCCCAAAGTGGCATTGAAATATTAATGGCAAATGAATAAAAATTTTTTTCTTCTTCCTTAATTACATTCCAAATGTACAATAACCATATAATGAAAAAAAAAAATTAGTCCCCAGTTCTGTAAGTAATGCAACCAATGTGGGTGATAACACTGATAAATAAAAATTCCAATTGATTGAGATTCCTGTCTCAGCGTCCCGTAGAGTCTCAGCGTCCCGTAGAGTCTCAGCGTCCCGTAGAGTCTCAGCGTGCGACACTACGGCCATTATGAATAACTGCTTGAGCAACCCCCTTCATCTCTTTTTGGGGTATTCTTTTTTTAGGAGTGTTCAAGGGCAGAAGACAAGAGCGAGCAATCTTTGGCAGCACGAGATGAAAATTCAGAGATTTGTAGGCGTGTAAATTATACTCTCAGACCGGTGGGGAAATGGCAATCAATATCCGTGATTTGATATTGATTTAGAAAATTAAATGCATATCAGCAACATCTCATTACAACACAGCGGCACTGAACGTAATTGTAAAGAGCATGCACTTTCACTTTGGTATGGTGGAAACCAGGCAGGATTAAATGTAAATAAATTAAAAAGTAATAATAATGTACAGCCCTTCATTAATCCACTGGTGGATAAAGGCCTCCCCACACTGCTTCTCTGTGGGGTAACTGAATCATACTTCACCATGCTGGTCAGTGCAGGTTAATAAAAGTGCTTCACGTATCACTCACCCCGAATGTTAGCCATAGCCAGGAATCAAACTCAGACCATAGCCGTATGGGTAACTATTGCACCACTACTGTGCCCTAATTTTCAGCGCTTTGTCAATTTACTGCTGGATGAAGGCCTCCCCATGTTGTGTCAGTTATGGGGGTTGTTTGACTGTACTTCAGTGCTGTTGATGAAGGGGGGAGGACCTGTTCAGATACCACCCACCAGTAACGGCAGCTGTGGCCAGGAATTTAATCGGATAGGCGCGTTCACAGTGGCAGCACACTAACCACTGCGCTACCACTCTTATATACTCACACATATGCCATGCTCAGCATTCAATTATTGTACAAGAGCAATTTTTTCACTTGCTCAAATGGAGTCTGCTTTATGAGGAATGTGCTCCGTCTATCCGACGTGGCATGAAGCAGATAGGCGCCAGACAGGGAATTATTTTTAGAAGTGATTCTGCATCAGCCTTGGACCACACAGCAAAATCAATAAATACCAGAGCCAGTTTTAAAAACAAAGACGTTCACAAGTCTGCCATTCAGCACTGGAATCTTGGTTACATATAAAAGTTGGAGCAGACGTAAGCACTTGTTTAAAATAAATACACATAGCAGCCGAATTCCACATTAATCAATTGTGCTTTTTTATGTACGAGGAGTTTTAATTGCCTCAATAATTTTGGATTCAGCACGGGCATGAATTCACAGATCACTTTTAATGGCAAATATAGTATCGTAAAACTCCAGTGAATCCTCTGTCCTGTCACTTAAGGTAATAGTGAACTTCAGGTAAAGACTGTCTCGTGGACACAGATGAGAGTGTTCCATTTTTGTTAGAGGCATAACAATGCATCGATTCGTTAATATTGATTCTTAATTTCACTACACAAACAGTGCTCGAAACCTATTCGTCCTTCTGCAACCCACGGTCACTGCTGTTTCCCCTCTGCGAAGGCATTGCAGCACAGGCATCAGAGTAATCCTGAACAGTGCCGGTGGGACGCACGTGGGCTGGTATTCTGAGAAATGCCGCAATGACGTACAGTCGTATACCGCCGCATTCTCACCACTGCATGTAGCAAATCGTGTGTGCAAGAGTCTGAGTGCGTGTTTTCTTTTTATCCTCATAGGTTCAATGGAAAGGGGTCACGTCATCCGTGCAGCCTCTGGAGGCGCGTGACTTTTCAACTAAACGTCAAAAACAAGAATCAACTCTTGAGTCGATTCAGGTCCCTGAATTGTGACAATTCACAGAACCATCAGTCAGCCAGTGTTTGGGAGTTTTCACAAATCTCTGCGTGATCCACCAACCCCTGCCTCCACAGTTCTGGATCACCACGGGTGCGCGCCCCACAGACACTGTGCGTCTACAGCGCGTGCATCTAGAGCACGTGCGCCGTGTCGATGCTCCGTACCTTCGGCTCCGTGTCCTCCTCTTCATCGTCTGGGTTGTAGGCCTCGGCACAAACTGTGAAAGACAGTGGATGTATTATGATTATATTATTATAATTATGCTTGTTTACTCAAGAATACCTGAGTCTCAAGACTCATTCATGAGAGTCTTGCCAAGGAACAAGTACAAGGCTTAATTTAAACAGATGCCAAATGAAGCAATGTAAAACAAATATACAAGTTAGAGACATCATATCATATTGAGTGTTAAAACAGCACGCTTGGAATTACACTTAAGAGACAGAAAAATGGACACAGGGATCGGAGAACCGTCACACGGTAGAGATATAATATTAACTATTAATAAAAGTGGAACGGGCAGGACCTGTCGCTAGAGTGGATGATGGCTGGTGGTTTGTTCATGTCCCAAGGTGGTGTTATCGGCACACGATTGCCACTTCCACCAGACACTCCGATAACATTTGTAAAGAGCTGGCCACATGAGAGAATCAGCAAATTGTATCGCAGACTTTCAAATAACAAGTGCATAAATGTTTCTTTTTTAATTTTTTGGACGTAACACTTTGAATGTGAAGTTGTGAACCGCCAAGATACTGAGCAAATTTATTTTGGGTTTTTTCTCTCAATAATGTATAACAATATTCCAAATATGCTTTTGGAGAGATGTCAAAATGATATTTTGTATAATTTTGACTCTTTCCTTTTTGGAACTAACATGTTGAATGTGACATTAAGAATCACCAACATTGATCAGGATTTAATTTTAACTTTTTTGTCTTTATCCAAATTATATTCCAACTGCGCTATCAACGGCATGTTGTAACACCCAAGAAATGTCCAATCGGAACGACTGTAACCAGCTTGCTAGAGAATGGCCCGATGATTTTGATATGGCAGAACTACTGCTAAGAATTGCTCAATATCCTTTTATCCACACTAGGGGAGCTGCAGCTCCCAACATGCCCTGCTTCTAGACAGTACATTTATGCAAGGCAGTCAAAGCCAAATATTAAATTCTCCCAGTTAGTCTTTCCAATTTAAGTGAAAAATCTCATTGAATGTGATGGGATTTTTTTGTGCGGTCGTTACAAGTGACCGAAACATGGACTTAAAACTCAAGATATTCGATATAGCAGCCAGGAAAACCATCCATAAGAATTTTTTGGGGTTACGTGTTAAACAGGAAAACCATACTGAGTGCGTGGAAGAATCACGAACCTCTCCCCCCCCCCTTCCTACACTCAATGGCTGTATTCATTAGGCCCAATCACAGCACTGGAGCATCTAAGCTATAAGCTCAGAGACAAAGAAGAAGAATGCACATGTACATGGGGTCCATTCCAAAACCTTAGAACAGTCTTAAATACCTGAGCCCATAATGGCAATGACCTGGCCAACCCCCCTCCCTCCACCTCCACCCCAAAGAAAAATCCCTTCCTCCTCCCCCCATCCTGCTCTGATGAGTCTGGTGTGCCTGATAACGTTGATGCCCCTGGTAATACCATCGAGAATGTTAGGATGTTGCAATGTATGATGTGAGGGAGGATCTAAATAAAATGATATTTTTTTTAAACTCAACTATTCGACAATATATAGTCTTAAATTTATATGAATAAACATAAAAGGCATCCTTACGGTGGAGTATTCAAGATGTGTTTGAGGAGAGCAATGGCTGAAGTAAAGAATTAAAGCTTTCGTGACTGCATAAATTACTCATTGGTTTTTTCGGTAAAGTCACGTATGTAGAAATACCATAAAATTATGTAAAAAATCGCTTGTGTTGCGGTCGAAACGTCGTGATTGATTTATGTTAATATAATTTTATGGTATTTCTACATACGTGACTTTACCGAAAAAACCAATGAGTAATGGCAGAAGTGTTTAGTGTGCGCTCCACTATAAACCTGGTGACCTGAGTTCAAAACCTAGCCACGGCCATCATCAGTGGCATGGAATATCTAAATCAGTCAAGGGTTGTCCTCTTCATTCACCCAACCACACAGACCAGCATGGTGAAGTATGGTCACGCAAATCCCAGGATCGACACAGCATAGGGAGGCCTTCATACAGAAGTGGATTAGAAAAGGGTATGACAATTATTTTCGGAAAATGTACATAGTTTTCCAGTCCAGTAAAAACTATGTAAATTTAACAAAAATCTGTGACCTAATTTGCTCGTTCACAATTTAAATTTCTAATGCCATGATTATTCTATATATGTTGATTATTTATGATTCAATGAGCAGTGAGCATTAGAAAATGGAATTACATTTTGAGTGGATGTGTTGCTCTGAACCTCTCCCAAATGTCTAGAGCCAGTAGCAGCAAAAATAAAATATATATTTTAAAAACTCTATTAAATAATTCATAAAAGGGTTCTATTGCATTTCCTAGCAGAGAACAAAACATGAAAAGGGCAGGCAGCACAGCTGTTCATAAAAAAAATATATGAAAAGCAGAAACAAGTTATAGTAATAGGTTTTACCCTTGTAACTGGCACAAAAAACTGACACCTTTATTCAAGGCATCATGTCTGCAATAACCACAACACAAGCAGTCAAAATGCAAACAAAAAGACAACTCTGATAATGATATTGGCACTGTCCTTGAATTGGATTGGTCCACACCCGAGACGGCTTTCTTTAGAGCCTTGTCTCCACTGGTGTTGGACCAGAAGACGCCAAAAGGCGTACAACTCAAAAACAGCGCACTATCAGAGTACTCTGATCAGCACACTATCAGAGTTAAAAGGGTAAAACCTATTACTATATCTTGTTACTGGCAAAGGAGGTCTCATAAAGCAGAAACAAGGTAATAAGAAGCAGCCCAAAACGTTTATGTTCACGGATAAAAACACATCTGCACCGCCACGCCATACCATCCAATGCAACAGATGTAGCAGTAATTCCTCTTTCGTATGGCGGTGTGTTGATCAGCAGTGTTAGTATGTATATATTTTGAACTTCTTTCGCACCGTACATAGCCAACCGTGCGAATCGGAGGTGCGGGGGAAGGACAACAAACTAAACACGAAAATAAGTTTTAAAGAAATCAGTTTTCAATCTAGATTTAGAAATGCATAGCTCCAGTGGCTTCCTAACATCGGAAGAGCGTTAAAGACGGCCGAAGAAACACATCTAAAAGCGTGCGATGCGGTGACCATCTTTGTTCATTCGTTATCATAAAATTGTCATCAATTTCAGTTTCACCGAATTCATGCATCACAGATTTGCCCATTACTTCCTCTCATCTATTTCATTCACCTCATATCCACCATTAGATTGATATGGACCGTTGTTAAGTATTTGTAAAGCGCCTTCATTAAGGCGATATATCAATTCCGTTAAAATAAGGTAAGGCTAGCCAAAGGCCGGGTTTCACTTGATAGCTAGGTGATGTTCTTTGACGAGATCAGCAAGGTATTGTGGTGAATTTGTGGCAAGCATTTTGTGTGTAATTAGTGCGACCTTATAATGTATTCATTCAGCAACCGGAAGCCAATACAGCTCAGCGAGTGAGTCAGTGGACGGCTTCAGGAGCGGCCCGGTGGATCTCTGAAACTCTGCTGCCGAGCAAATGATCTGAGCGATGGCCAGTTGCTTAACGAGTGGTCTGAGACCACTCGTTAAGCAAGGTCGTCTGTGACCAAATCACCTGGTATGCACCCGATCTCGTCACATTTTGGAAGCCGAGCAGATTTGAGGCTGGACAGTGCTTGGATGGGCGACCACCATTCCCACACGCACACAGGTCGTCTTAGGCTGCTGTGGCGCTATGTGGTGAGTGGTGCAGCAAAACCTATCGTTGTGCTGTACTTCATTAAGTCCCCACGTATATGCTCCTGCTTTCAATAAGCTGCCACTCCACCAGCATGAAGCGCAGCCAAATAACCCTCTGCGCAAGCGTGAAGTCAAGAAAGTAGTTCACATCTGCTCGATCAACATACAGCTGGCATCACGACTCGTGCAATATGTACCAGAGCTGGGCTCTCAAGTTATATGTCGAATCGACGCCTCTGTCGATCTTTGGTTTTGATACTGAACAAAATGAATGACACGAAAATAGTTGGGAGTAAAACATGTCTCAGCTCTGTTCCCACAAGTGCCACTGGACTGGAGGTGATGGGGCAGAGCTTGGTGACATGGCCAGCATCATCAGCCAGGTCACGCTGGGTTCACAGTAGATTATAATTTTTTGTTAATTATTCGACTCAACGTACCTGTCCTAGAATACATACAACGGTGCTGCACGACGGAACATACTTCATCTGTATTGTTTGCAACCCACCACCACACCACAAAGGAGAGAATTACATGAGCACGAATCAGTGAGCCGATCATTATCATTATTCACGACTAAGCGCATTTCCTAGCTCGAGACAAGTGAGATTTATTTATATTGCACAGACGAAAACACTTTAATTTATGTACACGCCGTGGTCTGCATGTATTCATGAGGGTACGAGCAACGGCAGCAGTAGCCAGGATGTCCATGCACAACACACCAAAACAATGTCCAAGAATGCCACAAACTAAAGATTTGTTTTTTTCCCCCACATAAGCTATTACTGAAGTTGTAAATCTGCGTTAAGGCACGATGTAACTGTTATGCAAACATTTAAGTGCGTTCTCTTGGCTACAGGGGAAATCCAACAGCCAAAAGAAAAGCGTGCAACGACAGAAAGTCATTCGAATACGTAGGCAACAAGATTAATTTAACAGCAGAACATAATAGAAATCCGAGAATTCCTTCAGTGCTAAGATGACATCGGCACTGCTTGCACATACTCCGTGTGAGCTAAAGCATGGACCACATACACAACCCCTTTTGCACTTCCCAACCGAGCCGTGCCCGGGCTGAACCGAGCCAAACTGGCTTGGCTTTAAAAGCACGGGTTGTTTTTCAACTGCACAAGCCGAGCCGTGCCGCTGCATGACGGGCAACGTGTTATATCAAGACATAAGTTGATGATATGATGACGAGAACACATAATATGCTCGTGCAAAAGACAAAGATCTCCGGTATACCCTTAACAGACTTTTAGGGTAAGTGCTGTTCATGAGCACTTACGAAGGAGGGCACAGCACACGAGGGAGTGGGTGGTCAGCACCAAGAACGGCCGCCTTTGTCTCCCGAGTGGCGGTGTTTACACATCACACCAGGTACTCATTTGAGGCTGAAATGACCTAGGGCAGGCCAAGAACCTGAGTGGGAATCAAACTTGAGTCGCTGGTTGCGTAGTGCAGTGCGTTAACCACTGACCCACCACTAGCCACATATGCTCGCACACAAAATACAAAGACATGCACACAGATATACAGGCTTACACTCCCGTAAAGCGGAATCGTCGATGCTGCCAAGGATTTGCCGGACACCACCGTATTAATTTTATTCAGGTATGATGACGTCACACATACATTACACATGAACCTCATGGCGGTACCCCGGGGTACCACAGTAACCCCGGCTCTCGCATAATGTCCGCGATGCGGCAATCGACTCACCTCGACGAGCTGTACACGTTGCACTATTCAAAGTTGAATTTTTCGATAACGGATTTTTTATGCTAATTTTTGGCGTTTCGACATCGCGGAGTAGCACTGATTTCGGATTTATTGGTACCCCAGTCGCGGAGTTAAGTACACCCCTGGAAAATATAGAGTGCAGAAATAAAATATTTAATTGCCTCGGCCATTCTGTAATATTTGGTACCCCGGGTTACCGCCATAAGGATCATATGTCACTAGTACCAACCCCAGCTAGGATTTAGCTCCAAGCCAGGTTCAGATGTTTTGATGTTTTGTGAGGCCTGCATAGAAACACTCGTTCCAGATTGGCTCCATAATTAGCAAAACGAAAACCACCCATACCATGCTGGCTTGTTCAAAAGGGGCATGGTGACCGACATACCTAACAATATCTGAAATGCTGTCAGCTGTGACAGACCAAGCAGAATTGGTTTAGTTACAACGATGCCTTTTTGTCCCACCACCTACATGAAAAATCCCATCTTTCCAGTTGGTGACCATCACAAGGCCGAAATGCAACTAAATTCTGACCTCACGCCTCCATCTGCGCAACATCTTGACACAACTGCTATTTCTCTACTCCAGCTGCTGCCGAGACCCTTCGCCACATCCTGACTCGACTACAATATTCCCTCATTATTCACGAATTCTCTGTCCGCGATTTTTGCTGTCCGCGTATCGCATCTGGAACTCCACAACTGCATCGAAGGAGATAAGAGAGAAAGAAAGCGATGGTAGATAAAGTGATGAGAGAGAATGTGTTGTGAGAAAGTGATGAGATAAAGCGATGAGATAAAGTGATGATGCACAATATCATCATAATTTAAGGCAAGTAAATGTATAAACCATTATTAAATTATTTAATATTATCTACTTTATTTACTTGTTGTTTATTATAACTACTTTTTGTTTATTATAACTACTTTTTGTTTATTTTAACCAATTTTTTGCAATAATTTTCGGGTGTTTAACATCTTATTGATGTATTTATTTAAAAAAGATAAGTTATCGAAGGCCAATATCATTATCTGTGAAATATGCTATTCCTCGAGCATCTATGGAAGATATCCGTTGCGATTAACGAGGAACTACTGTAATGCAAACTCCATATTCAACAATTCCTCCACCGACTCCCAATCCAACCCTGGGATCAATTTCAACATCACACTCTTCTTACCATCTTCCAAGGTCCGCCATGGACTTGCCCCCAATGCCCTCCCTCTCATATCACTCTACTCCCCACCATGCACTCGTCATTCTAGCAAGAGGTTTCCTATCTAAGCCACCGGGGCAATCGTCACACAATATTCACTCATTCTTCTCTGCTGCACCAATAACCTGGAAATCCCTTCTCCCGCCATCCGTGCTGTTGACTCCCTGCTCCTGCACAAGTCCAGGCTCAGGCCTTTCCTCTTCTCCTCTGCCTATGACTGTCCCTGTCTCGCGTCTCTCTCCCTCTAAAACACGCACACCCCACCGTTTCTCTACCAGCATCTTGAGATGCTGTCGCAATTGGAATGCAATGTAAATGCAAATGTTATCGCATTGTATTAAACACAATGCGTTCAGAACAATAATAAGCAGTGGGTCCCCAAGTGCTCGTTGTGTTTCTGCGGGACAGCCGAGCCAACAGAATTGAACGGCCTTGTTTATTTAGTCTGTCTAAACAGCTAATCCTTCAGCTCCACAAGGTGCCATTCCATGCTATCTGCTTCTCCGCAGCGTGCGCACAACTTCCGGACAAATACGTGCTGCTTTTAGAAGGAAAGAGCAATCAAGGTACAAAAAATAAACGTGCCAGTGTGCAACAGGCGTAAAACGTCACGTAATTTTGCCAATTAAAATAAAACTCTATATGCTCGTCATTCACATGTCGAATCGTGTTTAAGAATCGACCATTTACAATTTATGTGCACCGTGTTCAAATTTCCACCGGGTCAAACGTCTCTCTGCATAGTCTACAAAAACTAGACAATTGGTGTCTGATATACACCGGTTCTAGAATCCGACTGACAATTGTTGTCAATCATACCAAAAAAAATATATCCTAATTCCAGCTTGCTTGAGTGGTTGCAGAGGCCTCTAAAGTGGATATCATTCTCTAGCCCCATTACCTCAGCGAGCACTTTGTATACAATCATCGGAGGCTAATGGGTCTGTAATTCTTAAAGTCAGTTTTGTCTCCTCGTATTCAACAGAAGAATGATTGAGCCATCACGCCATGGTTGAGTGGGGGGGCTAGTGTAAAAAAAAAATGTTAAAATACCCGCTAATTTCACTTTAACAGCTGGTCACACTTATTTTACGATGTTTCACACTTTTACCACGTGATCCAAGAGATTTCCAATTTTTTTAAAGTGACATCTTGAAACCTCTTCCTCCTCTTCTCATGGTTTAATTCCTGGGACGTACGATGTTCTTTTTCTATAAAAAATCTATGTAAACATAATTTTCTATCACGTGTTATGGTTCTATCTTTCTCCCTAAGAGCGACTGTGACTGATTGGCCAATCATTGACCTTCTTTGCAATTTTCATGCTCCCATTGCTTGTTTTGCCATCTTAAATAATTCCTAGTTGTGCCCGCTGATATCTTTCTCATTCGTTTACAAAAAGGTTTATCTTTTTGGTTGGCATATTCATCACTTTTAATACACCTCCTAGCGTCTTCATCATCAAGTCTCTGGTGGTTTTGAATAAGTTGTGTTTTGTTTTACCGTGCCCTTCACTTTCAGTCGACCGTCATGTCTATAAACTCAAGAGGGTAAGCCTTCACATGGCCCACTCTGTGACGTGAGAGATTACCACCAATGCCCCCATCAAACTGGCGACCAAAAATCAATCAACGGACTCCCGGTTCTCCAGTGCAAACAATCGACTAGAAATTCAACGTCGTCAATAATCACTGTGTGGCCTCAAAAGGGAAATATAAACATATACAGTATAATAGGCGACGTTTGGTGGCAATGCCTCTTCTTCATAGCAAAATACAATCGGTGAAGTTTCAAGCAACGAGCAATGGCCAAAAACGTCCTTTTAAAGCAGCCATAATGACGATTGTGCCGAGTTTTGTTGTTATTTTTGCTTGCACACCACCGCCAATGTAGTGTCACAAAAATGTGTCCATGACGATGCTAGTTGTTTCATTATTTCAAGTAGTGACATGGATTTAATCATTTTTGCCTCTATGAGCATTAGAATCTGTTGCTTTAAGACAGGGTGAAAATGATGACCTGAACTAGACTGTCTTTTTCTGTATGGATTTAGCTTTGTCACCTGTGGCTATAGTGAGGTGTGACTTGCACTGGCGCCAGCACGTGATCCAAAACACTACCTTGCGCTTGACTGTTTATGTCAAGTCAATTCTCTTTTTTTATTCAACACAGCCGTTTGTAACCGAAGTGTGGTTTTCCATGCGTGGTTGAGGATTTATACTCTCGACAAAGGGCAGTGCAAACATGAATACTGCTGGGTGGACAGGGGCATGGATATACAAGAAACTTGCACCATTGTTAAAACTACTAGTGCAGAGAACGAGCTATAGATTTGCTGGAAATTTCCAATCCGTAGCTCGATCTCCGACGCCGGAGACCGTGCTTATAGATCGCAGGTCCAGTGCGCTAACCACACTCGTCAGCCCGCAACTGAATGCCGTCTACAGAATGCGTTGAGCGTGGCGAGTGTTAGGCGTGGAGTTTCGGTCGCACCGTGAGCACATTGTAGGCGAGTGGTGACAAGCGGACGGTCGATCGGGAGAAACCACATGCCCCCTCTTGGGTGGACACTTTGGCGCCCAGTTTGGATGAGTTAGCGTTGTTCACAGTTTTTACTAGGAGCTTGGCTCACGGCCCAAAAATAGGGGCCCACGGACTCACCCACTCCCTCCCCCCCACCGCCCCCTTTGCCCCCCACCACTTCAGCAGAACGCGTGACGGCCAGGAAATTAGATTTCTCCTTGGTGCAGCACACGGGGCGGCGGAAACACGATGAGAACAGGGGATGAGGAGGGGCAGGGCGGCCTTCAAGCGAGGCCGCCCAGTTGAATCACCGGGCGTTTACAAGGTCGTGGCGAGACGGAGCGTTCTGTGCGTGGCCTTGTTGGGGATTTTCACTGGCGCCATTCCGGCCCAGTTAACCGCTAATGCGCAACATTGCCGTGACAGGGTTTTATGAGGACTACATATAAAATTTTGATTATAAGCTTTCGTGACTGCAGTTATTCATATTCTTGGTTCTTTATTATTTTATTGTTTCCCTTCAACGTGACTTTACCGAAAGAACCAAGAATATAAGGACTACGTATGTTTGCGATTACCTTTTCACATGTATCATTGTTTGTTTACACAAGGGTGATATAGTCAACTTATGTCTGTTTGTTTAATATTCAATGTTTCTATAGCTTAGTTTTGTCATTTGCATTGTGTTAAATCTGGAGGTAATCTGCCAAAGTCGATTTGCACTGCTGGAATTTAACCTTTAGCTTTGATTTGACATTGATTTATGGTTTATGAAATATTTTCTGTTCCTTATGTAATAGTGTCTTTTTTTTGCGCTGATGTCAATTTACTTCATTGCTGTACTTTATTTTATTTCTTTTCCTTTTGCCATTTTAATTTCCCAGGTCACTCTATCAATTGAAACTTATCCTGATATCTTGAGCTCTCACCTTATTAAACAGAATAAACTTGGAACGACACTTGTACAAGCTACTGCTATCTGCCCTAAACCAATATTAACCCTCTATTGAAAATGGAGAAAAATTTGTCAAGACAGAAGGGTGCATGCATACATGCAGGCTCAAAACAAAGACGAGCAGTGATGACAAAAGCAACAGGTGATTTCTAGACAGCAAAAGGCACAATTGTGACCACCGGATCGATCCTCACATCGTGCCCTGCATGATTCGTGACATCAGCACACAACCTTGTTTCGGACCACCAGCTCAACAGAGTCAAACTTGTGTCAAATTCACTTTAGATAGCAGCAGGATAATGAGAACACTAAAACTAGTTTCATCCCTGTTAGGAATAATAAGTACACAAAAGCCATTTGGACATGTGTACCGGACAATGAAGGATGCAGTTGAGTAACTTTCCGTTGTATAAAAAAAATAAGGCCCTTCTGTTTCTCGAGACAAAACTCTGCCCTGAAGGTAACCTACGCGACAGAGGCCATGAATGGGATGCGTCTTTCCTATCGTGGAGATCCTGGGATATCTCACGGCTGCTTCTGTCGCCAAGTGTGCCACGTGGGCCAGAAAGATATCATCCCAATGGGGCCTGGGCGAAGCTCGCAGGCTGCTGTCAATTCCGGGGCTCGGCTCACGAACCGGACTGCGAGGCTACTGAGTGGCCATTGGGATGCCGAACAAGCATCCTAGGCAAGAGCGACTTGTTGACTCAAGGGAACGGTAAGGCGACCGATATGGATATAATGATTTTAATGATTCGCGGATTGAAATTTCTTTTCATGTTCACGTTACATGCATTGAGTCGTGTGTGTGAGAATCAAATGTTGTTCGAGTGATATATCTTCATGATGGGTTAGTGCACTGTGCCCAGGACCGGTTAAGATATCACTCGCCACTGACGTTAGCCACCCTCTCAAAAACACATTGTTATATTTATAACATACAATCAATTAATACGGTACATTAACAATGATTTATTAACGTTACTCAAATGAAATCAAGGCTGTCGGACTGAGATGAGAGTAGGTTCAAATCGGGTCTCAGCCGCCCGTGTTTAAACTGGGATCAAAAGGGTAGCGAGTTGATGGTCTCAGCCCGGTCACCAGTGGCCGTCACCGGACTAGTAGCGCAGCGTGCTAACCACCTGGCGAGCCATCGAACAAAGACGGTCACCGCAGCGCGTGCTTTCAGATGTGCTTCTGCGGCCGTCTGCAATGCTCTTTCTTCCGATATTAGGACACCGCTGGAGCTATGCACTTTTAAATCTAGATTTAAAATGATTTCCTTAGGACTGATTTTTGCGTTTAGTTTGTTCTTTCTTTCCCCGCACCTCCGATCAGCACGGTTGGCTATGTACGGCGCGAAAGAAGTTCAACGTACGAACAAACGTACCGCGCTGCCACTCCACCCCACCGTTCACCAACGTCCCATCGTCCACCCCTTTCAGTAATTTAATTCACTGTGGGAGCCGCTTTTACTGGAGAGCAGCACGCGGGGAATGTAAAATGTTTCTCGAAGAGCTGGGCTGTAAGGGAGGGGGACACGAGGGATTAGACAGGAGGGCTGCAGTCCGTTCCCATCCCACACAGTCTTGTAAATTATCCGGGGAGAGGCCCGCGCACAGTGAAACCACAACAACCCACAAAAAAACACTCCCTCTTACCCACTCGTTTGTTTTACTTATTAATTTCCATTATTGTTTTAACTCGGTGTAACGTAGTCAAACCCAGTGCCAATCCACCGCTGGATGGACTGTCCACGCCAAGGTTGCTAGGTAATAATAGGGTTTTTTCCCCTTTTTTCTGGCAACAAAACTGAAACCTTTTTACGAGGATTCATGTCTGCATTAACCACAGTACCTGCAGTCAAAATGCAAACAAAAACATACTATGATAATATATGCATTGTCCTTGAAACTGATTGGTCCACACCAAGGGACTGCTTTCTGTTGAGCCTCGACCCAATTGGTGCTCGACCAGAGGATGTCAAAAGGCGTACAGCTCAAAGACAATGCACTATAAAAGTAATGAGGGCTTGGGGTGAGCATCTACATCATTAGACCTCCTTTGCCAGTACCAAAATGTAATAATACGGTTTTTCCCCTTTTTTCTGGCAACAAAACTGAAACCATTTTACGTGGACTCATGTCTGCATTAACAACAATACCTGCAGTCAAAATGCAAGTAAAAGACATACTATGATAATATATGTGTAGTGGTCGACTTCACGCGGACAACTTTATGCTTTTCTCCGACACCACTTTCATTACAACTCTCTACATTACGTCTATAACTTCACAGTTCCTGTTTGCCGCAGCTCGCTCGCCGCGTTCCGCCCATCTCGCTCGCTTCCTCCCCTGTCTCCCACTGTCTCTCTCCGTCGCTCGCTGTCTCTGTCCCTCTCCCCGTCACTCGCTGTCCGTCTCTCCCCATCGCTCGCTGTCTCTGTCTCTCTCCCACTCTGCATCCGTCTCTCTCCGTCTCTCACTCTGTCTCTCTCTGTCTCACTCCATCTATCTCTCCCTGTCTCTCTCTGTACCCTCTCCGTATCTATGTCTCTCTGTCTCCCTCTGTCTCACTCTGTCTCTCTATGTCTCACTCTGTTTACCTCTCCCTGTCTCTCTCCGTACCCTCTCTGTATCTATGTCTCTCTCTGTCTCCCTCTGTCTCCCTCTGTCTCCCTCTGTCTCACTATGTCTCACTATGTCTCTGCTTCTCTCTCACTCTCAGTCGCTCCTTGTCTCTGCTTGTCTCTATCCCTCTCAGTCACTCCTTGTCTCTGCTTGTCTCTGCTCCACTGCTAGCTGTTACGTCTCCTATGTCTTCTCCCCGTTTCTCTCACGCCTGCGTCGTTCAAGTCCCAACCACAACTCCCCCGTTCTTCCCGTCTCCCGAATATATCCCCGTCCTCATTACCAACCAATTAATTAGGCCGCGTGCCACCGACGCCCCGCGCCCCCCGCACCCGTTACTTGTCCCCTCTATTCCCAGACATCCCGGCGCCACTCCGCCCTTGACAACAACCCCAGCCAATCACAGCCGTACATCTCTCTCCAGCTTAATTGGTCCGTCATTACTGCACAGTTTCCCGCCTCCACACCTGGCCGGCCCGACGTAACCCCACTGTCCATAACTCGCGCGTCTTTACCATTCCCCCCCTGTATGCGCGTGTTAATCCACTACATATGCATTGTCCTTGAAACTGATTGGTCCACACCAAGGAACGGCTTCCTTTTGAGCCTCGACCCAATTGGTGCTCGACCAGAGGACGCCAAAAGGCGTACAGCTCAAAGACAATGCACTATCAAAGTAATGAGGGCTCGGAGTGAGCATCTACATCATTAGACCTCCTTTGCCAGTACCAAAATGTAATAATAGGGTTTTTTACCCTTTTTTCTGGCAACAAAAGGTTTTCAGTTTAAATCAACATAGTATGTTTTTTTTTGCATTTTGACTGCAGGTATTGTGGTTAATGCAGACATGAATCCTCGTAAAAAGGTTTCAGTTTCGTTGCCAGAAAAAAGGAGAAAAAACCCCTATTATTACATTTTGGTACTGGCAAAGGAGCTCTAATGATGAAGGTTGCTAGGGTTATTACAGTCTAATTTATAGAAGATGCTTATTGTTGTTTTTTTGTCGAGTTTGCATCCATGAATAAATCAGCGATTCTCACACGCGCGATTCACTTCATCGCCGTGAACGCGAGAACCGATTTTAATAAGGGGAATCCTTCCAAGCCTGGTAATTTGAAGCAATATGATGGGCACAGCTTAACCACAGCTCAGGAAATTAGGGTCTGCTCTCACGCACAGAACTTTAAGATTACACGTACATACAGCCCTGCCGATCTACCGCTGGATGAAGATCTCTCCGCACCATACGGATGATGGGAGTTAAATGACCATGCTCGCTGGTCAGTGCAAGTTGGTGAAAGTGAGGGCAGCATAGATTTGGGAGCACCGAAGTAGATTACAACAATGCCTTTGGCGACATTGCCCTCCGCTACCATTGGCACGCATCAGTCGACAGCAACCTATTTGTGCACGGCAGTCACCCATCCGCAACCAGTACGCAGGCTCAAACCTGCTGAGCTCTTCCGATTCTAAAGTTTTTCAATGCATCATGTATCATGAGATTCAGAATCAACGTGAATCAGTGCATCATTAAACCCCTTGCTAACTGCATTCTTTTCTTTCCCAGTGGTTTGGAACAATGTTTGTGTTTCAGAAAATATCGGGCCCTCTGAGATTCAGTCGCAGGCGTAACTTGGCCTGTCATAGACAAAATTAATATCTCAAGTTAATGCTGCTCCCAATAAAAGAAAGCTTTTGATGTGGTTTAAGAAAACATTCATTCTCCTAACCACAGATATAACAATTATGGTGTATGGGTATAAACGACACTGTGAAGTGTGGAGAAAAGCCACCTTGTACACCGCCAGACTTTGACAGGACCCTAATTAATGCCTCCGTGTTAACATTTGCTTTAATAACTGCCACGTATAAAAATAACTTTAAATATCGAACATTTGTGCTAATTGCAAACTAGTGGCATAGTTTTACGCAATTTACATTAAAATGTGTCGTTTATTTTTCCCTCTTTCTTATAAAACCCCCAGAATGTTTTTCCTAATAGTTTAAACGATGTAACGAGTCATCAATAAGTGTTGATTATTAACGCTTCAAATGAGTAGAAGCATGAGCTTAAAAATCAATATTGAATCAATGCATCATTAAACCTCGAAGACTAAGAAAACTATTTCTGCTGGCGATGAATTCACTGCTACGTTTAATAATGAAATCGACTCTTGAATGGAATCGCGACAATCCATCGTCGAGTGGAGGTCAAGATTTGTGAACACTCCGAGCATTACTGTACATGTAATGGCGCTTTTGTCTGTCCACTGCTGGATAAGGGCCTCCCCATGACGTGCAGGTCCACGTGTGGGAGAGGGGTCATCTCACCATCCTTCACCGCAGCTCGGTGAAGGATGGAGGAGCACAGACGCACAGTCACCCACCGTCTCAGTGAACAGAAGTTCAAGTGAACAGATGATAGGGACATAACCATTTAACGATTCGCTGACTGACATTGATACAATTTTCTGCCTATGCATAGTAGTACCAAAATGGATTTTGGTCATCTGACCTCTGCTGCCCACAACGTAGCCCATAGTTGTCACTGTACCGATTTTTGCTGCTGTAATAGGACTATTGCAAGTTCAAATGTAATTAATTCATTGGAGGGGGCTGAGCCGGCTCAGGGCTGTGATGCCCCTTTGAGCACCGAGCCAGGTATTGCTGAGATCCTATGTCTGGATCCCAGACTCTCTCCTGAGATTAGGCAAGGCTTCTCATGCGTAGCATGACGCATGCATTACCAATTCACCCTCTCCAAACCTCTGATTCAATGAAATACCACAATTCAAATTACAAACCAATTTGAAAATAAATATCTATTGCAGTGTTTGTTCCATCCGTCCCATTTATATTATCTAGTTTTTATCTTCATTGTTAGACTTGATTACCCTAGAAAACCATCACCGAGCATTTCGACTCTCTTTCAGGAGGATCCTGCAACTCCTTTTGAAACATCGGAATCAGAATCTGCATTTATCCTGGAGAAATCCAATGAGCTATGAAGCTCTTTTTTTACAGATGTCAAGTAGGGGCGGGTTAGAATAAAGAATAAACCTCTAGATATAAGGGGGTGACATTGCTAGGTGTAATACCAATTTAGTAATTTCCACGTGTTTTTTTTTTTGTACTGGGATGTTCGCCCAATACCAGTTACATTGACTATATATTAGTTAAGGAGGGAAGGGAAGCAGAGAACTCGGAGGAAACTCAAGCAAAACAGAGGGAGAAGATACAAACTCTGCACAGAAACGTGCTTGAGTGAGGATTCAAACCCAGGCCCTTCTTGCTGTGAGACAAGTGTTACCACTACGCGACTGTATCACTTGCAGTGTCTGTCCTGTTGCGATGGCAATGTTTGCTTCATTTATATACTTTCTACTTGGCCTATCTCGTCTCTACTGGAGTGGTGGTACATTGGTTAGCACACTGTACTAATTAACCCAGCCACCCAACTTCAATTCCCGTCCACAAGTAACACAATTTACAAGTGATATCATAATCGGTGCGCAGCCTCCCCTAGGTCAACTCGGTGTTACATGAGTACCTGGTGCGGTGTGTATATATCAGCACTGGGTAGACCAAGGTGGCCGAACGTGCATGGCTCTGGCCACAACCATCCCCGTCGTGCGCAGTGCCACCCTTACTCTTTGGTTCTATTCGGTAAAGTCACGTAAAAAAACAACAAACAAAAAAATAAAAAAAATCATGACGTTTCGGCCACAACACAAGTGGCCTTCATCAGGCGAAGGGAGCAGACTGTCTAGAGGACAGCGTTGGAGTGAGTGTTGTATTTTACGTGACTTTACCGAATAGAACCAAAGACTATGGATCCTTGCAGTCACGAAAGCTTTACATCTAGAAGTGTCACCCTTCGTTGTCGGTGCCCTCTGGCAGAGCACTGGCCCCAAAAGCCTTTGACTTTGTGTGTTTTTTCTTCACATTTGCACTCTCTGTGCATGTTAATATCCTTAGTCTCATCCACTCTATCATGATCTATTTCAGTTTTATCCTAAAAGGGAAAAAAATTATGCATATAACGTTATCGATTCTCAGGCATAATTTCAGGGCTACTTTTGACGCAGTTATCTGGCCTGACCACTTGAATGTGAAATTGTAGTTGTTGCTCTGCATCTACATCAGCCATACGAGAGAAGTGGTGCTTGTATCAAAAGTCAAAAAAATTACTGTAATGTCGAAGAATGTAACCGTCAATACCTGGTGGTAAGGTTGATTTAACAACACGCAACTATGCGCACTGTAGAGTACAAAACCTCTCAGCCTTGTGCAATGCTGTACATCTTTGTGTGTTGTAAAATGTTTGTTTTATGGCTGGTACTAGTCCTCCTGTCGGGATGGCTTTCTCATCATTTACAGATTTGCGTCTCAGGTTGACGGCGACTGGCGTGGGGGAAGGGGAATAGCAGATCGTATACATTTTGTTTTGCACCTACTGCATAAAGGATTAGCCCTGCATTGACAATTGATTTGGCAGAGAGCCAGAAATGCAAACTGCTTGCTCAGCTGCACAGCTGAAGGACGGTGGAGGTTGTGTTGAGATAGATCCTTCTCACCCACCCCTTCCCCGCCACCAACCTTCCCACCAATGTTTTCCGAACTATGCTATCAGCATCGCAGGGAAGTGCAAGCCCCCTCGCGCTGGGAGAATAGCCCACAGATGTAGATATTGCAGAGCTACCTCTGAGATCCCCTTTAAGTGACCTCTGATCCACACGGTAAGGGGCAGCGCTTCCCCACCCCCAAGAGTAGTGTTTGCCACGTGACAGACAAACCAATATTTAAATTCTCAAAGCTCGAATTTGGCCCAATTACGTGCAGATTTAACCACATTTTACATACTTATTTTGTGGGCTATCATTGGTGACTGGGTTGAGACCACTGACTTACTACACCTTAGAATCTAGTTTAATAGCAGACAGCTGCATGCATGAGAACTCAGGATCTCAGCGATAATGGCTCAGAACTTTCACCTCTAGAGTCACCCGGTCACCTTCTGATAAGAAAGATCCCTTAAGGATGTCAGGCGAATGCTTGAAGAGTGGAGCTGACCACAATTGCAATGTGCGGCTCTGCTGATATTATGACATCTGTCGCTTTTGGCAATTTCGAAAGTTATTTTATGCTATTTAATTTTACAACCCTTTGTCAATTCACAGGGAGCATGAAGGTTTTCCCAAGCTGTGTCGATCACGGGAGCTGTTTGACCACACTGAATCATGTGGGTCAGTGGAGAAGTGGATAGCACACTGTGCTATAAACCCAGCCACATGAGTACAATTCTTGGCTGTGGAAAACATCAGTGGCGAATTATAGCTTCACCAGTCCTATACCACACAGCCCTCATCCTTCCTGAACCAGCGCTAGAGTGAAGAATGGTTTGTCAACTTCAGTGACCAACACAGCATGGGCAGGCCTTCATCCAACAGAGGATTCACAAAGGACTGTATATTATTCATCACGACCACCATTAGGATCCTTGAAGAATAAATAATTAATACCATAATCATCATTATCACGTATGTTCAATCAACTGCTGGATGGAGAGCTCCCCAAGATGTCATCTCTCACGGTCTTGCGATGCAGAGATCCGTCCAACACCTGCACATGAGCTGATTTCACTGCTTCGCCCCCACAGTGGATGTCCCCTCTAGCATATTCCCTCCTTTGGCTGCAATATTAATTTAAACCATTACAAGGAGAGAACACATTGCTCAGCAACGGAAAATAAGTGACAGCTGACATTTTCATAATCATCTGCCAATCCTGTACTCGGAAATAAAAGTAACTAGATTTTTTTTAGGCCTAAAATGTCAAGATAATACGTATTGTTAGTTTTTTTTTATATTCTCTAGGATTTAAAGGATATTCCATTGAAGAAATGACATTAATAGGAGCACAAACTGAAGGCTAGCAATTTTAAATGAACCGCGTCAGTCTTCTGTATTAGTCACTCCACCTCTTCGGTATCGCTATCCATTATTATCATGTCTTCCAAACTTCTTCTGAAATATAAATTCAACTCGATATATTTATTTATTGCACGGAAAACACGGTCTAGCCAGTTATCCAGATGGTTTCGGGGGCTACGGCCCGTAACGACTAACAATAAAACTTTTGATGGAGTGGTGAGGAGCCCAGCTCCTCACCAAGCAAGCAAAATGGAAGCATGGATTATTTTAACGGCAGTGTGACAACTCAACCCAAGCCTACGTAAAACTGTGTTTAGCCAAGCTTTTAGTTTTGTTTTAACGTTGCTGCCTTACCACAACAGCCGACCGCAGAGGTTAAAGAGAGAGGGGGAAATAGAGTAGGGGGGAAAGGTCCGTTGGGAGGGGGGGGGGGGTCAGCCCTAGGTGGGCCGCAGGCTCACAAAGCGTGGAAACGCAGGCCCTGAGCCCCGCTGCCGGTTCTGGGGTCATTCCTGGGGGCAGACTGAGCATGGCCCCATGTGATAATGGACACGAGGCCTTGTAGAGGACTCTGCACAAGGGCCCAAATGGATTATCTCAGCACACAGTGGGTTCATTAGGGAAGAAACCCAGAGGCAGCAGAGCGTGGAGTAAGTAATTAAGCCACCGTGCTGGCAGAACGGGCACGGTCTGCAACATTGCGGGAGCAAAACCGGTATGTGAAAGTTTATTGCAACCCAGGAAAAAAAACAACCCACGCACACAATATTAAATATATTAAACCTAGCTGAGAGAATGTGATAAATATAACCAGTGGTGTTATAATACAGACACAAATGTTGTTTCTGAATGAGGTCTCACCTGACCATAGGCGGTTAAATAGATCAATGGTAAAAGCATGAAATAAGACATATTTAATTCTACCAGGCAATTCCTGTGATCTAGCACTTGAAGACTAGGATTGATGCATCACGTAGATATTTGTGAAACAAACAATTCCACTGGGTTGCGAGGTAGCCAGGAGATAGTGGCACGGCAAGCGGGTTTCGTGAACCCGTCTGTGTGGACCTTTGAGTGCTATCCCCTTTGTATGTGCAGTGGGTCGCATCTGGATTTCTGGTTTCCTCCCACATGCAAAGTTAATGTTAAAAAGGAATAATTCCAATTCAGCATTCTCCTGAAATAAAGATGAGCAACACTCCGGAAGGGTTTCTGAAGAAATTAATTACTATTATGATTCATAAATGGGTTTTTTTTGGGGGTTAGGTCGTTCAAATAATGTGTGTAGTAACCCGCACCTCCACCCGACACAGCCAATTAATAAAAGTGTCACGATAAACCAACGTGCCACATTCATCACTGCTTCAGTAGCACCACCGGTGTGAGAGTAATCTCGCAATATTTAAATGGGTAACGACAATTAGTTGGAGAATATATCCAGCATCCTCAGGTTGCTAACTGGAGCTTAGGCCTTTTGAGATCTCAGATCTCGAGAGCAGTAAATGTGGCACTCGTGACACGTTTTTTTATTAATCGCCTATGTCAGGTGGGGGAGGGTTTACAACACATTATTTTTGTTTACACGAACCAACCCAAATATTTTTTTCAAGAATCATAAAATTTATCGTGAAAGCCTACGTATAAAATTGACTTCAAATATTATTCTTCATTCATATATTCACAAGTTGCACACCAATTAATCCATCTCCCTGTCATTCGCGTACAAAGCAGTGGCCGTGTGTTCTGCATTCATTTACATAACGAGGGCTTAACACGACGTCTCTGTCATTATTTGTAAAAAAAAAAAGCGGCCACCTCCTTCCTCCCTCGCTTCGCCGTCGTTGGACGAGCGGCTGCAGACAGCACAAGTATCCGGCGATCTGAATTAAAATTAACATCGCGTCTCCAAGACAACCGTGCGAGGATAATCCGTTACATTGGACCACGTCGAATTGGGCCTGTCCACTTTGCGCTGATACAAAACCGATGAGAGCTGCTCCTGTCGATATGATGTGTGGTTGCACAAACCACTAGAATTGTCAAAGATAAAGTGCAATTGTTAAAAAGGTACACTCATAATCATCATCAGCCATGTTTAATCCACCGCTGGGTGTCTCTCACGTTCCTGCAATGGAACAACCAATTTGGCTCTTGCATGTGATCTAATTTTATTGCTCCATCTCCACGGAAGCCATGCTCTCAGGCATATTCCCAACCTTTGGCTGCAACTCCGTTGCTAAGTCTCTGGTGACGTTGCCCTGCCAAAGTCAGCTTATTTTTCTGCAGAGTCAACATAACGTCCCAAACTTGTGTGTTCTCTAACGCATGGGTTCACTCTTCCCGTCTCTCAATGTAATTCCAAACACGTACCTCGCCATGCTTTCCTGCGTACATTTCACCTGCCAACGCAGGTATTACACATCGATTACAAGCTTTCATCTTTCAGCAGGTAAGTTGCTTTCCATTACTATGTTCAGTTTTCCCAAAAGTGCTCTCCAACCTTCATCCATCCACCTTTTCATTTAATCACATTGCCAGAAGGTGGTAGACCAAATTGTGGACTCCATCTGATCCATTTGTACGGGATAGAATGTTGCCTCCTTGCACGTGTGTGAGGTTTCTCCAAGTGTTCCGGTTTTCTCCCACATGTAAACACTCATTACTCTTTTTTTATTTAAAGCTTTCGTGACTGCAGGGATTCATATTCATGGTTCTTTCGGTAAAGTCACGTAGAAGGGAAACAATAAAATAATAAAAATATAAAACATTAAAATTCTCAAAACGTTGACTGCAACACAAGCAATCATCAGGTGTGAAAACCACAGCAAGAAAATTTGAAAAAAGTGGCGGTTTTTTAAACGTTAGCACCACGGAGAGCGATTTGGCAGTTATTCATATGGACGAGTCCATCTATGTTCGGAAAAGAGGAGGGGGGAGACGAAAATAATGGATGCGGTCTGAAAGCCACCGTAAACGTGAACAATCAATTAAGACCCGAAATGGTTTATCAAATCCTTCCAATGATTGCTAGCCAGAATCCATCTTCTCGGTTGAAATTGTCTCTGTGTTTGTATATGTGGATAGCTTCATGAACGAATCTCTCCTGGTAGCCAGATGGCTTGCAAAGAACCTCTGTCTTGGAGAAGTCAATGTCATGTGAGCCTACTGAATTATAACAGTGATCTGCCACGGCCGAGGTGTTGGTCTTACCGTGTTTTAGGTCTGCTTTGTGTTCACGAATGCGGTCCGAGACATGTCGTTTGGTTTCTCCAATGTAACTACTACCACAGAGGCAACTTAGTTTGCAGACGCCAGGGTACTGTATGTCCGGAATCACATCTTTTACAGACGGAACCAGATCACGGATTTTATGTAATGTGTTGAATCGGACCTGGATCTTGTGTTTATTCAAGATTTTGGAAATCTTTTTTGTGATCCCCGCAATATAAGGGTAAAGTGATGGTTTTGAAAGGCTCCCCAAGACGGTCCTTCTTCATGGTTGGAGTGATAGCTTTGCGGATTGTGTAGTCGGAGTAACCATTAGCCTTAAGAGCGTGGTGTACGTGCTTGAGTTCACTGACTGTGTTCCTGGTCAGATATGCATTGGGCTCTATGGTGCAGAGTCTTGATGAGAGAATTCTTCTGGGATGGATGGTGGTGGGAATCCGGTTTCAAGTAAGCATCCGTATGGGTAGCTTTCCTGTAGACAGAGTGGCTCATTGAACCATCAGGTCTCTTTTTTATTAGGACATCCAAAAAAGGTAGCTTGCCATCTTTTTCGACTTCCATGGTAAATCTGATGGCTGGGTGTATGGAATTGATGTGGTCGAGGAATTGGTCTAGAGCAGGCCAGCCAAGTGGCCAGATGACAAAAGTGTCATCAACGTACCTCTTCCATAAGGTTGGGCGCAGTGGCAGTCTGGATGGCGTCAGTCTCAAATTTCTCCATGAAAATGTTGGCTACAACCGGAGATAGGGGGGAGCCCATTGGGGTGCCCTCAGTTTGTTCATAGAAAGTTCCATTCCAAGTGAAGTATGTATTGGTTAAGCAGTGTCTCACCAGGGGGGGTACCTCAGTGTTTAGTCCTTGATGAACCAAGTCTTCAATGATTGCAATGGTGTCACGTACACGAACTTTGGTGAATAAGGAAACTACATCAAAACTGACAAGCAGGTCGTCTGGGGACAGGGAAATACCCGTGATTGTCGATACCAGGTGAGTAGAATTTTGTACCGCAGAGGTGGTTTTTCCAGTGAAAGGCCGCAGGATTTCAGACAGAAAACGAGCCAGTTTGTGGGTGGGGGAGTTGATAGTAGAGACGATGGGACAAAGGGGTGTATCTACTTTATGTATATTTGGTAAGCCGTATAATCTTGGTGGTCTGGAAGCAGAAGGTTTCAACGAGAACTGTTTAGTTTGATCAATTAATGTGGTTGAATCAGAAATGATTTCGTTGGTTTGTATGACGAGGCTGTTGATGGGATCTCTTTTTATTTTTGTATAGCTGCCATCGTTGAGTAATTCTTGAATTTTGTTGTTATATTCTATTTTATCCATGATGACAGTGGCATTGCTCTTGTCGGCTGAGAGGATGACAATGTCATCCCTCTTTTTTAATTTCTATAATTCCAAACGCTCATCTTTGCTGAGGTTGCTAGCTGGCATCTTAGCGTTTTTGAGGGTTGCAGCGATTTCAGATCTTGCTACGTCTGCAGCGATGTGACCCAGGCCCTTGAGAGCCACGTCTACTTGGGCAATTATATCATTAATTGGTATGTGATGGATGTCATCCTCGAACCCTGAGAAAATGCCGATGATTATGACTATATAGAGGACCAGAGCTCAGGGGGATATTTATCACTGGCAATGCCTGGCTGCTACCTGCCCGCAAGTCTGTGGTTCCTCGTGCCTCTGAGTCACTCTCTCTCTCTCTATGAAAGCGACTGAATGTGCGGTGCGTTAACAAAAGTTGAAATTATTACTGTTAATTTGATCGCGGTCAACCTTCAATAGTTGCCCTGGTTACACACACTCGGCTGCGTTTTCTAGCCCTATTCCTCCTACAGATTCCTTCAGCTGTTTAGAGAACTTATTTATTACCTTTGTTTGCTCATTTGAATCTTGAGCCCCATCACATGTACAGCAGAGAAAATGGGAGACATTTGAAGCAAACTGGACTTCATTCTCAAGGACAAAGCCCCAGGGACACTCTCCCGAAATCGGCCGAGACGAGGATCACAGAGGAGACGGAGTGTAAGGGATCGGCTCATGCGGAGACGCAAGACGGACTGTGGCGTGGCAGGACCATGTGGACATAGTGACAATGTGGGGAGACCTTCATACAGCAGTGGCTAGATCATGCCATGAGATAATGATTTAGCATTGAACAGAGATCGCCAGTTTAAAACAGTGCCCGTTTCTAAAACCTCCCCACATCTATCCACCCAGCAGTTTGAATGGGCATGCCACAGTCAATCAGCTGGCCACGTGTGGTGGGAAAATTGTGGGTAAACTACTCCCACCACTTCTGAGATATCTGGCCAGTGTGGAGAAAACGAGGCTGGGAGTACCCTCTGGTGAAGATCTCCAGAGCTTCCTCTAAGCCAGGGGTGGGGAACGTCCGGCCCGTGGGCTGTATGAGGCCCGCAAAATCATTTGGTCTGGCCCTGCCAAGGCAACCGTAGGCGGGACTCGAAATTCAATAAATCTAGGAGCAACCCTGGAAAAGCAGTTGCAAGTAGCAACATCATCAATACCAGCTAACATTACCATGCCTCACCAAAGAGAAGCAGTTCCAGCCATCACATTAGGGGTGAGTTAATTAAATGTTTGACCAAGTATAGCAGGATAATTTTTAAATTGATCATTTTGTATGGCCCGCGAATGATGTTATAAATATCCAAATGGCCCTTGGCAAGAAAAAAGGTTCCCCACCCCTGCTCTAAGCGAAAGCTCATTCCGGCAGCAGTGGCATGGACAAGCAATTGCAGGGCTGCACCTTGAATTTTTTTTACCTTCACCGCCGCGAAATGAGGGAAATGAGCGTGCTATCGGTTTGACGTACGGGTGGGTGTGAGAGATCACATGCGTCTGCATGGTGGGGTGGGAGTGAGAGGGCGCTGTGCTGCCACTGCGGAGGATAATTATTTTGGCGAGTGGGGAAGTTGCCGTAATTTGCCTTCTCGTCCGCTGGGGGGGGGGACAGATTCAATCAAAGCAGCGAATGGACGAAGAAACAAACGCACGCGCTTCTCCTCGGGCGCCCTGCGAAGCACGTATCCCAGCGACGCGTTGCGATCCCAATTTGCTTGCACGCAGACTACAGCGACGAATGCGATGTTAATAAAAAAAAATATTTAATTACTTGGGTGTCTTTGCCCCACCCACCGCCCTCCCCCCCGGTTTACTCTAATTGTACCCTCGGCACTTTGTCATGAGATGATTCATTTGATTTGGTACGGTTTTAGAACGGTGCGACCTCCCCTGCTGTGAGTTAGAGAGACGCAATTAAAAAAAATCCTGAAAAGCACGAGATATATTCACTATATAAAACATCCGTAAATTAGGAATGTTATCCCAAAGGTCAAGAGGCTATTGTGACCAATCCTTTTGCCAACACATTTGGTTGTTAACCATTTCCTATTTCGAGACCGCAAGTTGCAGGGTGGGTCCCGCTCACTGCTGAATCTCGGAATGAGCAAGCAGTTCAGCGTTCATTTTATTTAAAAACTAAACGAAAAAACTATATTTTTTACCAAGTAAGGCCCACTGAGCTCTATAACCTTTTTTAGAAGCGACCTGGGCAAAAATTATATCTCAATGAAGTGGCTTATCATGTGGAAATTTATAGCAGCCAAATACTCTAAAATGCATGTTTCTAAATGTGGAGGGAAAAACCGGAGGACCCTGGAGAAAAATCCACATGACCACGAGGAGAACATGCAAACTCCAAACATACAGGAGTGAGGCTGGGGATCGAACCCACGACCTCATATATACCAAGCGGGGTAGTTAACATCTCGCCACCATGGCGTCCCTAGAGAGGCATAGCGCAGTTGTTTTTAAATATATTGTACTCACTGCAGATAGTTGTAGCGACACGACCACACTCTATGATAGCTGGCGCCAAACTGTGCCACGCCCTCCCGCATAGTCTTGTGGGAGCCTCGGTACCATTAAAATTATTTTATGAAGTTATTTTACTTTTGTTTGTCTTCCAGTTCAGTTCCAATGACATACACGCACGTCATGGGAACGGGAAAGGGTTAATGCCTTCGTTCTGTCAGGTACTGTAGTTGTTGAAGGGTGAGCACTGAACATTGAAGGATCGTTCTGACAACCCACACAACCATCTTGCTTAAGGTCTTCTGGGTGCCACTCCACTGCCCAGCTCAGGAACCTGATCTTCTCCACCCTGCACACGTATCCCACCCATTGCCGCCTCCTATATTCCTAAGCTCCAAGTTTCTTACCCTATCCTCCTTCTGTCTTAATTCCTAGCACTGTCCACAGGCACCTTTATTCAAAGGCCACTAATCTATGCCAACGAGTTCAGGAAATCAGAGCATGTTGAGAAGCCACAGTAGCCAAGTGGAACCAGAACTGTCAGAATAAATTACTGCACGATGTATGACTATTCCCTTGTGAATATTTACTACCAGCACTGGCAAGCTACTTATACCAGTAGCAAAAAGCCAAAGCATTCATCAAAAACACTGTGGCCTTAAGAGAAAAAATATTGAAAAGGTGACATTTCAGGCAATTGCTCTTCATAGCATGAGCTGTGTACTACGAAGAAGGGCCATTTCCCAAAACATTGCCTATTATATATTTGTATTACCAGCAATACAGGCTTGTATTACATTGTCGCTTTTTCCCCCAGTGTCTCGGCGTGAACTAACTATTCCCCCTAACACGGTCATTCCGCATACTATTTGATATACCATTTCACTACGCACAGACTATTTTGTCCTTTGGACAGGTGCTCTCAACGACGGGAAGAAAAGTGTGGTGGCTTGTTTGACCAGCAATAGTGGGACACGGTGTTCATGGGACATATATTTACACTCTGCACAAGTAATAATCACGTTAAAAAAATCACAGCAGTGGCATGAAGAGATCTGGGTAGCCAATAAATATGCAGAACGCACATCGTCGTCGAAGAGAGCCTGCGTTAAACGGAGCAAAACTGAGAGCAACTATATTTAATCAACAATATTACATGAAAACTGTCCTGTTTAGCGTCACGGAAGATAACCAACAGCACGGTCGTGGCAAAGACAAAACGCCTCCTTTCAACTATGAACATCTGGCAGTTCACCCGCATTGGTTAAAGAAAGTCTGACTCTGCTGATGCAACACTGAATGTCGAAACAGCTCCAGACTTTTGCTTCCATTCAACCAATTCTGAGTAACTTAAGTTACTCCTAGAAGGCCGTGCGGCTCATGAGCTGTATACAAATAATACCTTTATTTTTCACGTGGAGGAATGGGCATGTGAAAGCGGTTCTGTTTGTTTGTTTTGTTATGTATATTCTCCACGACTGACACAGTGTAAGGAGTGAGGTCATCATCCAACAGTGGATTGACAAAAGGCTGTAATTATTTTTTTACTTATTTTGTGGCAGTGCAGATTTGGGAAGGATGAAAATAGAATAATTACTGAATTATCTGGGAAAGCCACACTGAGTCAAGGGAATCTTTTTCAGGAGGGTCCTGCATTACATTTTTATTTTAAATGTTTCCAAGCAATTAATGATGGGTGTTTATTATACAAGTGGGAGGAAATCAGAACACCCAAACAAAACCCACACACGTGAAGGAAAACACTATCCTTGTACAGATGGAAAGAGATGGCAATTAGTCCACTTGTTGCACTGCCTTCTCCTGGCGAACAAAGGTATGGCTCCTCGACACCCAACGTTCGTGCGATCCACCAATCCTCGCCTCCATATTGTGGGATTACAAGCATGAGCCACCACTGCCCAGGAAGGAGGCGTAATATCGTCTGCTTGTTTATGGTGCTACTACATTTTGATTTAAAGCTTTCGTGACTGCAATAATTCATATTCTTAGCTCTTTCGGTAAATTCACATTGAAGGGAAACAATAAAACAATAAAATATATAAAACAAAAAAAATTCTCACGACGTTTCGACCATAACACAAACGGTCGTCATCAGGTGTCGGTTTGCATTATTTTTATATATTTTATTATTTTATTGTTTCCCTTCAACGTGACTTTACCGAAAGAGCTAAGAATATGGTGCTACTAATTAACAGCAACCTGATAGAGACTTGCAGTGCAGTTGCAGGTGGTTTCATAACCATGACACCTTGGATCCCCTGCATGGGGTTATGTGCAGCAATTACAAAACAAAGTGGAGCCTCTCTCCGTGGGGTCATTCACACTTACAGCTCTGATAGATACCCAGGGATCCCAGAGGAGTGCCTGAAAGACTTTGTATTCTCTGTCAGGCAGTAAGTAATCTCTCTCTCATGGATTACATGGGTCAAATAAAAAAAGGTTAAAGTGAGTTCCTACTCAGTGAGTCTTCCAGAGGGTAACTTCTGTTGACGTCACCATAAAGTGGAACTTATTGTATGGACAAGGGAGCGAGGCTTCGGCTGAATTGAGAACCAAAATAGGATTTAAACTTGCATCTGCCAAATTGTGAGCCGCTCGCTCTACCGTTGGGCCACCTGGTTCACCGATGGAACAGGGTCTTGTTGTGTGTGGTTAGTAAGCACAACATGATGCTCAGATCACAATTCACGAGTGAAACCAAAGGTGGCGTTATATAATTTGTGTCATCGAGCAAGGGGATTATGTACGGGCTTATGTGACAAAACATCTTCACTGTCCAAAGCCATAAAAAGCCCTGATTTAGAAAGCTGCCTTATTTCACCCCGTGAAAACGTAATTAAACCATTTTAGTCAAATCAGTGTGAGGGCAACGGCAGTTCAAAAAATGCGGCAAGTTTATTCAATCTCACCCTGCCACCTCTGTCCACGCAGCAGGTCGCGCGTGGTGGGATAAAGTGTGGGTACTTTGAGCGCTTCCAATATATCTGGCCAACGTGGCAGAGTAGGCCAAAACACTCTCTTTAGAGCTGTGTGCAGTGCAGGCTCTTCCGCCAGCAGCGGGCTTGAGCAGGTACATTACTGGGCTGCAGCTCTACCTTTGCCCTCACCAAAACCATCCCAATCCAATTCCGCCTACGAGCCGCAGGACAAGCTCATGGGAGACTCTCATGCGAGAGAGGGGAGAAAAACGTGGGCCTGGGAACGTGCCGTCACGCGCACACAAACGCACGCGCACAAAAACATGGGGCGGCGAGATTAATAATGCAGGGTTCACAAAATGCTTGGCCTGAGGGTGGCAGGCAACATCGCTCAGAGGGGCAGGGTCAAATTCTCGGCGGTCTCTTCTCTGCGCTCCAGTGCTAATGAAGTACAGTGGGGGCCGCTGCCGCATATAAACCCCTGTTGATGTAGGGCGCTGGAGGCTCGGCTTGAGCGGTAATCCCACCCAAGAAGAGCAATGCCCTTTCCCCGCTCTCATGTAGAAAAGGGCATTGCAGCATCAGCATTGCCTGCTGTTGTTGGTGCAGCACATCACCAGTGGGTAACGCTCATCGATGACACCAAAATAACTCCGAACGTGCCTGATTTAGCTAGAAACTCAGTCGCTAAGCAGGGCTGAGCCTGGTTGGTATTCGGATGGGCTTGCCATCTTCATGTCTCCTGTATCGATTGAGTCGTTTGTCTCCCTCCCATTTGTCTATCACTCTCGGTGTCTCTCTCCATTCCTTCTCTCTGTCACTCTGTATGTACCAAGGTGTCTTTTGTTGCACATCAGCTCTCACTGTGTGCCTCTTGGTGTCCATCTCTCCACATATCTCACTCGGGCCTCCCGTGGAAGCCCTGGAACTTTTGGTGCTGTTCTGGCTGCCCCCGGGGCTCGTTGTGTTTGGCGCTGGCCCCGCAATCTTGGTCTTGATCTATGCCGTAGTGTTGCTCTCAGTCCTCTCGCTCATGTTTCCCTGCCTTGACCTCCCCCACCACCGCCACCCACCACTGGCTCTAATGTAGTGTTTTTATTTAATTTTATTTTTGTAAAGCAAGATGCGACTGCATTTAGATGCAAAATCAATTCAAAGTGTTGTTGGTTTCTATCAATGTGCCTCCCACTATCTCTCTTGGTGTCTGTCTCCATGGTCCCCTACTCTGCAGCTGCCAAGCGCCCCATTTAGCATCAAAACTACTCTGCCACCCACCACCCATTTAGAGCTCGCAGACACCAAGACTCTGACCATCACAGCTGTACCAGCAACGACGTTTACATTGTAACCGCATATGTATGGCCCTCTGTTAATCCACTGCTGGATGAGGGACTCCCCATGCCATGTAGGGATTATGGGGTTATTTGACTCTACTTCATAATAACATTTAGAGGTAGGATTATTAAGTTGTTTTATAGACTAAAAATCATAATAGACTACAGACATTGGTGTTCGATTACTTGGGCTGATAAAAAAAAAGCAACTGCCATCACATCCTGCCTCACCGTAGGCAGGAAACCCCCTACAAGCCATGCCCAGCGAGATGAGGCTGAAGATTCCGATAACATCGTCAAGCCACACCCATCACCTCCCGTCAAGCGGCACACGTAGAAAAAGGTAATTTTGTTCCGAACTATTTTGCATTAACCATTTAGTTGACTACTGGAACCGATGACCGGTAGAGAAATCGATTACTTACAGTTGATAAGACAAACACCACGTTGTATATACAGGGTACAGTGAGAGAAAAAAGTATTTGATCCCCTGCTGATTTTGTACGTTTGCCCACTGACAAAGAAATGATCAGTATATAATTGTAATGGTAGGTTTATTTGAACAGTGAGAGACAGAAAAACGCATGTCAAAAATTTTATAAATTAATTTGCATTTTAATGAGGGAAATAAGTATTTGACCCCCTCTCAATAGAAAGATTTCTGGCTCCCAGGTGTCTTTTATACAGGTAACGAGCTGAGATTAGGAGCACACTCTTAAAGGGAGTGCTCCTGATCTCAGCTTGTTACCTGTATAAAAGACACCTGTCCACAGAAGCAATCAATCAGTCAGATTCTAAACTCTCCACCATGGCCAAGAGCTCTCCAAGGATGTCAGGGACAAGATTGTAGACCTACACAAGGCTGGAAAGCTATACAAGACCATTGCCAAGCAGCTTGGTGAGAAGGTGACAACAGTTGGTGCGATTATTCGCAAATGTAAGAAACACAAAAGAACTGTCAATCACTCTCGGCCTGGGGCTCCATGCAAGATCTCACCTCGTGGAGTTGCAATGATCATGAGAACGGTGAGGAATCAGCCCAGAACTACACGGGAGGATCTTGTCAATGATCTCAAGGCAGCTGGGACCATAGTCACCAAGAAAACAATTGGTAACACACTACGCCGTGAAGGACTGAAATCCTGCAGCGCCCGCAAGGTCCCCCTGCTCAAGAAAGCACATATACATGCCGGTCTGAAGTTTGCCAATGAACATCTGAATGATTCAGAGGACAACTGGGTGAAAGTGTTGTGGTCAGATGAGGCCAAAATGGAGCTCTTTGGCATCAACTCAACTTGCCGTGTTTGGAGGAGGAGGAATGCTGCCTCTGACCCCAAGAACACCATCCCTACCGTCAAACATGGAGGTGGAAACATTATGCTTTGGGGGTGTTTTTCTGCTTAGGGGACAGGACAACTTCACCGCATCAAAGGGACGATGGACGGGGCCATGTACCGTCAAATCTTGGGTGAGAACCTCCTTCCCTCAGCCAGGGCATTGAAAATGGGTCGTGGATGGGTATTCCAGCATGACAATGACCCAAAACACACGGCCAAGGCAACAAAGGAGTGGCTCAAGAAGAAGCACATTAAGGTCCTGGAGTGGCTTAGCCAGTCTCCAGACCTTAATCCCAGAGAAAATCTGTGGAAGGAGCTGAAGGTTCGAGTTGTCAAACGTCAGCCTCGAAACCTTAATGACTTGGAGAAGATCTGCAAAGAGGAGTGGGACAAAATCCCTCCTGAGATGTGTGCAAACCTGGTGGCCAACTACAAGAAACGTCTGACCTCTGTGATTGCCAACAAGGGTTTTGCCAACAAGAACTAAGTCATGTTTTGCAGAGGGGTCAAATACTTATTTCCCTCATTAAAATGCACATCAATTTATAACATTTTTGACATGCGTTTTTCTGGATTTTGTTGTTGTTATTCTGTCTCTCACTATTCAAATAAACATACCATTAAAATTATAGACTGATCATTTCCTTGTCAGTGGGTAAACGTACAAAATCAGCAGGGGATCAAATACTGTTTTACCTAACTGTATATATACTATACCGAAGGACACTGTTCCCTACTGAGCAGCACAGTGCAGCTATATGGCCAGCTTTACCAGCCAGGGCCACTCAGAGCCAAATACATCAAGGCAGAAATGTACTCATCAGTGTGCGTGTGGCGTGGACAGTATTGAACTCCGCAAGTCCACATTAGGAGACATAAATTTGTAAAAGTCAGTGTAGTGGGAAAATAAATAAACCAATGGCGTTTTTTTCTATTTTTTTACAGGTTTTAAATTGACTGTGCACACAATTATCCAAAACGTCAGTGAAGACTATGAGTTGGAATTCAGTGACTATGCAAATGCACTGGATTACCATTGTTTCCATGTTATTACAATGCCCTTTATATACTCAGGAAAGCCTCAGCGAGTCTTCACACTCTTGTCAAGAGGGTCCTTGATACATTGGGATGCCAATTTCAATTCTTGAATGTATGGGCTCGGTCGAGGACACCGGAAAACATGGAGAAACCCCACCAAAGCACAAGGAAGTAACAAAGTTCCACGCAGATATATTCAAGCATCCACTACTGTGCTGCCAACTTGCATCATCGCAGCCAAAAGCCTCTAATACTGGGTATTCCCAGGCAGTCTCCATTTGAAAGTACTAAACTAGGCTCAGCCCTGTTAAGCTTCTGAGGACTATAAAGATTGGACACATAATTTGGTCTAAGGCCAAAATGTCATGCATCCACTTTGGTTTGTTTGAATTCTCTAGGAATGCATGAGAGCCCGTGGAGTTGAACGATGCTGCTTTCCCTTGGAAGCGTCATTTTTGATGGACTTTTATTTCATCAGTGAAATATTCCTTGACAAATTGTGTGCTTCAACTGAAACACATTATCATCGGAACACAATATCTGTAATATTCCGCTTTTAAATTGGATGTGAGTTCATTCTCAACATATGTAACAGCACTGCGTCCATCACTAAACCGTGTTGTCAAAAACTGCTGAAATTATTAATTACTTTGTTAGAAGTTCTTATGAAACGAGTGTTTAACTCTGACCAATAGAAGAACAGAAAATTCAATCGTCAACGCAAAAGAACGTCTGTTTGTGTAACTGAGTGAGAACTTAAAGAGACCACGATGAGTCTGATTTGTATGAGCGACCTGGGGCATGAGTCTGCCAGCAGGGGGCGATGATTGCTGCTATGTATAGTCCCAATTGAGTAATGTGCGGTGTAATTTTTTTTTTTGGCAAATAAAAAGAGTATGCTAGTGTGTAGCCGCAACTGGGGTCCACAGGCCAGAGGGACCTGAGAACCAGGCTCTGAAGTGGGGGCGGGGGATTATTTTGGACAGCGGACCTCATTCAATTCCTTGCACCTGGTCCCATGCCAACAGCGCCACGCCACTACATCAACACATCTTACTGGTAGGAACCTCCAGGTTACACCAGCCCACAGGGAATTATTGTGTCCGTCTGTCCGTCCGTCGTGCATCCAAAAATGGGAGGGGTGGGGCTGGGTGGAGAGGGGAGGGTGGAGAGGGGCTGGGTGGGGAGGGAGGGGCTGGGTGGGTAGGGGAGGGTGGGGAGGGGCTGGGTGGGGAGGGTGGGGAGGGGCTGGGTGGGGAGGGTGGGGCTGGATGGGGGGTAGGAGGGGTGGGGAGGGGCTGGTCACCACGTGGTGCCCTTATAAAACTCAACGTTTAACCTACTCACGCCGGCTTGTGCCCACCCTCACAGTCGGGCATATTTGCGGAATACATCACGTATTTATCATTATTTGGTTCTGTTGACCCTGGCCATTGACCGAGCAACCCAACGTTCCTACCAGCTCCCTCCGCAGGAATGTGTTATAATGCGTCACGGAAGCACTTATAACATTCTTCGTAACTGCAGGAATTCATATTCTTTGGGTCTTTCGGTAAAGCCACATAGATAGAAAAATAAAAAAAATTGAAAATACCGCGACGTTTTGATCGCAACACAAAGCAATCGTCATCAGGTGAAAAAATATAGCGGGAGAGATGCTGAGGCGGGATGTTATATAGGTTTGAGATGGGTGTACAACTCAAAAGGCGTACAACTCAAAAACAGCGTACAACTCAAAAAGTTGTGCGCTGTTTGAGGCGTACAACTCAAAAACAGCGCACTATCAGAGTATTGAGGGCTCGGGGTGAGCATTTACATTGAGACCTCCTTTGCCAGTAACAAGATATAGTAATAGGTTTTACCCTTTTAACTGGCACAAAAACTGACACCTTTATTCAAGGAATCATTGCAAACATGATGTAAATGCTCACCCCGAGCCCTCAATACTCTGGTAGTGCGCTGTTTTTGAGTTGTGCGCCTTTTGGCGTCTTCTAGTCCAACACCAGTGGAGACTAGGCTCTAAGAAAAGCCGTCTCGGGTGTGGACCAATCAAATTCAAGGACAGTGCATATTATTATCAGTTGTCTCTTTTGTTTGCATTTTGACTGCTTGTGTTGTGGTTATTGCAAACATGATGCCTTGAATAAAGGTGTCAGTTTTTGTGCCAGTTAAAAGGGTAAAACCTATTACTGAAACGTGTTGTGTTGAGCATTAACAAATGTTTTTCCCAAAGAAATGGATATGCAACCATGTCACCCAGTCGTGTTTCTGTTGCGTGAACCCCAAAAAACCACGACTGCCCTTTTTCCCACAATCTCCAAAAACAAACATGGTTAATGTCACACCAGGGTGCACTCAACCTAGCCCCCCCCCCACACCCGTGCACTGCATTTCATCAAAATGTACGTTCGACTCAGGGGAAATGAGCTGGGAACTGCTGCTAAAAGATGCGATGACTGCGCAACAGGAAATGGAACAAAACAAATCTGTCCAAACACCGAGAAGAGAGTTTGACAACATTATCGACTTAAACATTGAAAACTGAAAACAAAGCATTTCTCACAATATTGTATGACGTAAAAACATCCAAGTGGTTCTGATAAAGCTACCAAATGTCCTGGTTTGGCCAGGACAGTCCTAGTTTCAGAAAGACTGTCCCCGTCTCCCAAAGTGTTTGGGAAAATGAGGAATTTCTCCCCGTTGGAAATGATCTCGTCTCAAGCTCGACTCATAATTGTGAAAACTCCACATTCCGATGGCACTTTTGGCGACATGGCATTCCTATGGTACTATTGGACATCTGTGAAAGAGCTTTATAGCTCATCGGATTCCTCCAGTATAAGTATTCCGATTCTGGCATTGTTTAGAGGGGAGAAGCTTACAATCGGAGTGCAATCCTGGTGGTGCTCAACTAATCACTTTATTTTTTCAGAGTGAATAAATTAAGTACAACTTTGTGGGAAGTCAACAAAGGTGTGTGACAGGCTGTGGTAAAATCGTTTTTTTTATGAGTTTAAAATCGGTGTGGAGATTACACTCTACCCTCAACGATAAGTTATATCTTCCACATACCTTCCATATGCATATGACATGCATGTAAGCATGTTTTATTTTCATTATTTTCAAATACTTAAAAATACAACTGGATAAATATCCAAATGCAAGCTCTTTCTGAAAATTAGTCTGAGACTAAGTAAGGTTTTACTGGGTGAACAATTGTTGCAATTAATATTTAATATTAGTGCCAAAGGTCTTCGAGATTGGTGTTATCGAAAAGTCTGTGAGCTTGAACTCCTGTGCTCACGGAAACAAATCATCCTCTACTTGACCCACTTTCCATAAACGTGTCGATTTTAATTTTAGAATCTGTGCCAAATGCCACCAGGGTGACATACAAAACGAGAATCCAAACAACTCCCACTTGCGAAGTAGTGGGGCAGCTCTGGGGGCAAATGGTGTGTCCGTCCGGTCACTGCGTCGGCACTGGGAACAATTATCGGTTTAGATCTGTGTTTCAGTCACCCATGATTTAGCTGGGATATCAATTGGTAGAGAGTTTATGGCCAACTTATTTTGCAGTCCTTTTGACAATCCACTGCTGGATGCGCGGTATGCACGTTGAACTTCTTTCGCACCGTACGTAGCCAACCATGCTCATCGGAGGTGCGGGGAAAGGACAACAACACTCGACACAAAAAGCTGTTTTTAAGAAATGATTTTCAATCTATATTTGAAGTTCAAAGCTCCAGTGGCTTCCTAATAGCGTCCCCACAGCTTCCCCACCGCTGTGTCGATCATGGAGGTTGTTTCACCATACTTGACCACGCTGGTCAGTGCGTGTTGTGTGAATCAGGGCAGGGGGAAGGCAGGACCAATAATTTAAGTCGGTACTCTTTGGTTCTATTCGGTAAAGTCACGTAGGCAAAAAAATAAAACAACAAAAATCACGACGTTTCGGCCACAACACAAGTGGCCTTCATCAGGTGAAGGGACCAGACTGTCTCGAGGACAGCACTGGAGTGAACACAGCCAAGCTCAGACCGCGACCTTTAAGCTGTGTGAGAGGAATTAAGGTGCCTTGACAAAGGAATTAGCATAAAAATTAGCATTTATGATAATTCCTTTGTCAAGGCACCTTAATTCCTCTCGCATAGCTTAAAGCGGTCTGAGCTTGGCTGTGTTCACTCCAGCGCTGTCCTCGAGACAGTCTGGTCCCTTCACCTGATGAAGGCCACTTGTGTTGTGGCCGAAACGTCATGATTTTTGTTGTTTTATTTTTTACCTACGTGACTTTACCGAATAGAACCAAAGAGTATGGATCCTTGCAATCACGAAAGCTTCAAATCTAGAATTTAAGTCGGGTTTCTGACTGAATAACACAACGTGCTAACCAGTGTGCCTATGCTCCACCCAAATGCCATAAGGTGTAAAACAACGTACTACATATTCCCCTTGATGTATTAAATACTTGCCAAGAATTTAAAATAATAGTTTTTTTGACTGTGTCATGCACAAATGTCTCTGCAGCAGAGTATATTGGAAGATGTGCCTGATAGTGTTTGATAAGGAGTCACTTGAAAGGGTCCTCAGATGTTCTGTGATATCACCTTCCAGAGACTGTATCCTAACAGAACGACGTTACAATGTTTTTTTCTGAAAGAATTCCAAAGCAACGTCTTCATCTCGTGATATGACGAAGACAGCGCCATTCAAACGCTAATTGTAAAGGTGCAGCCCTGCAATCACTTTCTCACGCTACTTTTGGCGGATGGGCCTCTACTTCAGGGAGCTCAAGAGAGCCCCCCCCCCCACCTCGAGAGAGAATATTTAGAGGCCTACTCTTTCACGCTGGCCAGACACTTTGGAAGAGGCAAGAGTAGCCATAATTGGCCCTGCCATACACCACCTAACTGTACCATCAAGTTGCCACAGTGGCGAGATGTTAAATCCCTTGCCTGGTATGCAGAAGCACGTGGGTTCGTTCCTAACCCTGACGCCTGCTGTATAATTGGGGTCTGCGTGTCTCTTCTACCCGTTGTCATGTGGATTATTCTGCGGGTCCTCTGGTTTTTCCCTCCACATTTATAAACATCTGTTTGGAGTAATTGGCTACTATATATTTCCCAATGATAGACCAAGTTGTAGAGCTATCATTTGTGGCCAGGTTGCTTCTGAAAAAGATATATATATAGCTCAGTGGGTTTTAACAGCTAAAAAAACAAGTTTCGTTTTAAAATATTTGCGTCAAAAAATCCACCCAAAAAACATAAAAACGATTCCATAATATACTGTGGCCACTGGTAGTGTACAGCCAAGAAGCATTAATCATTTACAGAGCCTGGCCTGAAGGACGCAAGGGCTGGTATATTTAACTGAAGTATTTGCAATTGGGTTTAGTCAGGACCCTGAAGAGCAAAGTAATCTGGACCATCAGTCACAGTTGTGCCACTCAGTGGGAGAACTCAATCAATGGTATTGTGTGCCTTACTTGCAGGCCACTAACAAAACAGAGGACAATAGGCAAAGCAAGACAGTAATGCCACTGAGTTACGGGTCACCACAAAGGTTAAAGGAGTATCTTACTTTGGGCTGCTAATCAATTTTCGTTATTTCGATAAGACAGAATCAATTATGGGAGTCGAAAGGTCACAGATTTCATAATCGATTCCAGTTCGTTTTCAGCAATTAACAAATTGACTGGGCATGCGCGAACCTTTAAACCACGTAGTGCGTTCGAATGCGATGAGTGGCGTGACGACCCATTACGTACAAAGTGTGCCAGAAAATGACAGGCTTTGTCAGCCCACCGCCAGATGAAGGCCTCAACATGCCACGTCGGTCACGGGGCTTGCCTGAGTCCCACACTGACCCGAGTCAGTGTGGGATCAAGGTTGGTAAAATGACGATCGCTTTTTTTTCATGCTTTTATTGATAAAAAAAGCTAAAATTAACAACTTCTATCTCGCTGCTGTGTGAAACAGATGGTAGCTGCACTGGGACATGAGAGATGATGGAAGCAGAGTAGGGAGGCCTTCATCCAACAGTGGATAAGACAATAGCTGATGGTCAATTGATGGTCTCTGCCAGTCAATGGAATATTAACAATAGCCCAGAGTGCAACTGTGGTCACCAATCTCAAACCATGGGCCACAGAGTAACAACACTGCCCACTTGCATCATTTGCCAGCATCATCATTTGATAAGACAGGATTGTTAAAAATCTTCTTCAATCGTGGGCCTGAAATAGGTGGCGGGATGTGATCAATATGCCGCCACAGGTGAAATGGAAGTAACAGCAAGTGATGCTGAGAGGTCAATGTATCGCATTAAAAATAATGTCATGTTGTATGTTGTATATATTCTGTAACAATTATTCAAATGGCAGGTATCATCATTAACTGAACTTACCAGATGCTCGCCTTCCATAGCGGTTGATCACAGGTGCTGAAAAACATAAACAAGAAAGCAGAGGTTAATATATATTTTATTATTTCATTGTTTCCTTTCAACGTGACTTTACCGAAAGAACCAAGAATATGAATATTAATACAAGTTGTCACAAATGTCATCTGCAAGAGAGATGATTACCCACAGGAGAAGCAATTGCATGAACGCAAGAGGTGCCACATGATGTATGTCCACATATACCGTAATTAGTCATCTACTGCTAGACGGAGGCCTGCCCACACCGTGTCATTCATACGGGTAGGTCGCCTCAGCTCTAAATGAGTACCTGGTGCGATGTTTAAAAAGAAATCCCCCCCTGAGAGACAAAGGTGGTCGAGCGTGGCGGTGGCCACCCACCCCTTCGTGTATCATAGGTGCTCGCTGACAGCACTTGCCCTACCAGTCTCTTAAAGGCTATGTGGGGGACCTTTGTCTTTGTTGTTACATATACACACACACATCGCACAGGTCATTGACAGTGACATTAACGGCTATTTTAGATAAAGTACAAGATGTGAAAAAGTGACTCTTCCACCTCTTCTTGCATTGTAATACATTTCATAGGAAACGATACCATCAGGAAGCAAATCCATAGCCAAATTCCAAGTTTATTTTATTTACATAGCCATGGAACGATAGATGTGGTGCTATTGCAGGAAAGGCTCCGTCAACGATTCTTCAATTGGGACGCAATTGCACCAACAAGATTCGACAAGCCACTGACCACAAATCTCACGTTGGAACACAAACATTGTGGTCAACAAGACCAGATGAATATATCAAAAGGGCCCAGACTGTAAACGCAGACAGTTGCAGTCTGTAGCACAGAATATGAAAGAGGAGAAGGATACTTGCCCTCTGACCAGACCACACCTAGGAGCACTGAACACTGCAGACGACGATGACCCTCAGTTAAATAAGCATACAATAAAAGAAACAAAAATACAGGTATTATAGTGAACTTAAAAGAGGTCAAGGTGCAGGTATATAATTGCTTGCTCATGCTACTGCTCACGCCACTGACTGATAAAGCAGGTGGCACAGACGATGATGATGATGAGCGCTGTCGAGCAGTATGGTCCGATAATTTTCAGCTCGATGAAAAATTCCAAAATTTCGGACCATATATTTCAAAAACACTTGATACGGGTAATCATTATAATAATCATAAAGTAGCTCACTGCTTTGGTCATAACCCTAACCCAATAATGGCTGTAATTCAAATACAAATATAATTTGTCCACTCTTCATTAAAATGGGAGAAATGCTTATAAAATACCACGGTGATGTGGATAAAATTTCTGAAGCACCACCCAGCACTTGGACGAAAACATCAGACGTCGTGCCTAACGACAGATGGCGTAACCCTGAAAACACATCGGAGAGCTGTACAGCACAAGCGCGGAAAACGTACAGTGATGGAAGAGCTGCTTGGCACTTGGATACCCAGAGGACAAGGCGGGTGAATCAAGTTAAATATGACGTTGCCCAGCCACTAATTACGGCAGGTCACACGGGTGGAATCTCATTTTATATCCTGCCCACCATAAATCAATCGGGAGGCGACAATGTCGCACGCAATTTGCAGGAAAATCACAGCGCTGAGCCATGCAACCTGTACAAACGAACACCTTGAGCCCCGAGCATAATTTAATTTTAAACAAAGGTTCCGTCGCGGATATATGTAAGCTGCTGTTAATGCCTTAAATGTCAAGACTATGTGTATGATAATACGTAAAGCATCTGCAAATAACACTTCCTTTTTAACTCTTCTCTTGCATGGCGTTTGAAAAACCAACACAATATAATCGTATTTTTAAAATTTTTGTAAGCCATTCATTTCCACAGCATCCGGGGTAGTTCAGGGGAGTTCGTCGCTTGTTCCATCAGAATACGCGTGTATTACTTGGCAGTCATCACTGATTGGCACCTCACCGCATCCAGTTTGGTGAGTCCTTGACCATTTATTTATGGAGGAAATAACTACACCTTCAATGGCTTGATTGGACACCGTTCAGAGTAAAAACAACATTCTTACTTTTGATTTAAAGCTTTCGTGACTGCTGGGATTCATATTCTTGGTTCTTCTACGTGACTTTACTGAAAGAACCAAGAATATAACATTCTTACTGGTTGGAATTATTGCACTGCTATATCCTGGAAAGCTATAATGCAAACCTCGGTAAATAATGCATTCCTGGACCCATTGTTAAGTGGATTGTACCTTGTTTCTATCAGAAACAAATCTTTCCACAAAGCAATGTGAAAGCAACATTTTATAATTCAACTTTTAGGATAGTGTGTTTAGAGATTCGTTTTGATTATTGAAGGTTTTGTCTGTGACTCGATAGCTACTATGAGCCAATGCATGACCGTGGTCATCCAGAACGGACCATACAGCATATAACAATGCAATGCCTGATCAACAAATACCAAGGAAACATCACAGCGATACACTCTGCTGCTCCTGACGCCGTTTTCTGGCTTTACCACCTGAATGTCAAATTGTAGTTGTTTCTCTGCGTCTACATCAGCCATACGAAATAAGCTTAGGCAACTATTGCTGTGCCGATTTAAAACAAACTTGTCATCAGAAAACATTGTTAGAATTTAATTCTCATCAGGCGCCATGATGTAAAGTGAAGTCTCAGACTCATATCATCCACTGTCTCTGGCCTCCCTAGTTATGTGCTATGAAAAAGGGCCATTGTTCGAAAAGTCGCCAAACATTTATGTAGTTCTTTTAAGGTGATATTGTTACTGGCAAACATGTCGAGTTGTTTTTGCTATTTGTCCTTGTGCGTCACTGCCAACTCAGCAGCAGTATCACCAAATAAATTGTCTTTTTATGCCTGGGGAGAGCCGTATATCTTGGCAGATCATTCAACAACAAGTCTTCGTGGGCCAGATTGGGCTTGTGCGCCACCAGTGGATGATCCCTCGTGTGAAGAAATTAAGAAATCTCCAATAAGACCGATAACATTAACAATGCAGTGCGGGAAAGACTGGTGTGTACAGGAAATATCCAAGGGCTTGCGCACTATGGTTGACCACGTTTGACGACACACCACACCCAGCAAGATGTTGATTTTATTATTTAGAGCAGCAACTACGCCGCCGTGCATCTTAATCCTAACTGGCGCGCTGTACACAGTGAAAGGCGTGATGAAGCTCGTAACACCATGACTGTAATACATCTGATGATCTTTCTCTGAATACACGTTGATTACAGCAGTGTTTATTTTAAAACGGCGTAATCTTAGACGACGTGATGGCATAAATACTGTTTTGAGAGGTGGCTGGGTGGATCAAGGTGCTAATGTAATGTCAGAGACACTGAAAGCCTAGGTTAAAATCCTGGTTTTGGCTACGTATGATTAAACTGGGTCATCTTAACATAATGCATATAGTGCCTTAACCAAGGCGCTATACAGAAAATGAAGAACAGTAGATATGAATGAAATGGTGGAGATGAGGTGAATAAAATAGATGAGAGGAAGCAATGGGCGAATCTGTAATGGATGAATTCGGTGAAAGTGAAATTGATGTCGGTAAATGATGATGAATCGATTTAATGAATGGGAAATGAGTGAAAGCCATGTAATGAGAATATGAAGAGGGAAAAGTAGTGGTGGTGGTAATGAGGGGGAGAATAAGAGGTTGTGGGGTGAGCTAGAGAAAATAAGTGAGTTTTGAGTGAGGAACAGAAACTAGTGAGGGGAGGTGACTGTTTAATGTGGAGAGGAAGTTTGTTCCAGTGTATAGCCGGTTGATAAGTTTCAGCCTGGTCACTGATGACTGCACAAAAAACACCATCACTTTGAAGTTCATTTTAACTTAATTTCACGAGATTAAATTCTGAAAATTAAAATTTCAGTTTCATAGCCACGTGAAAAACACCATTGGAAGGGCATAAAACAGAGGTGTGTGCTTCAAATGTATTCTTTTTAAGATTGCTGAGCACAGGCACAAAGGCCCAAGCGGCCAGAAACAAACAGCACTCTCAAAGTTGTAATATATTTAAGGTTAACATGTTGCTTGAATTAAACTAGTTTATATGAATTTGGGGAATGCGACCATGGGGAAGAATTGCAGTCGTAAAACCAGTTGCCAAGGACGAAGCAGGAAGAGAAGGTATTTGACCTGCAGTGTGGTGAGTGGTTGGGTGGGTGAGTAGGTGAGTGGGTAAGTGGATGAGTGTGTTGTTGTGGTGGTTTAACACAAACTGGATCAGACAAAAGGGTCCGTCTGGTAAACTGAGTCCCCAATATGAGTAGAGGAATCAACAATTGAAGTTCACTGGAACAGTAGCCATAGTAAAATTTTGATTTAAAGCTTTCGTGACTGCAGGGATTCATAAAATAATACAAATATTGTTTTTATATTTTTATTATTTTATTGTTTCCCTTCTACGTGACTTTACCGAAAGAACCAAGAATAAGTAGCCATAGTAGTAAGGATATAGGAGTGATAAGGAGGTGACTGATCCTCAGCGAGTGAGTCAGTGGCGTGAACCAGCGATTGCTGGACCATCAACCAATCCGATTGCTTATTACGTTGAGTGTGGATAGAACGGCCCGGGTGACATGACAAACTGTGGGTTTACTTTCTGAAACAGTGTGGTGCACTGCTTGTACTACAATAATGCGCCAAGGAAACGTCTTCATTTCCACGACACGGCAACAAGGTTGGACCATCGCTAGGAAAAAGCACAAACAAGAATGAACAACACAAATCGTCCAGGTTTGTATGTTCTTATGGTCGCACAACATGAATAATAATTAGCAAAACAACAAACTTGGTCGCCAATCAAATCGAATAAAAAGAGCTAAGCGCAACAAAAAAACGTGTTTTTACGAGCTTCCTGTAGCCGAAGAAAGGTTACCCAGGAAAGCTGAAGTCAACGGTCCATGCGGGAGTTGTACACTTTTACATTTATACATTGTGCCTACTGCAGCTTGCATGTAGAGGTGGCAGCAAATTATATGACCTTCTATTTCAAAACAATGGAGCACACACCCTTATAACGTAAATGATTAAAATAGTTCAGGTTTGTCAAGATCGGTGTAAACTATGCAAAATAAAACAATAACGAAGATGCACTGGGTAGAGTAGTGGCACAGTATGACTACGCTATAAAGCCGAACTTGAAGTCAATGTATTCAATTCCCGGCCACGGCCAACATCAGTCGGGAATGATCTCTGAAATAGTACCAGGCACACTCTCCTACTCCGTCTCCCTCCACTTCACCAACCTGCATTGACCAGCTCAGTGAAGCGTGGCCAAAAGAATCACCATTACCGACACAGTGGCGCCGTGGTGGAGAGATGTTAACTCTGTCGCCTGGTATGCAGAAGTTCGTGGGTTTGATCCGGACCCTGACGGCTGAATATTTGGAGCTTGCGTGCTCTCCTCATGGCCTTGTGGATTTTTCTTCGGGTCCATTGGCTTTTCCCTCCACATTTAGAAACATGCGTTTCAGTATTTGGCTGCTATAAATTTCCACACGATAACCCACTTCGGTGGGATATCATTTCAGGCCAGGTCGCTTCTGAGAAAGAGCTATATAGTTCAATGGCCCTTACCTGGTAAAATAAAAATGGTTTAGTATAGTTTACACTGTAAAGAAGTCTTCATCCAGTAGTCGATTGACAAAGGGCTGTAAATTATGTATAATTGTATTATTATTTAAAACTGCACCACCATAGACTCACTCGAGCATACCTCAGATCGCCAAATTCATATTGCAGTGCACAAGAGTGCAGTAACCAACGTCTTATTCCTCCACGACTCCACACAATCACCGAGAATGCACCCAATTTTGTCAGACATCAGAAGCTAAATAAACATGGCTGAGCCAGGATGGCGGTTGGATGGGTGGTCACCAATGCACAATAGACAGGAACAGGAGGCAATGTGGGCAGTAGTGTGCAGTGCAGCAACATCCACTATCGTTCTGCACCTTGCCCCACTATCTGCAAGGCGTGGGGAGGCCCTCGTTCAGCAGTGGATTGACAAAACGAGGTGTACGCATATTCTTGGTTCTTTCGGGAAAGTCACGTAGAAGGGAAATAATAAAATAACAATAAAAACAATAAAATTCTCACAACGTTTCAATTGCAACACAAGCAATCATCATCAGGTGTGAAAACCACAGCAAGATGATTGCTTGTGTTGCAATCGAAACGTCGTAAGAATTTTTTTGTTTTATTTCTATTATTTTATTCTTTCCCTTCTATGTGACTTTACCGAAAGAACCAAGAATATCAATCCCTGCAGTCACGAAAGCTTTAAATCGAGGTGTACACAAGCGAGCACCTAAATCGAAACCCAGTGCCCAAGAGGCCCCAAAGCAAAACGTGTCACGTGTAAAACGTGAAAGCTGAAGCTTGGTGCAGGCCTCAGGACCGGAAATACCCCACATGCTTAAACCAACTTTCAGACAATAGGGCCTCTTCCTATATCTCACACGCCCGCGGTATCTTTATTATTGTCGGTCGAGTAAGTTCATCGCAACGTCATTTCAAGCTCGTTAAAGCCATCGGCAAAACGCCGCATGCCGTGGCGAGCATTGTATGGGCTTCAGTGTCAACTCTCAATATTTTGACAATCGCCTGCAGGCAACAATGCGGTTGCTGTGCAGCAACCACAACCGGCAGTGAATGACGTCCATGTTCTGGTTCGGCTCGTTCCGGCCAGAGTTGCAGGGCAGGAAACGTTTTATTCGAAACGAAAAGAAGAAAAGAAAAGAAAAGCGGGGATGGCGCAGTGGAAGGGGACAACGACCTTAAATAGTAGGCCACGCAGCTCCCTTTTCATCGTGCAGCGTATACATACAATTTTGACCGACAGCCAAAACGGCGGAGGCATGGCATGTAACGCACGTGCACGCACGCACGCAGCGTGCCAAGACCGTATGCGCAGGATTTGCCAGCCGGGTAAAACCGAAGAACCACTCCGGGATAACTCCTCCACAAGGGGTGTTCCTCCGCAAACAAAGGGCTCTCGTGGGGGGTGGGTCACACGAATCGAACTCTCCCCTATAATTAAGGTCCCAGTAGATGGGTTACATAAGGGATTTGAATGCTGTAGCCATGCACGCGGCTAAAGCGTGTGCGTGTGTGGGGGAGCGGCAGGGTGTGAGCGGGAATCGACCCGAGTTCAATTCCTACTCATGGCCAAGACCAGTGACAATTATCTGAACTGGTCCAAGGTCGATTTAGCCTTAAATGAGTAGCCCGGTGCGGTATGTAAACATCGCCACTGAAGAGACAAAGGCGGTCGGGTGGTGTGGTGCTGGCGATCCACCCCATTCGTGTACCATGCAGGCCATCACAGGAGCTCGTGAACAGCACTTGCTCCAAAAGTCTGTGAAGGCTATACGGGGGGAGATCTTTGTCTTTGGGGGTAGCAGCGTACGTCTCTCGTACGCGTCACCCGGCAAACCGACCGCGTCACCCGGCAAACTGACCGCGGTGCTTACGCACAGAAGCCAAGGGCTCTGGAATGCGCCGCGTGCCAGCGTGCGCTCCTCTTGCTGTATGGAAAACATTCCGCGAATGCTCGTATATCTTCAATCCCAACTCAAACTACAGTATCTAGTTTACTCTAATGTATTGTGTGTCACATAAACGATACATCGGATTCAAATAGATTATTAGGCTCATCATGTACACGCACAGCCCTATTGGTAACAATCAGATTGTTAAAGGCAGGGAGCATAGAGGTAGATCGTACAGTACAACAATTGATTTTGCTGCAACATCGCCTCGAAACAGCACAGCCCATCCAATCACTAGCCAGACTCGAGCCAGCTTAGCTTCCAAGAGGTTGAACGCATTCGGAGCGATTTGGTGATAGTTAACGGAGGTTATAGGTAATTTGGTCGCTTGTAATTATCCATTACATTGTGTTTGCAACCAATTGTTTACAAATTATGTAATATACATACTCTATGAATGATAACTTTTACATGTATGCTAATTAGGTGATTGAAACTGTAAAACCAATAAACAAAAGTGAGTCAAAAAAGGAAAAAAATCACCACCCAAAATTAAATTAATCGAAATTGCAGTATAGGATAAATGGGGAGTGTATGTATGTTGAACTTTTTTCGCACCGTACGTAGCCAATCATGCTAATATATTGGAACATGCATAAGTAATTTGTGTTGTTAGGGTTCCTTAGTTTGGCTCTCAGCACCTCAGGCACTTCCACTGAATCCCGTGAATCCTTTGAGAGGGCTGTTCCACTTGTGGAATTAAATACACCTCTTTTCCACTGTACAACCAAGCCACACTGCGGCCATGTACAATCAGCCTGGCATGGTTCAGGAGGCGGCACCAGGTTGCTTTTTACACTTCCAGAGCCGAGCCATGCCACTAACATCGCACGCAATTAATGTCTCATTCGACCCCAGACCCTTCTTTTGCTCCGAGCCAGATTCATATATCTTGTGAGGTCAGCATATCATAGTTCGGCTCTGGCTGGGCATAACAAACAGCCAATGGAAACCACCAGCAACGAGAAGGACCCCACGCTGGCTACAACAGTGACCACCACATTTACGGCAGGTCCCAGGCTTTAGAGGACCGTCACACACTGCCGACACGTGCGCCGCAACAGTGGGATCTTTACCATTACCTCTATTTCGATGCGTGTGACAAGTGTGCACAACTGCCTGCTAGACCAGACGATGAATCATTATTTCGCTGCAATGCAAAATGAATCAACAGCCACGTTGGGGGCGGGGGGGGGGTGTAGAAGAGGAACTGGCCTTATGCATTACACAGCCACAGCAGCAGGCTGGCAAAGAGCAAGGAAAGCGCCACCGATAGATGCTAATGCATTTAGGAAAGGTCGGGCGGGGGTGTGGGAGGAGAAAAGTCAAATCTGAGCACGAGTTCAAGCACGCGCCATTAAACAAATCCTGCGCCCGCTGCAGCATCCTACACGTGCGTCTGTCTGCCAGAGCCGACCATTTAAGCGGCATCAATTATGTAAGGGTATCTTTGTGTGTGCCTATGTAAAATTGTGCTCTGGCACACCGACAGAGGTCATACGCATGCATATCTAAAGAGACAGCAGGGGGGGGGGAGGGGGGGAGAAGAGCTACCCAGTTGTTGTACACACGTGTTACGCGCCGAGTGTTTTAACGTCAAAATATACAACCGCGCGAGAAGGGTACATTTTGGAAACTTCCCAAGCAAGTGATAGAAACCAGAATTGTATTTCTTCACTCCGTTTGAGCTGCTGGACAACGTTTTCCCCCAACTGGCACTTTTCGCTCGGGTTATCGCGCTACTGTTACATTTTTAGAAAGATGTCTACCCGTCATTCATCTGATAACCCGAGAAGCAAACGCAGCACAAGTGTGCACAAGTAATAGCAACATCTCCCTTTCCCAAATGCTTGCTTGTTTGTTAATTTGTTTTTGCAATGGTACGACCCCGATCTGCAGAGCAGGGTAAAGATGCTTAACGAAGAGAACAGCTCGGTAAGCACCACCTCACTGTCACCTGCGAAATGTAAATCCAAAAGACAGAGCAAATGTCAGAGATTGCACAACGGTGCATAATTTGTCCAAGGCGATGAGAGAGAGAGAGTGGGGGTTGAAAGCCATTCATCATCCATCCATTGCGATGAATGGATGACAACTGCAGACATGCACTGCAGCAGTGAGACAGCGGCAAAAGCACCACCATAACTACTCTGCAGTGATTAAGTAAAAGTGTCTCCGTAATGAATGCCGCAACAGGCCCAGTTCGGGTGGTGCAATGGTACACACACTGCCCTATGTGAACCTGCCTTCCCGAGATAAACTCCCGGCCATGGCGAACGTCATTGGCTTGATATCTGCACCAGACATGAGCTCCCCCCTCCCCCCCATCTTCACCAGCCCACACCGACCAGCTTTGGTAAAGTATGGTCAAGCAAGCGCTGTGGCCGACACGGCATCGGGAGGCCTTCATCCAGCAGTAGCTGCCAAAAGGCCATGAATTATTATGATTATCATTGGACCTCGTGATGTCCACTACAGTTGAGGAAAAACGTGGAAAGAAGCGACAATATGGGCCTGGCTCTTGCACAATGGCAAGCTTATCTCACCATCAGCCCCGCTATGCGGTTCACGCCTGTTGTACCAGTGCTGGCCTTCTCGGGCCCGCACTACAGCATTCGGTCGTTTCGCGTACAGTAGTAAATTACAATAAAAACAGCTTGTCCTAACGACCCTTGTCAACGCTTGCAATCGTTCAGTTCACACGTGGCCGATTAGGATGGCAACATATCTGACGAACACCCAGTACGTGCCAGGCTCAGGGACACAGGCACCAAGGATAAGTTGTTTTTTGAAAGCTTTCCAATGAAGGTCAAAAGTATGTATGCATTAGCTTTGTCCGTCTATCAATTGTGGGCGGAACAGGCAAACTACAGTAAAGATAATCTAATGTGAACAAAACTTTAGCAGAAAGGAAATTGATCAAAGAGTTGCTTGAACCCTCCCCGGCTGAGCTGCTATACAAGCCCCATTGTGTCATCGTGGGCCAGCGTGTGGGAAAGCGTGCGTAAGCCACACGTATGCATGATGTTTCTTCTTTGTTTTTGCAATACGGGTTCACACAAAAACACACGCGGGCATCCCTTTGTGTGCAGCACGGGAACCAGAGTGACCTCAATTTTAGACAGCTTCGAGCCATCACATTCATCACTGCTTTTGCAAGACCCCAGCTTAACTGACGTTATCAAGGAAAAAAAGGGGACTTGGCCTCGTGACCTTCACATTGAGGCAGCTGTTATTTCTGGGGAGGGGAGAAATTCCACGCTCCCATCTCACATCAAGGTTCGGACACCAGCATGGACAATGGCACGGAGCACTGACCCAGGCGGCTGAGCCGTTGTGAACAGAGCCGGCGGGGAGCATGCCCAGTGAGAGATAACGCTCAACACGTCCGCCCAAAAACTAAACACCACCGCGGCAAACGGTATCGACACAAGACCATGCGCACGCACAAAAACAAAAATCCCCCGTTTAGCCTTGACAAACTGTTGGGACAAGCGCTGTGAGCGAGCACCGAATAAGGCCGGCACGGCACACGAGGGGGTGGCCAGCACCATGCCTAGTGGCGATGTTTAGACACCGCACTGGGTACTCATTTTAAAAACTGTGTGGAACTAGGGGAGGCCCAGGCTAGGATATTCGTCACCAATGTTGGCCGTGAGCAGGAATCGAACTCAGGTCGGCGGGTTCGTGGCACTAACCGTTGCACTACCACTTTCCACACCAGTACGCACACACAAACATACACCCAGAGGTTTTTTGGGTTAGATCACGTAAATATGTCGTTAAACCCGCCACCACCTGACACAGCCAATTAGTAAGCTTTGTCACATAAACAAAACATGCTAATTCGTTACTAGTACAGCACACCAGTGTGTTGGAGAGTAAAACCGCAACATTTACAATTCGAGTACGACGTGTCGCCAGTCATTACAACTCGCATCATCAGGTGACAGCCAGATTTGTGGAGAAATCTTCCTGTTTCGTTCTTAAATAGGGGGATAAATTTAATGTCTTCACTTGTGAGCCAACCAGGTGTGGAGGCCAGACGGGGGAGGGGGCAAACACACACACCTTGGCAATATATTGTGTGGCTAGACAATAATACAACACATCAAGATTACAGTATTTGCCTGAGATTAAAGTTCTGCTACCAGTTCATGTTCGCTAATCGCATTTGGATGGCACGGGGCCTTATTAAGGTCACACTCGGGGACATCGCGTTGCCTGCGATGTAATCCACTTATCAGAAGAGTCAGGCAACGAACCCACACACAACACACACACCAGAAATGCACGACATGTGCATTATTGGCAATGTGCTGATTTTGAGTCGATGATAGTGGTGGCCAAGCGTGTGGACTGCACTCACGGAGTGGCACTCGAACATGAGAGAATGATGGTTGTTTAACAATTACAATGCTGTGTTTTTTTTCCACTGAGCCCTTGGATGAGTCTCGAGACTATCTTTCAGGAGGGTCCTGCAATAAAACATTCGTTTGTTTCCGTAAACTGGGCCAGTAGTTTTGTGCTGTGACACTGTTTTTTTTTACAACGCAGTGTGTCAATAATCTTAACACCCATCCACTCAGTTTAGAATTTACAGCCATCTGTCAGTGCACTGAAGAGCTCATCAAGCCACGTGGTTATGGGTTTTTTACCATACTTCACCACATTGTTCATTGCAGGTTATTGATGGGGAGGCCAAAGATAATTTCAGATACCACCCGCCACCTGATGTTGGCCGTGACCCAGAATAAACCTTAAGATTGTTAGGTTCATATGAAAGTGTGCTGCGCCGCTGCTCCCCGAGTCCATAAATAAATATTCGAGAGGCATTGCAAGACCAAACACTTTCAAAAGACAGTCGAGTACACAAGAGGAATCGTAAAACACAATCCTGAGTACAGTACATTGTGTGTCAGTACAGCCCTTGTCAATCCACTGCTGGGTGAGGGCCTCCACGCACCGCGGGTGTTGTGGGATTTAGATGATGAAACGTAAAATCACCACTTTGATGAGCAAGTAGGTCAAGGCGGGGAAGCGTGGATGTGGCAGTAAAGAAGTACAGTAGAAAATAATGTTGCTGCAATGTTATTCTGCCTCCCTTATAGTCCAGGGGCCTGTAAAAATATTGCTGTACAGAGTGGGCACCCATGAAAGCAATTATTCCAAGCTCAATCCTGATCATCTTCCGATATCCAATTGGATCAGGCACATTCCTAGCGATTTGGTCATATCATTTAATCAGCATGTTACAAGAGCCCTCACTACTTTTGACTCACGTTGCCGATTAACCAGATCATTTACGGGTCACTCAAAATACTGGCGGTGATATAACTGTAATAATTATGCGCCTAATAACGGTGTCAAAAGCGTGGCTTAGTTGGTGGAAGAGCATGCGTCGTGAGATTGCAAGTTCAAATTCAGGCCAGGGTCAACGTGGCTCATCATTAACCATCACGTTCATCGCCATCATAAACATCAACATCCTTCTAAGGTCCTAACATTGAGCACTACCTTGTGTACTTTCACAGTGGCTGTGCTTTTGCAATGTGTCGCTTTTAGCACAGAGACCTACCATAGAGATTTACACGCAAATAAAGATGGGGGCAACTTAGGCGTTTTTAACCTTTCCAACTGAAGTTAAAAGCATCTGATCATCATCGCTGTCCGTCTGAAACAGGGGGTGGGGGGCTGTAACTGTTATTTAAATGCTCCAAATGTGAATTCATCGTTAGTATCAAGTGTGGGACTTGTCCCATTGGAAACGCGACAAATTTATTCAAAGGGTTGCCCAAACCTTTATGACAAACCAGGATTCAAAGGAATATTTAAAACATGAAAACGTGTTTGGCTTCGACAGCTACCCGTCGGCTACAATAAAGTACTTCCCAGAACAGATGCATGTCGCAAAGCTTTACATAATCCATGTGCAGGAATGATATTGATAACTGTAATTATGATCATCACGATTACTGCGAATGGAGGCGAGAAGAGATCTGAACCATGATGGATGTTAGGAAGCTGGCAAGCAGAACTGAAGGAGCCAGGATGACAGGGGATGATCTGTACACAAGGCGATGGAAGAAGACTGGCTCCTGTATACATGCGGGCATGGGGACTTAGTTGGTGTTATGTATGTACTAAAGTCTAGCTTTACATAACCTATTGACAATCCAATGCTGCATCCACACCGCATTGACCACGGGAGTCGTCTGACAAGACTTCATCACGCCCAAAGGAGTCGCTGCCAAGTGTGGAAAATGTTGCAATTGCACCGGGGGGGGGGCGGGGGGGTCTATAGGCTGGAGGCACAAGCACCGGACTACAAATTTTTTTTATGGACACTGGTACAAGGAGTGCCCATTTTAATTCTTTGCACCAGGATCCATGGGAGCCATGCCGTGTCACTGACCACGCTGGTCAGTGTGTTGGCAAAGAGTTTCTCCGGGGCCAGGAGCGGTTGAGATATCACTCGTGGTCAAGAATCAAACTCGGTTCAGCCAGGGTCGTATCGCACCGTGCGCTAACCTCTGCGCCACCGCTGTGGAGTGATGACCAAGGTAAAAAAAAACCGGTCAGAGTTGATGAAATGAGGACTTTGAGCAGACTGATGACGGGAAGATCGTAAGATATACAGTAATATGCCCAGATCACTGACTGGTAAGAGTTGCAAATGATGATGACTATGCCTGCTGCTGATGATAGTTTATAAATTCCGTTTATTATGATGGGTATGAGCATATTTGATAAATTTAGCTGCTGCTATTACTACACATTCTTAAAGCACAGATGAAGGAGTAATACAAATATACTTTAAAGCAGATACCGATTAGGGTGATGAGCATGATACTGCTGCTGACGATCAAGTTGCTGAAAACGATATTAATTAAAGTGCCACTAATTCGTGATGAGAATAACGTTTTTGTTCATGGATTGTGACTGGCATTACTGGAAATGGTGCTACTACATTGATGATGATGAAGCTGATGACAATGCAACTCCTGCTGATGAATTTGATGCAATCGATGATATCGATGACCATGACGATTAAACTAAGCTCATGATAACGGACTTTCTGATCAATTGTTCCCGTCAAACTATCAGATGTTGCTGCTGAAGCACTGCTGCTCCTGATGCCACCTCTTAAACTAGCGAAATTCGAAAAGTAGTCGCCGCATATTAACTCAATTGGGATTATGCATAGCAATCAGTCTAATTTCCCGGTTTCTATTCAACTCTTGCGTATGGCAATACGTCCAGGAGCTAATTGCCCCAGGTCACTCTTGCAAATGATTAATCCTGGTCTCTTAATTCTCGGTTAAACTAAAAAAGATTAATACTTGCAACTTGAACAACACCGCCACACCACCCCTAGAACTCACTCTCGCACACACACACCCTAAATATACCTTCAAAATCCGACTCGTCGTCGTCATCATCATCACCGTCCTCATCACGGTCCACCGAGCCCCTTGGCACGAAGTTGACCAGCGACGCCAGAAGCCCTCCGCCACCTCCTCGGCCATCGGCAGGCGGGGACGAAGACCCGGGGGACGAGGCGGATGACTCGCGGGAGCCAGGTGGAGAACCCGGGGCCACCAGAGGAGGGGAGACGAGGTCATCTACCTGCTGCTGCTGCTTCTGCTGCCTCCCATCTCGGCCCTGCGGTCCCAGCCGCGCCGCCTTGAGCTGGACAAAATAGTCCGCGGCGAAAGAGACGATGTCCGCCGGTCTCTTGCGGAGGACTTCCACAGTGAAGGTCTGGAGGAGCTCCGTGAGTCCGTCCGGTATCTGTATATTCATCACCTATGGGAGTTCGGTGCAACCCGCTGTTCCTGCTGTTGTTACTGCTGCTGCTGTTGTTACTGCCGATATTTTTTTGCTGGTGTCGTATATTGTAAATAATTGTGATTGTCAATAATGTGATGGGTAGACAAATGGTCGTTGTCGCTGTGTAAGTTGCTGTTTTGTATTGTAATTTGAGAGGCTGGTTATGGTCTCTTATAAGTTCATCACCGACACGTAGTCCAGCAGTGCTGCTGATGCTGCTACTCGTGAGAACGATGCCGTGCCGATGCTATCTCCGTCGTTAGGAGATGCTGCTTGTGCGGCAATGATAAGTGGCGGTAATTATTGCAGATACGTTGAAAGTCAAGAGTTCGTGTTATCTAACAAGCCTGTTAACCAACACGATGTTGTATTATGCGAATTATAACTGTGAATAATTATAAACGTATTGCAACTCAAGATGCTAAACTACTCGTGCGCTACTGCTTACGCGACTGTCTGTCGATGTTACTATTGTGAACGCATTGATAGTTATTACAATTATTGCAAACACCAGTTATATATTACGTCAAACATTAATTGTGTAATCTATATATGCACCAACGATAAGCAAGTGCTGCTGCTTTACAGAGCCTGACAATGATGCTATCGTTATGGTTACTATACTAGCTATATTAAAAATAATGCTAATAATTATAATCGCCTTACAATTTAGACGCGCGCACTCTCCCTTGCTCTGTATGAGAGTTATTCTTATAACCTTGTTACCGCAACGCTGACAATAATAAAACGAAAAAACGCTCGCAATGCTACAGCGTTGTGAGCGCGACGCTTAGCATTATTTCGCTGCCGGTAACGCCGTAAGGTTATCTGCAATCGTTAATTGTGATTTAATTTAAGCGCTCGGATCGCCTTTTTTTGTTGTGAGCGACCCCGCCGCCGCAGCCGCCGCTCGAGTGAAGTCGTCGGAGCCGTCCCCCCGCCGCCGCCGCCACCACCCACTCCCAGACTACCCCGAGGGGGTGAGGGGCCGTCACGGGGACCCGAGAGGAGACGTCACTCCAAACCGCGAGCACTTAGCCGGCCATCTTACTATGGGGAGTTGATGTCTGTTTCTCCCCTACCCCCCCCATTCATTATGTTATGACGGCCATCTTACGTGGGGAATCGGTGTCTCAAACAGCCCTCTCGTTTTTATATTCTTAGTTCTTTCGGTAAAGTCACGTTGAAGGGAAACAACAACGAGCCCTCTCGTTGTATAAAATGTGTACGGCCATCTTACGTGGGGAGTCAATGTGTGTGTCTCTCTCTCCCCCCCACCTCTCCTGTTCGTTATAATGTGACGGCCATCTTATGTGAGTAGTCGATGTTTCTCTTTCCCCCACCCCTGTTAGTAATAATAGTTATGGCCATCTTACGTGGGGAGACAACGTGTCTTTCCACCCACCCCTCCCGTTCGTTATGTTGTAACGGCCATCTTACGTGAGAAATCAATGTCTCCGTCTCCTCCATCTCCCCCATTTCGTTATGATGGCCATCTTACATGAGAGAAAGTCAAGCAAACTCGGATTACATTGTAGCGACCATCTTGCGTGAGGAACGTTCGTGTTTTATCGTTTTCCTTTGCATTTTAACGGCCATCTTACGTGAGGAAATTGTCTATTTTTAACCGCAAAGGCCATCTTGCGTGAGTGTAACGTTCATATTCTACCAATCAGAGACCTTATTTATTGTTTGGCTTGGGGTGAGTGGTTGCTTATTTCGATCATTACACATACAGTACATTGTTAATTGAAAACCAACAACTGCTCTAGAGTGGAAGAGCAGGCCTAAAACTAGCTCTCTTGCTCATTCTAGTGGCGTGAGCAAGCGAATGCAAGGCTGCACCGGCACATTTAACACACCTTAATAATAATTATTAACACATTTTATAATGATAACATAACACACTTAAGGTTATCCCCATAATAATGATTTGTTTTGATATATGCCCAGCTATTTGCATAGGCTCCTCAAAGCGATTTACATTTTATCTCATCTCAACACATTTCAGAATTTGAATATTGGGGCCGTCCATAAATGACGTCACGCGATTTTGGACGATTTTTGACACCCCCCCTCGTCACGTGGCGTTACAAAAAGTCAGACCCCCCCCTCAAATATGACGTCACAAAGCTCTGCCCCCCCCCCTCCCAAAATAAAGCATGCTTCAAATCGCTTTAAACTATTGTCATTGTAATGCGTATTTAATGTGGCGCTGCACTCTGATGTTGTAGGAGAAAACATTAAAACGTCTAATTAAGTAGAACGTGTTGTCTATATTTATTTAAAGTTGCGCTTTTGATGTGACGTCACATTTCTCAAACCCCCCCTCCCTCGTCACACATCGTCACAGATGTCTGACCCCCCCCCCCCGCCAGGTGCGTGACGTCATTTATGGACGGCCCCTTTGGTATAAAAAAAAAGATAAACCTTCAATACTTCAAGAGCCACACGTGGCTTCCGAGCCGCAGGCTGCCGACCGCTGCTCTAAACCCATGAGAACGATAACGAGTGAAACGTGAAAGGTCGTCTCCAACACTTAATGAAGAACGCTATTCTTCTTTGGTTCTTTCGGTAAAGTCACGTAGAATGAGAATAAAATAATAAATTGATAAAATAAAATAACACAATAATATTCTCACGACGTTTCGGCCACAACACAAGCGGCCTTCATCGGGTGAAGGGACGAGACTGTCTGGAGGACAGCGCTGGAGTGAAAAAAGCCACGCTCAGATCGCGACCTTTAAGCTTAAAGGTCGCGATCTGAGCTTAAAGGTCGCGATCTGAGCTTAAAGGTCGCGATCTGAGCTTAAAGGTCGCGATCTGAGCTTAAAGGTCGTGATCTGAGCGTGGCTTTTTCACTCCAGAGCTGTCCTCCAGACAGTCTCGTCCCTTCACCTAATGAAGGCCGCTTGTGTTGTGGCCAAAACGTCGTGAGAATATTATTGTGTTATTTTATTTTATCAATTTATTATTTTATTCTCATTCTACGTGACTTTACCGAAAGAACCAAAGAAGATGAATCCTTGCAGTCACGAAATCTTTAAATCGAAAAAGAACGCTATTCTTGTGTTTTTCTACGTCCCTTCTCGTCCTCCTCGTTCTCAATCTTTACTGTCTCTGTCTCTCTGTTCCTCCTTGTGCTGAATCCATGCAGTCGCTATCTCTCTTCTCGCCTCGCTTCACTGGAACAAACTTCCCCTCATATTCTTGGTTCTCTCGGTAAAGTCACGTAGAAGGGAAACAATAAAATAATAACTCACTTATTTTCTATAGCTCACCCCACGACCCCGTAATCCACCTCATAACCACCACCTTTACTGTCCCCTCTTCATATTCTCATTACATGGCTTTCTCTCATTAAACCCAATTCATTCATTCATTCCATGTATAATCATTTAACGTAATAAATTTCGCTTTCACCAAATTGACGCATCACAGATTGGCCCCCATCGCTTCCTCTTCATCTATTTTATTCACCTCATCGCCACCATTACATCCATACGTACAGTTGTTAATTCTCTGTAAAGCGCCTTGGTTAAGGCGAATAATAAATGATGTGAAGATAATATCTCATTGCAAGTAATTGGATCGTGAAGACGCGTCAAACACTGGGCGTTTGAAATTGCATTATTGTTATAACATCACAAACGCTAACCCCTTTGAGGGAAAAGGTAGCGTTACAGTTTTAAAATGATGAGAGAGAATCCTGATGTTAGTTGAGCGTTTCTTATACACAGTTTCCGTGACATGGCCCATCGGTAGCTCGCTCACTGCTTGTTGCAAAGGTCCACGGTTTGAATGCGACAGTCCGCCCTGGTTAATGCTGCTGGTATATTAACTATTAATAAGAGTGATGTCTGCTTCACATTGGGCGTTAAATATCCCGTGGTCAGACGAGAGATATCACCGGGGCTTAAGTAATCTCTCTATATTTTCTGGAACACTGCCTCGGAGGAAGGATTACATTGGCATATGGCACTACCGCAAAAGTGCAAGGTGTGCCCATCCATATAACCCGATGCTATCCTACCCTATATTCCTATAATCATATAAGCAGCTTTCTATAAAGGAGGACAAAACAAAGCGATGTGGTGTGCCAACATCACTGTTTGGTCCTGTTCCGCTTGACATTAAGCATCGCCTATGACTGAACCTACAGAAGTTCAACATAATACGTACATACGACTGCTAAAGGAGGCCTTTATCCAGCAGTGGATTGAAATTGGGCTGCAACTTATGATGATTATTATTTATGCAGCATTTCATTTCATGTTTCAATATAAAAAACGTAGAGCATCAAACTAAAGTTTTCACAGTGAGCAAAATTTAATTACGAACATTGTGTGTGTGGTTTCGAGTGTCGCATTTGCTTCATGAAGGAGATGTTTGGCTCAAGGATATAATGGAGGTAGCTAATGAATGCGTGCATCGAATGACAGTGGCATTCCAATTACAGCACAGCACCCATGCCTCCTCTGTCTCCATGTGTCTCTGTGTTCACCGCACTCCCCCCACTCCCCCGTTGTGTGTAATTAACCCAAGGGCAGACGAGAAAATGCCAGTTCATCGCAGAAACACCTTCGAAAAAGCCCCGGCAGGAAGAAGCAAGCAGCAGGTGGGAAAGGCTTGACTGAACAAGGGGATGATTAACATGTTGCACCCAAGGTGCCAATTAAACCAAGAATGCTCATCATGACCCCCCACCACCTGCCCCCATATCCTCCCAGCAGTGCAGATCCAAACATGTCAACGTGAGAGTTGCAGCTATGCATGATCCGTGTGCCACTTTTGTAAGAGCTGGGCTGTCCGGTTAACAAAATCTATCAGCAGACACTATGCCTCCTTCACATATTTGTCCCTCGACGCAAAAAAACACAAAAAAATGCAAAGTATTAATTTACACACTCCATCGGACGCCACGGCCTTCTGGGAGTGAATAATCTCGGCCAGCATTGGTTCAGCACAAGCAAAACTCTAGATCGTTTTCAACATTCGGTGTCTCATCAGCAGTCAGGCTTGCTTGAACAATACTGGTGAACTTTTATTTACCAGGTAATGCCCACTTGTCATCCACAAAACCTTGCTGCCTCCGCTGTGCTGGATATTACAGGCGTGCATAGCCACCACTACCGGCCAAAAAAAACACGAACGCTCCCTAAACAGCACTTGCGTCTAAAGTCTTTACGGCAATAGGGGGAACTTCGTCTTTAGTTTGTGTATACATGTGTATACTTGTATGTGCGGTACACCTGCTAGCCACCCCATCCAGTGAGCACACAACACCTGGGGCCGGTCCCCTGACTTCTTGCCAACGAGCCTTCGTTTGCCTCTTCACGTGACGACTTCAAAGTAAATCTATCCTTGGCACAAGAGTCGTCGTTACATCACCACCACTTAGTGGCTAATGGCAGTGGTTGTGTGTATGGCTGGTGTGTGTGTACGAACACTGTTGCTTTATTTATTCATAATGTGGCTTTCCAATCCAGCAATTCAAAATAAACATGATTTCGCAGCGTCCTTCTCTGGGACGATAAATATTTACGCATTACACTCTCAAATTTATTATTTTGGGAAATATTTCCACACAAACCAGCTGTGTTCCTTGAGTCAATCTAGCAGAGTGTGCTGGTTACGAACTCCAGGACGTGTATATGTATATATGCACAGCTATTTGCTAATCCACTGCTGGATGGAGATCTCCCCGTGCCGTGTCTGTCATGGGCAGGGGTCGGCAACCAAAATAACAGGAAGTGCCATTTATTTTGTATAATTCGGTAAAAACAATACAGTATTTCAAAAGCCGCAACGCATGCGAATATGAGACGGTGGTCCTTAATGAATAACGTCACGAAGCAATCCGTAAATAGCCGCACGCGACTCCGGAGCCACAGGTTAGCGACCCCTGGTCACGGGGGTTGTTTGACCATACTTCACCACGCTTGTCAGTACGGGTTGTTCAATAATAGGTGTAATATCACTCGCTACTGATGTCGACCGCCGTCAGGAATCGAACTTGGGGTAGCTGGGTTCAAAGCCAGGGTGCGAAACCATTCCTCTCCTCACTTCAAACTAGGACCCATGTCTTTTAACAGAGGGGGCACTCGCCTTATACACATCTGGCAGTTCACCAGCACTGGTACATGCGTGCCTGGCTGCTGAGCAGACGTTGGCTTCTCAAAAACCGGTAAAGAATTGTTGCTTTGTGCCAATCTAATGCTGATTAAATTATGCACTCCCAGAAAGGTCGTGCGGATGATGGGACGTGTAAATATACAAATACTTTTAAAATGTGGAGGCACATATATTTGAAGGCGCTATCCCGTCTCCTTATTTTGTTACTGTCAAACTCTAGTATGGTTCGTACTATTGTAGCGATTTTAAAGTTACGCTCTCTGTGGCCTTGCAGTTTGCGTGGCCAACACGCCCCTTAGTGGCCAGCCCATACAACTCCACACGCGTGCTCGTCACAACGATCGTGCCCAAAGCAAGCGAGTTGTTAACGTCGTCATGATGTCCGCTTGAGAGCTTCTGGAGATGCACAGCTAATGACATCAAAGTTGATTTGCGGTGAATGAGTGAGAGGGGAGCAGTTGTTCACCGGACCGTTCGGCTGGTTTTGAAGTTGCCAGTGGCGCATCCAAATGGGGGCGATTGGAACAACAGGCCGCCCTTGAGACCCCAAAATGTGGTATTTAATTGACACTGGAGAAAATATATTTAACATGTTTTATTATCAACGTAGGGCGTTATTTAAAAAAAATTGACATTTCTGGATTTAATAGATTTAGTATGTTGGAAACAAATTATTTGGTGGTGATAATAAATAATCACCTACCTACTCTTTGGTTCTATTCGGTAAAGTCACGTAGGTAAAAATAAAATAACAAAAATCACGACGTTTCGGCCACAACACAAGTGGCCTTCATCAGGTGAAGGGACCGGACAGTCCAGAGGACAGCGTTGGAGTGAAGACAGCCAAGCCCAGGTCGCGTCCTTTAAGCTGTGTGGGAGGAAACAAAAAACGCCTTGACAAAGGAATTAGCATAACAATGATGTACTGGACCGGCACGGTGGGGGGGGGGGGGGAGTTTACATAATGTTGGTGTGAAGGGAAATAAGCTGCTGTGAAAGTTTGGGATACCACTACTTGAAAAAATATACTGTACCATTGAAAATTAGTTTAATGTTTGGTTTGATTTAGAACATCTTTCCAATGCTTGCTTAATTTGAAACCATCCTCTCGGTTGAAATTGTGTCTGTGTTTGTAAATCTGAATTGCCTCGTGGACAAATCTCTGATAAAAACCCGTGGGTTTGCAGAGAACCTTGGTATCGGAGAAAACTATATCGTGATCACCCACAGCGTTGTAACAGTGATCAGCTACAGCAGAAGAATTCGTTCTGCCGTGTTTCAAATCTGATTTGTGCTCGCGAATTCGGTCAGAGACATGTTGTTTCGTCTCCCCAATATAGCAGTCACCACAGGTGCAGTTCAATTTGTAAACCCTGGGGTACTGTAAGTCAGGAACGGCATCCTTCACGGATGGGATCAGGTCACGGATTTTGTGTACTGTATTGAACCGGACCAGGAAATTGTGTTTGTTTAGAATTTTGGAGATCTTTTTAGTAACGCCTGCTATATATGGTAGTGTGATGGTTTTGACCGGAGTATCAAGTGGTTCATCTTCTTTGGTTCTTTCGGTAAAGTCACGTAGAATGAGAATAAAATAATAAATTGATAAAATAAAATAACACAATAATATTCTCACGACGTTTCGGCCACAACACAAGCGGCCTTCATCAGGTGAAGGGGGCGAGACTGTCTGGTAGGACAGCGCTGGAGTGAGAGAGCCACGTTCAGATCACGGCTTTTAAGCTGTGTGAGAGGAACAAAGAGCCTTGACACAGGAATTAGCATAAAATTTAGCATTGAAATGGCTGAATGATTAGCTTGTGACTGGTCACAGAAATAGCTATGTTAAAAGTTAAAGCATACACATCCGCAGAGGCACCCATTGTTAAAAGGAATTAGCATAGAATTTAGCATTGAAATAGCTAAGTTAAGGCATACACATCCGCAGAGGCACCCCTTGACAATGGGATTAGCATAGAATTTAGCATTGAAGTGGCTGAGTGATTCGCTTGTAACTGCTACAGAAATAGCTACGTTAAAGTCAGAGCATACACATTCACCGAGGCACTTAGTACAAATCAAACAGGAGAATTTAGCATTGAAATAACTAGGCGAATTTAGCATTGAAATAACTGGGTGATTTGCTAGTGACTGGTCACAGAAATGACTACACATCTGAGCTATTCACAGTACTATATAGTGAACCAATAAAAACTAAAATATAAATTACCTTCATGTTATCAATAAACTCTATATTCTCCAATCAGCTAAGCTACCAACCATAAGTCGTTATATATCACAATGCTATATGGCGAAAAAATGGGTGGATTCTTACCCTCAAATTTCCGTACCACGGATAGCTATGGGCCCCGTTCAGACGGACGAGTTCGTCCATGGTCGGAACAGAGGAGGGGGAGAGAGACAGCTGCGAGGCCCTAGTATGCTCCATGTTGTAAACCATACCATTAACCGTGGTGTGAGAGGTATTAAGAGGCAATGCTGGCAAAAGAGCTGCGGTCTGAAGGACATCGTAAAATTACAATTAATTAAGAACAGAAATGATTTAACACATCTTTCCAGTGGTTACTAAGCCTGAATCCATCTTCTCGGTTGAAATTGTCTCTGTGCTTGTATATGTGAATGGCCTCATGAACGAATCTCTCATGGTAGCCGGTTGGTTTGCAAAGAACCTCCGTCTTGGAGAAGTCAATGTCATGTGAGCCCACTGAATTGTAACAGTGATCTGCCACGGCAGAGGAGTTCGTCTTACCGTGTTTCAAGTCTGCTTTATGTTCGCGGATGCGGTCCGAGATATGTCTTTTGGTTTCTCCAATGTAGCTACTACCACAGAGGCACTTTAGTTTGTAAACGCCTGGGTACTGTATGTCTGGAAGAGCATCTTTTACAGATGGAACTAAATCACGGATTTTGTGTACTGTGTTGAATCGGACCTGGATCTTGTGTTTATTCAGGATTTTGGAGATCTTTTTAGTGACCCCTGCAATGTAGGGTAAGGTGATGGTTTTGAGTGGCTCCACAAGAGGATCCTTCTTCATGACTGGAGTGATGGCTTTGCGGATTGTGTAGTCGGAGTAGCCATTAGCCCTGAGAGCCTGGTGTACGTGCTTGAGTTCACTGGTAATGTGTTCCTGGTCGGAAATGCATTGGGCTCTATGGTATAGAGTCTTGATGAGGCAGTTCTTCTGGGATGGATGGTGGTGGGAATCCGGTTTCAAGTAAGCATCTGTATGGGTAGCTTTCCTGTAGACAGAGTGGCTCATTGAACCATCATGTCTCCTTTTAATTAAGACATCCAGAAAGGGTAGTTTGCCATCTTTTTCGACCTCCATGGTAAATCTGATGGCTGGGTGTATGGAATTGATGTGGTCGCGGAATTGGTCTAGAGCAGGCTGGCCATGTGGCCAGATGACAAAGGTGTCATCAACGTGGTCGCGGAATTGGTCTAGAGCAGGCTGGCCATGTGGCCAGATGACAAAGGTCAGATGACAAAGGTCATCTGGCCACATGGCCAGCCTGCTCTAGACCAATTCCGCGACCACATCAATTCCATACACCCAGCCATCAGATTTACCATGGAGGTCGAAAAAGATGGCAAACTACCCTTTCTGGATGTCTTAATTAAAAGGAGACATGATGGTTCAATGAGCCACTCTGTCTACAGGAAAGCTACCCATACAGATGCTTACTTGAAACCGGATTCCCACCACCATCCATCCCAGAAGAACTGCCTCATCAAGACTCTATACCATAGAGCCCAATGCATTTCCGACCAGGAACACATTACCAGTGAACTCAAGCACGTACACCAGGCTCTCAGGGCTAATGGCTACTCCGACTACACAATCCGCAAAGCCATCACTCCAGTCATGAAGAAGGATCCTCTTGTGGAGCCACTCAAAACCATCACCTTACCCTACATTGCAGGGGTCACTAAAAAGATCTCCAAAATCCTGAATAAACACAAGATCCAGGTCCGATTCAACACAGTACACAAAATCCGTGATTTAGTTCCATCTGTAAAAGATGCTCTTCCAGACATACAGTACCCAGGCGTTTACAAACTAAAGTGCCTCTGTGGTAGTAGCTACATTGGAGAAACCAAAAGACATATCTCGGACCGCATCCGCGAACATAAAGCAGACTTGAAACACGGTAAGACGAACTCCTCTGCCGTGGCAGATCACTGTTACAATTCAGTGGGCTCACATGACATTGACTTCTCCAAGACGGAGGTTCTTTGCAAACCAACCGGCTACCATGAGAGATTCGTTCATGAGGCCATTCACATATACAAGCACAGAGACAATTTCAACCGAGAAGATGGATTCAGGCTTAGTAACCACTGGAAAGATGTGTTAAATCATTTCTGTTCTTAATTAATTGTAATTTTACGATGTCCTTCAGACCGCAGCTCTTTCGCCAGCATTGCCTCTTAATACCTCTCACACCACGGTTAATGGTATGGTTTACAACATGGAGCATACTAGGGCCTCGCAGCTGTCTCTCTCCCCCTCCTCTGTTCCGACCATGGACGAACTCGTCCGTCTGAACGGGGCCCATAGCTATCCGTGGTACGGAAATTTGAGGGTAAGAATCCACCCATTTTTTCGCCATATAGCATTGTGATATATAACGACTTATGGTTGGTAGCTTAGCTGATTGGAGAATATAGAGTTTATTGATAACATGAAGGTAATTTATATTTTAGTTTTTATTGGTTCACTATATAGTACTGTGAATAGCTCAGATGTGTAGTCATTTCTGTGACCAGTCACTAGCAAATCACCCAGTTATTTCAATGCTAAATTCGCCTAGTTATTTCAATGCTAAATTCTCCTGTTTGATTTGTACTAAGTGCCTCGGTGAATGTGTATGCTCTGACTTTAACGTAGCTATTTCTGTAGCAGTTACAAGCGAATCACTCAGCCATTTCAATGCTAAATTCTATGCTAATCCCATTGTCAAGGGGTGCCTCTGCGGATGTGTATGCCTTAACTTAGCTATTTCAATGCTAAATTCTATGCTAATTCCTTTTAACAATGGGTGCCTCTGCGGATGTGTATGCTTTAACTTTTAACATAGCTATTTCTGTGACCAGTCACAAGCTAATCATTCAGCCATTTCAATGCTAAATTTTATGCTAATTCCTGTGTCAAGGCTCTTTGTTCCTCTCACACAGCTTAAAAGCCGTGATCTGAACGTGGCTCTCTCACTCCAGCGCTGTCCTACCAGACAGTCTCGCCCCCTTCACCTGATGAAGGCCGCTTGTGTTGTGGCCGAAACGTCGTGAGAATATTATTGTGTTATTTTATTTTATCAATTTATTATTTTATTCTCATTCTACGTGACTTTACCGAAAGAACCAAAGAAGATGAATCATTGCAGTCACGAAAGCTTTAAATCGAAATATCAAGTGGTTGTTTTTGTATGGAGGGAGAAACAGCTTGGCAGATGGTACGGTCAGAGTATCCGTTTCTCTTGAGGGCCAGGTGTACATGTTTTAATTCACTGGTCAGGTGGTGTTGGTCCGAAATGCAATGTGCCCTGTGGTATAACGTTTTGATGAGAGAATTCTTTTGAGCTGGGTGGTGGGAATCAGGTTTCAAGTAGGAATCTGTGTGGGTGGGTTTCCTGTAGACAGAATGCCCCAGTGAGCCATCAGGTCTCCTCTCAAACAGAACATCCAAGAATGGTAGCTTGCCATCTTTCTCCACTTCCATGGTGAATGTGATGGCGGGATGTCTAGAATTGATGTGGTGTAGGAAAAGGTTCAAAGCTGGGAGCCCATGTGGCCAAATGACAAAAGTATCATCCACATATCTCTTCCACAGGGAAGGTCTGAGGGTGTAAGTCTGGATGGCGTCTGATTCAAATTTCTCCATGAAAACATTGGCTATCACTGGTGATAAGTGAGAACCCATGGGGGTACCCTCATTTTGTTTGTAGAAGGTGCCATTCCAAGTAAAGTAGGTATTGGTGAGGCAGTGTCTAATCAGCGCAGGTGTATCGGGGTCTAGTCCATGTTGGACCAAATTTTCAATTATTTCAATGGTATCAGGTACCGGGACCTTGGTGAACAGGGAGACCACATCGAAGCTGACAAGGGTATCGTCAGGGGACAGTACAACGTGTTTGACCATAGAGACCAAATGAGCTGAGTTAAGTACTGCTGAGGAGGTCTTGCCAGTGAAAGGTAGCAAGGTATCTGACAGAAAACGTGCTAGCTTATAGGTAGGAGAGTTGATCGTGGATACGATGGGTCGTAGTGGAGTGCCTTCTTTATGAATCTTGGGGAGACCATAGAATCTAGGGCAGACATGGGCAAAGTACGGCCCCCGGGCCGTATACGGCCCGTTGGGCTTTTTAATCCGGCCCGCCGAACTTGTCCAAATATTATTATTAAATTAAATTTTACCTTTCTCCTGTAATGCCCCCATTTCCCCATTAGATGGCGCACTTTGACCGGGAGTTACGACCTGTTTTTGTATTGTTCATGTTCGTGGAATTTTTTAAATTGCCTTGCAAATAAATGCTTTGCTACCTGTTAAAGGCCAAATCCTTTCATGTAATGATTTTACATGTTATTTATATAAGTTCACACAAACACTCCATCCATCTGTTCCTGGCCCGGCCCCTCTGGCAAATTTTAGAACCCATTGTGGCCCGCGAGTCAAAAAATTTGCCCACCCCTGATCTAGGGGGTCTTGCAGCAGAAGGTTTTAAGGAGGGACGTTTAGTTGGTTCGATTAGGGAGGTCGAACTTGTGATGATCTTGTTGGTTTTTATAGTTAGGCTATTAGTAGGGTCATTTTTAATTTTTGATTAACTTCCATCGTTGAGTAGGTTCTGGATTTTGTTGTTGTACGAATCTTTATCCATAATTACAGTAGCGTTGCCTTTGTCGGTTGAGAGGATGACTATATCACTTCTGTTTTTTAGATTCGTGAGTTCAGAGCGTTCATTTTGCTGATGTTGCTAATGGGTTTCTTAGCATTCTTAAGAATAGTGGCTATTTCAGCTCTCACAACGTCTGTTTGGATGTGTCCTATGCCTTTAAGAGCCACATCGACCTGAGAGATTATATCATCTTACAGGAATATGTTTCGGGGTGACAGCAAAATTTAGCCTTCTAGCCAGTACTGTTTTCAGATTGTCCGAAATCGGGGTGCTACTCTGATTAATGACGATTTTGTTAACGTCTAGTTTTGTTATATGTGGGACTGGGTTCTTCTTCGATAGGTGGTTGAATTTAGAAATCAGGTTAGCTTTGTATTTGACTGAAAGTGAATCGGCAGAAGAAGCAGTCATGTTGTCTACGTGGTTCCAATCAGAAGGTGACATTTTTGTGTTAGTGTTAAATGAGCTTGTAGGAGAGTCCTGTCTAAAGTATCGAGTTCAAAACGGAGTAGTCTTATCCTCTCTGAGATTAAAGATAGGCTGGCCTTAAACAGAATCTGTTTGTCAAGGCGTGTTTTGTTTCCTCCCACACAGCTTAAAGGACGCGACCTGGGCTTGGCTGTCTTCACTCCAACGCTGTCCTCTGGACAGTCCGGTCCCTCCTCCTGATGAAGGCCACTTGTGTTGTGGCCGAAACGTCGTGATTTTTGTTGTTTTATTTTTTACCTACGTGACTTTACCGAATAGAACCAAAGAGTATGGATCCTTGCAGTCACGAAAGCTTAAAATCTAGAATTAATCACCTACCTACCTCTCTGGGCCATCTATATACTATGAAGAAGGGCGAATGCCCTGAATGTCACGAATGACATACTTTTCCTTTTGTGGCCATACGGCGCTTTTGACGAATGTGTTGAGTTTGCACATGACCAGTCGTTCTGTTAAATCTGCTTCCATGGGCCATTCTCAAATGCAAAAGGTTGCACTGCCCTGCAAGGGTCCCGAATGGACACTTTGTTGGCTGTCGCCTGGCCACACACAACTTCCCCACGAGAGTGAATCTGTCCAGTTGGATGAATTCCAGCTGTGGGATTTAAAACGTCAGGTTGATTGACATGCAATGAGTGCTGGTTGCAGTGTTTATATATATATAAAAAAGTGAGCGTCTAGTGTGGATACACTCAAGTTATTGTTTCTGCTGGAGTTATTCTCAAGCATAGGGTGATACACTGCTAACTGCGACCATTTCAAGTAGAAACATCTTCATCTCATCACATGGCACGGGTAAGCAGTGATGCCATGCAGTGATGTCACACACAGTGATGCCACATAGTGATGTCACACAGTGATGTCACACACACAGTGATGCCACGCAGTGATGCCGCACAGTGATGTCACACACATAGTGATGCCACACAGTGATGTCACACACATAGTGATGCCACATAGTGACGTCACACAGTGATGTCACACACACAGTAATGTCACGCAGTGATGCCACGCAGTGATGTCACACACATAGTGATGCCACACAGTGATGTCACACAGAGATGCCACACAGATTCCAATCAGTGATGTCACAGTATGCTCTGCGCTCTGTGGCTCAAGCAAGCACTGTTAGCGAGCACCCTATGAAGAGCAGGACAGTACACGAGGGGGTGGGTGGGTGGCTAGCACCACGCGCGAACGCCTTTGTCTCACTCGTGTCGATGTTCACACACTGCACGAGGTACACCAAGGGGATGCCCAGGACCGGTTCAGATATCCATCACTGATCTTGGCCATGAGCAGGTGTTGAACTCAGGTCGCCCGGCTCGGAGTACAGTACGCAAACCACTGCGCTACCGCTCCCCATATTTTTCACAACACTGCACCGCATGCCAGGGACACAGGACAATTTAAACTCATTGAATCTCAAATGCGATACGATGCATGAATTGCAAGCTTCGTGGTCAACATTAAGAATGGTTCCGCAGCAGTCAGTGAGTTGTGCTATGAACTCCAATGGCGAGATGTTCACTGCCTCGCCTGGTCTTTAGGAGCGCGTGGGTCTCGACCCCAACCCTGATGTCTATTTGGAGTTTGCACGGGCCCCGGTTCGTCCGCTGGGGGTGTTGAGTCGCCGCCCAACCAAGCAGCTGGAGATGAGAAATCATTTTTTATAATAAAAAATACTTTTCAAATAATATTGTTTTGTTGTGTTTAAAAATATGATTCTTTCAACGTGAATTGCCTTATGAAGATAACATTTTAAGGTCATATCAGAAACCGCTGCAACAACCACATTCTGATTTGTGGCTCGGGGAGGTCTCGGGGCGGCTGTGAAGACGTCCGAGTGACAGATTTCCCTTCATTCATTGCGAAGAGCTTCTAGTATTGTAGCCACGCCGTTTGAGACCCGTTCGTGGCAGTGAAGAAGGCGCTCGTGGCTGTAACGGGACGATGTAGCAACGGGAGGTGGCACTGTGCAAATAGAGCAGGTCACGGCCTACACGCTCTAGGCTTTTGGCAGTGTCAAAGGAGTTGTGTAGTGTGGACTTGAGGGTCATGGGGACAGCATTTGAGTGCTTTGTTGTTTTGTTTCGTATTGTTTATAAACGCCGACCGTTGGTAGATAAGAGAGTTACATCGCTAGTCTTTGTTTCTTTCGGTAAAGTCACGTAGATATAATAAAAATAATAAAAAAGAAAGTGAATACAAAATAATACAAACAAAAAAACCCACGAATGTAGACTGTAGCCTGGTTCTTAATCGGAGTGTACTGGCAATCTATAATGTGGACTGTAGCCTGGTTATTACGTTTGGTGAGTGTACTGGCAGTCTATAATGTAGACCGTAGCAATGGTTATTAAGCTGGGTGTGTGTTATATCACTTTCACGGGAAGGCCAATAACATGACGAGGTTGTTTTCTTAATTAGAACACCATCTTTTCAGAGGTCACTCACAACAACCCCCCCTAGTGGAAATGCCATGAGCCGCCACTGAGTTTGAATGTTCTGCCCTTGGACTCGTGGATTTTTCTCCGGGTCCTCCGGTTTTTCCTCCATATTTGTAATCAACGTGCGTTTAGAGTATTTGCTATACATTTCCACGTGATAAGCTACTTCGTTTAGCTATCATGTGTGCTTGCCAGGTCGCTTCTGAAAAAGAGCCAGGTCGCTTCTGAAAATAAAATAGTTTAGCTTTAGTTTACGTGAACTTGATTCCCAGAAATGGCTCCCATTGGTGGCGAGTAAACATTTGAACTGGTCCTGCGTCCACACACCATGCAGTGTTGCTCTGCGCTCGAAAGGTCGATTTCGTTTTTCCGTGCCACTGCCCGCCGTGTTTCATGTGCGCGGGGTTTATTTCTTTTCTTAGATGCAAGGAGCGAGTTTTTCAAACGGGCGGTTTGTTCAGTATCCTTTATTTCACCCAGGTGCAAGCCAATTGGGAACAAGCGTTTCCATTTCGGAGGAGACCTGGGCTACAAAGCGATACAGGAAGCATGTAAATACACATTCACAGCCCTTCCAACGTCACGAAGCTGACACCGATATGAACATTAAAACGATTAACTGTGTGGGTTTTCGCAATTCCGCTGTACAGCTCTGCGATGTTGTTTTTCGGCTTGTGCCGCGTATGGTTCCACGCCACGTCTGACGTTTTGTTGCCACGTGCTCGGAGCTTCAAGAACTGAACTGAGCCATTCCTGAATAAGCTCCCTGCACGGCAGAGCTGAAACGTCGAATGTCGACGCCGAACAACAGCCGTGGTACGACCCCGAAAACACAGCGAGCGTTAACAGGACGATTAATGACAAATAATGGAGTATCAACTAAACAATACTGGAACGCAGTAGATACGTTCTTTGAATATAACTCAACCTACGATAAGCTGCATTGTAGCTGTGCAATAGGGTACAATTGAGCATTTAACAGTCATAGTGCGCAAACACACTAATCTAATTTGAAAATCTAAATTTGACAGGTAAGGAATTGTCATTTATCATAAGAGATACATAATTAGCTGCTGTTTATCCTGTGGGTGTAATGCCAATTTGATCTGCACCCTCCACCACCCGACAGCGCCAATGAAATCAGTCGGGTCGTGGATGCTACAGCTGAAAATTGGCATTATAACCACACGACGATCGAAGCCAACAGCAGCTAGTTGTGAGTCAGAACATTGGTTGCGAAAGCCTCCGTATAAACTTAACCGGAAGAGAGGTGCAATGTTACGTCGCGTGTGAGACTCAGCTCTGCGGTGGTAAAAAAAAAGTGTCTAACTTAGTGCGGTTACACTTGGGGCGTAATAACACGGACATTGCAAGTTACATTCAGCCACGTCAATAATTCAATGACACGCCAGTCAATTCTTGATTACCTGGGGAGGGGCATCGGACGGGTGGTCTGGATAAAACTAAAACACACAATGCAACATTTTTATTAAATTCGGTGAATTGAACGTATTGGCGGTACACCGGTGCGGGGTATGGAAAAAGCAAATTTTTCACAATACTCATTAAAATTTTCCCGCGATTCGCAACCCCGGTCACAAAATCTTGCGGGTTGTTCGTCAAAATCAGTTGTCGTGATGTCGAAGCAGTCAGAGGACGAATGTTTATATGAGCGGCTGAGCACGACGCTTCACAGTCTGTTGACGTATAGCATCACCCAGCCTGATGACGATTGGCTGCTCCGTGTTAGCAGATTTGACTCCTCGTGCCCTAGACTTGGTCGGGCGCTTCCTCGATTCAACGAACCCAAATCAACGTTCAATGTTAACCTCTTTTTAGCAAGTCTCAGTAGACCGAATAAACCTTCAAATCGCATAAAACTTGACGACAGGAGTCTTTTAAAGACTGATAACAGATTTGCAGATTCAATTTAGATTTTAGACTGTTTTATGAGGGACCGGTGTGTTGTGCTGCACCGGTGTAACGCCAATATGTCCGTATATTTAGTTTTCACCAACAAATGGGCATGAAGATGGTGAGTGTGCCTCCTCGTTTCTCTCGCCGTTTGAAGCAATGGGCTTTGTGACCGCTAATGCGTCTGTAGTCACGTAGGCGATGTGTCACTGGGCCCGTGACTCGGAGGGGCGGTGATACAGCGTGAGCGAGTGAGCACGCGCAAAGATATTTCACGGAACAATTTTCACAAGCAAGCACGGTTATAGCCCACAAACCCAGATGATTCCTCCCACCCTGACAATCGAGAGCTGACCTGATGTTGGTGCTGGTATGTCGGCGTCACTGCGTTGCGTATCGATGCAACGTTGTTGCGCGTAACTTGCCGGTAGATTCTGATTTTGTTAATTTGCCCGTGGCCTATGGTTAACGGCTCGGTCGGTACACGGGGGGGGGGGGGGGGGGGGGGCTACAATCTACCCCGAGCGCTGTTGGAGTGTGAGAGCCGGTGGTCAGATAGCTCGACGGTCAGAGGCAATGAACCCACCGCCACCTTGCGGTCTGAATCGATGTTTAAAATCGGGAGCTTGAAGCTCTGAACAGTGTTCTCATTCCACACTAATCTTGAGCTATTGCTTGTGTGAGGTTTTATCCCCTTCTGCCAAATGAAATAAATAAAACAACGAGGTGTGAGTACTTGGGTTAAACTTGGTTTTCATAGGTAAGTGCCACGCTCCGGCTCTGATACATTTGAAATTCATATCTGAAGGCCCATTGCCCGAAACGTTGAACAATGCCCTTCTGACGAATCTACACAGCACGGTGTGTGCGGAAGTGCAGCCCTTGCAGTGTGAACAAGAGATCGCTTCAAGGGATCTCAGAAGTAGTTCTGTATTGTTACCTTCCATGTGTCGTGTGCTCCATCACGGGGTGCTTTTGCAATAAATCCCTGCTGCGCGAGATTACCAAATGGACCCCCCTTGATCTCATGACAGGAGGGCGACATCACAATTGTAATCAAGTTGGGGGGGGAAAAACAGCACAACAATAAAACAATAAAGAGATAAATGTAAACCCAGCATTCATAATCCCTCAAACAGTTTGGACAAGATTGTTGCGCCGCTTAAGCAATCGGATAACAAAAGATGTAAACTACAATCGCCGCTCTCAATGTCGGTCCACTCTAGATGCTTGCAATTGCAATCACTACGCAATTGCTTTAATCCAGTCTTTTAATCCACTTTAAGCTTAGCACAGGTTGGCCCCTCTTAAAGGGAACACGCGGATAAAGCCGCATGCGCCGTGTGTGGTTCTTATCGCCGCAGGGCCGCGTATTTAATCCTTGGGCCGTGGTGACGTAAACATTTGCATGATGTTCAATATTTTAGCGGCGTAATATACGTACGCACGTCTGTTGACGTTTCGCCCCATTCACGGCCAACCGTGCTCATCGCAACGCGGAGCGTCGATGAGCACCAAGGGGTGCCCTGTGGCATTTGTGATATTAGGACATCTGCTCAACATAATTCAAACTGATTCATAATTGGGTTTTGTTTTTAATTGGGTTGGGTCGTGTAAAAAAATGTGTCGTAAACCGTCCTCCACCCGACATAGCCAATTAATAAAAAGTGTCACGTGAAGCAAACGTGCACAAATTTATTACCACTGCAGTATCACTGGTGTTGTTATTGTTGTTGGAGAGCGATGTCAGCATTTAAATAAAAGTTACTGAAGATTACATCCGGCATCCTCAAGTTGTTAACAGGAGCTCAGATCTCGAGATCTCCTCAGATCTCGAGAGTAATAAATGTGGGGTACGAATCATTACACGCCAACTAATTTCAGCTAAGTGACTGAGCATCGTTAACAAAACTACCACATTCCTAGTTTGGCCAGGAGAGTCCAGGGTTCAGAAATGCTGGGTGTCCCAAAGCTTTTGCGGAAATCGGTAATGATCGACTCATGACAGGTGGAAAAGGGTGGGCCAACCTGAGTAGTGTGCTGAGTTACAGTTGGGTGGCCAATCAGCTTCAAAGACAATGCATATATTATCATAGCGTGTTTGTATGCATGTTTTGCCACATGTACGTGTGGTTAATGCAGACTTGACGCCTCGCAAAAGGTATCTATTTGGTGTTTGAATATCTTTACACCTGTTTTATTGCCAGAAAGGCTAAAACATTCTTATTTGTCATCAAGCAACACAAGCTGCTCATTGTGTGGGAAGGACTAGCGGCTGAGTGGGGGTAGCTAATGGGGGCGGGGAAGGAGGGGCTACCGCATTGTCCCAGTCAAGCCTCTGTACAAATTTGGCATCTTTAACCATGAAGGGTGTGACGTCAACTACCAACTGGCACATGTCGTCATCGTCGTCATCACGCCCCACAAAACATTCAACACCTCTCGGCAAACCGCTGCATCCCCCAACCTCCGCAGCGTTCTCAGACGACGTTCGTGATCACGTCCGCTCGTGACCCCTGCGACGCCGCTTATAAGCTTGTCCGATGCGACGAGGGAGACTTGGAGACGGTGTGGTTGAGCGCCCGAGCGAATCGTCCTACAAGCGACATGAACTCCCCGAAGTCCACCTCGCCGTCGCCGTTCTGGTCGAGGGCCGAGATGAAATCCTTCAGCTGCCTCTTGGTTTTCAGGCACTGCAAATGGCGCACGGAGGCAACATCATGGCAACGTCACGCTTGAGCAGAGAGACAGCTGACGGCGACCATCAGCAACAGTCACGGGGAAGAATGTCTCACGATTCTGGAAAAGGGGATAGTGCTCCATGTAAATACATTGTCTTGAGTAGTGGATTACTATACAACTGGGAATTTGAATGTCTTGGGATGATGCGTAGACTTTCTTGGAGAGCTATGTTAAGGAGCAGACGATCCTGGGCAAACCAGAACAGGTGGCAACCCGATATTGGCATCGACATTACAGACAGAGACCGTTTCTCCCATGCAGTCAACACATTTGTCAACAACACTGTGATCTTAAACGGAAAAAATATATCAAAGGATTTTAACTAAAATACATTTGTCCCAGCTGACCGCAAGCTATGGCCTATTATCTAATCCAATGTAGCATCTCACTCTACCCCTAACCCTCACCCATATCCCCTAAACCTAACCCATAACCCAGGGGTTCAAATAAGTAGGTGGAACATGTTGTCTGGTGGGAACAAATGTTTTATGGAGCCAATATTTATTGGGGGAGAGTGGAGGTGCAGCAGTTAGCACACTGCCCTTTGAACCCGGCGACGTGAATTTATTAACCAGCCATGGCCAACATCGGTGGCGAGTGATACGCGAATCGGTCCCGGGCATCCACCTCCTTCACCAACCATGCACTGACCAGCTTGGTGAAGTATGGTCACGGAACCCCCACGACCAACGTGAAGTGCGAAGGCTTTCATCGGTGAATTGACAGAAGGGATGTAAATGATCCAAGGGTAAATGTGTAGTTTAACACGAAATCGGCTTTCACAACCAATATTATCCATAATGGAAATTATTTTGGGGTTAGATATCGTAAATATAAATGTGTTGTTAAACCCGCCACCACCCGACACAGCCAATTCGTGAGGTTTGTCACGTAAACAAAACGTGCCTCCTCTATCATGCTGGCCAGGCGTCTCGGAAGAGGTGAGAGTTACCCACACTTTACCCCACCCCGCGCAACTCGCTCGGTGGGCCGGAGGAGATTCAAGAAACTTGCCCCGTCATTTCATCTGCCCGCACCAGGAGATTGCACCAACATCTTTTGGATGGTTGCTGGATTATAAAAAAAAAAATCACAAGAAATATTTAGAAAGTATCTTTTCCCCACAACGTTATCCCAATTTCGGTCGCGGGAGATGGAATCGAACCCACGCCCTCCGGGGACCGCAAGCCCCAGCGCACCAGGGGCCATGTCCCAAACCGACGTTACCTCGTGCAGGGTCGGCATCTCAGTCTGCAGAAGGTTCTTGAACTCCTGCTTGTTGAGCTTGAAGGGGTCCCCCGAGCTTCCTGCGTGCTTGTGGAAAGCCTCCACCAGGCCGTAGAGAGCCTCCTCAATCGCCGTGCTCGCCTTCAGCGAGATGCTGCTCGCCACGCACGCACACACGGATACAGAGATCGGTCAGAGTGCAGAGGATGGGGATGGTTTCGTTAATTTTGTATGTTTTTGGGTGATTTGTTGACTTTTCTTGTACTTTGCACTCCTATCTTGTTTTGTATTTTTTGTTGTCGTAGCTTTCTTACCCGCCCCTGCTGGACATCTGTGAAAAAGACCTTCATAGCTCATCGGATTCCTCCAGGATAAATACATATTCTGACTCTTAATGATTTGGTGTTAGCCGCTGCGTTGTTCACAAAAATGGAAGAAACCGGAAATAGAGGAGGACCTAACAAAGAATGGCTTGACGACGACGTACGGGATTGATGCCAAAAAGATGTGGCACTACTTGAGCATATTTGCACAAGGCAGAAGAAGGTGGAAACAAATGATGACGTGTGCAGTGGACACCTACAGGGCTGTCTACCCATAGATCATGATCATGACGATGCTACGTTTGGTGGTGATGGATGCGCACGCAGGGCCTGCAATCCAGCATTGTGTTGGAGGCAAGCGAGGATGGTGGAATGGGACGAATGGAAAACGTCGTGTAACTCCTTTCTCTCGTGGGGGGGAGAGGAGGAGCCGGACCCTGGCTCACCAGCAGAATGCAGTCCAAAAACTGTGGACTGGTGCCGTCTGTCTCTTCTGTGTGGGATAGAGCATTGCCCCTTCACATGTGTGGGGTTTCTCCGGGTGCTACAGTTTCTGTAGCAGCACTCACGAATTGGCTGAAAGCATCTTGATATGTAGAGAACTGCAGAGCAGTTGTTTGGTGCCGGCTCACCACCTGGCAGCCTTCCAGCTTGGTCTGTGGTTTCTACTCGGCGACTGCGAGGTGCGAATCGCATGAACGACGACGGCTCTATATAAAACTAATCGTCAGGCAATTATTTTTCACTGGTCCACAAGTGTATGCGTAAGGCCCACATGCACATGAACTACACACACACAAGCACCATACACATGAGCCCCACACACCCGAGCCACACATACACACAGGAGGCACACACACACGAGGCACACACACACGAGCCACACAGACACGAACCCCACACACACTCACGTGCCCCCCACACACACGAGTCATACAGACACGAACCCCACACACACTCACGTGCCCCCCACACACACGAGTCATACAGACACGAGCCCCACACACACAGGTGCCACGCACACACACACACACGAGTCCCGCACACACACACGAGTCCCGCACACACACACGAGTCCCACACACACACAGAGTCTCACACACACTCACGATCCACCCCCACACACACACACACAGAGTCCCACACACGCACATGAGCCACACACCCACACGAGTCCCACACACACGATCCCCCCCCCACACACACACAGAGTCCCACACACGCACATGAGCCACACACGCACATGACCCCCCCACACACACGAGCACCACACACACACACACACGAGTCACACACACACACACGAGTCCCACACACACTCACGATCCCCCCCACACACACAACACAACAACACAACAACCGCCATTCGCCACGAAGTGGCGGTGACGTCACCACGACGCTTGTGCCAGGCCATGTGCACCTTGAGGCCACATGAAGTGTCGAACGCCCGCTGGCAGGAGGTCACGGGGCAGACCCAGGTGTCACGGGTCGACTGACTGAGATGACCGAGTTGACTGGCTGATGCACCACCTGTGCCCCCTACTGTGCCAACTTGCTGTGCTTTAGCCACCCGGCGCTCTGCTCGTTGTTGTGAGCATCGCTCCTCCGCCCTCCGTTGTTGTTGGAGGGCGACTGCCTCCAACTGCCCAGTAGCATCCTTCACGAGCCTCCTCCACAGAGGCCGATCTTGACACCGCTGGTACCAGTCATCGGCAAGTCCACTCAGCTCCACGTCCTCCCATACCACATCTCTTCTCTAGCCCATGCCGCGCCGGTTTAGCCCCCTCTATCCGGCCGAAAAAAAGCTGTTTAGGCATGCGGTGGCTGGGCATGCGGGCTACATGACCCAGCCAACGCAGCCTTGCCTGCCGGAGGAGCTCACCGATGGGACTTTTCCCAGATATTTCAAGGATTTATGAGCTCCTTACACAATCCAGCCTGGTTAAACCCAGGATGGATCATAGGCAGGCCAGCCTAAATGTTTCTAACTCGTGAAAATGTTCCATTAGGGGGGTCCACGTTTTGCAAGCGTAGAGAAGGGAGAGAATGACCGTGGCCGAGAAGACCTGAAGCCTCGTGCGGAGCGACAGACCAGGTAGCTTCCACACAGCGTTACGCAACCGATGAAAAGATATTGCCGCTCGACTGATTCGGAGTGAGACCTCTGCCGTTAAACTGGAGCCAGTCATAAGCACACTGCCCAGGTATGGGAAACTCTCCACTCTCTCCACAACTGCCCCATCACCGATTGGGAGTTGTGGGGGTGGAGTGTCCGATGGTACAAAATACCCAGGCAGGTGTTTAGTTTTGGTGGGGCTGATGGTAAGGCCCCACCTCTTAGTGGCATGCTCCAGTTTCAGCAGCAGCGTCTCCAACTCCTCCTCTGAATGAGCAGCAATTACCAAATCATCGGCATACATAACGTGGCTGACCAATAGGGAGCCATTCCTTGACCGCACCCGGGCATCGATCAGCCTCCCATTATATCTGTACCAAATGAAAATTCCCCCGGTACAGCTATTGAAGGCTTCACGAGCTACGTGGTCAAAATAGATGTTGAATAATGTGGGAGCCAGAGGACATCCCTGTCACACCCCAAGGTGTACAGGGAATGGCTCTGACTCCCGGCCACGTAGTTTTACCCAGGCCCGCTCACCATCATGAAGGTCCTTAATGATCGTGAGCAGAGAGTAAGGGACTCCGAAAGCACGAAGAACAACCCAGAGCCCAGGCTTACTGATGGTATCATACAGTAGGCCTTGACCAGGTCAATAAAGCAGATATGTAGATCTTGTTGGAATTCCCTACTCCTCTGCTGTAGCAGACGCACAGAAAATATGGCATCTGTGCAGGACCGCCCTTTCCTGAAACCGCATTGGGGCTCCGCAAGCCTCTCCTCAGCGTGCCTAGCAAGGCGATGTTGAATAATCCTTGCCAGGACCTTTCCCGGCACACTGAGGAGTGAGATGCCCCTGTAATTGTTACAGTCTGTGTGGTCCCCCTTCTTAAAGAGGGGGACCACCAGGGCATCCTTCCAATCACTGCGGAACCCGTCCAGTGATCCAGACTGTTGTTATGATGTCATGGAGGGCAGTCTGTGCAAAAACGCCACCCTCCCTCAGCATTTCGGAGATCATCTCTGCCCGGTGCCTTTCCTGGTCTCAGACTCTGGATCGCCTTCAGTACTTCCTCAACAGATGGTACCTCAGCCAGCCACTCACAGGGGGTGACTTCTTCTTCCAATATTTGAGGCACCGCAGCCTCAGCAGGGTCATTTCCACTTTGTGCCACGATGTTTTCCTGGCTGGGGGATTTCCCCTCCCCCAGGACCTCACAGAAATGCTCAGCAAATCTGCAAACCTGTTCCTGGGGGTCAGAGATTGGATCACCGTTTTTTCCCCTAATGATGGTAATAGGTGTGGTGCTGCAGGTTACTTTTTTGATGGAGTTAAATAAGGATTTGTGATCGCGGGTCACTGAGGCAGGCTCCATCTCCTCAGCAACCTGCGACCACCCCCCATCCTTGCAGCGCCTCACTGCTCTCCGAACCTCCGAGCGAAGGCTGCGGTAAGCCTCCTCATTCTCTGACGTGGGATTTTGTAGACGATTAGAGTGGGCCTGTCGTTTTTTCTCAACCATCCTGAACACCTCCTCAGTCAGTCAGAGTCTCTGGGGAGGTCTAGACCGCGTACCCAAAGCAGCCATTGCAGCTGCATGAGTCAAAGTTCTAAACCTCGTCCATTTACCCTCGACATCAGGAGGAGTGGGGGACGATGCCAACCCCAACCGCAAGCGATGATAAAATTCTCACTTGCAACTGTCATCAGCTAGCTGAGACCAGGCCACCTTAGGTTGGAATGGGGTCCTGGGTGTACACCTACCACCGGAGTGAAAGAATGGCAGACGCATCTTACAGATGACTAGTCAATGGTCAGAGGGCAGATCAGCTCCATGGTAGGTCCTGGTGTCAAGGACATGGGCTCACATCCGCTGGTCCGTCACTATGTAGTCCAGCAGATGTTCTTTCTTGGACCCGGCATGCATCCATGATGTTGTGTGGATGCGCCGATGCCGGAACAGTGTGTTGGTAATTATGAGCCCATGGGCTGCACAAAAATCTAGCAGCCTCCTACCGTTGTTATTAAGCTGATCTGGCCCATGCCCTCCAATCACTCCAGACCAGGTGCCAGCATCATGACCAACTCGGGCATTGAAGTCACCCAACAAGATGACTCTATCCCGAGGGGCCACTTTAGCCAGCACCTGTGACAGGAGGTCATAGAAGGTAACTGACTCATTGGCCTTGTCTGCATCCCTCCACGGATGTTCGTCTTCGGTGGGGGCATAAGTAACCACGACCACCACTCCTTGCCTCCGGTTGATGGGAAGGCGGGCCCAAAGTAGCCTGGGGCTTACAGCTTCCCACACCTCACCGCCATGCTCCCACGCCCCCTTCATTCTTTTGTTCAGAATAAGAGCCACACCCTGTTGTTTGGCAGTCTCCTGCCCCGAGTAGAGGACTGTCCACTCCTTATGGTGGCAGGAGCCAGAGCCGGTCCACCAGACCTCCTGAATGCCACAGAGATCCAGGCTGCCTCTTCTCCGCAGTGAGCGTTCGAACATTCCACGTGGCCACACGTAGTGGCTTTTCGTTGTTTCTGGAGGAGTCCCGAGGGTAAAGATTCAATCTCCTGGCTCCGCCAGATGGGGTTTGGCCATGAGACGTCATAGACGCCTGTCCCCCCGGGGCCTTCGGCACAAGCTAATTAGTTAGATACTTAAGTCGTGGTTTAGTGGTAATTTATTGAAGGTGGAGGGGTTACCAGCCCCTCGCACCTGTCCAGAGCCCCCATTTAGCCACTGTGGTGGTCACAGACGCCATGAGGGGAGCAGCCAATCGGAATTGGCCATCCCCCCCACAGCACTGTCCACGACAGTGTTGCCCGTCCAGCACCGCGAGGTGGTAGGGGGTTGTTTTGCCGGACACACACAGAGTCCCACACACATACGAGCACCACACACACACAGGAGCCACACACACACACACACGAGTCCCCCACACACACACACGAGCCGCACGCACACAGGAGCCACACACACATGAGCCGCACGCACGCCTGGTTGCGGAGCAGCGAGCGGATGTAGAAGTCGTCGATGAGGATGGTGAACTTGTTGAGGAAGGTCATGTACTCGCTGAAGTCGATGGTGCCATCTCCGTTGGCATCGAGCGACCTCATGAGGTTGTCCATGGCCTGCTGGGACTGGCAGTGCTGCCCAAAGCAGCAGCAGCAACAACAACAAACAGCAGCAGCAACAACAAATAGCAGCAGCAACAACAACAAACAGCAGCAGCATGCTTCACACGGCGTCCCTGTCGCGTGAACACCTCCGTCTGGGGTTAAAAGGTGCAGCCCCGCAAATCGCTCGCTCACGCCCCCGGGAGAGGTGGCTCTTGAGACCCTCTAATCACAGAGTTTTTGGCCTACTCTTCCATGCTGGCTGCCAGACGTCTCGAAATGAAGATGGGGAGTACCCACACTTTGCCCCACCACACGCGAACTGCCAGATCCACAAGCTCTGGTGGTTGTAACCCATTCCGTACTGCCAGGTAGACGGAAGTGATTGTGCTGGTAGGGGGTGGGGGGTAAGTTAGGAAACTTGCACCCTTATCTCACCTGCCATGCCCGGGAGATTGAACCAGCGACTTCTGCATCTGCTGGGAGGCCGCGGTGGATTGGTCGGAGTGGAGGAGGGCGCTGCGACCCCGCGCCGCTCACGTGTCGCTCACGTGTTCCATCGAGCGAGCGATGGAAGCACAGAAAGAGTAATTCCTGCAGTCGCGAAAGCTTCAAATCTAGTTTGAACCGCCTCTACGGAGAGGATTTCCACACAACTCACACTTAACTTCTAATTTAGCAATCTTTGGAAAAACGTAATCAACCAGGCTATGCGTTAACTGTGTGTTAACCGACTCTCTGTGTTGCATTGCATTACACTTCCAATTTTGACTATTTCTTTTCTCAAACTTGCTATTTCTCTCTCTAAATTTTGCCACGCTCGTTTGTTTAAAAGTCCGTTTTCTCTCCTCTGGCCGCTACGGGGAGTTTTCCACACAACTCTCTCATTGACTTGCTAATTTCTCTACACCCCCACCTCTCTCTCTGCCCCCCCCTCTCTCTATTTAAGGCCTCAACACAGAGGCATTGTTTCTCTGTGTGTCTGTGTGTCTCTCTCTGTGTGTGTTTCTATGTGTGTCTCTCTGCTTATGTGTCTGTCTATGTGTTTCCGTGTCTGTGTTTTGTCTCTCTCAAGTTTAGCAATCTTTGGAAGAACGTAATCAACCAGGTAGGGTGTTGACTGTTTTGTTGGCCGAATCTCTGTGTTGTATTGCGTTCTATTTCTAAGATTACTAAGTTTCATATTCTTGGTTCTTTCCGTAAAGTCACGTTGAAGGGAAACAATAAAACAATAAAATATATAAAACAATAAAATTATCATGATGTTTCGACTGCAACACAAACAGTCATCATCAGGTGTGAAAATCAACGGCAATAACATTTGAAAGAAGTGGCGGTTTGTATTTATTTATTTTTAACCGTTAGCACCACGGATAGCAATTTGACAGTTTGTTTAGATGTACGAGTCCATCTATGTTCGGAAAAGAGGAGGGGGAGATGAAAAATTAATGTATGCGTTTTCTGTCTGAAATCCTGTGGCCTTTCACTGGAAAAACCACCTCTGCGGTACAAAATTCTACTCACCTGGTATCGACAATCAAGGGTATTTCCCTGTCCCCAGACGACCTGCTTGTCAGTTTTGATGTAGTTTCCTTATTCACCAAAGTTCCTGTACCTGACACCATCGCAATCATTGAAGACTTGGTTCATCAAGGACTAAACACTGAGGTACCCCCCCTGGTGAGACACTGCTTAACCAATACATACTTCACTTGGAATGGAACTTTCTACAAACAAACTGAGGGCACCCCAATGGGCTCCCCCCTATCTCCGGTTATAGTCAACATTTTCATGGAGAAATTTAAGACTGACGCCATCTAGACTACCACTCTGCGCCCAACCTTATGAAAGAGGTACGTGGATGACACTTTTGTCATCTGGTCACATGGCCGGCCTGCTCTAGACCAATTCCTCGACCACATCAATTCCATACACCCAGCCATCAGATTTACCATGGAAGTCGAAAAATATGGCAAGCTACCTTTTTTGGATGTCCTAATAAAAAAGAGACCTGATGGTTCAATGAGCCACTCTGTCTACAGGAAAGCTAGCCATACGGATGCTTACCTGAAACCGGATTCCCACCCCCATCCATCACAGAAGAATTCTCTCATCAAGACTGCACCATAGAGCCCAATGCATATCCGACCAGGAACACATAGGCAGTGAACTCAAGCACGTACACCAAGCTCTTAAGGCTAATGGTTACTCTGACTATACAATCCGCAAAGCTATCACTCAAACCATGAAGAAGGACCCTCTTGTGGAGCCTTTCAAAACCATCACTTTACCCTACATTGCGGGGAACACAAAAATATCTCCAAAATCTTGAATAAACACAAGATCCAGGTCCGTTTCAACACATTACATAAAATCCGTGATCTGGTTCCGTCTGTAAAAGATGTGATTCCGAACATACAGTACCCTGGTGTCTACAAACTAAGTTGCCTCTGTGGTAGTAGTTACAATGGAGAAACCAAACGACATGTCTCGGACCGCATTCGTGAACACAAAGCAGACCTTAAACACGGTAGGACCAACACCTCGGCCGTGGCAGATCACTGTTATAATTCAGTAGGCTCACATGACATTGACTTCTCCAAGACAGAGGTTCTTTGCAAGCCATCTGGCTACCATGAGAGATTCGTTCATGAGGCTATCCACATATACAAACACAGACTTTCAACCGAGAAGATGGATTCTGGCTTAGCAATCATTGGAATTGTTAAACCATTTCGGGTCTTAATTGATTGTTCACGCTTACGGTGGCTTTCAGACAGTATACATTAATTTTCCATCTCCCCCCTCCTCTTTTCCGAACATAGATGGGCTTGTCCATCTAAACAAACTGTCAAATCGCTATCCGTGGTGCTAACGTTTAAAAATAAATAAATACAAACCGCCACTTCTTTCAAATGTTATTGCCGTTGGTTTTCACACCTGATGATGACTGTTTGTGTTGTAGTCGAAACGTCGTTAGAATTGTATTGTTTTATATATATTTTATTATTTTATTGTTTCCCTTCAACGTGACTTTACCGAAAGAACCAAGAATATGAATCACTGCAGTCACGAAAGCTTTAAATCAAAATGTATTACTAAGTTTGTTTTCTCATTTATTCTTACCTGATGACGATTGCTTGTGTTGAAATCGAAACGTCGTATTCTATTATTATTTAATTAAATTTCTCTCTACGTGACTTTACCGAAAGAACCAAAGAGTAATTACTGAGATTATTCAAAATCAGAGCTCACAACGAGCGGGATCCGCTTTCCGCGTCCGACACCACTGTGGCAGGTGACGTCCGCCAAGGCATTATAAAACAACAAAAATTTTAATTTTCTATTTTACCAGTTACGGCCCACTGAGCTATGTAGCTCTGTTTAAGAAGCGACCTCGCCTCAAATGACAGCTCAACCAAGTGGCTTATCACGTGGGAATTTCTAGCAGCCAAATACTCTGAACGCGTGATGTTGAATCTAAATGTAGAGGGGAAAAATCGGAGGACCACACCACCACGGGGAGAGAGATGCGCAAACTCCAAATATACAGGGGTTGGGATCCAACCCACGATCTCATGTATCCAGGCGAGGCAGACAACATCTCGCCACCGTGGCGCCCCTTGGCTGGCTGCATTATCCTCCAAGCCAGCCGAGTTGCAGCACAAACGTTTGCGAGTTGGCCAGCTGCTGCTCTGTCGGACCGTTTGGCTTGCACTGAGCTACAGGAAGGCGGATAAGGCGTCATCCCATCCTCGCTGGGGCCACCAGTGACACAGTCGCGCACTGTCACGTCCCACATGCAGCGGAGTGGCAACGGTAGGACTGCCTCGTGCGGACCGATCGGCAATACCCAGTGGGAGCGTGCGAATGCCAAATAGCGGCGGACCCGAGAGGGAGAGAGAGAGATCTGTGGAACTCCGCGTGATACACGGTCAACCTATGAATTGTGACCTACGAAATTCGCATGAGCATGTTCTGTCTGGCACGTGTGATTTGGCCGTCACACGATACTGTTGGATGGCTTAGGAGAGTGGTCCCTTGCCCGTAAACATCTGGCAGTTCACCCGCATTGGTTCAAGCGAGCCTGACTGCATATGAGATGATGAATGTCGAAAAACAAAGATATCCCCCATCGCCACAGACTCTTGGGGCAAATGCTGTTAGCGAGCACAAATGAAGGCCGGCACGCCCGACCGCCTTTGTCTCCCCAGTGGCGATGTTTACACACAGCACCAGGTACTCATTTGAGGCTGAGTCGACCTAGGGGAGGCCCAGGACTGGTTCAGATATTCCTTACTGGTGTTGGCCGTGAGCGGCAATCGAACTCGGGACGCCGAATACAGCTACACCACCGCTTCCCATCTTCATCCATGATCCATCCACTGCTGGATGAAGGCTTTCCAATGCCGTCGCCATCTCTGAAAGTTTTTGCGATACACAAACTATCCGGCACATGCACGAGCCGATTTCATCACTCCATCTCCAAGGTGGAGGTCCCTTTCGGGTGCCTTCCATCCCTGCTTTAGCTGTAATCCTCTTCTTAGTCTCGACCATTGGCCATCATCCATTCTGATCTACCCAAGCCCACGTTTGTTAACAGGCAATGTTGATGTGAACATGTGGACATACGGTTTACAATTAGGCATCACGCTGCCAACATGAATATGCGTCCTATTAAACACACACGCGTGTACACTACATTACGCACACATCATGCTGCAACGTGTCATACCTAAACTCGCCGTGCTTTTGTGTACGCACGCACACCTAACCTATTCACCTATAACACCGGCGTACTCACTTGCTCCCCTGTGTTCACCTGTAACACCGGCGTGCTCACTTGCTGACCTGTGTTCACCTGTAACACCGGCATGCGCACTTGCTCACCTGTGTTCACCTGTAACATCGGCGTGCTCACTTGCTCACCTGTAACACCGACGTGCTCACTTGCTCACCTGTGTTCACCTGTAACACCGGCGTGCTCACTTGCTCACTTGTGTTCACCTGTAACACCGGCGTGCTCACTTGCTCACCTGTGTCCACCTGTAACACCGGCGTGCTCACTTGCTCACTTGTGTTCACCTGTAACACCGGCGTGCTCACTTGCTCACCTGTGTTCACCTGTAACACCGGCGTGCTCACTTGCTCACCTGTATTCACCTGTAACATCGGCGTACTCACTTGCTCACCTGTGTTCACCTGTAACACCGGCGTGCTCACTTGCTCACCTGTGTCCACCTGTAACACCGGCGTGCTCACTTGCTCACCTGTGTTCACCTGTAACACCGGCGTGCTCACTTGCTCACCTGTGTTCACCTGTAACACCGGCGTGCTCACTTGCTCACTTGACATTACACCGCAAATTACTGAACTCGGAAAAACACGCAACATCACACCCCTACTGGAAGACTCCACCTGTCAGTGAAACAGAAGCGACTCCATGGTAGCCTTGCGGTGTGAGAATGACGCGACTCACAAATACCCTGAATTATTATAATTTACAGCATTATTGGCTACACCAGTGTGCATATTGTTCTCCATGTGAGTCTATCGGTCTCTATGGAGTATATGGGTCTCCGTCCGAGTCTATGGATCTCCGTGCGAGTCTGTGGGTTTCCGTGCGAGTCTATGGGTCTCCGTGCGAGTCTATGGGTCTCCGTGCGAGTCTATGGGTCTACGTGCGAGTCTGTGGGTCTCCGTGCGAGTCTATGGGTCTCTGTGTGAGTCTGTGGGTCTCGGTGCGAGTCTGTGGGTCTCCGTGCCAGTCTGTGGGTCTCCGTGCCAGTCTGTGGGTCGCCGTGCGAGTCTGTGGGTCTCCGTGCGAGTCTGTGGGTCTCCGTGCGAGTATGTGGGTCTCCGTGAGAGTCTGTGGGTCTCCGTGCGAGTCTATGGGTCTCCGTGCGAGTCTGTGGGTCTCCGTGCGAGTCTATGGGTCTCCATGCGAGTCTGTGGGTTTCCGTGTTAGTCTGTGAGTCTCCGTGCGAGTCTATGGGTCTCCGTGCGAGTCTGTGGGTCTCCGTGCGAGTCTATGGGTCTCCGTGCGAGTCTATGGGTCTCCGTGCGAGTCTGTGGGTCTCTGTGTGAGTCTGTGGGTCTCGGTGCGAGTCTGTGGGTCTCTGTGTGAGTCTGTGGGTCTCCGTGCGAGTCTGTGGATCTCCGTGCGAGTCTGTGGGTTTCCGTGCGAGTCTGTGGGTCTCCGTGCGAGTCTGTGGGTCTCCGTGCGAGTCTGTGGGTCTCTGTGTGAGTCTGTGGGTCTCGGTGCGAGTCTGTGGGTCTCCGTGCCAGTCTGTGGATCTCCGTGCCAGTCTGTGGGTCTCCGTGCGAGTCTGTGGGTCTCCGTGCGAGTCTGTGGGTCTCCGTGCGTGTCTGTGGGTTTCCGTGCGAGTCTATGGGTCTCCGTGCGAGTCTATGGGCCTCCGTGCGAGTCTATGGGTCTACGTGCGAGTCTGTGGGTCTCCGTGCGAGTCTATGGGTCTCCATGCGAGTCTGTGGGTTTCCGTGTTAGTCTGTGAGTCTCCGTGCGAGTCTATGGGTCTCCGTGCGAGTCTATGGGTCTCCGTGCGAGTCTATGGGTCTCCGTGCGAGTCTGTGGGTCTCCGTGCGAGTCTGTGGGTCTCTGTGTGAGTCTGTGGGTCTCGGTGCGAGTCTGTGGGTCTCCGTGCGAGTCTATGGGTCTCCGTGCGAGGCCGGGTGCTCACCTGGGACATGGTGGGCAGCTCGTGCCGAATGAGGGAGCGCAGCTCGGTGACGCTGAGCGACAGGTCATCCCCGTCCTCTCCGGCGTAGCGGTGGAACACCTCGATGAGGGACGAGACGGCCGTCTCCACCTTGCCCTTGCGGCTGGACGAGCGGTGGCCGTTCATGGCCGCGATTTTACGCGGGGGAGGCGGGGGGCACAAGGGGGCCCCGCACAACCAGAACCTTCCGCCCACACTCGTGCGTGACAATAATAATAATGAGTCACGATGATGATAGTGCTGCTGCTGGCAATGTTTGTAATTGTGATAATTGCAAAAAAAACGAGAGAATTGGACGCTACTGCTTCGAGATGTATGGAGCGTTCAGTATTTGAGCGTTCCTGGAAAAAAAATCTCCCACGTCTAATGTGGGACGAACACTCTAACAATACCGTGATAACGCACTTTATTTAAAAACGCTTTGTCAGTAAATACATTTAACAATAATGTCCTGCATTTAACATGTGGCCTTTATTTTAGACGAGAAACTCTCTCCGAGTGTTATTTGCACTTCTTCAGGACTGGCAGGTCAGCAACCTACTTGCCGTATGACCACCCCACTAACGCGTGTGGCTCTTACTGCCTCCGCAAAACACGCCGCCGAACGGTGGCGGTCCAGGAGAAGACACCGCGGGGTTAGAGGCGCGGTTCGGCTCGACACGACCCCCTTGGCCTATCGGTCCCCACCACACGGATTGTCCGCAGTCCGACCGACCGCCTTTGCCCCAGAAAACCTCGAGACAGCCCTGGCACCCGAATCGCGTGGAACCCTGGTGGGTGGGAGGCAACTCGTCTCTGGGAACGTGCGTTGCCTGTCCGTCCGTCTGCCTGCCTGCCTGTATGCGTTGCTTTTCTGTTTGTATGCGAGTCTGCCTGCGTGCGTGCGCGATGACTGGTGGCTCCAGCCCAGTGAGTTAAGAAACTCGCAGCGACTGATTTTATACGACTGACCGCGGGTCGCTGTGTGGATTTTTTCTTGTTTAAGCTTCTTGGTTTGCCCCACCCCCTCACCCCCGTTGTGTGGCGAGGTAATCGCTTCGACTCAAACGCTCGGGAACAACGCCACTATGAGGAACGCAACGGGGTCCGCGCAAGGTTGCAGGTTTTCGGCAGCTTAAGGGATTTGGAGAAAATGTAATTTGTAAACAAATCAAATGAATAAATAAATGCCACAAGCTTTAGTAGAAGTTGATGAAAAATTGGAGGTGAGGCTTGTGGCCATCGGTCAGAGCAATGAGTGCACGGTTATGTAATTTACTCGCTAGGGTTAGGGCACCGACAGCAACGAGCGGAATAATAACGTTTAAATAACGTTTAAAATAACAAACGCTGCTAATGTGCAAGCAGCTCCCAGGAAGACTCGTCCAACGGTCGCCTAAGAGAGCGCGGTAACAACCTTGTGAGCGACACAGCGACCCCGGTGATGCGGTGGGTGCAGTGGTTTACCGCACCGCGCTGAATTCAATTTGCGGCCACGGCCGGCATCGGTGGCGAGCGATATCCGAGCGTGGATCTACCTGGTTTCAGCGCGGTGCAGTACGGGTTCAAACGACCCCCGTAGATGACGGGGCATATGGGAGGGCCTTCACATCCAGCAGTGGATTGAGAAAGGGGCTGCCAGTTATAATTGTAATTATTCAATGGTGGCTCTCTCTCCGATGCATTTTCAGGGTCGTGCCACCACCGTGCCTTGTTCGGGAACGACGTCCGACGTTTTGCGCCACATGCTTCTTCAGGAAGTGAAAATTCTTGAGAAAAACAACAAACCCAAATTCGTTTTTGTTTCATTGGTTTTGGAAACTTTATTCAGATTTCGCAAATTACGACACACGACGAGGTGGGGGAGGGGGTAATACACAAACGGGGTTAGGAGAACCGTGTCATCATCAGCATCGTCATCATCACACAGCGCACGCACGTCCAGAACGAGAGGAAGGGGGCGAGTAGGCAACACAACCCAAGGACGGAGTGATGGCTTTGTTCATAACCAGTACGGCGGGAGTTCATTACACATCGGCAGCGCGGATTTCCCTCCGACGTCATTCTCGGGTCGCACCGCGCCTGGCCTGGAGGACGAGCGACCCTCGCAGCTGCCGAGCGAGGGTTCGACCCGGGGGGGGGGGATGCTCCGACGACAGGAAGCGTCGGTTGCCGGAGTGGAGAGAGAGCGGAGGGGAGTACAGAGAGAGATGAGAGGGTGGAGATAGCAGAATGCGTGGAGGGGAGTAGAGAGAGACATGATAGGGTGGAGATAGCAGAATGCGTGGAGGGGAGTACAGAGAGAGAGAGAGATGAGGCCGGAGGTCAGAGAATGCGTAGGTGTGAGTAGAGTAACAAGGGTAGAGAGGTAGGGGAGTGGCGGATTGGAAGTGGTGCGAATGTTAGGGGAGCATGTGAAGAGGAGTAGAATGAGATGAGAGGCAGGAGAGTGAATGGAGGAGAGTAGAGGGAGATGAGGGGGGAGAGATGACAGGGAGACGGGAGTAGAGAGGTAGGCAAGGGCAACTCCGTGTCCCGTATCGGACGCAGCGCTGAACGCCGCGCGGGACGACGCGACGCAACATCGGAGGGCGCTGCAGCGGAACCGCGAAAACCCTACGCAGTAGCATCAGCAATACGTGTCAGTGGAGAAGCATCTAAGGTAGTAGACATCATATATATACTCTTTGCCTGTGCGTGTATACTGCAGTCATATATATACGTGTGTGTGCGTGTATTTAAATAGATTTTCTCTTGTTTCACGAATCAAAACACTTGCGCACGGCTGCAAAAAAAAATGTCACGATAGCGTTTCCTGAATATTTAAGAATTACGTTCTCCAACAGAAGAGTTTGATTCATTTTACGCACACACACAACTCTCTACGACCACAATGTTTAAGCTACGTAACGTCTTGCCATTCACATACGTTATTACGTGATATCTTTTTGAAAGGGGTTTCGGGGGGGATGGGAGGGGGGATAGCGGGGCAGGGTGGGGAGGTCATCACATTCTTGGCAATGTACATCTAGCGAGAGTCATATTTACACGACATATAGTAGTATAGTTTCGCACTCACTGGTTGCACATTTAAGCTGGAATTCTACAATAAATAGTTCATCACTTCCACGAAAAGTTATTCCACATTCATGTCAATAGAAGTTATATAGGGAATCACACTATACAGATACATTTTTTTTCGAGAGTTTTTGTTGTTTTGTGCACGTGCTCACGTGGGGGGTGGGAAAAGAATTACAGCGACACCTCCACGGACCAAGGCGACCACGGCGGCGGGACACGGCACTCGCTCCACGCTCTCCAGGCTCGCCCCCAATCCCACGGAACGGCGCGTTCCCCCAAGCTACCGCCCACCCATCGATCGGTGGCGTTTGTTTGCAAAGACGACAACAACAAGAAGAAATAAGCCACGCGTATGCACATACGTACGTAGCGAACCGTGCGCTAAAAGCGGAGGTGCGGGGAAGGACAACAAAATACACAAAGACAAAGATCCCCCCGTGTAGCCTTAACAGACTGTTTGGGGGAAGTGCTGTTAGCGAGCACCTATGAAGGCCGGCACAGCGCACGAGGGGGTGGGTGGCCAGCCCCACGCCCGGCCGCCTTTGTCTCCCTAGTGGCGATGTTCATACACCGCACCAGGTACTCATATGAGGCTGAGTTGACCTAGGGGAGGCCCAGGACCGGTACAGGTACTCGTCACCAGTGTTGGCCGTGAGCGAGAATTGAACTCGGCTCACCGGGTTCGTCGCGCGGCGCGCTAACCGCTACACTACCGCTCCCCCATACACACACACACAAGACGTATAATAATGCCAATTACATAACCGGGAAAACCGACCCACCGCGAGTTAAGCAGCAATGGACACAGTAGCCGCTCTCCTGCCCCCACGTCACTTTCAGCGTCTTGTCGCAGAATGCACTTTTGAAATTGAAAAAAAATCCAATCATTATCATGATGACGATCATGCCAATTATTTACCCAGGAAAGCCTTATTGAGACTGTTTTTTCAGGGTCGAGGGCAGGGTCTTTTGTCACAAACCGCAGTCTTGCCTATATGACGAAACAACAAAACGTAAGAACCCCCTGCGTACCACATGCACAAAATCGGGACGCCCGACATAGCCAGCAGACACGGTCGCGGTGCACCGTGGATATAAACTGCATCGACACATTAGCAACGCCTCCGGTCAACGTTGCTCTAACTGCCATGTGACAAACGCGATACTACTCTCGGTGGTGGCAGGGCGGCTGGGGAAAGCGCTGTCCTGTACTCTCCATGGAGGCGAATTCGCGTGAAGGGATCTCAGAGGTAGCTCTGTGGTATCCGCTTTCGTGGGCCATCCTCTAGCACGGATGACACGCACTGTTCTGCGAGAGATCCGAACGGTGACTTGGTCTCCGCTGCTCTTAGACCTCTTTGTGGGTACACAACGAGGTGGCGGTTCGTGGGTCCACGTTGAGGCTACAGCTTCCATCTCGGATGCGCAGGTGATGACGCGTGCAGGTGGATTCCCTGCGCTGGCAGTGGCTTCATCACTCGTGCTCGAGAGTCTCAACAGACTCTGAGACTCGCATTCGAGTGGGATACTCGCACAGGAGATCCGGAGACTCACGAGGAGACCCGGCGACTCTCACATATGTTCACTTTGAGTCCCAAAGACTCTCAGGAGACGCGCAGACTCACATAGAGACCCCTCTCAGAAACTGCAATGTGCTGGTCATGCCTTCATCGGCACTTTTTCCAGCAAACGGGGTGCACTCGGCCCACACAGCGTCCCAACTCCACACATTACCTGTGTTTCCAATGATCCATCAGTCCAATAGACTTGCACATAAACCACAGAATCACACAGGGATCCCAGTATCGGTGCACCATTACCAAATCCACACACATCGCCCGTGTTCCAATTATCGATCAGTCCACCTGCAAGCGTTCATCAACTGAGACTAGGACTCTACGGAGGCCATAAATGCAGACTAGGTACTCGCAGACCAGGTATTCAACTTGTCGCTACCACCTGGGGTGGCATCGCTTCAGCAGTTTCATTTTCTTCACATGTTCAATGTCAGTGAATTATGCCGTAATCATTTGAAGCGAGTTCTCAAGTAATTCATTCGTAATTCACGTAGAAATAAACCGCTACTGCTTACGTCTTGTTTATCTGAGGTGGTGCCAATGTCTGCTCTAGTCCATGGACTAAAAGCCTCCTCAACACGGAACCATGAAGACCCACTGGTGTACGACAACGATTTGAAGAAGAAACGCAAAGATAAAGATCCCCCGTGTAGCCGTAACACACTTTTGGGCAAGTGCTGTTAGCCAGCACCAATAGAGGCCGGCGCGGCACACGAGGGGCCAGGTGGCCAGCACCACACCCGGCCGACTTTGTCTTCCCAGTGCCGATGTCTGCCCACCACACCAGGAACTCATTTGAGGCCGAGTCGACCTTGTCGAGTCCCTGGACCGGTTCAGATAACCATCACCGGTGTTGGCCGTGAGCGGGAATCGAAATCTGGTTGCCGGGTCCGTAGCGCAGCGCGTTAACCATTGTGCCACCGTATATCAACACACAAGACGCACGCCCACACACACAGAAACAAAGGGGGGGGGGTGTTAATACCCATTGAGCACAGAGACAAAATACACTGAACACAAGCCAGGAAAGTGCCACGTAATTAACATTTCAGTACCTACAGTAGTATACGGTTGTAGCCGGCGACGAGTGAGACGCGTATCGATTCACCCCTCCAGACATGATCCATTGAAACTGTTCGGACTTTTTTAGGGGGGGGGGAGGGGGGGGGTGACGATTCCGATTCAAGAATCGATTCTCTTTGGTCTAATTTGTCTGATTCAATTTAAAGACGTCTGCCTCAATTGGCCTTTGTATACGCCTGCTTTGAATTGCTGGAATTAAGTGTTCCGTCTCGGTCGTTCCACCTCGTTCGCCCTCGCCTCGAGGGAGCCTTTCACTCCGAGTTAGTGCGTCGCCATCACCATCGTGGTCTGTCCCTTCCATCACCTCGTTAGCTACAATGGCGGGACGAGCTATACTCCACCGCTGGTTCTCCTCCGTGAACCAGTATCGCCGCTTCTCTCTTCCTTCCTTTGTTAGGACGCCGCTCAAGCTAAGCACTTTTAAATCATCTACATTGAAAACTCATTTTGTTTGAGTTGCTTTTTTGTGTTCAGTTTGTCGTCTTTCCCCTGCAACCCCTGGCGGCCGCTCCATCGTTACTCCTCAACACCGGGTCCGAGTCCGACCGGGCAGCGCGTCCTTCCCACGCGCAACAAGATTTATTGATGTCATTAACCTGCATAGGGCGCTCTCCAAATCCATTCCTATGCCTCAGTGTAAACTCCTGGCAAGCGTCTCTCTCCGCGCTTCAGTGTTGAGCCGGCGAGCGCCAGCTGGAATCACCGACATTCCCCTTTGCATTGCTTTTGCAAATGCCGTTTTATAACATTTGTCCTTACCCATGTATTGATCGTTCGAATTTTAATGTGCAATTTTATTGAGGAACTGTGTGTTGTATTTAGTGTGGTCTGTGACTGGTTTTTCTGCTGTTCTGCCTTGCCCAAGCTTGGGAATCGGTGTACTTATGCAATTTGAACGTATATACTTGATCTATTTTACGTATTTACTTTCGGCAATTTGCTTTCCTTTCCTATACTTTGCATTCCGATCGTTTTTGTTCCATACTGTTTATTTGTTGTAACGCTCTGAACCCCGCGCCACCACCCGTACTGGACATCCGTGAGAAAGAGCCACGTTGCTCATCGGCCTACATAACAATGTCTCTGATTGCATGCCGCCGACAGCGGCGCGCAACACGAGCCGGGCCCCCCCCCCACCCCCCCCGTCAATGCACACGGAGCGCTGTGGTCACAATCAAGGCGGACTGCGGCGGAATCACCAATCTCGCTGATATTGGCCAATCAAATAAAAGGGGGGGGGGGGGCGCGTGTGTCACGCGACGACTCGATCCACTGTATCGCTAGGACATTTTCTAGATGGCTGCCCAATCGACTTTCAGCGACTGCCGGATCCACCGAGGTGAATCGATAAAAATTAAACCTCAATTCACGGTCCACAATGACCATAAATATGGACGAAGACACTCTCCTTTGGCTAACGCCACGACTGCTTTTGTCACATTTCCGAGGGAGGGTGGGGGGGGAGAATCTCTGGTTGGAGATTTCGTCGGGTATCCGATTTAATCGTTCTATTCCAGTACCGGACGATAGCCCCCCCCCCCCCCCACCAATGGGAGATGCAGCCCTTCGACGTTCCAACTCTTGATTTCATCATCACATTAAGATGTCACCATGGCCAAAGTGGGTTGATGCCACCGACCTTGCGGTGCACCCCCTCCCGTGATGACGGCAGCGAAAGTCAACGCGTAAGCAGCAGGCCCGTCCACAGGGGGCAGTGCGGTATTACATCTCACACCGTGACGTCCAAGCGCATCGGGGGGCCTCCCAAAGTGCGGGGCCCGGGGCGGTCGCCCCGATTGGCCATGTACCCCTAGGGGCAGCTCTGGGTATAAGCGACGTTCGGAATCGCTGGGCAGAGAGAACAGGACTCCTTCTTTAATCATCGCTGGCACACGTTGCCTTTGTGCTCCAATTATAAACGAGTCCATGCCGCACATGTCACCAGCTGGGACCAGGAAAACCCAGCCTGACTTTGTAGCCTCCTCAACCTGTAGCGACAAAACTGCCAACTGTGCTCGCAAAAAAAAAACATTCGTGAATCCCGACAATGCTGGACGCGTAAACAGTCCAGCTGAACCATCGACAAAAAATCTACGGTTATCCTCCAGGAAAAAAACTTTGCAAAACATTTTTGCTCAACGTTCCCTCAAGGCTAACGGAACGAACGATACGGTACGCACGACGCAGAACACAACGGGGGCGGACAATGCCAATGAGACCGTGCAAACTGGACAAAAACAATAACACAGCAATACCCCGGTTTACGTTGGAGATGCGTTCCTGAAAGGTGCGACGACGAATATCTAAACGACTTGAATCGAAGCGATTTGCAGGGTACGGTGGTGGAGGCGAAGGCTGAGAGGCGATGGATAACGAGAAAAGACGTATGACGATGCTGTCAGTGACATGAATGTGTGAGTTGAGGTGACGCAAATCGTGCGGCGGTGTTAATAATAATGTCGTGACGTGTTTGCAAAATGTTTGTAAAAGGGGGAAACGTAAATCGGGGTATTGCTGTAATCGATTCACAAATCGAAATCGCGACTCTCAAATCACGACAATTCCTCGTGGCGCTTGTGGCGGTGCCGGTCGGGGTGGAGGTGGCGGGGAGAGAGAGGGCGGGGGGCAGGGGGAGTGAATTGTCGCACGTCCGGCACGAACCCCACAGCCCTGTGCGGACGGACACGCACTCGCGACATCACATCGCACAACGCTGGCATCAACGCCCCCCCCCCTCCGCCCACCACCCCCCGTGGTGTAACAGCTTACGTCAAAACCGCTTCCACAACGCTCTCTGTAAACGGTGAGACGAAGAGGTGCGTGCAGGTTGGGAAACAAAGAGTCGAGTCGCGGTAATTATAATCCACGCAACGAGTCGCGGTAATTATAATCCACGCAACGAGGGCATTTCTAGACGGCAAAGAGGCCCGACCGTGTGACCGTAACATCATCGGTCCTACCAGCATGCCTTTCATGCCACGTGACATCGCCGTACACACGGCGTTGTGTGAGGCCACCAAGATTCAGAGTCGTGACCATCTCATTATTCATATTTAAAGACTGCGGCTGAACAATGTACACCCTGGCTTCGCGCGCGTTAGGAGTCATCAGTACAACATAGCCATCATTGCCTACTGCCACCGTGTACTTCAGGGGCCACTTCACTAGGACAGGCCCTCTGTGACGGTTCACTGTGGCCACCGTTTGGTACCACCTCAGGGTAACAAACCCCAGTTGAACACGCAGTCGTAGGAGGAGGCTTTCACGACCAATATTAACCACAAAAGGGTTTCTTGGGTTATACCGCATAAATATAAATGTGAATAACCCAACCATTAATAGATATCCTTTGTAATTTGTACGAGTATATTAACCCCCCCCCCCGCTCTGGTCTTTGGACCTGATTGGCTCACAAGTGACGACATCACATTTATCCCCCGTCTATTTAAGACCAGAACAGGAGGAGGATTTCTCCACAACTCTGTCTGTCGCCTGATGATGCTGGTTGTTGTCATTACCGGTGAAACGTCACGGTACTCGAATTGTAAATGTTGCAGTGGGTTTACTGCCCAACACACAACCGGTTAGTGCTGAGCTAGTAACGAATTGCCACATTTATTTACGTGACAAACCTTGCTGATTTTCTCTGTCGGGTGGTAGTGGGTCCAGGGAAAATTTATATTTTGGCTATATAACCTAAATCCAAAACCTTTACTATAGATAATAAACCAATTGTTGACGCATATTCTGCTCCTGTCAAAGTGCCTCGTAAGCAGCCATCTGGCAGCGCTAGAGGGAGCACTCATTCACACCTGGAGGGGCGGCACGCATGTGTTTAATTCCAATTGCGCAGGGCGTCTTAAATCTTACATAAGTCTTGATGTGGGGCGATTGTTTAATCTGTGCGTACTTTACACAACAACAGTGTGCGACGAATTATATTACACTAAATGCATCGCACATATTACTTTTATGTATACATTACACAACTTATGGGCGGCCATAAATTAACGTTTTCAAATAAATACATCGTTACGGGTGTCAGAAATGTACCTGAAGAATAAGTATATATGTAAGTAAATTATTATATTATTGATGCAGAACAACTCAAGCGCAAGTCAACGTTCTGTATTGACCTTGAGGCTGAGCCTTTCATTAATAATTAAATACAATCCGTAATCCCGAAGTGCATCATTAATGAGAGTAAAATAAACATGTATTAAGTTCAACCGTTGAATGTTAAAGTTCAGGAGATCACCTCTTATTTGTGGTGATGTGTGGGGGTGACGAATATCATGTAACGTGTTATCCACGAATTTACTCCACTGATCCATAACAAAATCATGAACGATGGGAACAAAAGGGCTGCTCTAGTAGCACCGTGGCTTACTCTGTCACGGATACGAGGCGCTCTCTGCTATATTCCTAAATAAAAATGTAATGAAATTTGAAATAACCCAAGCCTGTGTAATGCCAGATATACACAACAAACATTACGTGTGTGTATATATGTTCAACAAATTTCAGTTTGGTCCAGGGATAACCCACAAAGCACGAGGCCTTTTTGCACAAACGCAGACTGAGTCCATCCGTTACCACGGAACAATTACAATTCTGCAACCCGAACGGCGTAGCGAAAGTAGCTGACGAGAGACTGACCGGTGGCTTTCATCTGTGCGGGGTTCCAGAGTAACGGGCAAAACCGACGGGCAAAACCAACAGGCCAAGGGGCACACACACACACACGAGTGGGCGGACACGTACCTATTGCAAAGTGTGATCCATTCATAGACACCCCACTGATCGCTAACCACCATGGCCTTGTGTCGCGTGTGATTGATCAACAGGAGTTACCTGCGTGTTGGATTGGCCGAGGCGGAACAGTCACGTGGGCCCCCCGCGTTCACATGACAATCGCGTGGGCCCCTCGTTAACCAGACATAACATCACCACCCCCCCACCCCTCATGCATTGTTCCCAGTGGGCTCAATGTCCCAGACGGCATGCGTACGCGACGAGACAGCGAGATATCGATGACCTCGGTATACGCATCATCATCTTCATCCACTGTTGCGAACAATTCAGTTGCGATGGAGATCACTGGGAGGCATTTCAGAGGCTCCAGATTAAAACACGGTGTGTTGATAACACACGGCTTCTCCATTATTCCAGCGGGGTGTCTAGAAATGGCTCACCCTGTATGAGCCGTGCTCAATTCTCCACCATTCAGAGGCATTGGACGAGACAGGAACGACAAAACCCATCGATGAAGTAAAAAATAAACGGCTGTACATACCTCTGCTCATCTCTGCGAAAAAATAAACCAAATGTTTTCTCCAGAATTATGATGTGACTTTCGCTCCACCATGGTGATGTGGAATAATGCTACGTTTTTTGCCATTAATTCGAGCGCTGAGATTAAATAAATTCGAGAAAAAATATTCATGCAATTTTAATAACCTTGCCTACGTTGTGCAACGTCTTATAATATTTATCTATTGTAGGAAGCGATAGAAAATAAATACAAGGATTCCAGAAATTATCAAAGGGATGTGGCGACTGTCATAACAGTATACTCCTTAAAGAATATAAGATTTTTCTCTAAATACATTCTGGAAAACCACGTGAAATTTTATCAAGGTGAGTATTTACTACGTAAGGTGATGAAATATTTGTTTCAATGTTAAGACACAGATTTCCATGAAGACAACCAGCACATACCTCGAGACAGAGTGATCCGACCACAATTAACCTGCACCAAATATTTGTAACTTAAAACTGTCCACCATTGTGAAATTATGAACGAAAATCTTAAAAGCACTTGTGTACACACAAACAACATTTGCGAGGTATAACCCAAAACATTCACAAAAACCGTGGCACATTCTTAAACAACCACATCGTGTGTAAAATAAAGTCTGGATTTACTTTCTTTTTTTACATCTGACAAAATCATTATCATAGTGGTAACGCGATTTAAACATTTTTCTACACCAAACACACGTTTGGAGGTTGATGGGGAGTTTAGCGTGCTCTTTCTTTGACCTTATGTAAATTACGATGTGTTTATTAATTTGGGCATTGAACCCTGCAGTAATTTCCAATACAGGGCAGCGATCTTTACGCACGGTTTGTGAATGATGTCCCCCATGAGTTGTCTGTGTTTGGATCAGATCGATTTTTAAAACATCCAGAGACTAGAATCCGTCATCACACTGTCACTTCCAACACACCTCGTCTACACACGGATGACGCTACATTGGACAGGTGGCTAAAAATGCAGTGCCCTTTGCCTAATAGTGGAGGGAAAAGCTGCTTCTGACTTATGTTGCTTCTTAAAATGTATTATTCATAACATGATCATGATTTTTTGTATAGACATGCCTAAAATTAAAGCCAGGGCAGGAAATTATCAGAGTTAGAAGTGTGTGTGTGTTTTTTTTATCAGTCACATCCAGAACTTGAAATATTAAATAAAGACAATTACACCACCACTCGTGATGTTTGTCGATGGCCGAAATAACATAAAGTATATATAAAGAAAATCTAACTCATAAAACTGATTGAAAATGATACTTCGAGGTCCATGAGGTCAATTTGTTGACGAAAGCAAGGAAGAAACGAAATATATAAATACGTCGTCTGTACGACATGCGTTATAACGTGACACTCAACCACCTTTGCTTTCCGACGGAAGAAAGAAAACATAATTCGCGAGCAAAGTATTTCCTCCGGCAGTTGGGCCCAGCGGAAAATCCCTGAACCCGACAGGGGCGGCCTATCACCACGTCCGCCGAAAAAAAAAATTCAACAAAAATCCGTCGCCCTATTGCAAGATCGCTTCCAATCGGGCGACACTCAACTGAGAGACGCTTGCTCGTTCTAAAACATGCTCACACCGTTTGCACTGAAAGCAACCTCTGGTTATGAACCACTCTTAATTTCCTGCCCCCGCGGTACGAAATCTGGAGAGCGTGCGGTTGGGCGACATCACATCTGGTTGACGTAGGAGGTGGGGCTAGTCTGGCCATATCCGGCCGACTGCCCGTACCCACCTCCTGCCCCGCCGCCGCCGGGCTGCTCGTATCCACCTTGCCCGTAGCCCGAGTCCTGCCCGTAGCTTACGGCGTCGCTGCTGCCGCCGCCGACACCGCCGCCCAGGCCAGGTTTGGCAGCTGCAGGCGGAATGGCGCCGGGTCCCGCAGCGGCCATGGGCCCGCTGGTTCCGGCGGCCGGCTGCCCGCCCGCCGACCAACCCGTCTCCTTGAACACGAACCAGATGTTGCCGGCCCACAGCACGAAGTTCAGGTAGCCGAAGACCTGAGAGCAGACGAGACGTGGCAGTTAGGCGCTCGAGCGTCAGACCATACGGCCAAGGATATTTTTGATAACTATTTCTATACCATTTTTTACTCGCTACAACTGCCGAGCACACATCCAAAGGCCCAAAAACGCCCAGTGGCCAGCGACGAACAACGCTGTTGAACGTGTAATGGATAAGAGAGAACACGTTTCTCGACTTAAGCAAGGTTTGAAAGAGCGTGGGAAAAAGAGACAACAGGAGGGAATTACAAAGTGTAGAAGTGCATTGAAGGAGCAGCAAGGGAAGTGTTGTGACTTGTAGTTTGGTGAGTGGGTGGGTGGGTAAGTGAGTGAATTACTATGACCTGCAGTGTGGTGAGTGAGTGGGTAGGTGGGTGAGCGAGTGAGTAATTGTAACCTGCAGTGTGGCGAGTGAGTGGGTGAGTGAGAAGTTCAACAAACATGCATACAAGTTCATGGGAACAGTAACCATGGAATTAGAGATAGAAGCGTGATAATGAGGTGGCCGACCACCTGTGAGTGAATTCTAAGAATGAGGTTCCAAATGGCAGGTGCTTGTGAGTAACGCTGACATTAAATTGTGCAACGTTCCAGTGTGTAAATATGTTAAAATGTTGCGAAACATCGTAAGTTAAACAGCAAAATTGTGTTTTTTCATTGTTTTGCAACAGTTTCACACTGATGTAACAGTTTCACACTGATGTAACAGTTTCACACTAATGTGCCATTAAATGCAATGAGAAACCCAGGTCTTTAATCCCTAACATGGTCAAGGCTAGGAGGCCTGAGCCTCACCCTCCCCTTTTGCCTGATTAACCCAGCCCTGGGAGCCCGGCAGAGGATCTAGGCAAGGATAGGCATGTGCTCGGCCTAAGAAAAATAAGCAACAATTCAGGCATTTTAGAGAAGTAAATACGATTTTTAAAAATATAAAGCGAGGAAAATTGTTAATGGGAATGTGTTATTTTCTGTAACATTTTTGACATTAATCAAGTTTTGTTTACAAAACATAACTATCCCTAATTCATAATTGGCTTCTTTTGGGTTAGGTCGTGTAAAAATGTGCATCATAAACCCTTCTGCACCCAATGCAATCAATTAATAACAGGGTCATGCGAATCAGTAACCAGTAACAAAAGCAGGAACGTATTTGGCCACGTTTGATTCATGCGACCTTGTTATTAATTGGCTGTGTTGGGTGGAGGAGGGGTTTATGACCCAGATTTTTTTTACACAAGCTAACCCCAAAGTATCCAATTACAAATCACATTGAATCGCGAAAGTCTACGCATAGAAATAATGATCTCTCTCATACACGCTTCGTGAGTATGGAGCGATGGAGTCAGCTCACGTGTAGAGGCGCTCCGTAGTGTGGCATTGTGGGACTGCGTGGGATGGTTTCGAGAGGCCCTCATCCTCTCAGAGGTGTTTCCCCCTCCCCTTTGGTTGCCACTCGGTCGTTTGTCTTGCCCACCGTTGTGATTTAAACCACTTTTTCACAAACAAGCTTACCTTTCCCCTAAATCATCGCAGCATGCTCTCCCCCTCACTGTTACCACCTGCCCAGGTTTAACCCAGACAGTCCAGAAATTGCCATCTGTGTTTGTGTGGCAGGAATTTTTTTTGATCGAGTTCTGATACCAAGTATCGTGTTTAATTTTCTTTCGGCACGCCATACTGCGGTCTCAATATACCTATAGGTCCATCGAGAAATACGTCGGGGTTTGGGCAAGCCATCGCAAACCGGGTCTGCCTTTCCCTGCCTCTCTGCAGCAGCATCCCGACATTTTTGATCGCGAGCGTGGGGCAAGAGACGTCGAAACTCACAACAGAGACGCTGAGGCCGGAGGTCACGGGGTCGAGGCCCTCCTTACAGGTGGCGAGCGGCACGGCGGCCTGGCACGCGGCCACGAGGAAGATCACCTCCTCGGGGTCCGTGGCAGATTTCACGTCCGAGAGGCCCTTAGCCCAGGCAGAGGCACTCACCAGCCACAGGAAGGAGAACACGACAGTGGCGATGAAGTCCTGAGGGAAGAAACATCGGATAAGGAGATGGAATAGGGAAAGAAAGAGGTCGAAGTGGGGGGGGGGGGGGGGGGAGGAGGGGTTACTCACAGCATGAGCACGGTCATCATTATCATCCTTGTCAATTGTCATAATCATTATCATACTTATCATCATCCTAACTGTCACTGGTCATCATCACTGTCGTAATCACATCAACATCATGGTCATAGTTGCAGTCCTTGGATCACCATAATTGTCATCAGCAATGTCACTGCCATCATCATTGTCGTCATCACCACGAACCATCGTCATCATCAATCATCGTCATTGCCGTTATCAATAATTGAAAATCATCCCTATTTGCACTGTTGTTGTCGTCTTGGTCATTATGATGCATGTAATCCTCATCACTGTCATGCTGTCATTGTCATCGTCTTAATCATCATCAATGTCGTTATCATCATCATTCATCATTGTAATTATCAATGATCAATATACATCATTCATGTCAGAGAAATTCCACAATTTCGGACATACGTTTAGGACACAATTTTAAATTAAGGCTGATTTCTGGAACGAGTCATAGTCCCTTTATCCCAGCATGTCTGACACCACAGTGCTATTTATTTCTCATGCATATCAAGAAAGGTGGACACATTATTTATTTACGACAGCCCTAAATGATTGCCGTCCAATGGCCGTGCAAAACCCCACTTTACAATCGCACCGAGTGACCACCCGAAGATTTAAAGCGTCCGAGATGTACGTCCAATAGCGTGTGCAGGCGTTGATACGTCGTCCAGCATCTGTTTATATGCCACACCAAACGGTTGTGCAGTTTGATCGTTTGCATTAGGCTAAGACTGATAAAAAAAATGTTTTGTTTGTGTATATGGCCTGCCGCATCTAAGTGGAATAGTGCAGGTCGTGAACAGGCTCCCAGCAGTGCCCCCTTTGCGTGGGCATTACGAGATATTAAATCCAGCGCTGGAAGGATTAGGGGCGTGCTTTTGTGTTTGGCAGACGATCGAATGGGGGCACGAAGACAGCCGCGCTGGACTTAGCGAGCAGCAGATGGGCATGCTGCGGTGCACAGCGCGAGTTTAAACCCCGGTCTCGCCAAGACAAGATAAAGCCTGGCGTCGCTCTCCGATGCGCGTTCGAGTTGTGCCGCGTGGTGTTCGACACGACTTCCGACGTTCCGCTCCGTGGGCTGGGAGCTTTTTTAGGCACCGAATGAAGCTGCTCACTTTCCCCCACAATAAAAATACATTGCCGGCTGCTCATGGGTCCACGGTCAATCACTCACAATCATGGGTCCACGGTTGTTCTCCGTGTACTTCTGCTGCAGGAAGATGTAGACGACGATGGCGGCGAGGGAGTAGAGGAACGCGAAGACGGCGACCGTGACGTAGAACTCGACCGACGAGGAGAAGTCGCCCGTCAGGTAGAGGCGCTCCACCTCCGCGCCTTTGCACGCCGGCACGTCAAAGAACACCTGGTGCAGGCTGGGAGGGATGGCAGAGACCGGGGCAGGGGAGGAGACAAGGGGGGAGAGGGGCGAAGAGGAGAGGGAGAAGATGGAATGGGAGGTAGAGAGGGAGAAGAGGGGGAAATAAAATAAGAATGAGAGGGGATATAGTGAAGATGGTAAATAAGAGGGACGATAGGGAAAAGAGGGAGGAAAGGGAATGGAGCCACGCGTATGTAATGGATTAATGTAATCATGTAATCATGCAATCACAAGAGGGCGCCACAATCGCATAAATGTTACAAAAATAATATAGAGTGGACCATCGATTATCCAGACCGGATTTCCAAAAACGCTGGATAATCACTAATCATTATTAAAAATAGCTTTTCTTTGCACATTCTTGCATAACATGTCTTATGTATATGTTTTTAGTATTTTAAATGTGTTTACTATATGAAATTGGCATGAATACATATACAAATAGACACAAATAAATATCCTAATGTAAAAAAGTTAGGGGCCGTCCATAAATGACGTCACGCACCTGGGGGGGGGGGGGGTCAGATATTTGTGACGATGTGTGACGAGGGGGGGGGGTGAGAAATGTGACGTCACATCAAAATGCGCAACTTTAAATAAATATAGAATTGTTATGACAACACTAATTTTGATTGATTTTCATGATGAACTATTTCATTATTTATATTTACAAAGGTAATCTTTTATTTATTCCATGAAGGAGCATCTTGCTTCTCCATGGGAGAATGGAGAAGCATACATTTTGAACATTTTTAAAAATGATTGTTATTAAACATTTTTATTCAAATGATTCTACCAGGGCTTTTCATTCTGTGGAATGAATATACAGTGTATGATTGTTATAATTGTACTCTCCATTTTGCTTCGTTATACTACAAAGTTTCAAGTATTTTTTTATAGTTATAATTACTTTTAATATTTTCTAATTATAAGATAATTTCAATATATTCTGAACATCTGTAGTTTTAGTTAGACGTTGAATATTTTCAAGTGAATTTTATGCTAAATTTAAGCTTTCCAACGCCTCCTTTTAATACGTGTTTTCTCCTACAACATCAGGGTGCAGCTCCACATTAAATACGCACAACAATGACAATAGTTTAAAGCGATTTTAAGCATGTTTTATTTTCAAAATGGAAATATGGTTTTGGGGGAGGGGGGGAGGGCAGAGCTTTGTGACGTCATATTTGAGGGGGGGGGGTCTGACTTTTTGTGACGTCCAAAATCGTCCAAAATCACGTGACGTTATTTATGGACGGCCCCTTACCGTATTTACTGTACCATACTTACCACTCCAATATCAAACACCCTGCATGGGGTGATGTATGTACTACTACTACGCTCTTGTTTCAACAACAACTGAATTCTAGATTTAAAGCTTTCGTGACTGTTAGGATCCATACTCTTTGGTTCTATTGGGTAAAGTCACGTAGGTGAAAATAAAAGAACAAAAAATCATGACGTTTCGGCCACAACACAAGCGGCCTTCATCAGGTGAAGGGACGAGACTGTCTGGAGGACAGCGCTGGAGTGGAAGAAGCCACGCTCAGATCACGACCTTTAAGCTGTGTGAGAAGAAAAAGGCCAAGTGCCTTGACAAAGGCACTTGGCCTTTTTCAAGGCACTTGGCCTTTTTCTTTGTCAAGGCACTTGGCCTTTTTCAAGGCACTTGGCCTTTTTCTTCTCACACAGCTTAAAGGTCGCGATCTAAGCGTGGCTTCTTCCACTCCAGCGCTGTCCTCCAGACAGTCTCGTCCCTTCACCTGATGAAGGCCGCTTGTGTTGTGGCCAAAACGTCGTGATTTTTTGTTATTTTATTTTCACCTACGTGACTTTACCCAATAGAACCAAAGAGTATCAACAACAACTGGATGTGTGACGATCACTGGACTGATGCGAATGCCGAATTACACGCAGTCTGTATATTTTCTGTTTTTATTACTGTAGTTATTAGTCATGAAACACGTGCAGTATTTTCATTGTTCAAGGTACGTGGTGTATAATGTGCTGTATATAATATTTGATGCTGAAATCAAGCAAAGCTACTTTTACGAACACGGTGCCAATCGCTGAATTGGTAACAGCCTTCGGAGCGGTTTTTGACGGTTTCCCCGGATCGGCCTGGGACCGCCGGAAAACGTTGGAAGCTGGATAATTAATTGAATCTCCATGGTGTGGCATATCACTGCCTCCCCCTGAAAATCAACCTGCAGTATGCTGCTCTTTGTTTTTTTTTGGAGTAGAAAACAATGCAAAATTATTTTTCCAATGCAAAGTGTTTGGCGCATCCATGAATGACTCCTGTCAGGAGGAAGGTGGTCAGAGCCAGCAACCCGTCGAGAACCTGGATTTGAATTTAATGAATTGCACGCGAAAAATATGCCCTGTAAGTGCAGATATGAGGCAAGCGATTTCAAAAGTAGTTCTGTGATATCTCCTTCAGTGGACCATCGTTGCAAACCTGCGCAATGCAAGACACTAAAACGGATTGTTTCATCTCATGATGGACAATGCCAAGAGCAGAACTGAGATAAAACTTAGAAGAAACAAAAAAAACATTACGGGGAAAAAATTAAATTAAATTTAAATTTGTATCACAGCTGAGACCACTGAGAGCCGATATTTTAATTTCCATGTCGGTGTTCCAACAAGCGATTGCTTTAGAAATGGAGGAATGGGATTTGGGATTTAATCCGATTTGATAGAAAACGCCTTGTTTGCTAGCTTCATAACATTTGCTACTGAAATGTTATGCTATGAACATTGCCCGTGTACCGATAGTTGGATGGGCGCCACGGTGACGAGATGCCGACGACCTTGCCTGATGCCTGATGCCTGTATATTTGGAGTTTGCATGTTTCTCTCGCCGTGGTCATGTGGACTTTTCTGGGGTCCTTTGGTTTTTCCCTCCACATTTAGAAACGTGCGTTCAGATTATATGCCTGCCATAAATTTCCACATGATAAGCCACTTCATTGAGCTATCATTTGTGGCCAGGTTGCTTCTGAAAAAGAGTATATATAGCCCAGTGGGCCTTACCTGGTAAAATAAAAATAGTTTAAAAGTTTTAAGAGAGTTTAATAGTTTATAAAGTGCAATGTAATTGAGGGGCTGACTTATTGTCTTGGTGTGGTCTTGGATTTTTGTCGTTTTTCTGCCTTGTCCAAGCTTGCATTGGTGTTGACAATTATGCTGGAATGTATGTACTTGCCCTTCCATGCCATATAAATACGTATTTACTTATTGCCTTGCTTAATGTTTCTCTATCTTACTCTTGCATCCTTTCTTGCATTTTTTGTTGATGTAACTTGCTGACGACGAACTACTTTCTTGAGCTGCGTGGCTGAGCGGTATGGTACAGTACGCGGAATGATACGGCAATGCTGTGGCGTGCCCTCAGCGATTTGTCCCGCCAACTCACTGTGTGCGCGTTATAGTACTACATTGCATCTCGCCAAGCTTTGTCGTTACGTTATTTATGGGGAAATTGTTTTCGCTTAACGCATTTTCAGCTTTTCGCGCTTTTCAGGAACACATCTACCGCGCTAAACGAGGATTTACTGTATAATATATTTGTTTCTGTGTGCATATTAATACATTATTGTATAATGCTGCTGCCATGGCTGCATTGGCCGTGCACAAGCACAATTAACATAACAAACTCACATTCATCAACAACACCGCGCCCTTAAAAGTAAAAAAAAAGTGTCATGCTGTGAGGATGTGCCTTTGTCCAAGGCATCATAATCAGAATCTTTCATTATCCTGGAGGAGGAACCCGATGAGCTATGAAGCTCTTCTTCTTGGTTCTTTTGGTAAAGGAGGAAAATAATAAAATAAAATTCTCACGACGTTTCGGCCACAACACAAGTAGCCTTCCTCAGGTGAAGAAACAGAACTGCCGGGAAGACAGCGTTCCAATGAACACTGCTGAGCTTGGCAGCGTCGTTTAAGCTGGGTGGGAGGAGCAGAGCGCCTTGACAAAGGAGTTTACATATCAACAGAAGAATTTAGCATTGAAGTAGCTGTGTTAATGTGATAGATTAGCAGGATGTTAAAGTCAGAAATTAGCATGTAACTGGGAGATTAGCATGATGTTAGTGTGAGGGATTAGCATGTAACTGGTCACGGAAGTACAGTGAGGGAAAAAAGTATTTGATCCCCTGCTGATTTTGTACGTTTGCCCACTGTCAAAGAAAGGATCAGTCTATAATTTTAATGGTAGGTTTATTTGAACAGTGAGAGACAAAATAACAACAAGAAAATACAGAAAAACGCATATCAAAAATGCTATAAATTGATTTGCATTTTAATGAGGGAAATAAGTATTTGACCCCTCTGCAAAGCATGACTTAGTACTTGGTGGCAAACCCCTTGTTGGCAGTCACAGAGGTCAGACGTTTCTTGTAGTTGGCCACCAGGTTTGCACACATCTCAGGAGGGATTTTGTCCCACTTCTCTTTGCAGATCTTCTCCATATCATTAAGGTTTCGAGGCTGACATTTGGCAACTCGAACCTTCAGCTCCCTCCACAGATTTTCTATGGGGTTAAGGTCTGGAGACTGGCTAGGCCACTCCAGGACCTTAATGTGCTTCTTCTTGAGCCACTCCTTTGTTGCCTTGGCCATGTGTTTTGGGTCACTGTCATGCTGGAATACCCATCCACGACCTATTTTCAATGCCCTGGCTGAGGGAAGGAGGTTCTCACCCAAGAATTGACGGTACATGGCCCCGTCCATCGTCCCTTTGATACGGTGAAGATGTCCTGTCCCCTTAGCACCAAAACACCCCCAAAGCATAATATTTCCACCTCCATGTTTGACGGTGAGGATGGTGTTCTTGGGGTCATAGGCAGCATTCCTCCTCCTCCAAACACGGCGAGTTGAGTTGATGCCAAAGAGCTCAATTTTGGTCTCATCTGACCACAGCACTTTCACCCAGTTGTCCTCTGAATCATTCAGATGTTCATTGGCAAACTTCAGACGGGAATGTATATGTGCTTTCTTGAGCAGGGGGACCTTGCGGGTGCTGCAGGATTTTAGTCATTCACGGCCTAGTGTGTTACCAATTGTTTTCTTGGTGACTATGGTCCCAGCTGCCTTGAGATCATTGACAAGATCCTCCCGTGTAGTTCTGGGCTGATTCCTCACCGTTCTCATGATCATTGCAACTCCACGAGGTGAGATCTTGCATGGAGCCCCAGGCCGAGGGAGATTGACAGTTCATTTGTGTTTCTTCCATTTGCGAATAATCGCACCAACTATTGTCACCTTCTCACCAAGCTGCTTGGCAATGGTCTTGTAGCCCATTCCAGCCTTGTGTAGGTCTACAATCTTGTCCCTGACATCCTTGGAGAGCTCTTTGGTCTTGGCCATGGTGGAGAGTTTGGAATCTGATTGATTGATTGCTTCTGTGGACAGGTGTCTTTTATACAGATAACAAGCTGAGATTAGGAGCACTCCCTTCAAGAGTGTGCTCCTAATCTCAGCTCGTTACCTGTATAAAAGACACCTGGGAGCCAGAAATCTTTCTGATTGAGAGGGGGTCAAATACTTATTTCCCTCATTAAAATGCAAATCAATTTATAACATTTTTGACATGTGTTTTTCTGGATTTTTTTGATGTTATTTTGTCTCTCACTGTTCAAATAAACCTACCATTCAAATTATAGACTGATCATTTCTTTGTCAGTGGGCAAACGTACAAAATCAGTGGGGGATCAAATACTTTTTTCCCTCACTGTAGCTATATTAAAGTCAGAGTTTAGATATCAACAGAGGTATTTAGTATATTGATGCTAAATAACTGCAACTACCCACCTATCATACAATAAACCGATGTGAAATAACTAAACATAAACTACATCAATATAATCAATGTACTCAATATATTCTCCAATAAGCTGAGCTATTAACATAAAGTAACTGGGTATACACTACACTATATAATGAACACCATATAGTAAACTGATAAAAAAAACTAAAATATAAACTACATCAATATTATCAATAAACTCAATATACTCTACAATCAGCTGAGCTACTAGCAATAAGTCACTATACATTACAATTCTATGTCGAAAAAAGTGGCGGTTTCTTTTTCTTTTTTCCTCAACGTTGGCACCACGGAAAGTGACGAGCTTTATTCAGACGGACGAGTCCATCTATGCTCGGAACGGAGGAGGGGGGAGAGAAAAAAACAGCCACGATGCGCTGCTCTGTCCTGTGTTGCGTTACAACTATGCTATAAACTAGACTACTATACATTACAATATTACACTGCAATAGACAAACCCCACCATTGAATTATACATTGCGTTACTATACACTACCCTATACTTTATACTATAAAAGTATTAGACTTGTAATATTACACTATGTATTATTCTACCACATTGCTGTATATTCACTATATATTGCCTTATGAATTATGTTAAACATTACACTGTTATACTGTTTATTATTATACAATATGCTATAAACCATACCATTGACCGTCGTGTGAAAGGTACTAAGAGGCAGTGCCAGCGAATGGACTGCGGTCTGAAAGTCACCGTAAAATACAATCAATAAAGAACCGAAATGGTTTATCACGTCTTTCCAATTATTACTAAGCCAGAATCCATCTTCTCAGTTGAAATTCTCTCTGTCTTTGTATATGTGGATGGCCTCATGAACGAATCTCTCATGGTAGCAGGATGGCTTGCAGAGAACCTCCGTCTTGGAGAAGTCAATGTCATGTGAGCCCACTGAATTATAACAGTGATCTGCCACGGCTGAGGTGTTCGTCCTACCGTGTTTCAAGTCTGCTTTATGTTCACGGATGCGGTCCGAGACATGTTGTTTGGTTTCTCCAATGTAACTGCTACCACAGAGGCAACTTAGTTTGTAGACGCCCGGGTACTGTGTGTCTGGAACCACATCTTTTACAGACGGAACCAGATCACGGATTTTATGTACTGTGTTGAATCGGACCTGGATCTTGTGTTTATTCAGGATTTTGGAGATCTTTTTTGTGACCCCCGCAATGTAGGGTAAGGTGATGGTTTTGAATGGCTCCTCAAGAGGATTCTTCTTCATGGTTGGAGTGATGGCTTTGCGTATTGTGTAGTCGGAGTAACCATTAGCCTTGAGAGCTTGGTGTACGTGCTTGAGTTCACTGGCAATGTGTTCCTGGTCGGAGATGCATTGGGCTCTATGGTATAGAGTCTTGATGAGGGAATTCTTATGGGATGGATGGTGGTGGGAATCCGGTTTTAAGTAAGCATCCGTATGGGTAGCTTTCCTGTAGACAGAGTGGCTCATTGAACCATCAGGTCTCCTTTTAATTAGGACATCCAGAAAGGGTAACTTGCCATCTTTTTCGACTTCCATGGTAAATCTGATGACTGGGTGTATGGAATTGATGTGGTTGAGGAATTGGTCTAGAGCAGGCCGGCCATGTGGCCAGATGACAAAAGTGTCTTCCACGTACCTCTTCCATAAGGTCGGGTATAGAGTGGCAGTCTGGATGGCGTCGGTCTCAAACTTCTCTGGCTACAACCGGAGATAGGTGGGAGCCCATTGGGGTGCTCTCAGTGTGTTTGTAGAAAGTTCCATTCCAGGTGAAGTATGTGTTGGTTAAGCAGTGTCTCACCAGGGGGGGTACATCAGTATGCAGTCCTTGATGAACCTACCACCTAGCTTAAAATACGCTGCTAAGCTTAGCAGTGTTCATTAAGACGCTGTCTTCCCGACAGTTCTGTTTCTTCACCTGAGGAAGGCTACTTGTGTTGCGGCCGAAACGTCATGAGAATTCTATTTTATTATGTTTTATTTTTATTATTTTATTATTTCCCTTCTACGTGACTTTACCAAAAGAACCAAGAAGATGAATCCCTGCAGTCACGCAAGCTTTAAATCGAAATTTCACTGCCTCTACGGGGAGGGATTCCACATAACCTTGAGATCCTGCAACAAACTCCGGGATAAGAAGGCTCAGCTAATCGAGTCTCTCACCTTTCTAAAGAGATGCCGCGACTCTAAGGTAATACCAACCGCATATACACTAACCTCTGCTGCTGTAACTTCTTCTAATGCAATACGAATTCTATCTAGAACTAGCTTAGCTCTTATCTCAGAAAAAAATCAGACTTCAGTTTGTTTGTAGAAAGTTCCATTCCAGGTGAAGTATGTGTTGGTTAAGCAGTGTCTCACCAGGGGGGGTAAATCAGTATGCAGTCCTTGATGAACCAAGTCTTCAATGATTGCGATGGTGTCAGGTACAGGAACTTTGGTGAATAAGGACACCACATCAAAACTGACAAGCAGGTTGTCTGGGGACAGGGAAATACCCTTGATTGTCAATACCAGGTGAGTAGAGTTTAGTACCACAGAGGTAGTTTTTACAGTAAAAGGCTGCAGGATTTCAGACAAAAAATGAGCCAGTTTGTAGGTGGGGGAGTTGATAGTAGAAACAATGGGACGAAGGGGTGTATCTTCTTTATGTATCTTTGGAAGCCCATATAATCTTGGTGGCCTGGCCGCAAGAAGGTTTCATCGATAACTGTTTGGTTTGATCAATTAATGCGGTTGAATCAGAAATGATTTTGTTGGTTTTAGTGACGAGGCTGTTGGTGGAGTCTCTTCTTATTTTTGTATAGCTGCCATCGTTGAGTAGTTCCTGAATTTTGTTGTTATAGTCTAATTTGTCCATGATGACAGTGGCATTGCCCTTGCCGGCTGAGAGGATGACAATGTCATCCCTCTTTTTTAATTGAGATAATTCAAAACGCTCATCTTTGCTTATGTTGCAAGCTGGCATCTTAGCATTTTTTAGGTTTGCAGCGATTTCAGATCTTGCTACGTCTGCAGCGATGTGACCCAGGCCCTTGAGAGCCACGTCGACATGGGCAATGATATCATTAACTGGTATGTGTCTAGGTGTGACTGCAAAGTTTAGCCCTTTAGTTAAAACGGATTTCAGACCATCAGAAAGAGAGCTGTTACTGCGATTAATTACGACTTTGTTAACGTCTAGCTTTTTGGTGTGTGGTTCCGATTTCTTGTTGGAGAGGCGATTGAATTTGGAAATCGAGTTATCCTTACATTTGGTTGACATAGTGGCAGCTGAAGAGGCAGTCATATTGTCTACATGTTCCCAATCCGATGCGGGCATTATTGCCGTCAATGATAAGTGTGATTTGTAGAGTGTCTTGTCTAACTGATCTAGTTCGGTGCGCGTAAGTCTGATTATTTCTGAGATAAGAGCTAAGCTAGTTCTAGATAGAATTCGTATTGCATTAGAAGAAGTTACAGCAGCAGATGTTAGTGTAAATGCGGTTGGTATTACCTTAGAGTCGCGGCATCTCTTTAGAAACGTGAGAGACTCGATTAGCTGAGTCTTCTTATCCCGGAGTTTGTTGAAGGATCTCAAGGTTATGTGGTATCCCTCCCCGTAGAGGCAGTTAAATTTCGATTTAAAGCTTTCGTGACTGCAGGGATTCATCTTCTTGGTTCTTTCGGTAAAGTCACGTAGAAGGGAATTAATAAAATAATAAAAATAAAACATAATAAAATAAAATTCTCATGGCGTTTCGGCCGCAACACAAGTAGCCTTCCTCAGGTGAAGAAACAGAACTGTCGGGAAGACAGCGTCTCAATGAACACTGCTAAGCTTAGCAGCATATTTTAAGCTAGGTGGTAGCAGCAGAGCGCCTTGTCAGTTTTGATGTGGTTTCCTTATTCACCAAAGTTCCTGTACCTGACACCATCGCAATCATTGAAGACTTGGTTCATCAAGGACTGCATACTGATGTACCCCCCCTGGTGAGACACTGCTTAACCAACACATACTTCACCTGGAATGGAACTTTCTACAAACAAACTGAGGGCACCCCAATAGGCTCCCCCCTATCTCCGGTTGTAGCCAACGTTTTCATGGAGAAATTTGAGACTGACTGCCACTCTACACCCGACCTTATGCTCTAGACCAATTCCTCGACCACATCAATTCCATACACCCAGCCATCAGATTTACCATGGAAGTCGAAAAAGATGGCAAGCTACCCTTTTTGGATGTCCTAATTAAAAGAAGACCTGATGGTTCAATGAGCCACTGTCTACAGGAAAGCTACCCATACGGATGCTTACTTAAAACCGGATTCCCACCACCATCCATCCAAGAAGAATTCCCTCATCAAGACTCTATACCATAGAGCTCAATGCATCTCCGACCAGGAACACATTGCCAGTGAACTCAAGCACGTACACCAAGCTCTCAAGGCTAATGGTTACTCCGACTACACAATACGCAAAACCATCACTCCAACCATGAAGAAGGATCCTCTTGAGGAGCCATTCAAAACCATCACCTTACCCTACATTGCGGGGGTCACAAAAAAAATATCTCCAAAATCCTGAATAAACACAAGATCCAGGTCCGATTCAACACGGTACATAAAATCCGTGATCTGGTTCCATCTGTAAAAGATGTGGTTCCAGACATACAGTACCCGGGCGCCTACAAGCTAAGTTGCCTCTGTGGTAGCAGTTACATTGGAGAAACCAAACGACATGTCTCGGACCGCATCCGTGAACATAAAGCAGACTTGAAACACGGTAGGACGAACACCTCAGCCATGGCAGATCACTGTTATAATTCAGTAGGCTAACATGACATTGACTTCTCCAAGACGGAGGTTCTCTGCAAGCCATCCTGCTACCATGAGAGATTCGTTCATGAGGCCATCCACATATACAAACACAGAGACAATTTCAACTGAGAAGATGGCTTCTGGCTTAGTAATAATTGGAAAGACGTGATAAACCATTTCGGTTCTTGATTGATTGTATTTTACGGTGACTTTCAGACCGCAGTCCATTCGCTGGCACTGCTTCTTAGTAACTTTCACACGACGGTCAATGTAGTTTAGATTGGAAGGTATAATATTGTAATGTATAGTAGTCTAGTTTATAGCATAGTTGTAACGCAACACAGGACAGAGCAGCGCATCGTGGCTGTTTTTCTTTCTCCCCCCTCCTCCGTTCCGAGCATAGATGGACTCGTCCGTCTGAACAAAGCTCGTCGCTTTCCGTGGTGCTAACGTTGAGGAAAAAAATAAGAAAGAAACCGCCACTTTTTTCGATGTAGAATTGTAATGTATAATGACTTATTGTTAGTAGCTCAGCTGATTGGAGAGTATATTGAGTTTATTGATAATATTGATGTACTTAATATTTTAGTTTTGTATCAGTTTACTACATGGTATTCATTATATAGTGTAGTGTATACCCAGTTACTTTATGTTAATAGTTCAGCTTATTGGAGAATATATTGAGTACATTGATTATATTTATATAGTTTATATTTAGTTCTTTCACATCAGTTTATTGTATGATAGGTGGGTAGTTGCAGTTATATAGCATCAATTTACTAAATACCTCTGTTGATATGTAAACTCTGACTTTAACATAGCTACTTCTGTGACCAGTTACATGCTAATCCCTCACACTAACATCATGCTAATCTCCCAGTTACATGCTAATTTCTGACTTTAACATCCTGCTTATCTATCACATTAACACAGCTACTTCAATGCTAAATTCTTCTGTTGATATGTAAACTCCTTTGTCAAGGCGCTCTGCTCCTCCCACCCAGCTTAAAATACGCTGCTAAGCTTAGCAGTGTTCAATAAAATGCTGTCTTCCCGGCAGTTCTGTTTCTTCACCTGAGGAAGGCTACTTGTGTTGTGGCCGAAACGTCGTGAGAATTTTATTTTATGTTTTATTTTTATTATTTCATTATTTCCCTTCTACGTGACTTTACCGAAAGAACCAAGAACATGAATCCCTGCAGTCACGAAAGCTTTAAATTGAAACTATGAAGCTCTCTTTCACAGCTGTCCAGTAGGGGGGTATGGGGGTCAGCATCGCCTGTTATTCATTTCGAAGGCCAGTGTTATCGATTAACAGAGTGGATGATGGTCGCCTGCACATGGCTTCCCTCCTCTGTTTGGCGAGAAACCACGACCAGTGCCACCATTAGCCCGGCGACCGAACACCGATCAACGGCCCCCCGGGTCTCCAGAGCGAAAACTCAACTCGCTGACGAATGCATTCAGGTCGTCCGTTCTGCATGCGTGTTCAAGTGCACGCTGTGACCGTGGCGTTTTGTTAATTTCCACTACCGGAACGGGTAGGAGAACTTGATGATGACGTTGGGGTTGGCTTCGGAGCGATTCTTGCAGTTGACGGTGATGCCCAGCTCCCCCGTGTAGCCGCTACATGTGGCGAACGCGAATATGGAGAAGATCTACGGGGAGCGGAGAGAGGATGGGGGGGGGGGAGCGAGAGTTAAAATCCATACCCACCGTGTAACCAAGCCGGGCTGTCGCGGTGGTGGTTGCTCACGTGGCCTCCATGGAGGAAGAGAGAGAGGGAGGGAGCCGAGGTGCCCATACCCTGGCTCGCCAGTAGAATATGGAACAGCAAAGTGCAGATTGACATCATCTGTCGCTTCTGTAAGGGTGAGCGTTGTCCCCTCGCATGCGTGGGTTTTCTCCGAGTGCTCCGGTTTCCTCTGATATGTTTAAATGCTCGTTCAATAGCAGAAAATATATTCATGTTAATGAGAGACCTGCAGAGGTTTGGCGATTGTTGGTAGCACTGTTGGTTGCGTTGGTGCCACTTAGTGCCAGCTAAGTGGTACTTCAGCGAATGTGAGATGAAATTTGCATGAACGACGATGCCATACGAAACAACCACTTTATTTTATTCATACTCTTTGGTTCTTTCGGTAAAATCACGTAGATAAGAAAATAAATAATAGATCAGGCGACAGAGATCTATTATTTATTTTTCTACCTACGTCACTTTACCAAAAGAACCAAAGAGTATGAATTCCTGCAGTCACGAAAGCTTCAAAGCAAGATTGACCCGCCTATACGGGGAGGATTTCCACACAACTCAGACACAACTTCAACCGAGAAGATGAATTTAAATTGAGCAATCTTTGGAAGGACGTTGATCAACCAGGTAAAGTGTCAACTGTTGTGTTAGCAGACTCTCTGAGTTGCATTACATTTCTACATTCTGTTAAGTTTGATATCTAAGCTTCCTTTTCCTTTTTTCTGTCTCACCTAAAGCCCTCTTTGAATTTCACCCCCACCCTCTCGCCCGTTCCGGCCTCCCCTCCCCCCTCTCAGATCTATATAATGCCTCGTCACAACGGCATGCTTCTCTCTCTCACCTGAAGACGGTTGCTTGTTGTTGCGATCGAAACGTCGTGATATATTATTTATTTTTCTATCTACGTGACTTCATGCAGTCACGAAACTTAAAATCAAGATTTTACTTTATTGTTATAACCATTCACATTGCCCCAGAGATTATATCAATAGGATAACGTAAATAACAATTATTACAATTTAAACTTGTAACGCAGCACTGCAGTGTTCGCTGGTTCTTGAAGGTGGAGAACCATCTCTGGAGCGTGAGGAGGAACCACGGTCGAGCGGGATAAGCAGCTCATGCGGTGTGGAGCCGGCGCCAACAATTTCCCAATCTTTGCGATTCTCTATGCATCGAGGTGTTATCGGTCAATTAATGTGCACTTTACATGTTGGGAGGATGTATAGATGGAACAGATGGAGACCACATTTTTGCTGTAGTGCCTTCTCATGGTGAGCCGAGGTACGACACCCTCCTCAACGCCCACGGGAAGGGGAGTTTCGCAACATTTGTGCGGTGACCCACCAACCCTCGCTGCTGCCTCCATACAGCGTATGTATGTAGAACCCCTTTCGCACCGCACGCAGTCAACCGTGTTAATCGGAGGTGCGAATTTACAGATGCTGAATTGGAGGACATGTGCAGAGTGCAGCGTGCAGCGTAGCCAACCACCGCCACCCCTGGCTAACTATAATGCGAATGTTCCCTTCAGGCTCACGAGGGCAATGCTCAAGCGAGGCGACACCAACGAGAGAAAGTGTTTTTTTTTTAAACGTAACCGCACATTCCTGGGAATTCTCACCACATCTTTGGAGGGGAGAGCAGGGTGTGAATTTGTGACCGCGTTCTCCCAATTGTAAACAAAACTATTTAAAGTTTTAACAGCTAAGGCCCACTGAGCTACGTAGCTCTTTTTCATACGCGACCTGACCACAAATGACAGCTCAACGCAGTGGCTTATCACGTGGACATTTGCAACCAAATAGTCTAAACGCATGCTTCTAAATGTGGAGGAACAAACAGAAGGACCCAGAGAAAAATCCGCATGACCACGGGGAGAACATGCAAACTCCAAATGTACATGCGGCAAGGTCAAGATCGAACCCATGACCTCCTGTATACAAGGTGGTGAGGGAGTAAGCATCTCGCCACCTTGGCGACCTTATAAGGCACTCCAAGAAAGACGCACACCCCCACCCCTCTCTTCCCAATCTTTTCCCTGTGTCAATAAAGTTATACAAACATGGTCGTGAAGATAAAGAGAATAAAGTATTAAAGCTTTCGTGACTGCGTAAAATGACTCATTGGTTTTTTCGGTAAAGTCACGTATGTAGAAATACAATAAAATGATATTAAAACAAAAAAACAATCACGACGTTTCGATCACAACGCAAGTGATCTTCATCAGGTGTCAAGAACAAATCACGGAGGTAAATACAACAAAAAGATGAGAGACGAGAATTCAACAAACCTGAAAAAACATTATGTGAAGCACATCCAGTCAGGCCAACAACACAGTTAGACACTTCCTGGCGGACCACGAATTTCAGAAGTGTTAAATTTCGTGTTCAACCTTTGGATTGCACATACCAGCATAGATAGAATGAAAAATACGAGGTGCACGGTCAGTAGAAATACATATACAAGTCCACCAAGAGGTAAGGAGGGAGGAAAGACGGACAGGGAGGCAGAGAGAGAGGGGGGGGGGGGGTGAACAGAAGCTTAAATAGGAAATACGGTTGGAGGGGGTGAGGGGCCAGAGCGAGAGCGGCAGCTCAAACACGCACATCTTACACATACATAACGGCAGCTCAAAAAAGGACCACCTCTTGTAAATACAAAACGGCAGTTTTGTATTTATATATAAATATTTAAATACATTTTTATTTAATACTTAAATAAGTATTTATATATAAATATAAATAAATATTTATATATATAAATACAAAACTGCCGTTTTGTATTTACAAGAGGTGGTCCTTTTTTGAGCTGCCGTTTTGTATGTGTAAGATGTGCGTGTTTGAGCTGCCGCTCTCGCTCGGGCCCCTCCCCCCCTCCAACCGTATTTCCTATTTAAGCTTTTGTTCATCCCTCCGGCCACCCCCCCCCCTCTCTCTGCCTCCCTGTCCGTCTTTCCTCCCTCCTTACCTCTTGGTGGACTTGTATATGTATTTCTACTGACCGTGTACCTCGAATTTTTTCATTCTATCTATGCTGGTATGTGCAATCCAAAGGTTGAACACGAAATTTAACACTTTTCTGAAATTCGTGGTCCACCAGGAAGTGTCTAACTGTGTTGTTGGCCTGACTGGATGTGCTTCACATAATGTTTTTTCAGGTTTGCTGAATTCTCGTCTCTCATCTTTTTGTTGTATTTACCTCCATGATTTGTTCTTGACACCTGATGAAGATCGCTTGCATTGTGATCGAAACGTCGTGATTGTTTTTTGTTTTAATATAATTTTATTGTATTTCTACATACGTGACTTTACCGAAAAAACCAATGAGTAAAATAAAGAGACCCTGTATAGTCTTTAACAGACTGCTGGGGAAAGTGCTGTTAAGCGGGCATTTCAGGAAGGCCGGCACAGCACACGGGTAGTTATTTAAGGCCGAGTCGACCTAGGGTAGGCCCGGGACAGTTAAAGATTATTTGCCACTACAGGAATACTTCGCTAACCGCTGTGCCACCACTCTTCCCCCTCCACCACGTACAGCACACACCTACAGGATAATAAGACGAACTCCCCTCCCCCCACCCCCATCAAACTTTCGCATTAAATGAGAGGCAACAAGAGTGGTCGCGCATTGACGCGAGAGGCGGAAAGTCGACGCAGCACGCAAACGTCATCGTCGTCTACCGACTCACTCCACCGCAAGCGACGAGCGGGAACGGGAGGGAGGGAAGGAGAGGCAAAGTGGCGGGGGGCTGAGTGGCGTAAAACGACTTAAGTGGGGGGCAAGTTGAGCGTGAAAGCGGTCCGGGCCGCCCGTGGCGCTCTCCGATTCACAAGCCATCCGTCGGGGCGGGTGGAATGGATGTCTTTTGGATGTTTTGCCGAGGACAATGGGCTGGCTTTAAGCACGTCGCAATGTCGGACCGGCCTGTCTGCGCCTGAGGGTGTGCGCGTGTGGGTCGGAGAGTGCGTTGTGTGTGGGGAACCTCACATCAGTACATCGTGCGGTGTGTAGTAAACATCGCCACTGGAGAGACAGAGTCGTCCGGGCGTGGTGCTGACCCCTGACCCCCTCGTGTGCCGTGCCGGCCTACACAGGTGCACGGTAACAGTACTTGGATCTTTTATGTGCTGTCTGCAGGGTGAGTGAGAAGAAGAAGTGCTCCGTCTCCATCGTTGTGGTCGTCTCTCCCGGCCGCTCTGCGTCTCTCTCGGCTGTTCTCTTCGCCTGTGCAAGTTGCCGGTCTCTCGCGTAGCAGGGGGCTCACAGACCCCGAGACTGCGATATTTTGTTGTCTCTCCGCATACCTTGCCGCTTCTGCGAGGCTCAGCCCCCCCCCACCACCAGCGCATGCCACTCCCCATGAAGGCACAACAGGTTTTTGTGTGTACGGCAATACGCCGATTTACGTCTCCCCCTTTTACGTCATTTCGCAAGCACTTCGTCACTTTATTACGAACACCGCCAGCATATTTGAGTTGCCCTCAACCCCCACGTTGCTGACAGCGTCGTTGTCGTCCGTCCTTTGTCGTTAACCGTCTCAACTCTCTCGGTCTTCGCCTCCACCACCGTACCCTGGACATCGCTTCCATTGACACCGTTTCGATATTCGTCGTCGCACCATTCAGGAACGCATCCCCGACCTAACCCGGGGTATTGCTGTACGTGTGTGTGTTTTTAATGTGCCGACTGGAAGTGTAGTGGTTAGCACGGTGCGCTACGAACCCAGTCACCATATTTCGATTCCTGCTCACGGCCACCAACACCAGTGGCAATTATCTGAACCAGTGCTGGGCCTCCCCCTATGTTGACTCAACCTTCATCAGGTACCTGCTATGATATATATATATAACATCATCACTAGGGAGACAAAGGCGGTCGGGCGTGGTGACTCTTGTGTGCCATGCCAGCCTTCATAAGTACAATTCGCTAACAGCACTTGCCCCAACAGTCTGTTAACGCGATATGGGGATCTTTGTCTTTCTGTGAGGCAGAACAGGTGGTGCATCTGCCATGGGACCTTGGTCTGCCTATCCCGTGACCTGCCAGCAGTGAGCCGCCCACACCTTACGGGACCTCAAGATGTACCTCGCCTGGCACAAATACCATGGTGACATTACCGACCCTTAGTGGTGAATACCGGCTGTTGTAGATGTTAAGCCACCGCATTTCATATTTATTGAACTATATATAATCTATCATCACGATATTCCACTGCTGGATGAAGGCCTCCAACAAATGCTCTCGTCGCCATCCCTGATGGTCCAGTGCTGCGAGCCAACCACCAGCATCATTTCACCCCTGACTCGTGAACCGATCTCATCGCTCCACCTCCACAGCGGCCGACCTCTGGGATGTGTTCTCTCCTTATTTGCCCGCCGTTACATCACCAGTCTCATCCACGGGCCTATGCATGGGGCCTATACACGGGACCCACACACGATAACCATACACAGGGCCACACACGTTGTATGTAATGGGGAAACAGCTTTATACATTTGGGGCACAAACACCTCATCGCATGCATGCATTTGAACTCTGTGAGGCTCTTCGAGTGTTTATGTGTCATGCAGAGGGGACATTGCCCGACACGTCGCATGTAATATTTTTTTTTCCTGTAAGGCCACACAGTGTTCTTGATGAATGTGTTTAAGTATCTTGGAGTAGAAGGTTGAAATCGAGAAGGCATGGATATGCAACGCTTCCCCATAGCAACCAAACCAACTGGTCACAACTCACGGATGGAACTGATTCACACAAAAAAATCTATCCTTTCTCATCACATTTTAACGTCCCGTTTATATACGATGTCTCTTCTATTTCTCGTCTTATTAGGAGTCCACTCGGTTAGACTAAATGTAACAGTGACATTGTCACGTATTATTCACTTTTGATTAGCATACAATCTCAATTCCTACACACACACACAACTACTGTATTCGATGCATGTAATCACGGATTTATCAAAGCATCGGTACACACCTGTAATAAATAATCATATTCAACCCAAGGACAGCCCATTACATGGCTCTTTCTGTGTTACGAGGCAGTGGAGGGCGGTGGCAAAGTGGACAGCGCACCACCCTGTGAACCGCACGCGACCCGAGTTTGATTCCCGGCCACGGCGAACATGAGTGGCGAGCGATATCTGAACCAATCCTGGGTACCCCCCACCGCCTTAGAAATATCCGCACGGACCACCGTGGTGAAGTACGGCTGTTGCCCATCACATGGCCCCTGCAGCCACTAGAGGCACTGCATTTACACAGCAAGGGGTGGCCACTTTCCCCCCTGCCCTGCTGTCGAGAGAAATAGTTGCTTCGCACAAGTCATGTGCAGAACCAATTTGAATATGATGGGGTTTATATCCGTGTGTTATGTTGTGCTTGATTAATGACCTTGATGTTTTCCCGGAAAAGCCTCACCGAGTCTCGAGACTCTATTTAAGGAGGGTTCTGCTAAGTTTTGCGGTAGTGGCCTACTTGTTTTTTGAATGCCGTGACATCGCGTGCTCTTTGTGCCGTGCACCACAAAGCTGATGGTGCGCTCATACATTTCCAGTTCACACACCGGCAGTGTTAACCAGAGCAGCCGCTGGATTCGAAACCCCGCAAACCTCTGCAACGAGCGGCGAAACGCGCAACTGGTCGGCCATATCGCCGCCCCATTTGCACATCATTTGTGTTCCTCGGCTGGTGGATCAAGTGACACGCATAAACACCAATTGATTTCCCCCGGTGACCTTTTAACCCTTCTGCCATGACAAAAAATTGGTGGATTGATGATCAGCAGCCGGCAAATAAACGATGAATAGATTCTTAAGCTCGCTATATACGTGTGGAAGTCCTAGTAAGAATGCTAAGCATATTTAATGCAATGCGTACTTGCTCTGTGGAGGGATTTAAGAAACTTGCACACCATTATTATTACGCCGAGAGATCATGCCTGGCGACCGCTCGGTTATTGCACGTCTGGCATTCTAACCGTGGCACCACGGCCGCAACCCCCCCGAAGTTACAGTGCAGTGCAATTACCGAGTGAAATCAAGGTCTGTTATTTCATGTGAAGATAAAAATGCGAGGGCCCATTCATATTTCATTATATATTTCAGTGTGTGTGTATTGGAGCAAAGGACGAGCCTGGGGGTGGGCGGGGGAGGAGGAGAGGTTAGGAGGCCCCGGTTTCAAACCGGAGAGCACAGGCGCCATACGGAGCGTGGGGATTATGGGCTGGAGCAGGGGGCCCTGCCCGTCACAAAGACATCGCACGAGGGGCTCATCATTTAAATGAGATTACACATTCCATATGCATCCCGATAATCCGCAGCAGGCCCCAAGCCTCGGACCCAAAATCATTCACGGCCGAGTAGATACAAAAAACAGTTTTTGTTGTGCATATTCTAAGAGTATACTCACATGCGCTGGCAGTGGGATCACCTCACCTTGCCCAATGCAGACCAAACCCAGACACATTTGTCAGTTGGCACTGAGTCTATGATCAACGCTGTGCAGTCAACTGCAAGGGAGTTCTATGCAGCAATGCCGGTGCCAGATCTTGGTATAGATCAATTCCTGCACCTGACCACAGATGCTAATTCACTGACTGTCTGGGTCAAAACCAGACAGCAGGCAACTCTGGCGATTTGCGAATACGTGACTGGAATAAAATAAAACAAGACAAGGATCCCCTGTATAGCCTTCACAGACTGTAGGAGCAAGTGCTGTTAGCGAGCACCTATGAAGGCCGGCACGGCACACGAGGGGTTTGGGTGGCTGACACCACGCACATAGTGACGATGTTTACACACCACCTAGGGGAGGCCCAGGACCGGTTCAGACGATCGTCACCGGCGTTGGCCGCGAACGGGTATCGAACCTGGGTCGCCGAGTTTCGTAGTGCAACGTTCTAAATGCCGCGCCACCACTCGCCATAAAAGCAAACACACACAGGCAATAACCCAGTCAACGTCGGGCCAACATTGGCCCAAAAATCCTTCTCGGGCTGTGGTTCCCCTGGTGCGGCCGCGCCGGCTGCACGCTGGGCAGCGATGCCACGGGGTGGACGGCGTGATGTCAGGCCGAGAGCGGACGCAGCACCGCAGCTCCGCAGCACTGCGGCTCCACGGCACCGTGGCAGGAATTGTGGCCGCGTTTGTTTTATTTCTGTTTCGCCCAAGGTCAGGGCGACGGGCGGAGGTGGAACGCGTGCAGCACGATGGGCGACGGCGCGGCTTGGTGGTGATGGTGGGGGGAGGGGGGGGGTGTGGACATCGTAGGGTGTTTCCCATCCGCTTTCCATCAGAAATAAAAACCGCATCGAGAAGAAGAGTGGGAATGTATGAAGAGTCTTGTTCACCAAGTATGCGGTAGTAGCTGCGTTACCAAAGAACGCCACGTCATGGAACAATCAGTCCATAACACGTGAGATGGGTATGCAGGCTGAACAAAGATGGAGGTGCGTGGGTAGCATCTAGAAGCATCCAGCAGCATCAAGCCTTGTGTGATGCTACGCTGAGACAACCGTACAACCACTTATTCCTACTCACGCGTGACGTAGTTCTGTTCACTCAATCGCATTATATGCAATTCGCATTAGCGTTAGAAAAAATGTATTCCCTAATACATCTGCAATGACATAGCGCCGACTGCTGTCCAGCAGCGGCAACTGCGTTGGACAGTTAGCGCACACACCGTCCAGCACGTACACGGCTGTGTGTGCCGGCAGGGCGGAGGAACTGGGGCAAGGGTCACGGAAGACCTCACCGGGAAGTCCCTGGAACCCTCTGGTGGGTTCGAGAAGGGAGGGGTGGCCAGGGCAGAGCCAGGCCGCGCCGAGTAGAATAAAAGCAGTGGGAAGCGAGAGCTCCGGGCTGCCGGTTCTGGCAGTGGACTCGTCTCGTCGTCGCTGTCGTTTTCACCGCCTTCATCGCTGCCGCCTTCACTCGATAATTGCGCGGCCGGACAGTTGTCAGCTGTCTCCGTCGACGCCGTCGGTGCAAAGGCGATTAGGGTTATGTCTAGGCTGGGCTGTACGGCAACTGGAGTGGGAGAGGGAGGTGATCCTGTGTGTGAACGGCCGAAGGGTGTTACAATAAAAGAAGGTGCCTCCTGCAACTACCTCGTCTCTGACTTGTGCTACACTACACATCCATCGTGTTGTATCCAATTCACGTAATGACAACATGAGTTATAGGAGAGCAAACTGTATGTGCATTGAACTTCTTTCGCACCGTACGTAGACAACCATGATAATCAGAGGTGCGGGGGAAGGACAACAAACTAAACACAAAAAATCCTCCAAATTCCGTGTGCGGCCAAAAGGTTTTTTTTCAAGGAGATCCTGACGCGCAGAATAATACGAATGTCAGTGATGGTCGGAGCTGAGGGACGCGAGTGGGGCGCTCGTGACGGATGGGAACGGACGGGCAGTGTTCGCAAATAAAATATTATATCGAGGATTTAAGATGACCCCTTAAGCGTGAAACTCGGGTGGAGGCAAGCCAGCCAACGTTAAAGTCAGCACAAACGTGAAACGCTAGACACAACGCGTAACAAACGACACACGCTCTGGATAATCCCTTGAAGAGGGAGCATCTTATCTGCGTGTCCCCCATGGTTGTCAAAGGCCACATAGATTGCAAAAACATTAACAGCAGGTTAACCTGTTTGGGAAAAAAAACAGTTTGATAGGATGTTTTAATGTTTTTGTGCAGTAATTGGTGACTGGTTTAATTACAGGGCGGCTGAAACCTGCATTCGATCCCAGAATATATTGTCTATTTTATAACATTTGTATAAATGTCATGACGTGTTGCTGCTTCAATGGAAGTGTCAATCGTTGGCCGGGACAACCTTCGCAAGCGAAATGTTCCATCTCAAGGGATTGTCCTGGAGGGGAAAATTGTGTAATTAATTAATATTTGAATCTTGACTTAAAGCTTTCGTGACTGCAGGAGTTCATATTATTGGGTCTTTCGGTAAAGTCACGTAGATACAGTAGATTCAACCAGTTTACGTCATAACTGGCTATGATGTTCCCATCCTACCACCTTCCGATGTTAGTTGTGCTTTACGCCCATTTCAAACTGGCGCTTTCACAGTCACTTTGCACGCGGCTCTGCGATCTGCCATTAACATGCTAATCTCTCTTTAACATGCTAATTTTCACCCGGCAGCCCTTTGATTGGTGGAAAACCAACCACCGTCAGGTTGGCTGCCCACCACTTACATTATCATTGGCTGTTGATATTTGGGCTATGCCCATTTCAAACCTCTTATAAACAGTTTGCCTTGGAAGCTAAACCTCCTTTTCCTGAAGACGACCGCTTGTGTTTCGATTGAAACGTCGTAGTTTTTTTGTTATTTTCTTTTATCCTATCTACGTGACCTTTACCGAAAGAGCCAAGAATATAATTAATATTTGCGGCGCCGGCCATGCATCCTGTCTCCTGAGCCACCCAGCCACCTTCAAGGGTTTGCGATCGAGGAAACAGATGACTTTTAGATCACATGATGAACCACCACACGGCTCCGTTCGATGCCCGCAAAACCAATGTGCACAATTTAACATGTGACATGAGCTCTTAGCATGTGACATTGGCTGACCATGTGACATGGCACCTCTCCGGCGAGCAACAAAGAGTCCCCCTCCTCTTTGTAGAAATATGCAGCCAACAAATTTAGCTCACATTGACAATAAGTCACGGGCCCTTATCGATCTCGCTGCTGGACGAAGGCCTCACCAAGGAAAGTCGATCATTTTCCCATATTTCACGACTGCCAATATGTTTGTCTTTTTGTATTATTTCAATTATGGTTGCAGAGCACAAGCCTCAAATTCCCAAAACTCCTAAGTGTCCAGCAACAATCAGCACTTTAGAAGGTGCAACTGATAGAGTTAATACTGTACCATTCCAAGAATTGAGCACGGTTGCTGAAAGAGCTTAGGGGGAAACAAGACGATGGGACAGGGAATTTCAAAGAGCAGCAGTGCGAGGGAAGAAGCGGAAAGAGCAGTATCGTGAAGGACGCGACTGGTCAGTTGGAGGCAGTCACCCTCCAACAAGAACAGAGGGCAGAGGAACGACGCTCACAACAAAGAACCGAGCACCGGGCGTTTAAAATACAGCAAGTTGACACAGAAGGGGGAATAACAGCTGGTGCATATGCAGTCATCTCAGTCGGTCAAACCATAGCACTTGGGTTTGTCCCGGGACCTCCTGTCAGCAAGCCTTCTAGACTTTACGTGGCCTCAAAGTGCACCTGGCCTGGCACAGGCGCCGTGGTGACGTTACCGTCATTTAGTGCCGTAAGCAACAATGTGTGGCGAGTGGTAGTGAGCGGTGGTGCAGCGGTTTGCGTGCTGCCCTACGAACACAAGTTCGATTCTCGCTCACAGTCACCAACACCAGTGACAATTATCTGAACTGGTCCTGGGCTTCCCCTAGGTCGACTCAGCCTTAAATGAGTACCCAGTGCGGTGTGTAAACATCGCTACTGGGGAGATAAAGGCGGCCGGGCGTGGTGTTGGCCACCCACCCCCTCGTGTGCCGTGTTGGCCTTCATAGATGCTCGCTTACAGCATCTGCCCTAACAGTCTGTTAATGGCTATACGGGGGATCTTTTGGTTTGGTGATTAAACACATTGTGTAAAACGAATAAGTATATCAATTATAAAAATCTATTCGGTCAAGCAAACTCTTCAGCACCACAAAATGCAGTATCCGAAATGTATCACTGTAACAACCAAAATCGCGGCTACCCACGTTATATTTACCCCACCGCGGGATAACGGCTCTTTACGCGCGATGCCGCACGGCCGTGACTTGAACAGAAGCGACGGTGGGAAGCAAATGCTTTCCTGAGAGCCTTGGCGTCACCATCTCCATTGACATCAAGGGAGCAATGAAGAAAAGCGGGGAGAAAGAGAGAGCTGCACGCTTGACATCACGATTTTTACTTTCTGACCTGCTGCTATTGGACATCTGTGAAAAAGAGCTTTAGAGCTCATTGGATTCCTCCAGTATAAATAAATACTCTGATTCTGATTACACGAGGAGATGGAGAGAGGGGAACACGCGGATTAGATACTTCGCAGGTTCATGACATCAAATTACTAAAACTATCAACTATTTGTATTGTTCTTCTTTGGTTCTTTCGGTAAAGTCACGTAGAATGAGAATAAAATAATAAATTGATAAAATAAAATAACACAATAATATTCTACCAGGTAAGGCCCACTGAATCTTGAACTTTTTTCGCGCCGTACGTAGCCAACCGTGCTAATCAGAGGTGCAGGGAAGGACAACAAACTCAACGCAAAAATCACTTACACATGAATTCGTTTTCAATTTAGATTTTAAAGTTAATAGCTCCAGTGGCTTGCTAATATCTGAAGGAAGAGCCTTCCAGAATGGCAGCAGCAGTGCATCTGGAAACGCGTCATGCAGTAACCATCTTTGTTCGATGGTTAGCCAAAAGCCACTGCTTGGACAATCAGAGTTTGCGCGATGGTGTATGCTCCATGACGAGATCAGCAAGGTATTGGTGTGGTTCATTTGTGGCAAGCACTTTGTGTGTAATGAGTGTGACCTCACAATGTATTGGTTCGGCAACTCGGCGAGCACTGGACGGACAATGGTCGGTTCTTGCAGTGCCCGTCACAACACGTGGCAGATCATTTTTTTACAGCTTGTAGCTTGGTAATGTTTTGTTTCCAGATGTCCCGCAAAGTGGCGAGTTACAATAATCGATCCCTGTCGATACTATGCTACGCGCCACTGTGTTGGTGATGGCACGACTCAATAGTGATCGGATATGTCGTAGAGTCCTGACATGAAAATTGCAAGACATTTACTACATTTTGCATTAAACGACATATTCTGGTTGAGTATGAATTGTGGAGTCTGCGACCACCACAGAACCTCCGATTTTTCTGGATGAAGCAGCATTTCGTTTTGTGCAAACCAACCTTCGAGGTTACCGAGGCTCTCCATATCTAACTGACTTCACTGCGGAGTACAATTGTGCATCATCAGCATATTGATCGAACCTGATGTTACGTGATGAGATGACATTGGTGACTGGAGAGATGTATGTTGAGAATGGGAAGGGCTCGAGAATGGATCCCTTTGGTACGCCGTCTAGGGACGGCATAGGCGATGACTGTTCGTCGCCCAGCTTGACGAACTGTGATCGACCATGAAGGTATGACGCAATCCACCCCACCAGTGCCGCACCCGATACACCGAACCTTGACCTTAGCGGCCCGGTGAGTATCTCGTGGTCGATGATGTCGATGGCGCTTGAGGGATTGAGGCCAACTAAAGATGCGGCACACTGGTCATCCGTGATCTTGTAGAGGTCATCAGTGATCTTTAGTAGAGTCGTCTCAGTGCTATGTAACTTCTGGTATGCCGATTACAACGGGTTGAATCTGCCGGTCGCAAAGTGGGAAAGTAACTGTTTCAGATACAGGTGCTTGATGACCTTTGAACCGAAACTCAGGTTTGAGATTGGGCGATAGTTTGCAGGGTCATTATGGCTCAAGCCAACTTTTTTTCAGAGCGGTGTTACCTGCGCCATTTTGAACCAGTCTGGGAAACAGCCCTCGCTGAACAAAGTATTTTCCACGTGGACAATCAGCGGTGCAAGCACGCCTGAGCATGATTTGAGAATCGACGTGTGGATGTAGTCAAGCGGGGATGTCGTATTTGGCAGCTATGTGCTGAACATCGACACCTCTGCCACTGACGTTGGTGCCAGGGTCTCAAGTTTGCATTGGTTCCAGGTTGATGAAATTCAGATGGCAGACCAGGAGAATGCGTTGCCTTCAAGTTATAAACTGCCTTCTTGATCATCACTATTTTATTGGCGGAAGAACGTTGCCAGTACTGTGGTTGGAGTGCAGCAGAGCCTTCACGATGCATCACGAGCACGGGGGTCGCGAGCTGAATCATTGACGAGCGGAGCAAAGAACGATCTGTGACACTCAAGAATGAGTCGGTTGGCAGATCTACAGGCCACTCTGTAAACAAGTCGAGCAGTCTTGAAACATATTCTGGTTGAGTATGTTGCCGAGGCCCTTTAGATGCTTCAGCCTCCTCCGCGCGTCTGCTTTGCAGCGATCACCTCGGATGTCAGCCAGTTACTGCGCCGCTGTCCCCGTCCACATTGTGCTTATTCGGATGGGCAATAATTAATTAAGAGCAGCAGTGATGTAATTTTCTAATTGAGCTGCAAATTAATTGACTGTCGATGCAGGATTTAGGCACGCCAACAATGACCGGATCTTTTGACAGAAAGCATCGTGGTCCAGTCGTTTCCAGTCTCTGTATGATAATGTTTTGATAGGTGGGGAAAATAATCAGTAATGCCACTTTACATGTCACGAGATTGGTCTGAAATACCTACGTATTCGATAACGTCAGTCACAGTTGCGGCATTGGCAGATCTGAAGATGTGTATATTTTCCCAAACGACATGTTGCGCCGCTGATGTGCTTGATAAAAACTGTGACTGTCGATAATTATCGAGATCACTGTTGATTTCACCACAGGAACCAGTCGGTCCGAGACAGTTTAGGTCACCACAAATGATGTAGCAAGAGCCAAGTGAACTACAGTCAACAAAAAATTCCGACAGCGGTGAAGACGGCGGTCGATAGATGACAGCGATTGTAAGCCCCCACTTGCTGTTCCGTTATTTTGACGAGCAGCAGCCCGAATGACGTGATTGTTAATGAGTCTCTCAGGATTTTCACACGGATGTTTCCATGGTGAATCAGTGTGATCCCACCACCATGCGGGCTGCCGGTGCTAGGCTTCCCGCGATAGTGCCGCTGTACAATAGCACATCCGTTAGGTGCAGCCTCACGCTTAATTACGTCCAGTGAGTCATCATATACCCAGGCTTCGGTAATGGCCAATATGTCCAGTCTACAATCATTAATGAGATCCTGGGTAAGCACAGTCTTGTTGACTGTGGAGTGTGAGTTGATCAATCCACAGTTGAGAAGTTTCAGCCTCCTCCGCGCTGATCCTGAGCTATATAGCTCTTTTTCGGAAGCGACCTTGCCACAAATGATAGCTCAACGAAGTGATTGATCACGTGGAAATGTATGGCAGCCAAATACTGTAAATGCATGTTTCTAAATTTAAAGGGAACAACAAGAGGACCCCGAGAAAAATTCACGCGACCACAGGGAGAACATGCAACTCCAAATATATAGGCGTCAGGGCTTGGAGACGAACCCACGACCTCCTGCATACTAAGCGAGGTAGTTAACATCTTTCCACCATGGTGCTTCACCACTCTTAATTGTTAAAAGAGGTGAGTGTGGCTGGGCAGGACGTGTCACGGCTAGAAGGGACGATGGCCGACGGACGGAGATTGGAACGCGTCCCAAGAGCATGTCCAGCAAGTAGATGATGGAGCGACGAAATAAACTCGTATGCAGATGCCAGGAGGATTATGACATCGCAGCATCGTGAGAGTGGGTGGCAGCTTGAGGGAGGACTTTATCCAAGCATTGGATTTATCACGGCTGACGGTGATTATGGGAGAGAAATTGCTCATCTTTTATAATATTCCATGTGCCAGAGCAGAAATTGGTAACAGCTAGGGTAGTAACATTTTAGTAGTACTCTTTGTTTTTTTTGGTAAAGTCACGTAGGTAAAATAAAATAAAACAACTAAATTAAATCACGACGTTTCGGAGGCAACAAAAGCTCCTGTCTTCAGGTGGAATAGTCACAGCAGAATATCTGTGGACACATAATATCTGTGGACACAGAATACCTGTGGACACAGATATCGAAAAAACCAAAGAGTATGAATCCTTGTAGTCACGAAAGCTTCAAATTTTAGTAGTACTCATCTATTTACAGTAATACACCGATTTATGTCTCCTCCTTTTACATCGTTTCGCAAACACGTCGTCACCTTATTATTAACAGCCCTACGTGATTTGCGTTGCCCTCAACCCCACACACACGTCGCTGACAACATCGTCGTTCATCCTTTCTCGTTATCCGTCGCCTCTCAGCCTGCAATTCGCTTTGATTGACGATATTCATCGTCGCACCATTCAGGAATGCATCCCGTGACGTTAACCCACTCTTTAAAACGGTTATCGCGGATTTCACTGTCATTGTCCATGTATCTTCTTTGGTTCTTTCGGTAAAGTCACATAGAATGAGAAGGCCGCTTGTGTTGTGGCCGAAACGTCGTGAGAATTTTATTGTGTTATTTTATTTTATTAATTTATTATCTCATTCTACGTGACTTTACCGAAAGAACCAAAGAAGATGAATCCTTGCAGTCACGAAAGCTTTAAATCAAAATTGTCCATGTAGCTCAGGTGGTACCAACGAGCGAGTATCTGCATCTGGGCTCGAGGACTATAAATGGAAGTGCGTGTCGCACCAGAGTGAAAGTAACGCAATGGAAATTAATCATGAGGGCGCCACGGTGGCGAGATGTCAATTACCTCACCTGGTTTACAGGAGGCAATGGGTTCGATCCCGGCCCCTGATGCCTGTATATTTGGAATTTACATGTGTCTCTTCCCATGGTCACATGGATTATTATTCTGGTCCTCCGGTTTGTCCCCTCCACGTTTAGAATAAACACGTATTTATAGAGTGTTTGGCTGTGATACATTTCCACGTGATAAGCCACTTCATTGAGCTATCATTTGTGGCCAGGTCGCTTCTCAAAAACAACTATATAGCTCAGTGGGCTTCACCTGGTAAAATAAAAAAATAGTAATACAATCCCGGACAGCCACGTGAATAATTCATGGTATTGAGAGGTCACTCCCCCTCCTCCCCGCATACTCCGTGGATGGTGTCCAAATGACCGAGAAATGGGGCCGGGTTTTACGAGATTCATCATGCATCATCCGTCACGTCGATTTTTTTTATTATTAACATCATCGATCGTCATCGTCAACGGCCGTGATCGATCCACATCTGGATGAATAGAGATTTGCATATTTGATATTGCATACAGTACTGTATACACGCAAAATGATTGTGAGTATTAGGAAGCAACTTCACAATGCATCATGGGTAACATTGTGGATACTAGAAATAAATAGGGCTGCAGACAATCGGGGTTTTCACATACCCTACAGCTGCCATAAATAATAGGATTCGCAGGTCATAGGGCTGCGGAGTTCTCCTGTATATCCATTGGTGGAAGCGTGCCAGTATACGACGGTACATCATAGCGGCACTTCTCAGAAGAGCAGCAGCAACAGCAGCCCACGTGCGTCCCACTGGCACTGTTCAGGATGACTTCGATGCCTGTGCTGCAATACTTCCGCAGAGGGGAAAGGGCAGTGAGCGTGGGCTGCAGCGGGACTAATAAGTTGCATAGCGGGAACTCCTACAGTTACATTAGGGCGATTGGGTGGCACCACTGCCTTACAGCGAAAGAGGCCTGGGTTCGATTCCTGACTCGGGGCCACCTTTCTGTGTGGAGTTTGTACGTTTCCCCCCCTGTTCTGCATGGGTTTTCTCCGGATTCTCTAGTTTCCTTCCATCGCTAAAATATATACAAAAAAAATCATACAATGGAACTGATGTTGGCCAATCATTGGCCAAAACATCCCAATGCTTGAAAAAACACGCGGTACATTACCTGCAGATGACTGTACTCAATTGGGATGACATTTAGCAGCATCGCCCCCTCCTGAAAAAACACTTGGCAGGGCCCTCCTGAAAAAGTCTTGAGGCTCAGTAGGGCTTTCTTGGGTAAGCTACGGTAACAACAACAAGAATGTATGTTGAACATCTTTCGCACCGTACGTAGCCAACTGTGCTAATCGGAGGTGCAGTAATAAATAACAATTCAACCACCGTGTACAACTAGACACAGATGTTACACTGTGGTACATGCGGATACGTGTACCACATCAGATAGACCAGGCACGTGTGGATTACACGTGACGTTTAAACCCGCCTCCGTACACTGGGCTGGCTAAAGACAATAATTATCCCAATGGTCCGCCGTTGAGCGGGATGGATATCCAGTTTGACACTTGCCAACGGTCATATTCTAGATTTTATTCTGCTACGACCGCTGCCGCTGGCAGCATCGCAAAGTCATGTTACAAACGGACCCCCATTTATGGGTTGGGACGAAATAAATTAAAGACAACATCCAAGTTATTTAAATTAATACGAATAATCTATTTCTCGGCGGCGCAGACTCACGATGGAATGACAGCCAAAAAGAGACAATACGCCTGGGAGGACGTTCACTGTGGAGATGGAGGGCATTGAAATCATCTTCATCGTGCGCGGGAGCTCGCCAGATTGTTACGACACGACATCACGTGAGATGGCGGTTGCCTGGAGGAGGCCTTATGGATATTTTACATTAAATTGACTGAAGCATATTAAGCGAGCTTGGGCAGAACATATTTCTACAAGGGGTAATGTTAAGACAGGGATGATGGTTCCAGTCACGTGTTTACTGGGATGGCATCCTCAGGTGAGATCACATCCCAAAGGATGTCCCCTGTGGAGATGGATCCACGAAATCGGCTCACATGTGAGATGGATTGTGACATTGCAGGACCATGAGATGGGAAATGCTTGGGGAGGCCTTCATCCAGCAGCAGATAGACAATGGCTCATCACGCTGAAGATAGCATGAGGAGGCCTTCATCCAGAAGCGAATAGATCAAGGCTGCACTGCTTAGTGGATGCAGGGACCGCTTAGAAACGCTGATGTACGAAATACGGAAAGACGGTAAAAATAAATACTTTTCATTGGACGAGCAAGCGTCATCAGCGTGTACAATCGACTGCGATTTGACGAATCACCGCATCGCTGCTCGTACATGCCAGGCAGTTACGATTTTAACTTCAACATAAAAAGGGCTGAGGCCAGAATTGAAAAAAAATACCCAAATTCGGTTTTCGCCAGGGCGGGCACCCATTAAAATACTGCGCAGTAAACAGTGCAATTATACTCGTAAAGCGATTTGTCAATCTACTACTGGATGAGGGCCTGTACTTCCCCACGCCGGTCAGTGCGGGTCAGTGAAGGCGGGGGGGGGGTACAGATATCGCTCGCTGCCTGACATTAACCGTGGCCGGGAATTGAACTCAGGTCGTTGCATTTATACAGAGCAGTGCGCCAGACCAGCGGGGGCCTCCTTATTCTTACTCCACGTCAAGTTTGACTGAACCCACGAGACAGCACCGCTTCGTCTCCACGCTCAGCTCCGACTATGAACGTAGACCTCCTACGATGCCGCCACCACCACAACTAACCTCCAGATACGACAATTACCTTCGTTCGTTTACACAGGCACAACGTCACGCATCCGGCCATCGTTATTCTGATCGGACCAACTCACTGCTCGCAGTGGCTTTTGTGTGGCGTGACTGTCGTTTTCTATGGACGTGCACAAATGCGACCATCTCGCACGCAGCCACGTGTTCCTGATGTCGCGAACACTTCGCTCGCTTCAAATAGCGCAGGGCGGTGGCCTTGCCGTTTGGCGTCTTTGTTTAGCACCCTGTGTGGGGATGGCGTGGCTCTGATTGTGCATGGGGTGAGTGGTGGGGTGAGCGGTAGTGCAGCAGTTACCACACTTCACTACGAACCCGGCGGATCTGAGTTCGATTCCCACTCACGGCCAACGCTGGTGATTATTATCTGAACCGGTCCTGGATCTCCCCTAGGTCACCTGGTGCAGTGTGTAAACACTGTGACCCAGGAAACAAAGCTGGTGGACGCGGTGGTGGCCACCCACCCCCTCATGTTGGCCTTCAAAGGTGCTCGCTAATAGCACTTGCCCCAACAGTCTGTTAAGGCTATACGGGTGACAAAGCTTTGATTGTTCTGATTGTATTGAAGGTCACATGTCATCAGATATCTCATCTCAATTCCCTATTCTGAGTTGAACATCGGGAATTAAATTATATATTCTCATTTCACCAATCATGTCGGTCAAGGGGGTTGTTTGACTATACTTCACCACCCTGTTCAGAGCAGGTCGGTAAAGGGAGGTAGCCCCAGGGCTGGCTCAACGTTGTTAGCCACCGGCTGGGAATTTAACTCTGCTCACAATGTTCACAGCAGAGCATGCAAAACACTGTGCCACTGCACCCCACAATGGAATAAACTAAATTCCTAAATTCAGGCAGAACCTTGATGCCAGAGGAAAAATCTACATGTCGTCTTCTGTTTAGCAATTAAGAGTATACCAAGGGTAATTAATATTTTTAAAATTATATGTAGGTAAAGTGCTTTACCTATTCTGCACTTCTAATTGTGACTCACATTGGCAAGCATGCAAGCTCACATCCTATCTGGGGTTGACTCATCCCATAATTACTCAGAAGTTCATAAAACGGGGACCATTTAGTGGGGGAATCAACGTTGGTTATTCTGCAGTTACTCTGGTACCCGCCATAGGAATGTGGAACTTCCACCACTTTCTTTAGGACTGCTTAAGGACTACCCAAACGCAGACATTGATTTTCCCCAATACTGTATTACAGAATCAATGGTCAATCTTGATTTGAAGTTTTTGTGACTGCAGGAATCCACTGTTTGGTTCTTTCGGTAAAGTCAAATAGGTAGAAAAATAAATAATAAATCACGACGTTTCAATCGCAACACAAGCAATCGTCATCAGGTAGAAAGATACAGCAGTAGAACTGCTGAACAAGAAAGGGCTGTTGCAACAAGAGGCTATATAGGTTTGAGGTGGGTGTCACCCAAGGGTAAGTAGGCGGGGTCAGAGATGGAAAGGAGTCCCGTTGCTGTACGCACGCACAGCAGCTGCGTTAATAGGAGAGACATACAGCCTATTGAACAGCGAGCGCTACCGTGACATCGAGACAAAAGGGGTCAGCGGTGGCTACGTTAGTGAAGATAGCGTGTCTGTGTCAGAGGACCGGGCATAGCGCCACCTCGTGGGCAACACAAGCTGCGGCGTTCGCTGCTGCACAGTGAGAGGCCAGCGTATCAACGCAAGAGAATCACCGTAACGGTGGCCGTGCCAGTGAGAATTCAGAGAGTTGGTAATATCTGCTAAACAACAGCAGGAAGGATGTAAACATCACAGCAAATTATGACTTACCTGGTTAATAACATCCTTCCAATGATTGCTCAATTTGTACCCATCTTCTCGGTTGAAATTGTGTCTGTGTTTATATATCTGGATGGCTTCTTGAACAAATCTTTGATGGTAGCCCGAAGGTTTGCAGAGTACCTTGGTCTTTGAAAAAAACAATATCGTGCGAGCCCACTGCGTTATAACAATGATCAGCCACCGCAGAGGTATTGGTTTATGCCGTGTTTCAAATCTGCCTTGTGTTCGCGAACACGGTCTGAGACATGTCGTTTCATTTCCTCTATCTAACTGCTACCGCAGACACAACTTAGTCTGTAGACACCAGGGTATTGCATGTCAGGAATCACTTCCTTCACAGATGGGATCAAACCACAGATTTTGTGTACTGTGTTGAATCGAACCTGGATCTTGTGTTTGTTCAAGATTTTGGAAATATTTTTGGTAACACCTGCTATGTATGGAAAGGTGATGGTTTTGATTGCATCCTCAGATGGCTCTCTCTCCATGGTTGGGGATACAGCTTTGCAGATTGTGCGGTTTGAATATCCATTCATCTTGAGGGCTTGGTGTACGTGCTCCAACTCACTGGCTAGGTGGTGCTGGTCGGAGATGCAACGTGCCCTATGGTGTAGTGTTTTGATGAGGGAGTTCTTCTGGGCTGGATGGTGGTGGGAACCAGGCTTTAGATAGGAATCCGTGTGGGTGTCTATCCTGTAGACAGAATGTCCCAAAAAGCCACCATGTCTCTTCTCGATCAAAACATCCAGGAATGGTAGCTTGGTATCATTATCTACTTCCATGGTGAATTTGATGGATGGGTGTATGGGATTGATGTGGTTAAAACAATTGGTCCAATGCTGTCTGGCCATGTGGCCAGATGACGAACGTGTCATCTACGTATCTTTTCCACAAGGAAGGACGTAGGGTGGATGTCAGGATGGCATCTGTTTCAAATTTCTCCATGAAAACATTCGCTACCACTAGCGACAAGGGAGAACCCATAGGGGTACCTTCATTTTGTTTGTAGAATGTACCATTCCAGGTGAAGTATTGGTAAGGCAGTGCCTTACCAATGGTAGCTGTGTTTGTATTTACTGTACCAATGGCTCAAGAACATTATCCAAGACCTGATATGCTAATGTTACACGCAAGGCAGTGGGACCGGACAAACCCATGCAAGTGTCCGTAAACAATGCAAACGAGACAATGAAAATTGAGAAAACAGCACAAATTGATTCTCGAAGTCAAAATGTGACTCTCGAATTGTCGACAATTCATTGAATGGCTGGGCTAGTGGGGGAGAGGAGGAAATCGTTACATAAATCACAGCTGTGCTGCGTTGATACTCCAGCAACAACGGAGAGGAGAGAGCGAGAGAGCACTGCTGGCATGCTAATTGGCACGCGAGTGCTGAACTTGAGCATCGCTTGCATTATTAATTCATATCAAACGATGAATTATGCACAGCTTAATGAATACAATATGCACGTGCATGAGGTCTTATTGCAAATAAGATGTACGCATGTTACGTTTTGTGTGTACGAGTTAAGGTGCGTACAAGGTATCCACAAAGGTAAAAGTAATGATGATAAAATAAGAATAGGCTTTACTTGTTCTGGCAATAAAACAGGCATTAAGTTGTTCAAACACCAAATAGAAACCTTTTGCAAGGAATAAAGTTCGCATTAACCACACGTACTTCTGGCAAAACATGCAAATAAACATGGTTTATAATATATGCATCGTCTTTGAAACTGATTGGCCTGCACCAGAAACAGCCTTCTTTGTGGCCTAGTCTCACCACCAGTGTTAGACCAGTGAACGCCAAAAGATGAACAGTACAAAGGCAATTCAAATATCAACGTATTAATAAACAACGCATATATTATCAGAGCATGTTTGTTTGCATGTTTTACTGCAGGTACGTGTGGTTAATGCAGACTTGATGCCTTGCAATAGATATCTATTTGGCACTTGAGCATCTTAACACCTGTTTTATCGCTAGAAGGGGTGAAGCCTATTCTTATTACACACTTTTATTGAACTTACAATGTTTTTATTTATTTTGAAACTTTGACACTCAATATCTTCAGATCTACGAAGCCTAACGAGCTGAAACTTTCTAACCAGACTTGCCTCGCATGACAATTCAAGATTTCATTTAAAAAAACGGTCCAGGTCTCGCCCATCGTGGTCCTATTAATGTATTTGAATAAAAATGTATAACTAATAATCCTATATTTACCGCCCCTTTTTGAAATAACGAATCGTCGCCCCCACCTACAATGGCAAATGCCTGGTCCAATGACAGCAGCTGTTGCTGACCAGACTATAACCAATGAAAGGAGCGCTTATATCGCCGCTCGTCATGGCGCCAGAGCGGCCACTGTGCTTCCCTCTTCCTCAGCGCGAGAGCAACAAGTAGACACAAAAATTGGTGAAAAAAACACACGTTTTTGAATGCACACCCTTTTATTTGCACTCAAAAGTAGAAAATTCATTATTTTTACCCCGGAATTAATCAAATTTGATGTGCTCAATGAAAGTGGGGGAATTCCTTATATTAACTTTTGTGTATTATGTACCGTGCCAAATCTCACTCGGATGTTTTGTTTTTCCAAAAATCTGGCGAGTTTTATCAATTACTCCTGCAATGTATGGTATTTAAATAGTTTAAATTGCTTGATCAGTTTCAACACTTGTGCTATTTGATTTGGTTTTGGCATTCAGTGCCCTGTTGATTTGTGCATCACTGTAACCATTCACTTGCAGCGCTTTAACAGTCTATTCTATTTTGGATTTATAAAACGCCTTTTGCTTAGGCCAAAGTTTAATCTCACTCCCAAGACTTTCACCATCTGACACTTTTTCAGCCCGATGTACGAGCGTCTTGATGAGAAATGTCGTACTCGAATTGTAAATGTCATGGGTTTACTCTTCAACACACCGGCATGCTGTACTAGTAACGAATTGGCATGTTTGTTTACGTGACAAACCTTACTAATTGGCTGTTGAGTGGTGGCGGATTTAACACCACATTTATATTTACGCGAAAGCCTCTATTATGGATAATGTTGGTTGCAAAAGCCTTCTGTTAAATATTGCCACATGCTGTCTGAAATTAATAATTTCTCACAGTATTTAATGATTCATATGACAGCAGTTTAAACTGAGGTACAGTAAACCCTCTTAAGAAGCCGGACTCGACTAAGCTGCTGGAATTTGGCATAAGCTGGAAGGGCTTCCGTGAAGTAAAATAATTGTTTAAACATAAACCAAAAAAGCCGGGAGGCCGGAACAACATCCGTGCGCTAATCAAGCTGCGCAAAGGTGAATCTCTGCGCTCATTGTGGGGGAAACCTAAGATGGGCTTGTGGACACGAGGCAGCGCGAGCACAGGGAAGTGGGCCCTTTGCCGCAGCTCACGGTCGACCGGCAGGACTCGTGACGCACATTTACCGGCTCGGATTATTTCACAACGCACCCCGAATAGAGTGGGCACCTCTTGACGCCAGACGCGGCGAGACTAAGAGGGAGCAAGGCCGCCACTGGCTGCGCGCGTCGCGGCCTCACGCACCCGGGGAACCTGGGTCCGCGTCGATCCACCATGTTGTTTAAAACAATTTAGAAGCAATTTTATTTTACCAGGTATGGCCCAAAAGAGTTGTTTGAGCTATATACAACTCTTTTTCAGAAGCGACCTAGCAATCATAACGAAGTGGCGTATCATGTCGAAATGCATAGCAACCAAATACTCTAAATGCATGTTGATCCTAAATGTGGAGGGAAAAACCGAAGGACCCAGAGAAAATTCCACGTGACCGGGTGAAGAGAGAGACATGCAAACTTAAAATATACAGGCATCAGGGTCAGGATTGAAACCACAACCTCCTATATACCAGGCAAGGTAGTTAACATCTCGCCACCGCGGCACCCACTCTCGCCACCATGGCGCCCTGCTCGTGGCAAGCTTGCGCCCTCTTATTCTGGGACATTAAACACGAAATAATCTATTTTAGCCACTCCAAAAACATATTCTCACCCTGTTGCTGAGCACAGGCTCAGAGGCCCAAAAACAAGTGAGCGGCCAGCAACAAACAGCACTGTCAATATCAGTCGCCATGTCGAGTGAGGCTTTAAGTGCGTATCCTTCCCCCACTCCAAGACGTTTGGCCAGCATGGAAGAGTGGACGAAAATACCATCTATAAGAGGGGGTCAGATGAAACCTGTTAAAGAAGAAGCCATTTTGTTTGTCTTTGACCAAAATTGTTCTGAGAGCCGCATCACACGCAGAGCTACTTATACACAAACACAGCAGGTATACACAGCAGATGACAACACACATTCTGACTTAAACAAACAAAATAGGTGATGGAATGAACTGCATCTATTTAGTTCGCCCCCCCCCCCACCCTTGATTATTCTATAACAACACAGTTTGACTGCTGTACATTTTTTTCACCAAGAAATTCCATAGTGACCCATTCCCTGCCATATTTAAACAAATTATCGTTATGTATAATTACGTTTAAGATTTAAGTAAAAAAAACGCCAGCCCACAAGGGGTGCAGCCAAAGAGCCGCAAGGGGGCAGCCAAAGAGCCCGAAAGGGGGCAGCCAAAGAGCCCGAAAGGGGGCAGCCAAAGAGCCGCAAGGAGGCAGCCAAAGAGCCCGAAAGGGGGCAGCCAAAGAGCCAGCATGCGGCTCCGGAGCTGCGTGTTGCCTCCCAGAAATATGGTGGCTTTCGTTTGGTGCGAATGCGTGGGAGCAGCTGAGCAGCAATGCACAGACGACACCGCAAACCAACTTCAATTCCTAACCCAGGTTTAATTATCTATTAAACGAGCAATGGTAATAGCTTCCTTATCCTGGCCTACAGATAGGCTAACTCGGCCTTAAAAGACTACCGACTGTGGTGGTATGATCATCATTAAACTGAAACTAAACTATTATTTTACCAGGTAAGGCCCACTGAGCTATGTAGCTCTTTTTCAGAAGCGACCTGGCCGCAAATGATAGCCCAACGAAGTGGCTTATCACGTGGAAATGTATTGCAGCCAAATACTCTAAAACGCATTTTTATAAATGAGGGGAAAACCTGGAGAAAAATCTACATGACCACGGTGAGAGAAACATGCAAAATACATATATACAGGCATCAGAGTAGGGATCGAACCCATGAACCTCCTGTGTACCAGCGATGGTGGAAGAAACAGAGATGGCCAGGTGTGCATGGTGGTACTGGCCATACAATCCCTTTCATGTGCTGTGTCCGCCTTACAGAATTATAACGCCATTGCTATAAACACCACACCCTGTCACAGTGTTCTTCATTGCAAGGCCTGCGGGCCACTGGCGGCCCGTGGGGGCCTTTAGTGCGGCCCCTGACAATAGACAAATGTGAAAATACCCATAGTGCTGTCAAACTCAAAGGTTTCAAATGTGTGGCGGCCCTTATAGTAACGTCTTATGGCTGAAAGTGCCCCGCCCTCTGAAAATGAGTGAATAACACTGCTCTATAATGTCCTGGTGTAATTGCTCATTGGTTATTGACTCTTTTGAAAATACTCAAAAGCAGCTACGATCCTTTGAACAAACATCCTTCTGACAAACCTACACTGCACACAAGTCAGATTACATCTACAGCCTTGAGTAAATCCACTGCTGGATGGGTGGAGCGGTAGTGTAGCGGGTAGTGTAGCGGGTAGCGTGCCATACTACGACCGGAGTTTGATTCCGGCTCACGGCCAACACCAGTGACAATAAATTATCTGAACCGGTCCTGGGCCTCCCATAGGTTTACTCAACCTCAAATGATGCGGTGTGTAAACATCGCCACTGGGGAAACATCGCCACTCGGGAGACAAAGGCGGCCAGGCATGGTGCTGACCACCGGCCATGCCGGCCTTCATAGGTGTTCGCTGACAGCACTTGCTTCTACAGTCTGTTGAAGCTATACGGGGGATCTTTGCCAGACCATGCTTCGCCAAGCTGATAAGAGTAAGTTGGTTGAGGTTGGGGGACATCCACAACCAGTTTAGATGTCACTATCCACTGATAGTGGCCGTGGCCCGAAATCAAACTCGGCTCACCGGGTTCATGCACACATTAAACCAGTAAATGGGTACTGTAGTCGACTGCTAATAAATGTTTGCATTCCTTCCCCTGCTCATGAGCCCTACCGACCCCAGTAATAATGAATAAGTAATCGCATCTCAAATCCACCACATATTTATTGTAAAAAAAAACATCTCTTCTGTTATCGTACTCTTACACTGCATCCCACTGCTCACGTGTAACGGAAGATGCTTGTTGACTTCGAATGCCTCAAATCTGTACGGCCCTACGTCGCGGTCGCCATGGCGACTGAACATCAGTGGCCGAGTGATATTTGAAACGGACCTGCTCCAACCTACCCCCTGCTGAGTCTGCACCAACTCGCACTGACCAGCGTGAAAAAAGAATGGTCCCCCCCCCTCCCCATCATGTCCCGCACGGCGATAGAAGACCCTCATCCAGCAGTGGATTAACAAAAACGGCTTTGCATGTATGGAAAAGACTGATTATCGATTACTCTAAGGTTAGATAAAGGACCCTGATAAAATAGACATGACAGTACGGTGTATCATCCATATTCTTTTAAAATCTCATCTGCAGGGAGGCCTTCATCGAGCAGTGGATTGATGAAGGGCTTTAAATTACGAATATTATAGTATTATACTGCAGGGTATAGCTGTATAGATCTGCAATGTCAAGAGAGGCACCATTTTACACGACTCATCAATGGCACATTTGAAACGGCGTGTCATTGGCACTTTTTTTCGTGATGCGTCATGAAATAATATTTTTTTCACCTGATGACGATTGCTTGCGTTGCGATCGAAACGTCGTGATATTTAAAAAAAAATTGCTATCTACATGGCTTTAGCGAAACACCCAAAGAATATAATTTAAAAAATAGAGATTAAATGCGCAGCGTGATATCAGAATGCAGTAAAAAGTCCACGGCGGTCTGAGTGAAGCCATTTGCGGATCCATTTTTCACACAATGAACACTGCAGCACACGACTAACATTTGGGCGAAAGAGAATTGGCAGAAATTTAGGCAGGTTTTTTTTCATTTCACTATAACATACTACGCAAAATCATACTTGCTTCGAAGCTAATTTTACACTCAGCATCTTGTTCAATTTACGTCCGGGTGAGATCTCTTCTACTTACATCATCTCCAATATTATTACGTTTACTTGCATTTAACAGGTACAGTGACACGGCGTATAGGCTGATCCATTTAAAGATGACCCCACTAAAATAGTACTGTAGATAGAAACTACAGTACAGTACAGAGAAAACAACATCATCTCCTTTAGAGCTTGTCTTCAACTGATCGCAATACATTTATAAAATCAGCACTAGCCTGGTAAATTTTGTCCAAAACAGTCAGCATGAGTTGTTTACAGCACTCAATGATGCATAAGCTGAGGGTATTAGAGAACAGAGGGTCATTAGAAATCAGAAGGGTAGCTACGTACAGTGAGGGGAAAAAAGTATTTGATCCCCTGCTGATTTTGTACGTTTGCCCACTGACAAAGAAATGATCAGTCTATAATTTTAATGGTACGTTTATTTGAACAGTGAGAGACAGAATAACAACAACAAAAATCCAGAAAAACGCATGTCAAAAATGTTATAAATTGATTTGCATTTTAATGAGGGAAATAAGTATTTGACCCCCTCTCAATGAGAAAGATTTCTGGCTCCCAGGTGTCTTTCATACAGGTAACGAGCTGAGATTAGGAGCACACTCTTAAAGGGAGTGCTCCTAATCTCAGCTTGTTACCTGTATAATAGACACCTGTCCACAGAAGCAATCAATCAGATTCCAAACTCTCCACCATGGCCAAGACCAAAGAGCTCTCCAAGGATGTCAGGGACAAGATTGTAGACCTACACAAGGCTGGAATGGGCTACAAGACCATTGCCAAGCAGTTTGGTGAGAACGTGACAACATTTGGTGCGATTATTCGCAAATGGAAGATACACAAAAGAACTGTCAATCTCCCTCGGCCTGGGGCTCCATGCAAGATCTCACCTCGTGGAGTTGCAATGATCATGAGAACGGTGAGCAATCAGCCCAGAACTACACGGGAGAATCTTGTTAATGATCTCAAGTCAGCTGGGACCATAGTCACCAAGAAAACAATTGGTAACACACGACGCCGTGAAGGACTGAAATCCTGCAGCGCCCGCAAGGTCCTCCTGCTCAAGAAAGCACAGATACATGCCCGTCTGAAGTTTGCCAATGAACATCTGAATGATTCAGAGGACAACTGGGTGAAAGTGTTGTGGTCAGATGAGACCAAAATGGAGCCCTTTGGCATCAACTCAACTCGCCGTGTTTGGAGGAGGAGGAATGCTGCCTATGACCCCAAGAACACCATCCCCACCGTCAAACATGGGAGGTGGAAATATTATGCTTTGGGGGTGTTTTTCTGCTAAGGGGACAGGACAACTTCACCGCATCAAAGGGACGATGGAACGGGGCCATGTACCGTCAAATCTTGGGTGAGAACCTCCTTCCCTCAGCCAGAGCATTGAAAATGGGTCGTGGATGGGTATTCCAGCATGACAATGACCCAAAACACATGGCCAAGGCAACAAAGGAGTGGCTCAAGAAGAAGCACATTAAGGTCCTGGAGTGGCCTAGCCAGTCTCCAGACCTTAATCCCATAGAAAATCTGTGGAGGGAGCTGAAGTTGCCAAACATCAGCTTCGAAACCTTAATTACTTGGAGAAGATCTGCAAAGAGGAGTGGGACGAAATCCCTCCTGAGATGTGTGCAAACCTGGTGGCCAACTACAAGAAACGTCGGACCTCTGTGATTGCCAACAAGGGTTTTGCCACCAAGTACTAAGTCATGTTTTGCAGAGGGGTCAAATACTTATTTCCCTCATTAAAATGCACATCAATTTATAACATTTTTGACATGCGTTTTTCTGGATTTTTTTGTTGTTATTCTGTTTCTCACTGTTCAAATAAACCTACCATTAAAATTATAGACTGATCATTTTTTTGTCAGTGGGCAAACGTACAAAATCAGCAGGGGATCAAATATTTTTTTCCCTCACTGTAAATGTATCGTCCTGTATTTTTTTAAGGATCATTCCAGAGGATGCAAAATACATTTCACAGATATAGAACTCCCAACACGGTTTAGCGCATTTAGCACCGACGAAGAGATCTGTTTCAAAAATCAAAACAATATGCAGTGGAATTATGTTAAATATGCGCATTCGCCAAGGTGAGCGAGTAAGTGAAGGGTGAGCGCGAGCGAGTGGGTTGGTGAGCAAGTGGGGTGGGTGAGCGGATGGGTAGTTGAGTGAATGAGTGGGTGAGTGAATGAGTGGGTGAGTGAGGGAGTGAGTGGTGAGGGAGTGAGTGGGTATTGTGAGCGAGGGCAAGATCTGTTCTTGAAAAAAAAAACGAACGCACGGCAGGATTTACACTAAATGTTCAGCCAATTAATATCTTGCGACGCTCTAAAATGGAAGTCGTATTGTGTGGCCCAACACGGCTCCCAACACGGCTCCCAATGGCTCCCTTGTCTCCTTCTCAATCGCTGGCGAGGGTGCTCGTTAGTACGGACGCAAATACCGTTCCACCGACCCCGAAATGCTTTCGCGCAAAGCACCGCGCGTCCGTGTGCGCGGTGCTTGCGCGAAAGCGTCTTAGAATAGCCCTACATGGAAGGGTTGCTCATGCACGGCCGTGCGATTGCGTGTCCTTAACATTGCGCATCTGCCGAGTCGTGTGCGCGGCGCTCTGCCTGCACCGTGATGGCGACTGTCACGTGCGGCTGCGCTCCGGGCCATGGCTTGATTATGCAAGCGAGCGCTTCAGACTGGAAGCGGGCATCCGAGTGCATTTGAAATTAAATGCCGTTATTGTTCATACATGCCCATAACCATGTCGCTGTACTCTCGATATAACAAATGGAAAATTCTATACAAACCGCAGTGAATATGTGGCCATGCAATCAAATCTATGGCTCGTATAATAAACCACTGTAGTCTGCGCTCGTCCAACGGAGGATGAATAGCAACACTACACCAACTCTCGCTCCTGAAGCCCTCTCGTCGTGGCCAGCAGACATCGACGTTGGCATCCAGCTCCTGAACACATTGCTGCTGTCATGCGCAAGAACAGAACCCGATGCATTGACAGATGCTTGTCCTTCAATTCCACGTGCCTGAGAACCATCGGATGAGCAATGGCCAATGATAGGCAAATACAGAATCCCCCTCTTTCAAATTGTGCATTCGTTTTTGACGAAAGCGTGAAGCAAATGATGAAGAATAAACAGATATGTTTAATGGAGGCAACCAACAGCTCTGGTGGCTACTCATCTGTAAGTTACAAGCAATACGGTAATATATGTATGTAAGTTGAACTTCTTTCGCACCATACGTAGCCAACTGTGCTAATCGGACGTGCGGGGGAATGACAACAAACTAAATGCAAAAAACTGTTCTAAAGAAATTCGTTTTGAATTTATATTTAAAAGTGCATTACTCCAGTGAATTTCTAATATCGGAAGAGCATTCCAGACGGCTGCAGACACGCATCTGAAAGCGCACGATGCAGTGGCCGTCTTTGTTTGACGGTTAGCAAACAGCCGTTGCAAAGATGACTGGAGTTCGCGTGATGCTTCATGCTCCTTAATGAGATCAGCACAGTGTTGTAAATCTGGAGCAAACACCAGAGTGCAATGGGCAAGGCAGGGAGAGGGTAGGGATTGCATGCCATTCACCATCGTGTTCAATGCGGTGAACAGGACAGCCAATCGCTAGCACTGCGCCACGCCGTGAGGGGGCCCTCGTTCTTTGTGACCTTGGGCCCCATCTGCTCCTCTGAAAAACCTCCCGCCCAATACTCAGGTAAGCTTCGCTCATTATCCGTATTGGTGAGTCATGTATTGGTGAATCAGTCATGTATTGGTGAGTCAGTCAAGTATTGGTGAGTTAAGTATTGGTGACCGAGTCAAGTATTGGTGAGTCAGTCAAGTATTCGTGAGTCAGTCAAGTATTGGGAGTCAAGTATTGGTGAGTCAGTCAAGTATTGGTGAGTCAGTCAAGTATTGGTGAGTCAGTCAAGTATTGGGAGTCAGTCAAGTATTGGTGAGTAAGTCAGGTATTGGTGAGTGAGTCAAGTATTGGGAGTCGAGTATTGGTGAGTCAAGTATTGGTGAGTCAGTCAAGTATTGGTGAGTCAGTCAAGTACTGTGAGTCAGTCAAGTATTGGTGAGTCAAGTATTGGTGAGTCAGTCAAGTATTGGTGAGTGAGTCAAGTATTGGTGAGTCAAGTATTGGTGAGCGAGTCAAGTATTGGTGAGTCAGTCAAGTATAGGTGAGTCAAGTTTTGGTGAGTGAGTCAAGTATTGGTGAGTCAAGTATTGGTGAGTCAAGTATTCGTGAGTCAGTCAAGTATTGGTGAGTCAAGTATTGGTGAGTCAAGTATTGGTGAGTCAAGTATTGGTGAGTCAAGTATTGGTGAGTCAGTCAAGTATTGGGAGTCAAGTATTGGTGAGTCAAGTATTGGGAGTCAAGTATTGGTGAGTGAGTCAAGTATTGGTGAGTCAAGTATTGGTGAGTCAGTCAAGTATTGGTGAGTCAGTCAAGTATTGGTGAGTCATGTATTGGTGAGTCATGTATAGTGTCTTCAAAAATTACTCACACTGACACACTGTAACAAGTCACCTGCTTACACTTTATTCACCTATTGCACCAGTTGTAGGCACTCCTATAACTAGCTACATGGTCACTTATGTGTAACTTCTCCCCACTCTTATCTACCTTTCACCTCCCTTATCCTGCACTCAGCAGGTCTGCTCTCAGCGACTCCGCACACAGCGTCCTCGCACTCGGCGACTGCGCACACAGCGTCCTCGCCCTCAGCGTCTCTGCATCTCCACCGCTGTCCTCACCTACGCTCCCTCTGACCCGCTCACCCGTCTGTCCCGGCGGGGGGATCAGCCAACACCCCCCCAGCGACGGCGTGAGGGTTGAGGTCTCGTTTACGGCCGGAGCGGCAGCAGCGAGATGTCCTCACACTTGGCCCCCGGCAACAACTCTCTGCTCCGCTCACGCACACGCCCGTATATTCCTCTGCTAATTATCCGAATCCTCCCGTGCGTCTCTTTAGGCTCTCGCCAAGCTGGCGCCTGTTGACCCATCAATCAACCGTCATCTCCCGTCTCTCTGGCAACACCTCCAGGCACAACCGGTCGACTCCGTTTGGACCTGCTTCGCCCCTTACAACTGGCGGTTTGTCCGTGCAAACCTCCCGCGCACCTGTTTGTCCTCGGTTAACTGTGCGCACCGCGTATTTCACTACTCTACACATGTGTAGTGACTGTGTTTGTCACTGTATGGTGCCGGGGCTTACGAAGCCACGGTGGGTAATGTGTTGTCATTATGGGCAGCCCGGGTTTTGGGATGTAGTACCAACCCTAGCGGGGGTTGGGTGAGCGCTGGTCAGCGCAGAGGCACCGCGAGCAGTGTGCGGTGCGGGCTCCCAGTGAGTGAGCGTCAGCCAGCCAGGGTTACGTTGGGGCATGATACGCTGGTTGACCTGCTGTCACGTGACCGGATGATATTGGAGGGGGGCTACCGGTGGACGGGGGCCTGCGGAGCGGTCACGTGGTATAAAAGAGCTCTCGGGAACCTTCGAGAAAGAGCTCGAGAGACCTGGAAGGTGGGCGGGGCGAAGGGCGGAGCCAGCCCCAGCCCGGGGGCATATAAGGAGGGCCCCGTGAGGAGCTCGAGGCTCTTCGTGTGCTGGTGTTACGAAGATCCACGTCGGGGAGAAGAAGCCTCTAGCCACGCGGCCCAGGACCCGGTTTGTGGTCCGGACCGGGATAGTTCTACCGTAGCGTGGTTAGATGGGCATTCGAGACCCGAGTGTAGATTGTGTTATGTCATGAGCCGTTTTGTAAATAAATAGTGTTGCCCCTAAGATAACGTCTGTGACTCAGTTGGTGAGTCAGTCAAATATTGGCGAGTAAAGTATTGGCGAGTCGACCATACAATTTAAATCCGGGATAAAATGCAGGATCAAACAAATGCTTCGCGGATAGTGGGACAGCCATTATGAAACCACTGGGACTGTCCCAGGTAAACCAGTACATTTGGGAGTATAGTACAATATGATATTAACATGTTAATGTACAGCCTTTTTGTCAATCCACTGCTGGATAAGGGCCTGCCCTTGCCGTACGGATTGTAATGGTTTATGTGACCAAACATGCTGAATCTAAATCACAGGGTGACGTTTTACATGCCTATTTTTTACCATGTGACTACACTAACACAAATAATTCAGAAAGAGTATTGTGGTACAATTCTATACTTATCATTTTATACATTCAGTGCACGTTCACGTTGTCATACAGAACATGATACGCCAAGGAGAAAGAGAAACACATTAAAGAGCAAAAGCACACATTTTTGGGAGGGTTAACCAGGACAGCTTGGTGAGCTGCCAGTCCCTCCCTCCATCCATCACCCCCATCCACTTTTACAAAGCAACAAAGATCCCCCCGATAGCCATAACAGACTGTTGGGGCAAGTGCTGTTTGCGAGCACCTACAAAGGCCGGGGTGGCTAGCACCACGTCCGGGTGCCTTTGTCTCCCTGGTGGCAATGTTTTTACACACCGCACCAGGTACTCATCTGAGGCTGAGTCGACCTAGGGGAGGCCCAGGAACGGTTCATATAATCGCCACCGGCGTTGGCCGTGAGCGAGAATCGAACTCGGGTCACCAGGTTCGTAGTGCAGCGTAGCGCTAACCGCAGCACTACAATGCACTCCATCACCAGCGCTGCCCACATAGTGGAGCAGCGCTGACAATGGTGGCCCTGCCTGTATCACGAGGCCAGAAAATATCACACAAGGACGAAATCCACATTTTTTCCCCCCCGCTAAATCTGCAGGACACCGGCACGGCATTTGCGGAAACCAGGATTGTCCCGGGAAAACAATGGGATTTTTTTTTATTTAACACTAAATAGACGGATAATTATAATGATCAATTTGGCCTGACTGATAACTCGGCTGTGGCCCAAGTGCCAATCCACTGTGGTCAAGATCCGGTCAATGCGGCTGCAAAAAATCCTCAATAGGCATCCCTCCAAGCCACCCAGCCCAATGCCTCATTTCTAGAGGTCACCCCTAAGTCACGATAGCCATAGCTGCATGGTTGGCAGTGGACCACAACCCCTGTGTGCTGTCAAATATTACTCCTGTAGCAGGCAATGGTTTTGAGGCACACAAAATGCACTGTTAATTATACTGGAGTACTGCACCAATACAGTACAGTGCAAAATTTACTTCGCAATATTTATCATCGAAATTAAACTGCATTTCAAGATGTTGTTCCGCAAGAAGTCTTTTGAATAGAGATCCAACGACCACACGATTTCTAAATTAAATGTACTATGCAGTATAGTCATTTATGGCGTGAAGTACATGTACAGTGCAAGAGAACAACTCTTATCCGTGGTGATATGGGGGGGACCAGTATCACGGATTCCCGTAAACCGCGGGGTTATCCCGTGATATTACCCCTCTTATCCACGGGGTAAGAGAAATCACGGATGATCCCGCAGAAAACAGTATTAATTATCCACGATAACATTTCGGACAAGAATAATGACATGACATCCTTTACCGCGGATTACCCGCGGGTAATAGGAACCGGCTATTTATCTTGCATTGTGCATTATACATACTGTACTGTATATCGCCGTGCAGTAGTCAGGTAAAAACTAAATTTGCTGGTGAACAGCACCAGGACACCATGTTTATAGTGCAGCACTTGGCTCCACACCTCAGAGTGCTCGATTGAATGCGTTGTTGTTGTTATTATTATTACTAGCCTTTTTCCCGTCCGAGGACGGGTGTATTGCAGTAAATCTGAAACTTGCAAGCGAACAGCAGAGCGCGACGTGATATTCATTGCATCCGTTCGTGTGCAATTTGTAACGCCGTGGTGACACAGACATTTCATTTTAAGGTTATAATCTATACTTTATAATGTGTACGACAGTTACGCACTATTGACACGGAGCGATGAAATGAGGTTGGGCCTAAGATGTTGGCTTGGATTCTTTGCATCGCAGGATCACGAGGGATGGCGGTGGCTTGGGTAAATCTTCATCTGGCACTTTCCTGACGATGGCTGACGATGAATTATACGAGACTTTACTATTATACGGTGCAGTAACTTCTCGCAGGCTTTGTCTGCTTTCTGTTGGCTTTAGGGCCACTCTCACGTGGGAGTTCAATTACATGGTTTGCTGATCATGTGGGATCATATGTAAGTGTTTAGCATGACACTAAATGCACTAGTGTACTCTAGGTTACTCCTATAAATGAAACCACTCAACCTCTACACCATAATTATTGGGAGTCCAAAATTATAAATGTTTGCCTTTCAGATGTTCCAAATTTACAGGACAGATTTTAATATATCATACAATAGAGTATTTGTGACAAATTTAAGCTTTCAAGTCCTTCGATGACATGATCATTTAAATCGGTCATGATTGTCTAACAGTACTGTGTTATGTAGAGTAGTTACAGCAAATGTCACGTTTTTAACAATGGCATTTTTAAAATCTATCCCAGACACTAACATTTGCAAAGGAGACCTCATTATGGGTGTACAACATTGCAGTATTACTGTACTCTCATCATCAGCCACCATCGATCCACTGCTGGATGAAGGCCTCTGGGGTGTGTTTTGCTCCATTTGGCTGCAGTCTTGGCCATTGGCCATCATCATTCCATCTAACGGTGTGTCCTCCATAATAATCATTAAACTACCTACTGTATCTGTTTTAATGATTTTTACTGTATCTTTCGCCTTGGACACCAACACAATGGGGCGAAATCTGTAAACGGTGACACATTGTGCGTGCATGTTAATGCGCAGTGGTAAGATTACAACCACGCACGTGTATCGGCAAGACCTTGACTTAGCCCTACGTACGACTGTACGCACGTGCAGCGTCGCGGAATGGTTCACTCAAAATACACGCCGTCAAAACACAACTTGTATACAGTATAACCAATATCAATACCCTGCCATTCGACACTAAGTGACGGTGATGTCACCACGGCGCATGTGCACTTTGAGGCCAAGTGAAGTGTCGAAGGCTCGCTGACGGGAGGTCTCGGGACAGACCCTGCAGGTGCTGTGGGGTTGGCCGACTTAGATGACTGGTAGATGCACACACACAGTACTGTTAATGAAACAAATACCATCACTGCATTAACAATGCAGTCCTATAATGCAGAATCGACAGTGCCACGTTGTATATTGCACTGCAAATTTCATAAATCAGAGATACAACGCCCAACAAAAAATCATCGGTGGTATGCACGGCATAGGACGCATTGTTTGAAAATGTGCCTGCGATGGGATTAATAATTGCACACACGTGTGCACAAGATCATAGAGTATTGTATACCTTGCCGCATTGCAGTGGAAGGTCATATATACTGTAGAGGATTATTAAGGTATTGCCCAGGCCACTGCTGGCAGGTAATCGAGGATTATTAAGGTATTGCTCAGGCCAATGCTCGCAGAAGAAGGCGCTCTTACAACAGATTTCGAGGCAGGGTATTTTTGTTGTGGCCCTACACTTACTTTCAATGCTGCCCAAAGCATCTTGGAAGGGGGTAAGGAATACCCACAATTGACCCCACTGCAACGTAAACCTGGCCGATTGGCTTCACCGTGGTGCGTCCACATTATTATAAACCTACTGCTGGGAGTGCAAGGGAGGCATTGAAGAGAATTGCCACCCATTGCTTCAATTGCTGGGTCAGGATGGAGGAGGGATGGGTTCAAACCGGTGATGTTGAACGTCTTTAATTGGAGGTGTGGGGGGAAGGACAACAAACTAAACACAAAGATATATATTTTTAAAGAAATTAGTTTGTCAATCTCGATGATATGAAAGTGCAAAGCTCCCAGTGGTTTCCTAATACTGGAAGAGCGTTCCAGATGGCCGCAGAAACGCATCCGAAAGTGCGTGATGGGGTGTGCCAGTCCATGGGTTCGTCCGATGAGTCTATGGGTTTCTGTGTAATTCTATAGGTCTCTATGCATGTATGTTGAACTTATGTTTGTACCGTACGTAGCCAATCGGAGGTACGGGGGAAGGACAAACAAACTCTGTGCTGTATGTCAAGCGTGTGCTCACCATCGAACCACCGCAGCATCCCCCAGATAAGGCACAGTACAGTACTGTATACCACACGCATCTATTTGGAGATGCTGTTGCTGCGTTGTCAGTGGTGGATAAGCACAAATGACAACAAAAATCAACACACTCGTTCATAACACCGTGGCCTTAAGAGGAAAATATACTTATACACAATAACCGACGATGCAGGTAATATCCCTTCCCCATCGCACATAAATCAATGATGGACGGGTATATACGCGCTATTAGAGAAGGGATATTCCCCAAAACGTCACCTATTATACATTTTAAGGCCACACACAGTGTTATTGATTAATGTGTTGAGGGGTTTGTATATTATGCTAGTACTTGATTTGAAGCTTTTGTGACTGCAGGAATCCATACTCTTTGTCTTTTTTTCGGTAAAGTCACGTCGGTAGAAAAATTAATAGATCCCGACGTTTCGAACGCAACACATGCAACCGTCATCAGGTGTGAAACAAAGACAGCAGGAGGACTGCTGATGTAGCTGTTCTCCTGCTGTGTATTCAAATGTTCATTCATTTAAACATTTTTACCAGCTGACAGCCAACGTCACACATTCAACGCACAACTATTATTATGCTGGCATCAAATCAATCTTTGCCATGCAGCAACATTCACTTGATGTAAAATACTCTGTTGTCGTTAATGACGTGATCCTAGGAGGCTTCGAGGTGGTGGCAAACTCTGACTGCTCATGGAATGTTCCCATCTGCCCCCCCTCTCTACTAGACATCTGTAAAAAATAGCTTTAGAGCTCATCGGATTCATCCGGTACAAATAAATATTCGGATTCTGATGAGCAAACTGTGTCAGAGCACCGAGCCAGCACTGCTGGTAGTATATGGGTTTGAGTCCGGGTTTAAGCCAATCCATCCATAAACCAAACAGAATAATTTGGTGATGCTGCTGCTAGTGCTGCTACATTGGCAGTGGTCCACAAACACGATTAACAACCACCACAACAACGTTCTTCAATAACGCTGTGGCCTTGGAAAGAAAAAAGTATATTAAGAGGCGACAGTTTTTGGACAATGGACCTTTTACTCACTCCCCTGGGCTTTCCGTGAGCTCTGAAGGAGAACCACTGCCCGAAACGTCGCCTCTTGTACATTAGCACCATTGCCTACGTACTGTGCGAAAAAAAATCAGCATGTATATTTTTTCTTTTACGCGGTGTTACTGTTCAGTTTTTCACGATCAAACCAGATTCTTTATCAGGTGTATCGGAGTTGATGGTTTTAGACCGGCTACCAATGTCCACACAACAAACCGCCGTGATGAGACTTGGTTCACATTTATAGTATAAATGCTGCCCACTACACAGTACGACCTTGGCATCTATGCTTTTAAAAGACGTAGACCAACCATGAGGGTGTTTATTTCTGTCCTCAATTGGCAGCCAGTTTTGCTTGTTAGATAGGAATTTGTAAGCCACACCTACAATGCATAGGAGTGCATGTTAATCAAAATACTGCAATGCGGCTGGGTAGGCAGATGTAAGGAACTGTTATATTGCACCATGCGTACAGATTTAAACAGTACGTTAAATACATTGGATACAATTATAGTAAAGTGTACGTGTCAAACTACACATTTCCCTTGTACACACTCGGAATAGTATATGGGTTTCATATTTCATGTGCAGCGTTACTGTATTACAGTTTATACAATCTGGAGAGGTGTGTTTGGAATTACATGAAATTGACTTAATATTAAGTAGAACATATTGCTACAAGGGGTGGGCTCCAGACAGGGATGATGGTTCCAGCCACGTGTTTACTGAGATGACATCCTCAGGTGAGATCACATCCCAGAGGATGTCCCCTGCGGAGATGGATTGTGACATCGTAAGGACTGTGAGATGATAAATGCTTGGGGAGGCCTTCAACTAGCAGCGGATAAGACAACGGCTCATTATGATGAAAACAGCATGAGGCCTTCATCAAGCAGTGGATAAACCATGCCTGCTGATTATTATGATAGAGTAGTACTTGTATGTTGTTGTGCGTGTCTGGTGAGTGGTGATGCAGCGGAGAGCGCGCTGCGCAAAGAACCCAACAATCCAGGTTGGATTACCGCTCCTGGGCCTTTCGTCGATTCAGCCTCAAAATGTGTACCTGGCGCGGTGTGTACACATCGCCACTAGGGAGACAAAGGCGGTCGGGCGTGGTGCTGCCCACCCACCCCCTCGTGTGCCGTGCCGGCCTTCATAGGTGCTCACAAACTGCACTTGCCCCAAGAGTCTGTTAAAGGCAATCACGGGTGATCTTTGTCTGGTCTAGCAATTGTTTGCATGGAAATGACCAAAGCGTGCTCCATTTGCTGTGCAGGGGACATTAAATACTATGACGTCATCATAAATGGGGTGTCGCCCATTGTGTGCCTTTGACGTCATATTCTTAATATGCACAGCCCAAATTTTGAAGTCAATGAAAACAGGCGGCGGCCACGTGGCTAGACCCCAAGGAACAGCTAATGAACATTGCTGTACTGTATGGCTATGTTCCGACGTCTATGCTCTCTGCCTTCAACCCGCACCGGACCCAGGAGTGGTGAAGTATGGCGTTAAATAACCCCGACGACCCAGCACGGTGTGTATGGAGGCCGTCATCCAGCAGTGGACTGACAAAAATACCTATTGTACTGTAACAAATGTAACATCGGACATGGTATCCCGTCCAAATGCAATCGAGTGAAGGATCTCCACTTGTAAAATACTGACGCAAGAGTGAACAAATCTAAGACATCAATGTTTAAAAAAACGTGACACTTCATGACGCTCATTCACAGCCCTCTGTCAATCTACTGCCTGACCATACTTCACCACCCTGGCCAATGCGGGTTGAAGGCGGGCTAACCCAGAGCCGGTTCAGATATCACTCGCCACTGACGCTAGCCGTGACAAGGAATCGAACTCGGGTCGCTAGGTTAATAGCGCAGTGCGTCAACCACTGTGCCACCACTCCCCTTTCCCCAAAACATAACGGGTATTACCGCAGTAATACAATCATACAAATTAGAGACGGAAATTCTTAGTGTTATTATTGAAAAAAAAACACGACTACATACTCCGATGGTGAAGGTGAAATAGTATTCGTGTAAGTCTGACGCCGAAAACCAATCGAATTTAACCATGAGCTCAACAAATGTGAGCGATGGATGTGTGCAGCAGCAACCATCAAAATAACCATCAGCGCCGATCAATCCACTGCTGGATGAAGGTCCCCCCCCCATTCTGCACCCCCCCCATTCTGCACCCCCCCCCCCCATTCTGCACCCCCCCCATTCTGCACCCCCCCCCATTTTGCACCGCCCCCCCCATTCTGCACCCTCTCCCCCCCCCCCCCCCCATTCTGCACCGCCCTACTAAAATGCTCTGCACCCAAGGCATGGATGGCCACGCAGCGGAGTAACGAATTTTTTGTGTGCAGCAAGGAAATCAGCATCTGGCATCCACCATCATCATCACCACCACCACCACTAGTCATCACCACCGTTTTTACCACCATCACCACCACTATCATCATCACCACCACCACCACTAGTCATCACCACCGTTATTACCACCATCACCACCACCACCATCATCACCACTAGTCATCACCACCGTTATTACCACCATCACCACCACTATCATCATCACCACCACCACTAGTCATCACCACCGTTATTACCACCATCACCACCACCATCATCATCACCACCACTAGTCATCACCACCGTTATTACCACCATCACCACCACCATCATCATCACCACCACTAGTCATCACCACCGTTATTACCACCATCACCACCACCATCATCATCACCACCACCACTAGTCATCACCACCGTTATTACCACCATCACCACCATCACCGCCACTATCATCACCACGACCATCACCACCGTCACTACCACGCCCCATCACCACCACCGCCAACTACGCCACATCATCCTCACTCCTCCACACAAACCTGTCCAATTCCATCCGTCCCCAGTGAATAGAACACGACAAACATCATCTGCTCGCGCGGACTCTTGCTAGGGTTCCGTCGTCGTCAATATTTTAATTGCTTTGTTCAACACATCCCCGTAGAAGGCAGTCTCGTCACGCTTGCCTGCCACCACGACGAAGCGAATGAAGGACATTTTTATCTCGACTGCTGTTACACTCAACTCCTAATCCTGCAATTTATTAAGACAATGTGTGTGTGTAAATATAAACAAGAGGAATATGATTTGGACTCACCCATTGTAGGACCTTGATAAAACCCAAGGGTTCTTTGATGATTCGAAAACGACCCTGAGCCACTAACTATACAATTAAAGACACAAGGCAAAAAACACAGATAACAGTAGTTAGCATATAATAGTCCAATAAATGTGTGCACTGTACACATTAAAATCTACAACGATCCAATTCGGTGGTTTACGTCGCTACAATTATTAGCGTGAATCGATAACATTTTTTTAATCATCTGCAACCATCCAAGAGAAATATAGAACCGATTGCGCTAAGTAAACATTGCATGTTGTAATATCGAATAAGGAAACCAATGCGTGTCATAATATTGATGATTATTGGTCTTGCAGATATAAGAAAAAAAAGATCTGCATCGACGTTGTCAAACATCACGTGGTAATTTGTGTCGCTTAGCCTTAGTATACGTGATCAAAAAAAAATTCAACAGCCATTCAATATCTTTAGACTGGCCAAAGGATCCTCTCTCCGTAGCTACAATGAACGGCGCTGCATTGTGTCACCATCTCACATACGAACACATCTATCGAGCGGACAATAACATTTTTTAAAATCTAAAAACACCGTACAATATTAATCCAACCACTGGCTAGAGCTTCCATACGCACGCACACATGTAAGTATATTAAACCTGCAGCAACGCAGCACATTTGCGGTAACATCACAGAAACGACCGCTGACACTACTGCTGTTACACAAAAACCGAATCCTATTTTCCAACCATCCCTCGTCATCCTCTCTGCCTCAGCTTTTCTCTTTCCTTCCACGCGTTACATTTGCTGCGACTGTATCGCACGGAACCATCGAATCCCACCTGATTCACATCCATAGCTGCTGGTTGTTGTTGTTGCTGCTGCTGCAGTGGGTGGCTGTGTGGGCAGTGTGCGCGCTTCGTGTGTATGAGGACGCTGCTGTCTCGAATTCGCCACCGCTTCGTCGCCCTAATCCGCCCTCAAAACCACCCCACCCCTGTCGCCCGTGCGCTGGATGCCAAATTCTTATCGCTCGGTTTTTTTTATTTTCCCAACGTCACCACGGAAGCCTTGCCTCGACGCCCTACCCCTTCCTCCCTCCCTCCCTACAGCCCGGCGTGCATCCGTCGGCACAAACACAGCGAGCGAGCGAGCGGGCAGCCATCCGCTTGTGACGTCGGTAGAGGCGATTTAATTCCCACGTGGGTCCCCACTGTGATGGAGGGAGAGGGGGTGGGTTCACCACTCGTTTTACGCGGAGGGGGGTTGCGTTCTTGAAAGACTCACGGCGTAACTCGCTAGATCGCGTAAGTTAAAAGGTAAAATATAAAAGGTAAATATAAAAGGTAAAATGTTCACCATAAGAAGTAAAGGAAATGGTTTGGGGGGGGGGGTTGGGAGAGCACGCTTTGGAACCTCACTCTTACGTCTACACATTTCACTGGTTAAAGTAACATTTACAATACTACCATACACGTATTCGAGATAGTAACACACACCTGTCAACCCATACGGTTTACCCGTGTTCTTGTACAGGGAATTTGAGTTTTCAGGTCCATACGGCGTACAGCCGTTTAAAAAACTTTTTTTACGGGCAATTTTTGTTGTCTATTTTTTGTGTTTCTCCCATATGATAAGGAGCCATCCATAAATGACGTCACGCACCCAGGAGGGGGGGAGGGGTCAGACATTTGTGACGATGTGTGACGAGGGGGGGGGTGAGAAATGTGACGTCACATGAAAATACGCAACTTTAAATAAATATAGACAACACGTTCTACTTAATTAAATAGATTTTATAATAAATATTTTCTCCTACAACATCAGAGTGCAGCGCCACATTAAATACGAACTACCATGACAATAGTTTAAAGCGATTTGAAGCATGTTTTTTTATTGGGGGGGGGGGGCATAGCTTTGTGACGTCATATTTGAGGGGGGGTCTGACTTTTGTGACGCCGTGTGACGATGGGGGGGGGGGGGGGTCAAAAATCGTCCAAAATCGCGTGACGTCATTTATGGACGGCCCCTAAGAGTTTGCAGGATGAACGTTGAGATTTATAAGGGCATGGGGTGACCAATAAGGTCTGAATTGGTCTGTAATACGGTAGACACTCATAAGGGGTTTACAGGTATGGTAACAGCCTACTTAAATAAATGTAAAGGAGAGCGGACACAAGGGGGGTTGCAGGGGGTCCGGTGTTTATTCCTTTGTTGTCATCCACACGTCTCTCCAGCCGTCTCTCAATCTCTCTCCCGCCCAAGGCCCCTTCTTCCTGCCAGTTCTCTCCTTATATCTCCTCGATTACCCCTCCCCCTTCTCCTGTCACCGTCCCACCAGCCCTCCTATTGGTGGGAATCCTTCCCCTGACACCCCTACATAAATATAGTAAGTAAATAAAGTGAAACTCAAATATTTTTTTTAACACGTCGTGAGCTGCTTCCTGGACTTTGGTAGGCAAATGTGTGCACAAGACAAGGGGCAGGCGGACCAGGTCTTCAAAATGGCACGCGACAAGGAGATGCCGACTGATGCAGCTGCCCGCGCTTGTGGTTGTTGCCGCTGCACCTCGGGAAGCACCGCTGCTGAACGCGTTCCGCACACACCGTGGCCAACGTGCTGGGGCACGTTACTTCAACAATAGTGGGCGCATAACAACAAAATGAAACTATATTAATGTAACGCGCCATTTAAACATCGCATCACGGAAACGTGCGTAAGACGCGAGGCGACTGTCCACCCCCCCCACCCCACCCCGGTTAACGTCGGGAGGGTGGAGGGGGGGGGAATGCGTTCCTGAAAGGTGTGACGACGACGCATATCGAAACGACGTCAAAGCGATGCACAGGGTACGGTGGTGGAGGCGAAGGCTGAGAGAGGCGGCGGATAACGAGAAAGGACGGACGACGATGCTGTCGGCGACGTGTGGGGTTGAGGCGACGCAAATCAGGTAGCGGCGTTAATAATGTGACGACGTGTTTGCGAAACTACACCAAAAGGGCGAGACGTTAATGCTACTGTACATCTATTGTATAAGCCCGGTGTTCCGTTTGTCTGTCAACTAAATTAAAAGAGCCTTTCAGAAGGCCTGAGTCAAAAAGTTATAGAAAGTGGAACCACCACCAGATGTGGGGGTAAAAAGTTGATCCAACAGGTTTACAAAAATTGTCGACACCCCATCCAAAAAAAATACATTTTGTTGGCATATATGCCTATGCACCCTACATACAGAATAGAGTCAGCAGTATCGACAATAGAGTCGGTAGTATCGACATTTTAGTCGGTAGTATCTGCACACATGGGGAGGGGGGGGGGAAGAGGACATCAGTGGGGGCGACGGGGGAGGCCATAGGCTGCCAAAATTCTCGTTGAATAAAATTGGACAGCCAATCAAATTACTGAGCAGCAAAAGATGGACCCAATTTCAAAGCAGTATATTTCACGATGGCAACATGTTACAATTACATAAAAAAGTTACAAACGGTTTCACGAGTTATAAACTTTTACTAACCATTTTATAAATGCTCTATGTGCCCTCCACCTGCTGTACGGACAACATCGAGACGATAGTTGAATTCGTCCCAAACGCCTCTCAAAGTGAAGTCTTCTTCCACTGAAGTCACCGCTGCCGTGATTCTGTTTTTGAGGTCATCCAGATTAGTCGCTAATGGTGGCACAAAAACACCACGAGCCTTTGACGTATCCCCACAAGAAAAAGTCGCAGGGTGTGGTGATGTCTGGGGATCTAGGGAGTCAAGAGTGTTGCGCCCAGTCTTGGGGTCCCGTGGGACCTATCCAACGTTGAGGCAGCGTGTCTTGCGAATGACTGAGGATAGGGGCTGTTTGTGCGCTGGGAGAGGCATCGAGCGGTCATCATTTGAAACTCTGTGCCCCACCCTCTCTATGCCCCGCCCTCTCTATGCCCCGCCCTCTCTCTGCCCCGCCCTCTCTATGCCCCGCCCTCTCTATGCCCCACCCTCTCTCTGCCCCGCCCTCTCTATGCCACGCCCTTTCAAGTGGTAAGAGTTTCATTCATGGGCGGTTCGTGGTTGCAGCGATTTCAAATCGGGTCAATCTTTTTTTAAACACCCTGTATACCCTGTATACTCTTTGGGTCTTTCAGAAAAGTCACGTAAATAGAAAATAATAGATCACGACGTTTCGATTGCAACACAGAGAGGAGAAAGAAAGCTTTAAATCAAGATCAGAATACGATTGTACTCACAGAATCAAGGTTAATATAAAAACGGACATCAGAACACCATTGCTAAGTATGCACTCACAGAATGCAGGCTCTGAATCACAGACTAATCCAAGGTTAATCACTGCATCGATTAGTTGCTACGCGATCCATGGATCGAGTAATCCCATTGGTTCGTATCGCGTCAATAGCCTTCCTTGTATGTTTGGCTAATATCTGTGTCGTGGCGTTATTTCACACGAACAACTATTTTTTCTCCTGTCACTTTATTCGAACAGAACTCCTCGCGTTCAACACCACGTGACTCCGTCGCAACTTGCCTGCTCCCTCTCTCTCCTAGTCTCTCCACTGCTAGCCTGCTCTCTCTCACTCTGCTGGTCTCTCCACTGCTAGCCTGTCTCTCTCTATCACTCTCCTAGTCTCTCCACTGCTAGCCTGTCTCTCTCTATCACTCTCCTAGTCTCTCCACTGCTAGCCTGTCTCTCTCTCTCTCCTAGCCTCTCCACTGCTAGCCTGTCTCTCTCTCTCACTCTCCTAGCCTCTCCACTGCTAGCCTGTCTCTCTCACTCTCCTAGTCTCTCCACTGCTAGCCTGTCTCTCTCACTCTCCTAGCCTCTCCACTGCTAGCCTGTCTCTCTCTCACTCTCCTAGTCTCTCCACTGCTAGCCTGTCTCTCTCTCTCACTCTTCTAGCCTCTCCACTGCTAGCCTGCGCTCTCTCTCACTCTCATAGCTTCTCCACTGCTAGCCTGTCTCTCCACTGCTAGCCTGTCTCTCTCACTCTCCTAGTCTCTCCACTGCTAGCCTGTCTCTCTCTATCACTCTCCTAGTCTCTCCACTGCTAGCCTGTCTCTCTCACTCTCCTAGTCTCTCCACTGCTAGCCTGCTCTCTCTCTCACTCTGCTAGCCTCTCCACTGCTAGCCTGCTCTCTTTCTCCTAGCCTCTCCACTGCTAGCCTGTCTCTCTCTTTTTTTACGATCAGAGGAAACACGAAAGATGCTTGGTGTAGTCGGCACTTTGCTCCGTTCATCATTTCGGTTTTTTTTGTTTTTTTATGCTTTGCTTTATGTAGACCCCCCCCCCCCCTTTTTAAATGAAAGACCCAAAATTATTTTTGTTTCCCTTTCCCTCTCTCTCTACTCCCCTCTCTGCCCCCCCCTCTCTCTCTACCCCCTCTCTTCCTACTCCATGTCGCTCTCGCTCTCTCGCTTTTTTATAACTACGACAAGTGCTGCATCTGCACGCAGCCCTCCTCACAGTCAAACGGCCTCCGACGGGTAGCTTATATCTGCACGTAGAGCTCTCCGTCATCTGCCACCGAGCACACGGCCTCCTCCAGCGCCCACTGCTCCTTGAAGGCCGGCATGGCGTGGGTCAGCCGCACATGCCGGAACTCCAGCCCACACACCCTGGCTCCGACCAGAGCGCAGAAGATGCCCAGGCTGCTGGCCGGACGTTTCCCCTCCAGGGCCACCTTCCTCGCCCTGTATATGGCGAGCTTGGCGTAGCCGAAGAGCACGTTGACCAGCCCCTGAAGATGTTGGGGTCTGTCGCCCTTCGGGTATCCAAAGATGAGGACCGTCGGGGAGAAGTGGAGGCTGAACCTTAGGAGGATGTTTCTCAGGACCTTGAACGACGAGTCCAGGCTCTTGCACTCCACGTATTGGTGCGCCACTGTCTCCACTTTACCGCAGAACCTTCTGGTGCCGCCGCAGCGGAGCCGCTCCGTCGGGGCCGTGCCCACCGCCGTGACGCCGCCACCGGAGAGTGACGACGCCGACGCTGCGCCCCCCACATGAATGCACGCCCCACGTAGAGCCGGGAGGGAAGGTCACCTGGCCGACAGGTTTTCATCCAGAAGCCCCTAACGGGATCAAGCTTCATGGTTTCCTGCGGCCGGGAAATTGGGCGACCTACCCCCGAGGCTGACGTGCACCGCGGCGCCGTGACCTGGTATTGTAATTGCATGGTCACGGCAGGGGCTGTTGAGCCACCGCGAGTGGAACCACACACACACAACACGGGTCAGTAGGCTGATAGCGGGAAGAACAGAAAGCGGACGTCGAGGGAACCACTGCGGTGACGTCACCAGGGCTGGGATCCGAGTATCAAAAGGGCGGGAAAATCCAGGCCTCTGATTGGACAGGAGGCCAAAGAGGGTGCCGCAGCAGAATGCCTTTTGTTATTGGTAGGATAAAAGGAGGGTGATTCAGGCAGTAAAGACTAGAGTTCTTCAAGACATCAAGAGCTGCGGGGTGTTGGAGTCAGCCGTTCGAGTCGTCCGTGTGACGAGCTTCAACGCAGCCAGGCACAACCCTCCATGGAGACAACCCACAGCATCGCCCTTCTACAGCTTCCGGCGCATCAGAGTGGAAGTATGCGTAAGTAAGAGAGAGGTGAGTTTGAGCTAATTAATCCGAGGGTAGAAAGTGGAGCTCCAGGCAGGATAAATTGAGCCCAGAATCCCCGAAGGTATAGGCTAGGTAGTGTCTGCTGACTCACACAAACGCACGTAGTTTAGCGGGTTATTCGTGGGGAATAAAACCACCGGTAGAGGATAAAACTGTGTCGTGTGGTCGCTGTGAGTGCGAATAGGGGGGTGGAGTGCTTTGTGTTCGCGTGCATACGCGGCCGTTTACGGCAAATAGGAGAGTGTAGCGTCTGGTGTTCGCGCACACACGTGGCTGTTTAAACGGTCTTTAAATCGGGGCGGAGTGACTCCCTCCAATCAGTGGCGTGCGCAAGGTGGGTACCCCTGCCCTCTAACCCCTGACCCCAAGTCCCTCGCGTGTGATTGGGGTACGGAGTCGGGCAGGTAGCGGAGTCGGGTTCGTTAGCGCCAGAGCACGTAGGGCGTGTGTGCGAACGGATCCCGGGGGCTAAGCGCCGGCCGCAGAGTCACGCGTCGGCGCGCTGTACCCTTTCGTTCGCGCACGAGACGGGGTTTTACTTCGCGAGCGCGCTCACCGCAGCACGCCCACTACTAAGCCCATGCAGCGCGTCGTAAGCGTAAAGCCGTCGACCCTACCGATCGAAGCACGCCTACGCGGGCAGCAGCAAAGGCGGGGGCACAGGGGGGCGAAGAGTTGGAAGTCGGTAGCCCGAACCCAACAGAGCAGTCGGGGGGTAGTAGTATGACTGCGACGGAGGAGACGGGGATGGCGGGATTAGGACGGAGGAGGCGGGGGGCAGCAGCCCCCGCAGTAGCGAGGTCATAACGGGGGAGTCGGGGGACAGCGGCCCCGACAATTCGGTGCAACCTCTCTCACTCTCCTAGCCTCTCTACTGCTAGCCTCCTCTCTCTCACTCTCCTAGTCTTTCCACTGCTAGTCTGTCTCTCTCTCACTCTGTTAGCCCCTCCACTGCTAGCCTCTCACTATACACTCTGCTAGCTTCTCCACTGCTAGCCTCTCACTATAAACTCTGCTAGCTTCTCCACTGCTAGCCTCTCACTATACACTCTGCTAGCTTCTCCACTGCTAGCCTCTCACTATAAACTCTGCTAGCTTCTCCACTGCTAGCCTGTCACTATACACTCTGCTAGCTTCTCCACTGCTAGCCTCTCACTATAAACTCTGCTAGCTTCTCCACTGCTAGCCTATCACTACACACTCTGATAGCTTCTCCACTGCTAGCTTCTCTACTGCTAGCCTTCGCGCACTCACACTTAGGATTCCGCTAGCCTCTCTACTGCTAGCTTGTCTCCCCTCTTCTCTTCACTGCAAGTCTCCCTGTCTGCCTCACACTTTGCCCTATTTATCCTGCTCCTCATTAAACGCCCTAATTAAGCTGGCCTACTCCCGTGGCTTCTGCTGCTATCGCCTCAATCTCTCGCCAACCTGCCGCTTGTCCCGCGCCTGCATTTGCAGCCAGCCAATCACGGCTCTGCATCTTTATTGGTTGTCTCTCGTGTTCAGGGGCCTGCTCAAGGCGCGGCTCCCGCTGGAGCACGCCACGTACCACACACACGTGTCGGTGATGTGCACGTCTTCTTCGAACGCTGGGGAGCCGGACAAGCCCCTCTCTGTTACCAGCGTGGACGGCACCACCCCACGTGTTCACCTTCTGAAGCGCTCGCTCGTCACCGTGACGTGCGCGATGACCACCACCACCACGTGACTTTTCTTTCGTGTTGTGCGCGGTGCATTTAGCGTCGCAGCGCGAGAATTTATAGCGATTGTGTTGCTGGTGACTTTGTGTGTATTTGTGTTGCTGGTGACTTTGTGTGTTTCATATCGGAATCGCCTCCGGTGCTGTTGCTGCTGGCGGCAATAAAAGTTGTTTAAAAGTCTCTCGTTGCTTTCTCTCGCAGCACCTGTTCGCCTTGATGGGACCTCACTGTCCGCGGCTCACACAATGCGTGCACACTGTTTGCAAAACCCCGCGCGCGTTATCCACTACATCTGCATGATGGGTGAATTGGTCAGAGTCCCGTCTGTGTGTGGAGTATGTTTGTTCTTTGCCCCCTGTTCTGTATGGGTTTCCTCCGGATTCACCGGCTGCTTCCCCGAGGTTTTAAACAAGAAAAGCAACAAAACGTGCATGTTAAGAGCCTCGGAACCATACTCGACCAGAATGTCACTTGATTACCACGTGCAAAATGTAGTCAGGTCCTGCAATTTTCATATCAGGGCTTTACGACACATTCGACGACCACTGAGTCGTGACAAAGCCAACACGGCGGCGTGTTGCATAATATATGGGCAAGGCTCGATTATTGCAATTCACTACTCTACGGGACGTCTGGAAAATATATTTCCAAGCGACAGCGTGTACAAAAGTGTTTGGCACGTGTCGTGACGGGTACTGCAAGATCAGGCCATTGTCTGCCCAGTGCTTACCGAGCTGCCCTGGCTTCCGGTTGCCGAACGCACTCATTACACAAAAAGTGCATGCCGTAAATGAACCATAAAACCTTGCTGATCTCTTGAAGGAACATACACCATTACACAAACTCCTGTCATCCTCGCAGGGGCTTTTGGCGAGCCACAGAACAAAAATAGGCACCGCATCGCGCGCTTTCACATGCGCTTTTGTGGCCGTCTGGAATGCTCTTCCTTCCGATATTGAGAAGCCACCGGAGCGATGCACTTTTAAAAATAAATTGAAAACTCAATCATTTGGAACTGCATGTTGCGTTTAGTTGTGTGTTAGCACATAGTCACTTGTGTGTTGTCACGCAGTCACTTTAAGATGCCTTCTTGTTCGTGTTTTTAGTTTTTTTGTTTGTTGTGGTTGCACCCGATTCAAGAGTCGAATAGCTCACAGGGCTATACCAAAATAAATAAACTGAAACTGTCCTTCCCCCGCACCTCTCATGATCACGGTTGGCTACGTACGGTGGGAAAGAAGTTCAATATATAGTACAAGCAGAATCATTGCAATCACACAATCCCACTTGTTGAGTAGAGATACCGACTCAGCGAAGTAATTGGGGTATTCTAAAGTGTGATATATTGTATACATATGCTTTACATATGGTAGGCTTGACCAAGGAGGTCTCCATACAGCAGTGGATAAACCATTGTGGCTCATAATGATGACCACAGACTGAACATGCAATACTGGTATCTTACTGCAGTAAGCATCACGAACTATTACACCATGGCAGCTGACTGTACGCGTATCCTAATCGACTTGCAGGTTACGTCTGACTCAACGAATTGCAGATTACCATTTTCACTTGAACTGGTTTGACCCCACAGTTTGTGGAGTCATTAACTGTAAAGAGCTTATTACTCTATTTTAATTTGCCCATTTTCCAAAGTACTTTTTACATTATATTTCGTTATCTTTTTTTCCTCAAATTCTTCCCGAGTGTGCCACCAACGTCATGTCACGAGACGAGGTATCCGTATATTACTCTTCGGGTTAGATAACCGCCCCACAGAAGCGGATACCACAGAGCTGCCTCTGAGATCCCTTCCTGTGACATCTAGTCCACACAGTAGGGAGCAGCACTCTCCTCACCTGCCTTGCCACTTACAGCAATGTTCGTCGCATGCCAGTCGAGCCAATATTTTGTTATTCAGAGACAGAATTTAGCCGGGTCAAGTGTAAACCTGAAGTTCATGTGATGTTGTTGTTGTTGTGAAGTTGTTGGTGAATGGGCTGAGACCAACAACTCTCTGTACTGGGGTTTAGTCCCAGGCGTTTGCCTACATTCAATGGTGCCAACTCATTCCTCTGACCTCTAAGCCACCCGGCCACTTAAATTTTTTTTTTATTGCTACATTTTATCATGCTTTAAAACTATTTTACAGTCAGTTTACCACGCTTTTGCAACCAATATCTATAATAGAGGGTTTTCTTGATTACATCACGTAAATATAAATGTGTCGTTAAATCAATTTTGGCTGTTGCCTGATGAAGTTGGTTGTAATTACCGGCGAAACGTCCTACTCAAATTGTAAATGCTGTGGGTTTACTCTCAATACACCGGTGTGCTGAACTAGTAGCTAATTGCCACGTTTTGTTTACGTGACAGACCTAACTATTGGGCTGTCGGGTGGTGGCGGGTATAACAGTACATTTATATTTACGCGATTTAACCCAAAAAAATGTATATTTCACAGTCCATACTTCACCGCGCGGGTCAATCCGTACTAACCAGCGTTCTCCACTCTCCTCCCACATGAAGCCAAACAATGGAATTGGCTTTACATTACAATGTGACAGGACGCCTCCATTAAAACGCCGTCCTTGAGACTTGGTGAGGCTTTGCCAGGCATATAAAGGGCTTCACGATAAATAAGCGCGCAACCACAGAGCTTATTGGTATTACCTGAAGGCGACGTCACTACATCATTAACAACAGATCCACAGCAACAACGGGCAGATGTGAACGATAATTATCATTCAACGCTTTGTGTCGGTGAGGGAACACTGGCCTAGCGCTATATCCTAGCGCATCGAACCACATCACCTGTGACATGCCATTGACAATTTGTAGCGTATTCTGCTGTTCTAAGCAGGCTTGTATCGGCCACCCACAATCTATATTATCAATTTGTCACATCCGTAATCACGTCGCCGCGGTAGAACAGCCAAACTTGGAATGGTTGGTGAATACTAAGCTAAGTCCTTGCATCACTTGCAAAACAGTTAATGTAAAAACTATTGTGAAGGTTGATTTAAACAAAACATTTTTATTTTACCAGGTAAGACCCACCGAGATATGTAGCTCTTTTTCAGAAGCGTCCTGGTCACAAATGATAGCTCAACGAAATGGCTTGTCATGTGGAAATGTATATCAGCCAAATACTCTAAACGTACGTTTTTAAATATGAAGGGAAAAACCAGAGGACCAGAGCAAAATCCACGCGACCACAAGGAGAACCTGCAGGTGTCAGGGTCGGGGTCGAACCCACGACCTTCTGTATACCAAGCGAGGTAGTTAACATCTCGCGACCGTGAGATGCAAAAGAATTGTAGAATGTTTGCTTTGAATCTACAGTACATGGAATTTAGTTTTAAATGTTTTGCTTTTTTGTTTGTTTCAACTCCCCCAATTATATTGCAATCGTGCTATCGGGGGTTACGTGCATGAGATGAAGAAATGTCCATTCGTAACTCTGCAGCTCGCAGTGCAACAGCCCGTTCGAGAACCGGCGCTGGAAGATGACATCACAGACGACTTCTGAGGTCACTTCAACGGGCTTCTTTAGCATCGCTCGGGAGGAACACCTTTCATATGCCATGCAAAGAGTGTTTGTCGCATCTCAATCAAAGCAACAATTTTAAGTTCCACAGCCAGAATTTAGTTGAACTAAGTAGAAAACAAAATTTAACGTGATGTTTTTTTTCGATTTAAAGCTTTCGTGACTGCAAGGATTTATCTTCTTTGGTTCCTTCGGTAAAGTCACGTAGAATGAGAATAAAATAATAAAATAAGACAATAAAATTCTCACGACGTTTCGGCCACAACACAAGTAACCTTCTTCAGGTGAAGGAACAGAACTGTCGGGACGACAGCACTTCAATGAACGCTGCTAAGATTCGTAGCGTCTTTTAAGCTAGGTGAGAGAAGTAAATCGCGTTGACTTAACATTGACAGCAACAATGTCTACATCGGATTGGGAACATGTAGACAATATGACTACCTCGTCCGCTGCCACTATGTCGACCAAATGTAGGGACAATTTGATTTCCAAATTCAATCGCCTCTCCAACAAAATATCGGATCCACACACCGAAAAGATAGACGTTAACAAAGTCGTAATTAATCGCAGTAACAGTTCCATTTCTGATGGCCAGAAATCCGTTTCAGCTAAAGGGCTAAACTTTGCTGTCACACCGAGACACATACCAGTTAATGATATCATTGCCCATATCGACGTTGCACTCAAGGGCTTGAGTCACATCTCTGCAGACGTAGCAAGATCTGAAATCGCTGCAACCCTCAAAAACGCTATGATGCCACCTAGCAACATCAACAAAGATGAACGCTTTGAATTATCTCAATTAAAAAAGAGAGATGATATTGTCGTCCTCTCAGTCAACAAGGGCAATGCCACTGTCATCATGGACAAAACAGAATATAACAACAAAATTCAAAAACTACTCAACGATGGCAGCTATACAAAAATAAAAAGAGATCCCACCAACAGCCTGGTTACCAAAACGAACAAAATCATCTCTGATTCAATAGCATTAATTGATCAGACCAAACAATTCTCGTTGAAACCCTCTGCTGCCAGACCACCAAGATTATATGCCCTTCCAAAGATACACAAAGAAGATACACACCTTCGTCCCATCGTCTCTAATATCAACTCCCCCACCTATAAACTGGCACGTTTTCTGGCTGATATACTGCGACCTTTCACTGGAAAAACCCACCTCTGCGGTACTAAATTCTACTCACCTGGTATCGACAATCAAAGGCATTTCCCTGTCCCCAGACGACCTGCTTGTCAGTTTTGATGTGGTGTCCTTATTCACCAAAGTTCCGGTACCTGACACCATCGCTATCATTGAAGACCTGGTTCATCAAGGACTACATACGGAGGTACCCCCCCTTGTGAGACACTGCTTAACCAATACATACTTCACCTGGAATGGAACTTTCTACAGACTGAGGGCACCCCAATGGGCTCCCCCCTGTCTCCGGTTGTAGCCAACGTATTCATGGACAAATTTGAAACTGACGCCATCCAGACTGCCACTCTACACCCGAACTTATGGAAGAGGTACGTGGATGACACTTTTGTCATCTGGCCACATGGCAAGCCTGCTCTAGACCAATTCCTCGACCACATCAATTCCATACACCCAGCCATCAGATTTACCATGGAGGTCGAAAAAGATGGCAAGATCTAGGTCCGATTCAACACAGTACATAAAATCCGTGATCTGGTTCCATCTGTAAAAGATGCTGTTCCAGACATACAGTACCCGGGCGTTTACAAACTAAAGTGCCTCTGTGGTAGCAACTACATTGGAGAAACCAAATGACATATCTCGGACCGCATCCGCGAACATAAAGCAGACTTGAAACACGGTAGGACGAACTCCTCTGCCATGGCAGATCACTGTTATAATTCAGTGGGCTCACATGACATTGACTTCTCCAAGACGGAGGTTCTTTGCAAGCCAACCGGCTACCATGAGAGATTCGTTCATGAGGCCATCAACATATACAAGCACAGAGACAATTTCAACCGAGAAGATGGATTCTGGCTTAGTAACCATTGGAAAGATGTTTTAAACCATTTCGGTTCTTAATTAATTGTATTTTACGGTGACCTTAATACCGCAGCTCTTTCGCTGGCATTGCCTCTTAATACCTCTCACACCATGGTTACTTAGTTTTTTCACATCGGTTTACTGTATGATAGTTGGGTAGTTGCAGCCCTTTAGCGTCCATATACTAAATGCCTCTGTTGATATGTAAACTTTGACTTTAACATAGCTATTTCTGGGACGTCACAAGCTAATCATTCAGCTATTTCAATGCTAAATTCTCCTGTTTGATATGTAAACTCCTTTGTCAACGCAATTTACTTCTCTCACCTAGCTCAAAAGACGCTACGAATCTTAGCAGCGTTCACTGAAGTGCTGTCGTTCCGACAGTTCTGTTCCTTCACCTGAAGAAGGCTACTTGTGTTGTGGCCGAAACGTCGTGGGAATTTTATTGTCTTATTTTATTTTATTATTTTATTCTCATTCTACGTGACTTTACCGAAAGAACCAAAGAAGGTGATGTTTTTTGTTGTTGCATTCATTCATTGGTTACCGGGTTGGGCCCATCAACTCATTACATTTGGTTTAATAACCAGCAGATGTCTAGATGAGAAGCCAGGATTGCAGGAATGCCGGCTCAGCGCTCTGACTCCGATCCAACTCAGCATTGAATTTACAGCTGATCTACCCTGCTTGCCCCTATCTGGTCTGCAGTAATTATTTCATTAGGAATTGGCCAAACATCGCGGATTGTCCTCAATATCATCATATCTCGATCCTGGATCGTGCTTGGATGGGTTGCACGGTTGTCAGCAGTGGGCAGTGTAGCAAACACCATTGTTGTACTGCACATATATGCCCCCACATCTCTGCTGCTTGCCTTCACCGACCCGCACTGGCGAGCATAGTGAAGTATGGTCAAATAACCCCAATGACCCTCATAGCCTTTTGGGGACAAACAAGACCAGACCCAGGACATATTGTGCGAAGAAGAGCATCTCGCACTACCGGTAGAGAGGATGAACACATATGATTGCATCATCTTCCATGGTGTATTAGTACACAGCGGACAAACACCGGGACGTTTGATGTCTTGGGAATACAACAGCACCTCCGATTACCACGGTTGGCTACGTACGGTGCAAAAGAAGTTCAACATACATACATACAACCAGGGCCGGAGACAACGGTAGAAGAGAACCTGCCACTCAGGAATGGTTTGTCAAAAGGACCGTTACATTCAAAATACCTGTGTACATATCGACGTATACCGCCCATACTTTAAATCGCCCGCGTAAACGGGGTGTATGAGGTTCACCAGCCGGGCAACTGGCAATGAGCAATGGATCATTTGAAAAGTCCTGGCACAACTCAAAAGGAACATATGGTCATGTTCCCGTGTATAATTCTAAACGGGGCCATGGCTTTATTTTTAGATAATGACAGTGGTGAGCCAGTGGCCTAACCAGGCTATTATTACTCGATCTGCAGAGCAAGCTGCGGCACGGGGGAGTGGCGGTGGCGCCGGAGGTGCTGGTGGTGCTGGTTGTTGGCTGGGACGGTGGTGGAGTGGGGGGGGGTAGGGGAGCATTTAGCGAGCTGTGCTACAAACCCAGCGACCCGAGTTCAACGGTCAACACCGGTGCGGATTATCTGAACCGGTCATGCCTCCCCGCCCACCAGGTCGACTCAGTCCCAAATCAGTACCTTGTGCGTTGTGTAAACATCACCACTGGGGATACAAAGGTGGCCGGACGTGGTGTTGGCCACCCCACACTCTCGTGTGCCGTTCCAGCCTTCATAGGTGCTACTGGTCAACAGCACTTGCCCCATCAGTCTGTTGAGGCAATACGGGGGATCTTCGTGTCTTTTTGATGGTGCGTCGATGCCCACATTTCCTGGGCCCCTGGTGATCGTAACAACCGGGTGATAAAGAGAGGACGTGAGATCGGCGGGTGGTGCTAACTGGTCAGCCGGCGGCATCACAGTGCACGTGTAACAGCAATCCCTCTTGCCAACCCACCGCCAACACGGACTTACTTGCCAACTCCACGGACGATGTAACGCGATAGGCTGCCGATGTTAAGAGGTAGCGCTTCCTTTACCACGGACCCTGTTTTCAATGCAAATGTAGTTTGAAACGTGTTTTGTTCGTAATACAAAACATTTAAAGTATATATACTCTGGTTATTTTGGTAAAGTCACTAGAATATTTAAAGTAGTGTCATTAGCTTTGAAAAATCGGTACGTGGCAAACCAACACAAAAAATCGTCAGCCCAGCACTGCAATCGATAGGGTTGCAAGTATTGCATGGCATGCATAATGAATGAATGCAGCTAAAATATGGTCTCCGCACACCATGCGGGTCATGGGGGTTATTTTGACCACGCTGGTCGAACTCAGTTCACTGGGCTCATGGCACGGTGCACCAGCCACTGCACCACCGTTCTATTGCTTAGAATGGTGATAGGTGTGGTGCTGCAAGTTACTTTTTTTATGGAATTCAAGAGTGATTTGTGATCATGGGCTACTTAGACAGATTTAATCTCCTCGGCAATCCGCGACCACCAGCCATCCTTGGCAGCGCCGCACAGGTCTCAGAACCTCCAAACGAAGGCTGCGGCAAGCCTCATTCTCCGGTGTGGGATGCTGTAGACGGTGGGATTTGGCCTGTCGATTTTTCTCAGCTCGTCGGAACACCTTCTCTGTCAGCCAGAGTCTCTGGGGAGGTTTGAAACGCATACTCAAAGCAGCCATTTCAGCTGCATGAGCCACAGTTCTAAATCTCACCCATTATTTCCCCTTGGCATAGGGAGGAGGGAGACGATGCTAATCCCAGCTGCAAGCGATGACGTAATTATTTCCTGAAACTTTCATCAGATATATTTATACACAAACATAGTAATGCATATGTAGTGACATCAGGGATGTCACTGTATGGTGCCAGCCCGGAAGGGTCCTGCTGTTCGTTGTTCCTACATCGTGGACAGCACCGTGTGGGTGGCTGTGTGTAATACCAGCCTTAGCGGGGCTTGGCGAGCACTGGGATAGTGCGGGCACCACGCACAGCGTGTGGTGGGGGCTCCCCCGGGGGGAGGGAGTGAGTGTCAGCCCAGGGGCAGGGTTGCCCCGGGCCATGGCACTCTGGTTGACCCCGTAGACACGTGATCCGGAGTGTCCACACAAGGGGCCCCAGGTGGAGGGGCTAGTGGGTGATCACGTGTCCGGAGAGAGTTCTTGAGAAGGATTGAGAGGGAACGAGAATGTTCGGGAAGGTGGTCGGGGCCGAGGGCGGAGCGGCCCCGACCGTAGAGGGATATAAGGCGGGTCACTGGGAGGGACCGGGGCCGCTGCACTCTACAAGCTGGAAGCTCAACACCTACAAGCTAGAAGCTCAACACCTACAAGCTGGAAGCTCAACACCTACAAGCTAGAAGCTCAACACCTGCAAGCTGGAAGCTCAACACCTACAAGCTGGAAGCTCAACATCTACAAGCTGGAAGCTCAACATCTACAAGCTGGAAGCTCATCATCTACAAGCTGGAAGCTCAACGTCTACAAGCTGGAAGCTCAACATCTACAAGCTGGAAGCTCAACATCTACAAGCTGGAAGCTCAACACCTACAAGCTAGAAGCTCAACACCTACAAGCTGGAAGCTCAACACCTACAAGCTGGAAGCTCAACATCTACAAGCTGGAAGCTTTACGTCTCAAGCTGAAGCTCTCCGTCCTACGAGGCAACCACGTGGTCGGAGACCCGAATGAGGGATCGACCCTTCGTAGCAGTAACTCGCTGTAGTCTGGTAAAGGGGCAGTTACCCCTTTGTGTTATGGTGTTACGGTGTTACAAATAAAAGTGTTGCCTCTAAAAGGAACAACGTCTGCGACTCTGTTAGACCCACTACACATACACAAAGACACACATGCACAGCCATGCACGCACACATAAGTGTGCTCGCAGCGCACACAAGCATGGATGCACAAGACAAATTGCATTGCCTCTATGCACAGGCACACTCGCGGACACGGGCACATGCACCCTCATAAAATGTGGAAACATTCATTTGCACTACCTACAAGAATATATATGCACAGTGGCTGCGCTAGGCATAAACTAACCTAGCAAGAACTTAGAACCCCAAGTAGCTAAGGGAGCCCCAGATTCATGTAATCCTAACGCCTAATGCAAGTAAGCGAACACAAGCCAATGCAATTATCTCTCATCTTTCCCTTGTCTGCATTTCTCCCTTGTCTGCATCTCACGAGATCTCCATTTATTGTCTGTATCTTGAAACTATTTCTTTGGTGATGCCGCTGCTGCGTTGGCAGTGGTGCACAAGCACAATTAACAACAACAAACTCAATACATTCGGTGATAATGCAGTGGCTTTAAAAATAAAAAAGGTATGTCAAAAATGTATACAATAGGCGACGTTTCGGGCAATGAACCCTTCTTCACATTTCACACAGAGTCTGTAGAGCCACACAGACCAAAATACTGCGACCAGTGTAGTTGGCGAGCACCTATGAAGTGCATGGAGCAGTAAAGAAGACAAAGATCTCCCGCATAGCCTTTAACAGACTATTGGGGCAGGTGCTGTAAGCGAGCACCTATGAAGGCCGGAACGGCATACGAGGGGGTGGGTGGGGGGGCCAACACCACTCCCGGCCGCCTTTGTCTCCCCAATGGCGATGTTTATACAGAACACTCGGTACTCATTATGAGAATGAGTAGACCTAGAGGAGGCCCAGGACCGGATCAGATAATCGTCACCGGTGTTGGCCGTAAGCGGGATTCGAACTCGGGTGGCGGGGTTCGTAGTGTAGCTCACCAACCGCGACACAAAGTGACACACGTACACACAGACACACGCGCGGATTATACATCGAGATTCATTTTCTGCGAAAAATCATAGCTCGGCCCGCTCTGCCAAGCCTGCCGTTTGACACGTCTGTCCCCTGTGACCTTCAGTGTGATCACAGAGAGCTGCTGTAGAACAACAGAGAGACCCATATTATGATATTTTTATTTTTACCACAGCACTACAAGTTCCTCAACCACGCACTAGTAAATCAATCCATCCATGCAGCCGCTATTTTATCAGGCGATGGTGCCTTGGGACGATGGTGTCCCTTTGGAAATAAGACACCTGGCATGAATGCAAACGATAAATCCGGGTATACATCGTAAATGTCATTACAATTTAATGCAATTTGCTTAAATGTTTTACTTTGCTTTTGGACTTTTGGTGATACGGATCACTCTTGCAAATTGCCTATTCCGGAACTCTTGAGTTCTCACCTGGTTAACACAAATACACTTAAAATGACCATTGAGATGCAGTAATTTGGGAGATGATATCTGCTGAGGAGATGGAGCGGCGACATCAGTCTGTATGCAGGAGCAAGGTGGGTTATTACATCACAGGATCATTAGCGCTGGCTCAGGGAGGCCTTCATCCAGCAGTGGATTGACAATGGCTGAAGACGATTTTACTGTAGGCAACCACACGAGCTTACTAAAAAAATAGGTTGAACTCTGACTTGATTCATTACTAAAACAACAACCGCCATTAGCCACGTCACCACGGTACTTGTACCAGGCAATGTGCACTTTAAGGCCGCGTGAAGTGTCGAACGCCCGCTGGCAGGAAGGTCACGGGACAGACCCAGGTGCCATGGGTTGACTGATAGAGATGACTGGCTGATGCACCACCACCTGTGCTACCTACTGTGACAACTTGCTGTGTTTTTGCCGCCCGGCACTCCGCTCGTTGTTGTGAGCGTCGCTCCTCTGCCATCCTTGGTTGTTGGAGGGCGACTGCCTCCAAATGCCCAGTAGCCTATTACTACAATACCCTAAATTAATATATCTTGTCTGCTTCTCTCTTCTCTTGTCTCACTCCATCTCGGTGATGTCGTGGTTAGTGGACTGGGAGCTATGAACCCAGCGACCACGTTTGATGCCTGACGACAGCTATCATCAGTGGTGAGTGATATCTAAACCGGTCTTTGGCTTGTACTCTCTTCTACAGCCTGCAGTGACCAGCGTGATGAAGTATGTGTAGTGACATCACTGTATGTCAACATGCTGGGTGCAGTGCCGGCCCTAGAGGGGCACGGCGTGCGCTGAACGAGAGCGCTGGATGGCACCACGCTTTGCGTGCCGTGCCGATCCGACAGGACAGGGTGTGTGGGTGCCGGCCGAAAGATGAGGTTACTCGAGGCCATGGCACTCTGGTTGACCCGGGAGGACACGTGACCAGTTAAGTCAACAAAGGGGCCCCAAGAAGGGACTAAGGGTGGTCACGTGATTGGGACCCAGATCCTTCCTGAGGATTCTGGAAGGTGGACGTGGCCAAGGGCGGAGCCGGCCACGCCAAAGAGAATAAAAGCCGGGTCCCGAGAGGGACCAGGGTTGTTGTTCATCCTGGAAGAAACCCTTCATCTATGATCTCTGTTCAACGAGTCTCCAACACGTGGACCTGGACCCAAGCTGTTGGTCCCGGTCCATAGTAGCAGTTACGTTGTAACTAGTGTAGTTAGCCTGGTGGTCACCACCATAGATTGTTATTCTGTTAAGGGGAAAGTTACCCCGTGTGTTGGAACTTAATAAATGTGTTGCTTCCAAGTCTACGTCTGCGACTCAGCTGAACCCATTACATATGTTTAAAGAATCCCTGTGACTGACATGGCTCGGGAGTCCTTAATCCAGCAGTGGATTGACAACTTGGCTATCATTTTGACATTCAAATTACCTTCAGTGATTTCCGGATGATCATACCGGGGAACACAGCAACAACTCTCTGCTTGGAGAACCTTCCGTGATCGTACCGGGGAACCATTTCCGTTTTAATAAAGTATGAAAGCTTTCGTGACTGCATAAAATTACTCATTTGTTCTTGACACCTGATGAAGATCGCTTGTGTTGTGATCGAAACGTCGTGATTGTTTTGTTTTAATATAATTTTATTGTATTTCTACATACGTGACTTTACCGCAAAACCAATGAGTCATTTCCGTTTTGTTTTGTTCTCATCCTGACTCAAAATGTTCCACATGAAATCGTAAAAGAAAATAAATATACATAACTTATTATAATGTTGCTGCCCCTGAATTAAATTGATCGTAAAATTAATCGTTTAGGCAGGTTTCAATTAAGAGCTTTGCAAAACTGTAAAAATTCATAAACAATTGCGTTAAGTGCTCCACAGTGGGGTTAATTGTATAATGATGGCTGCAGGCTGATTACAAATGAACATTTAACGAGCGAGGCAAGATGTCGCTTTATACAATTCCTGCCGTGCAGCTCTGGGTGGTGTGCGTTCAACGAGCAGAGCGCTCTGCCGTGGCGCGCTACGAGGCGGCCGTCAGCTCTTATCGTACGGCAGGGGGGGTGAGAAGTGAAATTCAACATGTTCAAGAAGCGCTGCAAATGAACAGTTACAATGATGCACAAATCAACAGGGCATTTGAATGCCAAAACAAAATCAAATAACACGAGCAGTGAAACTGCCAAAGTAATTAAAACGATCAAAATACCGTACATTGCGGGAGTAACTGATAAACTAGCCAGATGTTTGGAAAAACAAAACATCTGAGTCAGATTTGGCACGGTGCATAAAATATAGAAATTAATATCTGGTACAAAAGATGTATTCACGAAGCTATCAACAGAAGGTGTGTACAGGATTAACTGCACGTGTGGTAAATGCTATATTGGGCAAACAGGACGAATGATCAGCACGAGACTAAAAGAACATCAGAGAAATATTAAATTCTCCCAAATACAACTGTCAGCAGGAGCAGAACACGCGTGCCAACAAGGACACTCAATTGATTTTGATCTTGAAGTGTGCGAAACTAGCTACTACTGGCCAAGACTAATTGGAGAATCTATCGAAATTGAAAGAAATAAAAATAACTTTAACTGTTCAGATAGCTACCGCTTTAGTGCTGCATGGAAGAGAATAATCAAATAATACATTATTTAAATGCAAACCTACAAAGGGCAGCTTACTTCAATAGGGATTACTGTTGGTACGGTTATTTTAATACAGACAATAGACAGGAAGGACGTAATGTACGTTGCCTCAGTAATCCCCCCCCCACGTGGCGCAAGAGCACAAAAGCATGGTCACCACATCTACGCCTCTATACAAAAAACGAAACAGTTAGACTTCTCCACAAATCTGGCTGTCGCCTGATGAAGCTAGTTGTAATTACTGGAGAAACGTCGTACTCAGATTGTAAATGTTGCGGCTTGGCTCTCCAACACACCGGTGTGCTGTATTAGTGACGAATTGGCACGTTCTGTTTACGTGACAACCCTGACTAGTTGGCTGTATCGGGTGGTGGCGGGTTTTAACGACACGTTTATATATTTACGCGATCTAAACCAAAAATAACTCTATTAGAGGGGGTGATGTCACACGCCCAGCTGAGCCAATCGCCTTTGAATTGGCGAACACTGGACACGCAGACCTAACGCTCGGGCAAGGCAGCTCTTCCTTAACGATGATGCGCTCTGGGCCAATAGGTCGTTCAATAGGAAAAAAAGCGCTCAGGAGTGCCTTCTGCCCATTGAGGAATGCACTCCCGGGCGATCCAATTAATTATTGTAGTCATCAATTATTCTACCCTTTATTGGTTTGGTTGCTTGCACAGTTGGATAACACAACAAACAAAAAGGAATCGAACCTTTGTGCTCACTTGTGCCGCTGGACGAGAGGTGATGATCTTGGCTTAGTGACGTAATCATCATCTCTGTCGTGTTGGGTGTGGTTTGTAGGGGGTTTCCTGCCTTCGCCATCCAGGATGTCGGGGCGGCCACCATTATTAAAAGGGACCGAGTAATCGACCACAACTAGAGTAAATCTTGACTTAAAGCTTTCGTGGCTGCAGGAATTCATATTCTTTGGGTCTTTCGGTAAAGCCACGTAAATAGAGCAAATAACAAAAATATATAATTAAATTAAATAATAACAATATCACGACGTTTCGATCGCAACACAAGCAATCATCATCAGGTGAAAAAATATAGCGGGAGAGCTGCTGAGGCAGGAAAAATATATGGCGGGAGAGCTGCTAAGGCAGAATATTATAAAGGTTTGAGATGGGTGTCGCCCAAAGGTAAATGGGTGGAGCTAGAGATGAAATTTGCATGTAAATATAAGATCGGAGAGCTGAGCCATACCCACGGCAACGAAGCTGTGGGGGTGGCCATTGTATTGTGAGTGATTAGCATGTCAATGTAAGAAATTTGCATGTAAATGTAAAATCGGAGAGAGCTTGGCAAGAGCCACCGCCACATCATTCTACAAACAAGTTGAAGGTACCCCAATGGGTTTTCCCTTATCTCCAGTTGTAGCCAATGTTTTAATGTCGAAATTTGAGACAGATGCCATCCAGGCATCCACCTTACGCCCTTCCTTGTGGAAGAGATATGTAGATGACACGTTCATCATCTGGCCACATGGCCTACCAGCTCTGGACCAATTCTTCAACCACATAAATTCCATACACCCAGCCATTAAATTCACCATGGAGGTGGAAAAGGATGGCAAGTTACTATTCTTGGATGTTTAAATCGAAAAGAGACCTGATGGCTCAATGAGACACTCTGTCTACAGGAAAGCCACCCATATGAATGCCGACCGAAAACCTGACTCCCACCACCATCGATCCCAGAATTCCCTCATCAAAACTCTACATCATAGAGCTCGATGTATTTCCGACCATCACCACCTAGCCAGTGAACTGGAGCACGTACTGCAGTGGTCATGATAATATTTTCTCGAGTTTGTATTTTATCTGATTCTGATTCTGATTATTTTGCCTGAGCCTGTATGGGCCAGTCAGCATTCTTACACGGTCATGCAATTTTATTATTCCATAACTGAGGAACACCCTTCTCTCCCACCCCCCTCCCTATCTACCTCCTCATCTTCCCCATCTCCCCTCTCAGCTGATAAGTCATTCTCGTGATCCCTAATTGACAAAGGGACACTTCACGCAGTCCACAGCGCCGATAACGCTGCCCAGTGATTTTCCGTTGCTGTTCCACCACAACCTGATTCGCCACTGTTAAGGAATCATCGCTAATGGACTGAATTATTCAAAACCACCTTCCTCCACACTCCTTCCTCACTCCAACACCACCAACATCACAAGCAAGCAAGAGACTCCCTCTCTTTGATGAGCAGATGATTGCCACCAAAATCGCGTTCTATTGAAAAGATTTGCGTGTGACACAGGATTGTGGGGTAAATATGGGCCAAGACAATAAAACGGAAAACCAATAAAATCATGTTACATGAATTTCCTGCACACTTTTTTAACACTCACACACTCTCACCACCACTTGAAGTGAAGGGTACATGACTCTTTTGGGTATTTGATTATGAGCATAAATTTGTTCAGTTGAAAATATTGAGAACAACACTGGATTACGGGTAACCAGCCCGACCAGAGATAAAAAAATACATTTTATACAGTATATATTTATATAATATTGTCCTGCACACACCCATCCCTCTCTCCCTGCATCTACAGTAAGATAAAACGTGCTCTCTCTCTCTCTCCGTGATGGGAAATTTGATGAGCAACAGAATTAATTTTCACCTTGAAGATTTTTAGAAAACACTGATTTAGGGTACAGTACGCCAATCCACCCAAAGACTAAAACACAAACACAGTATGTACGTTCACACTTTATAACCACTCATTTTTATCTCCCCACTTATGTTAACCAATTCAATTGAAATCTCTCTTTGTTGGGCATTTGATGATTCAAATTATTGTGTGATTCGGGAAAAATTTGTGCCACATAGGATTAGGGGGCAGGCCATCCTTCGAGAGCTAAAAAAATATTACAAATACTCTTTTTACACAATTCTTCATGCACACGTATCCACTCATACCCTCTTTCCACAACCATTACAAATGCAAAATATCTTATTTCTGATGGGCATTTGATTTAAACAGAAGAATTGTGTCATTTGGAAAATATTTTGGCAACACTGGATTAATATGGGCAGATAATGCCACCAGAGTAAAAAAATATATTGTATATATACAGTAGTTTTATTCCTATACACTTGGGATACTAATACCCCTCTCCACAACTCCAAATTGAATGTCTCTATGTTGGGTATTTAATTATCCAAGTATGTGTTGTTGTTGTTATTTTAAATAATTTGTGCGACACGAGGGATCAGGGGCGTTCAACCGCAGCAGAGTTCACGTTGATATTCTAACGCAGGGTTGCGCAGGTCATTGAGGTCACGTGGCCATTTCTCCATCCTCTCACTGGTTGCTAGGAGACTGCAACTGCAACCTGCGTGGTCCAATAGGGAAGGCTGAGGAACGGGCGGTGGTCCTTGGAGGGGGTATATCGACGTACGAAGCAATATCGAGTGAGGGCGGATAGGGGGTGGGGGGGAATCACATCTTGTTGTCATGGCAACCGGAGGCCCTAACGACAAGCGATGATGAAAGCCGAGGCACGGCACAAAATTAAACGCCCCACGTGGGTGTAAAATATCCTTGGGGGGGGGACATGTAAATGAAAGCAAGCCTCTTGTGCTTTTTAAGTCCACGGTCTTTAATTATGCATACGTGTGTGTGTGTAAAATAATACAATGATGTATGTATTTAATGAGGCAACCATCGTGTATAAAACGGGTGTTATAGGTGGCTGCGGAGCTGCATTTCCAGCAGCGGGCAGTGCGGCAACGCCATTGTTGTACTGTACTGTGATCCAACTACTATGATCCCGACCTTCACCAACGCGCATAGACCACGGGCCTGCAGGGCGTGTGGAGGCCTTCATTTAGTAGCGGCATGGCAAAACAAGGCTGTAACATGTGCAATAAATTGGCGTTGTTTACGTTACTGGACATTAACACATCAATACAAACAACAACCCATGTGGTTATTGCTTTTGGCACGTTTGCATGTGATGGAACACCACAATTATCCCATCGCTCAGAGTAAACCACCCTCAAATTAGAGTGATGTGGCACTGCAAGCCTCAGGTAAGCAAGGTCTCGATTAGCACATCTCGAGCTAAGAGTGGCACCAAGGGGTTTACCCGTCCCCACGGAATTTTAAATGCAACGTTTTAGAGCGGGTTTCAATTCATGCATTGCTCTCCGCTGCGTGCGCGCGGGTTGGACCCTCGTTCGGCGATGACGTCCGACGGTTTTGCTCCACACCCTTGGAAGCTTCTTCAAAAGAAGCTCCCAACACGTTGAGTGAAAATTGTAGCCTAACCTAGGGCACCCCTAGTGGCAGCTGTCCCTGTGTGGCACAAGGTTAATCAGCACCTGGCCTGCCAGTAGGGGGCGCTGATTGCTGTGTGCTCTAACCTAGGGCACCCCTAGTGGCAGCTGCCCCTGTGTGGCACAAGGTGACTCAGCACCTGGCCTGCCAGTAGGGGGCGATTGCTGTGTGGTCTAACCTAGGGCACCCCTAGTGGCAGCTGTCTCTGTGTGGCACAAGGTTAATCAGCACCTGGCCTGCCAGTAGGGGGCGCTGATTGCTGTGCATAATCCCAACCGAGTAATTTGAGCTCCTAACCACACGGTTTTTGCTTCCCGCTGTGTATGTTTTTCGCGGACGTGCTGTACAGCTCTCCGGAACTGCAGGTCCCGGCACGCAGAGCGAAACGTCGGACACCGTGCCTAACAGCACCCGGTACAACCAAACACGCATCGGATGCACAGTAGCACAACTGCAAAAAGGTATGCATTCTATTTAATTTCAGATATTCAGATCAGCCTACATAAAAGTAATAATAAAAATGTGATTTACTTGGTGTTGTTGAAGCTATTAGCAATGCTAAATAATTTTCTTCTCATGGGTGGCAGCCGAGGGATGGATTAAGTCCAAAGTGACGTCTGGTGCGTACATGGAGCGATGGAATCATATCGTGTGTGTGTGTGGTGCTGGGTGCATTGTTGCATCATGGGATCAGGAGGCGATGTTGACGGCTTGGGGCTGCCTTCATCCAGCAGTGGATTGATCATGAATGATGCTTGTGTGTTGTAAATAATATTTTTTCGTGAAATTGTCCATTTACTAAAAAAAAAATCACATTTACTCAGCAGAGGCCCAAGATGTCAAGTGGCCAGCAATAAACAGCACTATTGACTTTACCGAAATAACCAAAGAGTATGGATCCCTGCAGTCACGAAAACTTCAAATCTAGATAGCACTATTGAAGTATACATGAATATAAAAATGTTACCGTTTTTTAAAAAAATTCTGTATAATAATTGGATTGGTTTGACATGTAACAGCGAACCCAGCGATTAGATCGGGGAGTCAGGGTCACGACTTGATTCATGAATTGCCTTTTCAACTTCATTTTTACTTTCTCATTTGTATTGCTTCCCATTCGTTGCATCTCACGTATCGTCTTGTTTGCCCCGACACTAACGGTTGAATATGATTTGCATTAATTGTAAAACAAAAAAGAATTCTCACACGAATCATTCAATACATATCTCACGAGCAGACAAAACTATATACAGTATATAAAAGGGAAATTTGTGATTATGTGTGTCTGTTCAAAATCTTCTTTGGTTCTTTCGGTAAAGTCACGTAGAGTGAGAATAAAATAATAAATTGATAAAATAAAATAACACAATAATATTCTCACGACGTTTCGGCCACAACACAAGCGGCCTTCATCAGGTGAAGGGACGAGACTGTCTGGTAGGACAGCGCTGTCCTACCAGACCAAAGAAGATGAATCATTGCAGTCACGAAAGCTTTAAATCGAAATTCTGTTCAAAATGTTTAGCATACTTCCCAACACGCAATACACTTGAAATTTGGCATGTGGGTAGCTTCCAGACTTTACACAATGCAAAAAGTATAAAAATAGACTTTGGTATTTTGGGGGGGAGGGGGGGCGCAATAATGGATATATTTTGCACGGCAAGTGAGCAGTGACGTCACATCCGTGATGTCACCCGTGATGTCACCGCGGCAGCGTGACGCAGTGTGCCTGCTGACGTCACGCATCCGCCTCCCCACCCTCCGCGTAGGCCTGGTAGTAAAGCTAGCACATTATAATTGTATGTATGTTGAACGTCTTTTGCACCGTACGTAGCCAACTGTGCTAATCAAAACCTCGCACTGACCAGCATGATGAAGTATGGCCAAATAAACCCCCACGAGCCGCGCGGTGAGGGGAGGCCTTCCTTCAGCTGTGGATTTAATCAAAGGGCTGCACAAGGATTGTTAAGGCTCATGATGCAGACATTGAGTACAGAATGTACTATTATGTGCAACTAGCTTCTTTGCCCGTCCTAGGACGGAAGCTGTAATATTTACGAAAACAATGAGCAGAGTATCTTAATTGTATCTTGTGTAAATTGAATGGCAGTGAATCTTGCACGAAACTACGTCATCAAACACTTCACTGCATTTCACTGTAGCACTGTATATAACTGACCTTCAATTTGTTCTAATTCACTGCTCTGATACTTATTCTCTTCTGCTTTCGGTCGCTGGGGTTCAAATAAATTGGATTCCAATACAATATCTGGAAAATCACCGAGAAATGTCTATTTAACCAAAATGTAGAAGCATAAATTATACTTATCTTTTGTCTCAAGTGCTGAAGAAAAAAAGAAAGACCCCAAATCCACTTTGTTGCTGCGTAGAATTATTTATTAGATTCACTTTCAATAAAGAAACTTGAAACTTAAAGCGAATTTGCGAAAAAAGTGTATTTCCACTCGACCTTCTTAATGATGGGGGGCGCGGCATTCGGAGTGACGTCACGCGCGGATCACAAACTCCCTCATTAATAATCATGAGCGGATGACGTCACTCCGCATGGTGCTTCCCCCTCATCAATAATCATGAGCTGATGACGTTTCTCATATGGACCACGCCCGACCCCCTCATTAATAATCATGAGCAGATGACGTCACTCCACATGGAGCTCCCCCCCCTCATCAACAATCATGAGCTGATAACGTCACCCATGTGGACCCCGGCCCCACCCCCTCATTAATAATCATGAGCAGATGACGTCACTACACATGGCGCTTTCCCCCCTCATCAATAATCATGAGCTGATGACGTCATTCATATGAACCACGCCCCCAATCCCTCATTAATAATCAAGAGCGGATGACGTCATTCCACATGGAGCTCCCCCCCCCCCCTCATCAATAATCATGAGCTGATAACGTCACCCATGTGGACCCCGGCCCCACCACCTCATTAATAATCATGAGCGGATGACGTCATTCCACATGGAGTTCCCCCCCCCTTCATCAATAATCATGAGCTGATAACGTCACCCATGTGGACCCTGGCCCCACCCCCTCATTAATAATCATGAGCAGATGACGTCACTCCACGTGGAGCTCCCCCCCCCCTCATCAATAATCATGAGCTGATAACGTCACCTATGTGGACCCCGGCCCCACCCCCTCATTAATAATCATGAGCAGATGACATCACTCCACGTGGAGCTCCCCCCCTACATCAATAATCATGAGCTGATGACGTCACTCATATGGACCGCGCCCCCAACCCCTCAATAATAATCAAGAGCGGATGACGTCATTCCACATGGACCTCTCTCCCCTCATCAATAATCATGAGCTGATAACGTCACCCATGTGGACCCCGGCCCCACCCCCTCATTAATAATCATGAGCAGATGACGTCACTCCACGTGGAGCTCCCCCACCTCATCAATAATCATGAGCTGATAACGTCACCCATGTGGACCCCGGCTCCACCACCTCAATAATAATCATGAGCGGATGACGTCATTCTACATGGAGTTCCCCCCCCTCATCAATAATCATGAGCTGATAACGTCACCCATGTAGACCCCGGCCCCATCCCTTCATTAATAATCATGAGCAGATGACGTCACTCCACGTGGAGCTCCCCCCCCTCATCAATAATCATGAGCTGATAACGTCACCCATGTGGACCCCGGCCCCACCACCTCAATAATAATCATGAGCGGATGACGTCATTCCACATGGAGTTCCCCCCCCCCCTCATCAATAATCATGAGCTGCTAACGTCACCCATGTGGACCACGCCCCCAAACCCTCAATAATCATGAGCTGATGACGTCACTCATATGGACCACGCCCCCAACCCCTCAATAATAATCATGAGCAGATAACGTCACTCCACATGGCGCTTCCCCCCCTCATCAATAATCATGAGTTGATGACGTCATTCATATGAACCACGCCCCCAATCCCTCATTAATAATCAAGAGCGGATGACGTCATTCCACATGGAGCTCCCCCCCCCCCCTCATCAATAATCATGAGCTGATAACGTCACCCATGTGGACCCCGGCCCCACCACCTCATTAATAATCATGAGCGGATGACGTCATTCCACATGGAGTTCCCCCCCCCTTCATCAATAATCATGAGCTGATAACGTCACCCATGTGGACCCTGGCCCCACCCCCTCATTAATAATCATGAGCAGATGACGTCACTCCACGTGGAGCTCCCCCCCCCCTCATCAATAATCATGAGCTGATAACGTCACCTATGTGGACCCCGGCCCCACCCCCTCATTAATAATCATGAGCAGATGACATCACTCCACGTGGAGCTCCCCCCCTACATCAATAATCATGAGCTGATGACGTCACTCATATGGACCGCGCCCCCAACCCCTCAATAATAATCAAGAGCGGATGACGTCATTCCACATGGACCTCTCTCCCCTCATCAATAATCATGAGCTGATAACGTCACCCATGTGGACCCCGGCCCCACCCCCTCATTAATAATCATGAGCAGATGACGTCACTCCACGTGGAGCTCCCCCACCTCATCAATAATCATGAGCTGATAACGTCACCCATGTGGACCCCGGCTCCACCACCTCAATAATAATCATGAGCGGATGACGTCATTCTACATGGAGTTCCCCCCCCTCATCAATAATCATGAGCTGATAACGTCACCCATGTAGACCCCGGCCCCATCCCTTCATTAATAATCATGAGCAGATGACGTCACTCCACGTGGAGCTCCCCCCCCTCATCAATAATCATGAGCTGATAACGTCACCCATGTGGACCCCGGCCCCACCACCTCAATAATAATCATGAGCGGATGACGTCATTCCACATGGAGTTCCCCCCCCCCCTCATCAATAATCATGAGCTGCTAACGTCACCCATGTGGACCACGCCCCCAAACCCTCAATAATCATGAGCTGATGACGTCACTCATATGGACCACGCCCCCAACCCCTCAATAATAATCATGAGCAGATAACGTCACTCCACATGGCGCTTCCCCCCCTCATCAATAATCATGAGCTGATAACGTCATTCATATGGACCACGCCCCCACCCCTTCATTAATAATCAAGAGCGGATGACGTCATTCCACATGGAGCTCCCCCCCTCATCAATAATCATGAGCTGAAGACGTCACCATGTGGACCCCGGCCCCACCACCTCATTAATAATCAAGAGCAGATGACGTCATACCACATGGAGCTCCCCCCCCTGATCAATAATCATGAGCTGATGACGTCACCCATGTGGACCCCGGCCCCACCACCTCATTAATAATCAAGAGCAGATGACGTCATACCACATGGAGCTCCCCCCCCCTCATCAATAATCATGAGCTGATAACGTCACCCATGTGAACCCCGGCCCCACCTCATTAATAATCAAGAGCGGGTTATTATTTTCGATTGAATATTTCAGATGAACTGCAATACACCCGTCCTTGGACGGGCTATAGGCTACTTTTATAATAATTTAGAAGCAAAAATTTGACTTACCTTTTGTTTTACGTGCTCACGAAATAAATACACCAAACACAAATGTTGATTTAAAGCTTTCGTGACTGCAAGGATTCATATTCTTGGTTATTTCGGTAAAGTCACATAGAAGGGAAACAATTAAATAAAAAAAATATATAAAAAATAAATTCTCACGACGTTTCGACTGCAACACAAGCAATCATCATCAGGTGTGAAAACCACAGCAAGAAATTTTGCTGCGTATAAATATTTATTTGATTACATTTCAATAAAGAAACGTCAAATTTAAAGCGAATTTGCGTAAAAAAATAATTATTTCCGATCGACCTTCTTCCGCGTGAGTGTAAAAATCCACCCGCTCATGATTATTTTATTATTAATGACGGGGGGTGCGGCATGTGGAGTGACGTCACGCGCGTTACACACACACTTCTGGGCTATTATAGTTGTAATATAACTCTCTACTGCTGACCAAAAGCCTTAATTTACCGCACTCTTTCCTTTCATTGTTCCTGCGAGCTCGTGAATTTCGTCACGACTGGTAGAAATGGATGCCGAGGACTGCCATGTGGCATTTTATCTAAACAACAACAACAAACCCACTACAACCCTGTGGAATCTGGATAAACGACACTTTAAAAAAAATTTCCCACCAAGGGTTTTGGCTGCCACTCGCAGTCCAAGACAAACGCGACAGCGTCCAAGATCGGGGCCTCGCGTTGAGCATTTATTTAATCGCGGGCTTTCGCCACGCCTTAATCTTAGTTGTCTTGTGGTTGTTGTTGTTTGACTTGCATCCCACTGGGATTTTTGCACACAGCGTTGGTGTACGGTGCTATTTCAGGAATATTTTGATTTTTTTTCCTGGATTTTCTGTTTGCACAGTCACATAATCACTTTAAGATGTTTTCTTGTTCATGTTTTTTGTTTGTTGCGGTTGCACCCGATTCAAGAGTCGAATGGCTCACAGGGCTCTACCAAATAAATGAAACTATGAACTAAACTATGAACTACTGCGAGCGTATTGAGGGGCGCGATTGAGGAATGAGCCTTATTTTAGATGGGCGTCCTCTCCAGATTGTTCTGCGTTCTGGAAAGACGCACCCCAAACTTGTGCCCAGTGTCAAAGAATGTTACAGGGGACTCCAGGGGTCTGTTCACAAGTCGCAGTCCCACTTTATTTCCGACGATTCCAAACATGTTGTACGGCATGTACACGAAACACTGGGAATGTCGATGCCACTGGTTATTACTCTGCAGATGCAAATGCCACCACCGCCATCTATTGCGCGGGGTTTGAACTTACGCCTCTCGGTCCGAACAAGCAACTGGACATGCGGACGTGTTTGTTCGTGTCTCTGAAAGTTCGTAAGTATCGGAGTCCCTGTGTCCAAATATGGTCTATTTCCCACACGCACAGACAGACACCTGCCAGGTTATAAGCACGTAGAAAGAAAAACAATAATTTGGGGCCGTCCATAAATGACGTCACGCACCCGGGGCGGGGGGGGTCAGACATTTGTGAAGATGTGTGACGGGGGGGGGGGGTTTAGAAATGTTACGTCACATTAAAATGCGCAACTTTACATTAATATAGACAACACGTTCTACTTAAATAGACTTTTTAATAAATGTTTTCTCCTACATCAGAGTGCAGCGGCATATTAAATACGCACTACAATGACAATTGTGTGACGATGGGGGGGAGGGGGTAAAACAATAGTCCAAAATCGCTTGACGTCATTTATGGACAGCTCCTTCGTACCTGATGATGGTTGCTTGTGTTGCAATCGAAACGTCGTATTCTATTATTATTATTTAATTTATTTCTACGTGACTTTACCGAAAGAACCAAAGAGTAATTTCTGCAGTCACGAAAGCTTCGAATTTAGTTTGAGGTTATAAGCCCCCCCCTACTCCGGCCAAGTGTTGCTTGACATACAGGGGTCAAAAAGTGTGTTAATAATCCGGAGAATGCGGGAACAACACGATATACTATATTTGTACCATTACAAACGGCTGCGTAATTCAAGAATCACAATGTTTACGAGTTGAATATCACTATTATTAATTCGCTAATTATCGCTGCGGCATGCAGACAGACATAAGACAAAGATTCCCCGTATAGCCTTAACAGACTGTTGGGGCAAGTGCTGAAGCGAGCACCTATAAAGGCCAGAACGGTACAAGATGGGGTGGGTCGCCAGCACCACGCCCGACCGTCTTTGTCTCCCCACTGGCAATGTTTACACACCGCACCAGGTACTCATATTGAGGCTGCGACAACCTAGGGGGCGAGGCCCATGACCGGCTCAAATAATCGTCACCGGTGTTGGCCATAAGCGGGAATCGAACTCGGGTCGTCGGCTTCGTAGCGCAGCGCGCTAACCGCTACACTCCCGTTCCCCAGACATACGCACCCACACATGCACACACGTGTGAAGATGGGGGGGCAGGAGGGGAGGAGAGATGGATGTCGCTATGACAACCGAGGGTGGGGTCTTCCATCCTCTCCGCCACTACCACCCCCACCCCGCCAGCCGCCAGACTGGTGCTGAGCATCCCCGTGACATCACATCACGCCCGCCCTCCCACGACATATTGCACCACCGCCCACTTAACACGGACGCAGCGCTCACCGATCAATTGCCGACAACGCGGGTCCACATCCGCTTCTTCCTCTCTTCTCTCTCTCCCAATCCTCCCCCCACCACTCCACCGCCATCCACGCGTCTCAATGCTCTTCCCATCGCACACCTTTCCGATCTCGCTCACACATGGAGAGAGGTGCGTAGGGATGCCTTCATCCGGCAGTGGATTGAGAAATAGCTATCTATGTACATGAATGGTAAACAATGATGACTACTATATTACATTAAATTTATCCTAATAGAGCGACACAAAATGGTACAAACGTGACTGGAACAAAACAAACGAGGCAGTAGAAATGAGACGAAAAGCTAATTCTTGAATGAAATCAGAGCTCTGAATCGTGATAATTCATTGCATTTCAGGGTTTAAATCCTTACACCCTTTCTCTCCCACTCCTGCCCTTCTCTCCCCCACAACCACCATTTCTCCCATTCCTCCCCCCTCTCTCCTTTTTTTTCACGAATTTGCGTGTCATCCTTGCGCAGGGGCCTTGCTAATCTTCTCTGTATCGTTCCAATTTTAGTATATGTCCTTAGTATATGTCCCACTCCCCTCCATCTCGCTCCCACTCCATCTCTCCCACCCCTCGCCCACTCCTCCATCTCTCTCCTGCTTATCCCTCTCTCCCCCACTCCCCCCCTCTCTCCCACTCCTCCATCTTTCTGCCACTCCATCTCTACCCCCCTCGCTCTCCCACTCCTATCTCGCTCCCACTCCTCCATCTCTCTCCCACTCCTCCATCTCTCTCTCTCACTCCTCCATCTCTCTCCCACTCCTCCCTCTTTCTATCCGACTATCCAATGCTGTGGTTAAGTATTTTTACGCGCAAAAGAGCCTGCTAAAATGTATACCTACATCTTTTATTTGGAGGGGTGGGTGGCAGAATTTACGTTTAACTTCTTTCTCGCCGTACGTAGCCAACCGCGCCAATCGAAAGATGGATGGAAACGTCGCCGATAAACCGACGGAACATTCTGGGAGCATTGCCAAGGAGCGGCGTCATCTGTGCACGAGCGCTAGTATGCGCGTATACACAATTACCATCCACACTGCGTGCCCGTTCTATATCTCACCTCGGCCTGCTGTACAATAGGGAGGAGATAGATCACGTCGCAGACATTACATTTAACGTAGCCACACGTGCTCATCGGAGGTGCGGGGGGAACGCCTGTACGTGCACAGCACTGCCGGTTGGAGTTGGGATGCTGCCACAGCCACGTACACGGTGAACACGCTTGGACTTGAATCTAAATATGGGTAGAGCGTTTGATGGTTTTTTAATCGAGCGCGTACCGCACTGCCAACCTGGCAAACCCAAAGTTCAACTCCCGGCCACGGTAAACTTCAGTGGCGACCGATATCTGAACGGGTCCTGCGCCATCCGTCCATCACTCTTTAGTCAACTGCACTGGCCGGTCTGCTGAGATATGGTCAATCCACCCCCAAAAATAACTTGGTACTACTGCGTGCGGGGAGCCCCTCGTAACCAAGCGGTGGATTGACAAAGTGCCCTAAAATATACACAGTGATTCCTCACTTATCGCGTGTTCACATAACGCGTTTTCACTACAATGCGGTTCTTCCATGAAGGAACACTTTTGGCACAACGCGGCACGCGCCTGTTATAACGCGGACCGCGCACCCCGTTGCAACGCGGTCTCTGAGCGGTCGACGTCGAACTGCGTTCTTGAGCTGCGCGGCCGAACGGAGTGATGCGGCAACGCGGAATGATACAGTAACACGGCGGCGTACCCTCGGGTATTTGTTTCTCACCATCTCACTGCGTCTGCGTACATTGGTTGTATCTCGACAAACTTTGTCGTTACATTAGTTATGCAGATATAGTTTCCCCATGTCTCTCCCCCCGTGGCCGCGTGGAATGTTTTATTTGGGTCCTCCGGTTCTTCCCCTCCACGTGTAGAATCGACATTCGTTCAGAGTATTTTACTACCGCTCCTTCGAGCCCTCAATTGTGATCGCCAAGTCGCTTCTGAAAAAGAGCTTTCCAGCTCAGTGGGCCGCATTTGGTAAACAAAACAAAACAACAACATAAGTTTCGTTTCAGTTGAATAATAGTTTAGTTTACTTACTCTATTCCGAAGGACTGCTGCTAAAACAATGAGAAACCTCCATCGTGGGGCAGTGATGGATTTGGCAATGCGATGCCTCGCTACTGTGTGTGTTGGTGTCTCTGGGGCCCTAAACAGCCCCTGGTGAATAATGGAGGTGGACCGGCTGGTGGGGACGATGAAGACTGCGGCAGAAGGGGTGCAAGACGACTTAGCAGCGGAGCTCTGAGTGGTCGAGTTTGCTCGTGACTTCACTCACCCAAGTTTAACCGTTTTTCACACTTTGGACAGATATGGACTCTCATATAAGTTCATACCTGTCAACCCCTTATCAGTGTCCACCTTATTACATAATTTCAATCTTTATTGGTCACCCCGTGCCCTTATACATCTCAACATTCATCCTAAAAAGCCCAATCGAAACGGCTGTACGCCGTATAGACCTGAAAACTCAATTTCCCTGTACAAGGTTACGGGTAAACCGTATGGGTTGACAGGTATTGTATAGTGTAGTGTTTTGTGTAGGGTATAATAGTGTAGTGTATAGTGTAGTGTACAGCATACCTGTCAACCCCTTACCAGTGCCTACGTTTTTACAGACCAATTCAGACCTTATTGGTCACCCCGTGCCCCTTATAAATCTCAACGTTCATCCTACAAAGCCCGTCCACAAAACGGCTGTACTCCGTATGGACCTGAAAACTCGATTTCCCTGTACAAGAATACGGGGTTATAAACCGTGCGAGTTTGGGGAAGCGGTGGGTGCAGCGTTTGGGCACCGCGCTACGAATTCCGGCGATTCCCGCTCACGGTCAACACCACTGACGATTATCCGAACCGGTCCTAGGGCCTCCCCCTAGATCGTCTCAGCCTCAAGTGAGTGCCTGTTGCGGTGTGTAAACATCGCCAGTAGGGAGACAAAGGCGGCCGAGCGTGGTGCTGTTCACCCACTTCCTGGTGTGCCGTGCTAGCCTTAATAGGTGCTCGCTAACAGCACTTGTTCCTATAGTATGATAAGGTTAGTTTAACACGAATGCTTTCGCGACCAATATCCACAATAGAGGTTTTTTTGGGTTAGATCGATCTAACCCAAAAAAAACCTCTATGAAGTATGATAAGGCTTTACATGGGATCGTTGCGTTGTGTGTGCATGTAAGTACTGTAACTCTGTACCGAGTCTCGCTGTGCATCTTTAGTCCATGCGTTTGGATTCAAAAGTTTGCCGCAAAAAACAGGGTACTGATACTGTGATAGAGGTACTGAGCCGGCAACCGCTGAGAACCCGGATTCGAGTCCAGGTTTTCGGTTGTCCGTGGTTAAACCAGGTTCTTGAGGTGAAGTGAGAGTTGGTCTCAGCTTGATGAGCAACGACTTCCCTACGAGATTCACATTTAAAGTGAGTTTTCACTTAATTCGGCTTGTTTCAGTTCTGTTAATTTAAACGTGTGGCCGCACAGGTCGTATTTTAGCCGCTGCTCATTCACAGAAGCGGACAACACGGACAGACGGCACTGACGGGCAAGCAGAGGATACGAGAAGCGGCCCACGAGATGATGGCATTGAGGTTGCTCCGAAGTGAGAGAGGGAGCCGCAGAATGCCAAAAGAGCAATGCGGCTGAGATGAGAGAGAAATAAATCAATTATAGTTTTAACAGTCAAGCAGGGCAAAAAGAGCAACCAAAAAGCCGTGCATGAAAAATAGATCTTGGGACGCGGCAGATGAAGCCGCGCGCCTAGAGCAGGGGTCGGAAACGAAAACAATCAGAACAGACATTTTTTTGTTACAATTCGGTAAAAAACCCCCTAAATATTCAAGAGCCACAATGAACATGGTGAATACGACACGGTGGTGGTCCTGAATAGAATAACGACATGAAGACGGTCCCTTCGAGAGCCGCCCGCGGGCTCCGGAGCCGCAGGTTTGCTGACCCCCTTGGCCTAGGAGGCAGACGAAAGTGTGGAAGACGATCTGTGGAGATGGCGGCGAAGGGGTGACGACAATTACAAGGGGAGGCGCGGGTTTGGGAGGCGGGAAGGCATCGTGCGGTTCATTAAATAATGACGCCGCTGCCAATGCCGGCAGCTGCGCACATATGAAGGAGGGGCGTTCAGCAAATGTGCCGTACTGCAGTCGAATGGCCTCAACAATGTTGTGTTTGGCAACGATGGTATGAGTCATCGTAATAATAACCAAGACCAACGTTTGCCCCTCGACGTGAAAGTGAAATGGCGACAACAACGTGCAGGTTTGGCGTGTGCGTTTTTTTTACCATACTTCACCACTGCTGATTTAATCGATTGCAGAAACATTGAATCAATGGTCAGTGAGCGGTTGGTGGCAGCGGTGAGCATGGAAGCAAATGACAAGGATGGATTTTGCTGCACTGCCCTTTACTGTTCACCTGAAGACCAAACAGCGCAGTCCATAACATCTTTTATTCACGTTGGTCACCCATCGGAGCACTATGCAGGCTCAACCCCGCTTGGCTTTTAAAGCATCTCACCATTTAGTCATGGGCGCAACATTTTGCGCGTTACGTACCGCATCTGCGGACGGTGCATTTCAACACGAGTTGAACGGACCCAACGCGAAGCAGAATACGGTACAGCGAGGTTCAGCATATGTGAAACAGCCATGTGTGGCTGGTGACAGGAGTTCCGGCAGCTCGCCCTGTGCCCTGAACCAATGCTCTGGCCTTAGATTGCAGTAAGGGGTGCAACTATAGTTGGGGGTATGCAGCAATGTTATGCGACGCGTAGGGGCCCATTCGGCCACCAGGGGGGGGGGGGCCCGAATAAACAAGTAACAAAAAATGTTCAGAAAAAAATTTCCAAAAAAAATTCCAACACATAACGATAAATGGCAAAATTAATGTTGTTACAAATAAAAAATAAAATTTCTTCCGAAAAGCAGTGTCAGCTCATGAAATTTCCACTAGGGGGGGAGGGGCTGTTGTGAGTGAGCTCTGAATATATGGTGTTCTAATTAAGAAAATTCTCGTCATGTTATTGGCCATCCCGTGAAAGTGATATAACACTCATCTTCTGGGTTCTTTTGGTAAAGCCACGTAGAAGGGAAATAATAAAATAATACAAATAAAACAACACAATTCTCACGACGTTTCTATTGCAACACAAGAAATCATCATCAGGTGTGAAAACCACAGCAAGAAAATTTGAAAAAAGTGGCGGTTTTTTTCTTAACGTTAGCACCACGGACAGCAACTGGCGGTTGTTCAGACGGACGAGTCCATCTATGCTCGGAACGGAGGAGGGGGGAGATAGAAAAAGAATGGAATGCGGTCTCAAAGTCACCGTAAGCGTGAACACAATCAATTAAGACCCGAAATGGTGTATCAAATCCTTCCAATGATTGCTAAGCCAGAATCCATCTTCTCGGTTGAAATTGTCTCTGTGTTTGTATATGTGGATAGCCTCATGAACGAATCTCTCATGGTAGCCAGATGGCTTGCAGAGAAGTCAATGTCATGTGAGCCCACTGAATTATAACAGTGGTTTTCCACGGCTGAGGAGTTGGTCCTACCGTGTTTTAGGTCTGCTTTATGTTCACGGATGTGGTCCGAGACATGTCGTTTGGTTTCTCCAATGTAACTGCTACCACAGAGGCAACTTAGTTTGTAGACGCCCGGGTACTGTGTGTCTGGAACCACATCTTTTACAGACGGAACCAGATCACGGATTTTATGTACTGTGTTGAATCGGACCTGGCTCTTGTGTTTATTCAAAATTTTGGAAATATTTTTTGTGACCCCCGCAATGTAGGGTAAGGTGATGGTTTTGAATGGCTCCTCAAGAGGGTCCTTCATGGTTGGAGTGATGGCTTTGCGGATTGTGTAGTCGGAGTAACCATTAACCTTGAGAGATTGGTGTACGTGCTTGAGTTCACTAGCTATGTGTTCCTGTTCGGAGATGCATTGAGCTCTATGGTGTAGAGTCTTGATGAGGGAATTCTTCTGGGATGGATGGTGGTGGGAATCCGGGTTTAGGTAAGCATCCGTATGGGTAGCTTTCCTGTAGACAGAGTGGCTCATTGAACCATCAGGTCTCTTTTTTATTAGGACATCCAAAAAAGGTAGCTTGCCATCTTTTTAGACTTCAATGGTAAATCTGATGGCTATGTGTATGGAGTTGATGTGGTCGAGGAATTGGTCTAGAGCAGGCCGGCCATATGGCCAGATGACAAAAGTGTCATCCACGTTCCTCTTCCATAAGGTTGGGCGTAGAGTGGCAGTCTGGATGGCGTCAGTCTCAAATTTCTCCATGAAAACGTTGGCTACAACCAGTGATAGGGGGCAGCCCATTGGGGTGCCCTCAGTTTGTTTGTAGAAAGTTCCATTCCAGGCGAAGTATGTATTGGGAATGCTGTTATGTTAGGATTGCCGTTATAATGCTGTAAATGCCTTTATGATGCTGTTAAATTGTTATTATGAATATGAGGAATAGTTAACAACGAAGCCTGCCACTTGCATTATTGTGAATGTTATTTGTAGTTGGATAAGTCAAGCCAGACTTGTGCCCATGTAACTTTAATGCATTATTGAGAGCAAGGATGAAGAAGTATCTCATCCACAGTTCAGTGTTATGTGCAGTGCTGTACATTTGGGCTGCAGTATGGTGATTACACAAAGTGACCTTATTTACCACAGTAGCTTATTCGCTTGGGTTGTTCACCCTGGCTCTGAAAGTTTATTGAATGCGAGGTTAACTACTCGGATTGTGATGCAACGCAGCGCACAGCGAGGCCGAAACAATTTATAAGAAAAATGTTTTCCCATCTCCAGCTGCTTGATGGGGCGGCACCCTAACGCCCCGAGTGGACGAACTGCGCCTGCCGAAAAGCACCCAGCGTAAAATCTCGGAGCGCTCCTGCTGGTGCTTGTCACTGAGGACCGCCAGGCTTGCTTGATCACTGACATGCGCATGAAGGCAAGACGACCGATAACTTAATGGTGAGTATTGTACATGCAAATCCTATAATTAATACTGTCACTGTGGGACTGTCCTCCTCTAAACCCAATATACGGTGCAGCTTAAAACAGGTCCCTGCAGGGTGGGCTGGTAGAAGTTCGCAAATGAGATAATGCGACTTCCAAATGTTGGGTGCAATAAGACATACCAAGTCTCTGCGCTGTCTATTGCTGATTTTACACCCAACAGCACGAGATTTCACTTCGTTAAAGTATTGAAAGGGGACGGACGGACGGACACATTAATCTATTGCAGGCTGGTACACTCAGTTTACAACTTCGTTCCTACCAGTATAATATTAAAATATAGTTATAGCCTAACATTATTGTATACGGGTTAAAAAAAACATCCTGTAGCTATTTCAGTCAAAGTGAGTCGGGAGAGAGCAGGGGGCCCCACAGTCGGATCTTGCATTGCCCCCCACGTTGAAATAGATCGTTGCGCCCGCTGGTTGCAGTACATGGACCCGCTACAGCCCTGGTGCCAGTCCAATCCTTGCGCACTTGGGTATGGGACAAGTCATGGTTTGTGCTCCGCCCTCAATAAAAACGGAAGCTTGTAACGTGCCGTCGCCGCAAGTAGCACCGCGTCCGCTCGCTCTCGAGGAGAGAGAGGATGACTCGGTGAGCACGAGGAGGAGCCGCAGTCGAGCGGGAAAGGCAGCAGCAGGAAGGCCCGTGAGCTGGCACCAAACTCTCACCCAAGCTCTGCGGTCCTTTATACGTGAAGGTGTTAATTATCGGCCAATCAATGGATGCTTATGCGTGCAGGAGGAAACTGGAGCGTCCGGAGAAAACTCACGCGAAGGGGGTGGGGGGGGGGGGCAACGCTCCATCCCACACAGATGTAACAGATGGAGATGAGTCCACGCCTGCTGTGTATCGCCTTCTCCTAGCAAGCCAGGGTACGGCAACCTCGACTCCCACGGGAAGGGAAGTCTTCCAGCGTTTGTGTGAGATCCGCGCCAACTCTCAGCAGCCCCACGGCATCCGTTGTTACGCTTGGTGGCAGTTGCCCGTCCCAAGCAGCACTGCAGCAGGCTCAAAGCCTGCTTAGCAGCGGAGGTCTGCCGAGGTCTGGCGCGTTCTGGGTGATTTGGTCACAGGCGCGGTGTGTTTTAATGATCAGTGGGTTTATGGTTGGCACGGGAGGGGGGAAGAGTAGTAGGAGGATGACAGGTGGACACGGCACAGCGATGGGACGTCGAGCTGCAGCTTGCTGGGCTGTTCTCCCCCCTGTCGGAATAGACAAAGCCACCGCCATCTGTTGCGGAACGATAGGAGCGACTGGGAAATCCGCGCGAACCCAGCGTCGCACAAATTAACCCCTGAAATGCTCCACCAATGTTCTCGTGCCTGGGTGTGGAAGAGCTGCACGCGCAAAACATAATAGTGATTCACATAACAAAAACAACTGAAGGTGACTTTTGAAACTAAACTAAAACTATTTTTTATTTTATTTTACCAGGTAAGGCCCATCCATCTGAGCTATATAGCTTATTTCAAGACGCGACCTGGCCACAAATGATAGCTCAACGAAGTTGTGGCCGAAACGTCGTGAGAATATTATTGTGTTATTTTATTTTATCAATTTATTATTTTATTATCATTCTACGTGACTTTACCGAAAGAACCAAAGAAGATGAATCATTGCAGTCACGAAAGCTTTAAATCGAAATTTAACCGCCTCTACGGGGAGGGATTCCACACATCCTTAAGATCATTCAACAGACTTCGGGATAAGAAGGCTCAACTAATCGAGTCTCTCACCTTTCTGAAGAGATGCCGCGACTCTAAGCTTAAAGGCCGTATCTGAACGTGGCTCTTTCACTCCAGCGCTGTCCTACCAGACAGTCTCGCCCCCTTCACCTGATGAAGGCCGCTTGTGTTGTGGCCGAAACGTCGTGAGAATATTATTGTGTTATTTTATTTTATCAATTTATTATTTTATTATCATTCTACGTGACTTTACCGAAAGAACCAAAGAAGATGAAGTGGCTTATCATCACGTGGATATGTATAGCAGCCAAATACTCTCAACCGGAGGATCCGGAGGAAAAAAAAATCCACGCAACCACGGGGAGAGAGAGACATGCAAACTCCAAATATACAGCGGGCGTCAGGGTCGGGATCGAACCCACGACCTCCTTGTATACCAGACAAAGTAGCTAGCATCTCGTCACCGTGACGCCCAAACCCACTGAAGGCGGGACATTGTGAATGTACGGATCTCACATTGCTGCTGTGCCTTGCTACGACACGGTGAGGCACGGGGACACGTGGTGTGACACGTGGGGAGACACGAGGGGTGATACAGGGAGACACAGGGACACACAAACTGTAAAAAACAATACCGCATGCTAGGCTGTTGCACAGAGTCTCTAACAGCAGCAGTGCCAATGAGACCCATGTGTTGTCCACAACCTACAATCACGACCAGCGATGCGTGTTGGAACAGCCATTGTGCCATAGCCCAGCAACAATATTAAGACGACGTTATACGCTCGTTTCAATTAACACCGTTGAACATTTTATTTGGGTGGCGGAGTGGTGCTGTGGTGACACGTGTGCCTCGCAGCAAGAAGGTTCCTGGCTTCGATTGCGGACTCTCTCCAGAGTTTGTACGGTCTCCCCTCTGCTGTGCATGGGTTTCCCTCCACAGCTAAAACCCACACTCCACCAGTGCCCTCCCTCCCTCTAGTCTGTACATCCACAGTTGACTGCATTCGCTTACAAATAACGACATATTGATCCCTTTCATGGAATGAGACGTATAAATGTCTCGTGTGATCTCATGCTATAAAGCCTGTAACACGTGCAGTACTGTTTATCGAAGATATCACGCCTCGTCGCTTGGACCTCAAGTTTGTATTCTAGAGTTACACAAAAAAATAAGTAACATTTAAAAATACTTTTTTTTAAACACGCTTTTATGAACTGTACGAGTAATGTCAGAACTCCACGACTCCAGGAAGTGGCCCCGAAGCTTTCCACAACGTAAGGGGACCGTGGTCAATTACAGCCAACGTCAGTTGAGCGTGGACAATTAGACACAAACCGAAACATAACATATAAAAAAGAATGTTTAAAATGAAATAAAAAATATTTTAATGATAGAATATAGTATTGTCATCAGTATACCAAGTTTGCAGTTGATACCACATTGGGAAGTGGGTGAAAACTGATTTACAAGATTTGAGGATACAACAGAGTGAGTTAAAAGAAAGCGTGTAACAGACAACGTTGAACGGAGAACCCGGGCTTTTAATAAATCCACTCTTTATTTTAACCACCATCATCTCATGTACAATGTTTATAATTATTATAAAGCGCCTTGGACTCCAAATATACAGCAGGCGTCAGGGTCGGGATTGACCCCACGACCTCCTGTATACCAGGCGAGGTGTTAACATCTCCTAGCCACCGTAGCGCCCCACATCTCCTAGCCACCGTAGCGCCCCACGGGAAAAGGCAACACCACACACACACATACACACATGTTAGCGAGCAGCACCTATGAAGACCGGGACAGCACACGAGAGGGTGGATGGCGAACGCCACGCCCGGTCGCCGTTGTCTCCCCTGCGGCTGGCGATGTTTGAACACACCCCACCAGCTAATCATTTGAGATTGAGTCTACCTAGGAGAGGCCCTGGGACCGGTTCAGGTTAATCGTCACCGGTGTCGGCCGTCAGCGGGAATCGAACTCGGGTCGCTGGGCTCGTAGCGCAGCGCGCTAACCGCTTACGTACGTTTAGTATTACAACCCATCAACAGGGTCGTAGTGCACAATGCTGGTGTACCATTGGTGTCCTCCAACCAGGCAGTTGCCTTCGTAAGCAGCCGTTTGGAGCACTCCTTCCGATATTAGGAAGCCACTGGAGCTATGCACTTTAAAATCTAGAGTGAAAACACATTTCTTTTCAACTTTTTGTGTGTAGTTTGTCCTTCCAACCGCACCTCCGATTAGCACGGTTGGGTATGTATGGTGCGTCCCCCTATGCAACAGTTGGATGTGCGGCAGAATAGCGAATGGTTTTGCTTTCAGTCTCATTTTGCAAACTGCATTGCCCATGTGATGAAAGCGCATGCATGCTTACGTTTGGTAAAAACAAATGTGAAGAGACCGAATTCCAATTTTAACCCCAGGTCTACCTTGTATAATAAAGAGACACCGTCGTCTCAAAAGGGGCTCTCGCCTGGTTAAATGATTCGAGCGAATGATAATTATTACGTGCAACTGCATTCGATGCAGGCAGCCGAGATGCTTAATTATAATTATTTATCCCTTTTTGCGACAGAAACGCTGCCAAGCTTGCTTGTTAATAAAAGTGGCTTACACAACGGTAAAAAAAAGAAGACGTTACAAGACGGCCTCCTACCGCTCCGAATTTCGTTCCCGCTTTGACCGCTGAGCGGGGGTCAGTTCCCTCCCCACCTCTCTCTCTCTCTCTCTTCCTCATCCCTATCTGTTTAAGAAAAGCGAGACTCGCATGAATGGTGGCACTGTGTGATGGGGTGGTCTTGTGGCTTTGTATGTCTTGTGACATGAGCCACGTGCCCCCTTGTTGTTGTTACTGCCCTTAACTATGATGCCTATTTCACAAACCGTCACTAATACTATTTAACTTTGACTGTACGCGTTGTCAACATACGGGCTGTTGCAATTCAACAAAAAAAGAGCATATATGACTCGGTACAGTGCTGTTTATTGTGTGAAGCCTACACTTGGTATCTCGATTAAAAACTCACTTCTTTAAAACTCATGTTTTGTGTTTAGATTATTGGTCTTCCCCCCGCATCTCCCGATGAGCGCGATTGTCTTCGTACTGTGAGAAAGAAGTTCAACACACACGTTATCACATTCCAATGAGGCATTAACAATATGGCAGTATATTCTTGGTTCTTTCGGTAAAGTCACGTTGAAGGGAAACAATAAAATGAAATATATAAAACAATAAAATTATCACGACGTTTCGACTGCAACACAAGCAGTCATCATCAGGTGTGAAAACCAACGGCAAGAACATTTGAAAGAAGTGCAGTAGCAGTAATAAAGTATACTGGATTTATATTTGTAATTCCGCTGCTGTATGAGGACATCCCCACGCCGTGTGGTTCACTGGGGGGTCATTGGACCATACTTCACCATGATAGTCACTTACCATCGATCAAAAGTCATGGGAAAGCCTTGCTCAGGATCGTCCGACCTGGCGACATCTCATCTGGGATGGCGCTGCCGCCTCTAACAGCAGTGCACGACCCATATCAAGAGACCCGTCCCCCAGCAGCAGGCTGCTACCAACCATCTCCAGGGTGCCACGGAGTGGTCCGGGCTCAGATTGGCCTCTTCAGCCATCTGTGCTCTCACCGTACCCCAGCGTGTCGTGATCATCATCAACCTTTGATGGACGAGCAAGGGAAGAGAGAGGAGAGTCACTCGCCACTGACGTTCGCCCTCGCTGGGAATTGAACTCAGGTAAGCCGGTTTCATAGTCGCCGCAGCCTGGTAATGAATCACCGTGCCACCGCTCCCATACACCACCACTCTACGGAATAAATACCTGCAGGATGCAGTACAGTTATGTTGAGGTTTCATCGGTGCCGCTGGGTTATCCTTAAAGTATATTCTTTTCTCTAATCTATAACGTGATGATGAAATGAAATGATCTGAAGAGACAGAGCCAGATTAATAATAAAGTGAGTGCAGTCAATGACCAAATAATTAATGCCATATGTCTTTATGTATATATACTATGCATGTGTTTATGTATATATACTATGTATATCAAGGCCGTAGCCATGGAGTCAACATTGGGGGGGACCAAATCTTCCAGGGGTCTGGGGGTCCCAACCAAGAAAAATATATCTAAATTTGAAAAGTAATTTCCTGCCATTTCCTGCCTAAAATATAAAAAAATTCACTAACACATAGGATGGACTTTTAAATATATTTTTTTACAATAATGTCTAATAGTGTATATTGTATTACATTGCTCTGTTTTTTTTCTTTTTTTACTTTTCTTGTTTCATTCTATGTAATGGCAGATATTAGAGATTAATAAAGTACAACCATAACCACAATAATATAAACAGAAATTTATTTTATAGCAATATTGGGGGGGGGGGACATTTTGAGCATATTTGAATAATGAGAGGGATGTGTCCCCCCCCAATATATATTATAATTACGGCCTTGATGTATATACTGTGAGTTCATAATTGATGAGTGGTGAGCGTCAGGCGAATTGATGAGTGATGAGGGTCAGGTGAGTTGATAATTGATGAGAGGTGAGGGTCAGGTGAATTGATGAGTGGTGAGGGTCAGGTGAGTTGATAATTGATGAGAGGTGAGGGTCAGGTGAATTGATGAGTGGTGACGGTCAGATGAGTTGGTGAATGTCTGACGAGGGGTCACGTGAGAGGTTTCACCTCGTCCACAGGGCGGGCTGCTCACTCATCAGAGGCACTGAACTCCACAGGCTGCAGGTGCGACAGCCTTCAGTCAAATGCGAGACACAGGCCCCACCAATCATTCAGGGGCAGCAATCATTAATTAAGGATCTTGATTTGAAGCTTTCGTGACTGCAGGAATCCATACTCTTTGGTTCTTTCGGTAAAGTCACGTAGGTAGAAATAAAATAAAACAAATCACGGCGTTTCGATCGCAACACAAGCGGTCGTCATCAGGCAGAATATTCATTCAGGACGTTCACAACGCGGAGAGACTTTTAATTTTAACGACCGAAATTAAGTCCACGCCATTCCTTTTGCTTCCACGACAGGCGTTAAACTTCAAAACCAACATTTTTTCGTACGGTTCACAGCAATGACGACGATTCCGTCAAAATTTGCAGGCAGAGGTGGGTGGACGCGTCTCCACCTAGCGTTGACGTGAGAGACAGACAGCAGAAACCCCGACCGCCGATTTTTTTCCGCATGTTCATCTTTAGCGAATGCAGTCCATGGGGGGGGAGGGGTAGCTGAGTTGATGACTGGTGGTGATGCTGGTGTGAACGATAGAGCGATCGATGATAAATACCGTAAGAGACTCCTCTACTTACAAACAAATCGACTTACGAACTTTCAGAGGTACGAACAAACCTGTCCGTATGCCCAGTTGCAGCTGTTCAATATGCTATTGCCTGTTACAAGTTGATTTATGAAGAGAAGAAGAGAGCAACTGTGCTGACATTTCTTGGTAAGTTTTTTTCAAGAGAGTACAGAGGAAACACGAGCACCAAGGGAACGAGCATCTACATCTGCAGAACATGAAGAACCAGTGGCATCTACATCTGCAGAACATGAAGAACCAGTGGCATCTTCATCTGCAGAACATGAAGAACCAGTGGCATCTACATCTGCAGAACATGAAGAACCAGTGGCATCTACATCTGCAGGACATGAAGAACCAGTGGCATCTATATCTGCAGAACATGAAGAACCAGTGGCATCTACATCTGCAGAACATGAAGAACCAGTGGCATCTACATCTGCAGAACATAAAGAACCAGTGGCATCTAAATCTGCAGGACATAAAGAACCAGTGGCATCTATATCTGCAGGACATGAAGAACCAGTGGCATCTACATCTGCAGAACATAAAGAACCAGTTACATCTACATCTGCAGGACATAAAGAACCAGTGGCATCTACATCTGCAGAACATGAAGAACCAGTGGCATCTTCATCTGCAGAACATGAAGAACCAGTGGCATCTACATCTGCAGAACATGAAGAACCAGTAACATCTACATCTGCAGAACATGAAGAACCAGTGGCATCTACATCTGCAGAACATAAAGAACTAGTGGCATCTACATCTGCAGAACATGAAGAACTTGTGTATCTACATCTGCAGAACATGAAGAACCAGTGGCATCTACATCTACAGAACGTGACGAACCAGTGGCATCTACATCTGCAGGACATAAAGACCCAGTGGCATCTACATCTGCAGAAGATGAAAAATCAGTGACATCTACAGGAGATTATACAACTGTTAAAGCCATTCCCCGTGTTTAGTGTACATGCCGGAGTAAAACATGGACATGCGAACAAATGGACTTACGAACAGAACTCATATAACCTAACTCGTTCGTAAGTGGAAGGGTTTACAAGGTCACAAGACCGCGGGTTAGCACAGAGGTTTGTCTGTGCAGCGTCACAACCATAACAACGCACAATGAAAACGATATTTAAAACATTTCAATATATAAAAAGAGTAAAGACGAACAAAACTCAGACATTTATTTCGTATTTTTTAAATAAATAACAAGTCGACAGGACGAATCGTCCACCATAACGATCCAAGTCGTTACAAAGTACTAACTCTACACTCGTCACCTTCGTTACCACGGCCAGCCAAGGCCCCCTCCTCCTTTTCTGTCCTTACTTACGAACAACTCCTCTATCATTTTTCATTGCTGGAGGGGTTGCCCCTCTACCTGAAAATCCTAGCTCCGCCATTGCATAGGCCCGGTTCCAGCTCCTCACAGATTAACGGGGGGGGGGTCAGTAGAACAGCTGTTGTGGGGGGCCACCATCACAGCGAGTGATTCACCGCTAGGGAGCAACATGAACTTGGTTGTGCCGGGGGGGGGGGGGCATTTCGTGGTGCAGGGCCCCCTCCAGCATCCGCCTAGCACGGGCTCTGTATGAAATTCAGGCCAGCCTGTGAAGCGCAATCCCCAGTAAAACATCGAATGTTAGTCCAACGTTCGTCCAAAGTTGTATGAATGTTGAAATTGTCGCACCGTACGTAGCCAACCGTGCTAATTGCAGGTGCGAGGCAAGGACAAACTAAACACAAAAACGCATTTCTGAAGAAACTAGTATTCAATCTAGATTATTTAACACTTCACAGCTCCAGTAGCTTCCTAACTTCGGAAGAGCGTTCCAGAAAGCGCGGCGTGAAGCGGTGACCCGTCCTTGTCCGACGGCCAGCCGAAAAAGCCGCTGCTGCGTGGATGACCGAAGTCCTGCGTGATGATGGCTGTTTATGCTCCACCAACGGTTGCAAGCGTATACAGCATATGCCATCGTTGGCCCAACGTTGCACGTTTTACCGGGTTGGCAACGGTGCAATTCTGGCTCCACCCCCAGAGTATCAGTCAAACTTGAGCTGATTGAAATTATGGCAACGCGATGTCGGGAGGAGGGTTGGCGGGGGAGGGGGGGGGCAGCTCGAGTTTGTCCCGCAGCTGTCGCTGGGTCGATCCCCGGCGTTGCACGACCCCCGGTTGAAGCGCCGACCGAGCTGGCGCGATTCCCACGTCGGTCGACGCGCGTGCGTACACGTACAGCCGATTTCAATCAAATCACTCCGCACTCACAATTTTTTTAAAAAAAGTTTAATAGTTCATATCCTCCATGCAATTCCTTTCCCTGAGAAGCTTTGCTCTAAACAATGTTTCCAAAGTAATCGATAAGGGGTCCGTTTAACTTGCGTGCTTATCGACAGAGGCAAAAGGTGTCGTCGGCTCGCTCACGCCACTGTTGGTCGAAGGTCCTCCACAGGTATACGGCCAACTCTCCCACATTGGGGCCAGACATCTAAAAGAGGTGGGAGTACCCACACATTTTACCCCACCACGCGTAACCTGCAGATCGACCACGATGGGTGGACAGAGGCGCAGAGGGGGGGGGGGGATGTGAATTTAAGAAAAAAACTTGCACCGTTGTTTCAACTGCCGCGCCTGGAGATCAAACCGTTGACCCACTGGATTGCGAGTCCAGTGTTGCTGCCTATTGCATCACCGCGGCAGCACCCTCGTGATGATGATAACTTGCAAAGATTTTTTAATAACCGTCTCCTGGATGAGCGATTCGCTGCACGTATCGCGAGCGCAAGATTCTCCATCGAAGTTTTGATGAAGCGTTGCATTGCTAATTGATGTGCGGGCGCACAGGCACACAAGCACATTAAAATGAGGTTCGCAACATTTAAGCTTTAAAAAAAATTCCCAGAAATTTCTTTAAAAGAAATTTAAAACACACAAGCAGTCGTAATAATGATTATGATAATAAGAACGTTAACGTTGTAACATTTTGTACGTCTAACTCGTATCCGTAGTCATCCTGGTTGAGGGTTAATCAACCGTGTTTGTGAAGAAATAACGAAATATTTATTTTCCAACGCGTGGCACTGTTTCTATTTATCAGCTGCTCCTCACTTGCCAGGGGCGTGTGACTCCGTGCACTCGTGACCGCAAGCACGTCGGAGCACGTAAACCAAATACTTCAAGACATTTAAATCGATGGCACATTTTACATCGTCACCCCCCTTCTACGGGGGTAATCACCATCGTCGTCACTTAGCATTTGTACCGTGCTCTCCATGCAGGATACCTCCAAGCGTCCTGCGGAAGTCCAGCCGAGGGGGGACCCACGGTGGCAGCCGTCCACCATGTGCAGTGCAAGCTGGACGCAGCATCGGCCAGAAAATGGCGAGATGTGAACTACCTCGCCTGGTATGGAGAAGGTCGTGGGCTCGATCACGACCGGGACAATGCCCTCATATTTTGAGTTTGCGTGTTCTCTCTCTCCGTGGTCGCGTGGATTTTTCTCCGGATCCTTCGGGTTTTCCCTCCAAATTTAGAATTAACGTGCTTTACATTTCCACATGATAAAACACTTCGAGTGAGGTATCACTTGTGACCAGGTAGCTTCTGAAAAAGAGCTATATAAATTTTGATTTAAAGCTTTCGTGACTGCAGGGATTCATATTCTTGGTTCTTTTGGTAAAGTCACGTAGAAGGGAAACAATAAAATAATAAAAATATAAAACAATACAATTCTCACGACGTTTCGACTGCAACACAAGCAATCATCATCAGGTGTGAAAAACCCGCCACTTTTTTAAAAATTTCTTGCTGTAGTTTTCACACCTGATGATGATTGCTTGTGTTGCAGTTGAAACGTTGTGAGAATTTTGTTTTATGTTTTCATTATTTTATTGTTTCCCTTCTATGTGACTTTACCGAAAGAACCAAGAACAAGAGCTATATAGTTCAGTGGGGCTTACCTGGTAAAATAAAAAAGTTTAGTTTAGTTAGGTTTGAATAGCCGGGCCGATATTGCTCATCTGGCTTTTACCAATTATGTACATTTATTAAATGTTGGAAATTGGAAATTTGGACCACGATGCTAGAAATGTTTCAAAGACTCATCTTAAATCGCTCGTTTCGAATGAGCGTGCCAAGTTGTTCGCTACGGCCGCCTGCAATCCACGAGTTGAGCATTTCGTGTGTCGAGTTTGTGCCAAGCACACTACCACGGGCAATTCCACGGGCATTACGGCGGCTCTCTCTGTCTGGGGATGCGCGAGTTGCAGTGCCACTGCGCCGCCACGTCGCGGAGGCTTGAGGGGGAGAAATTCTCGACGCGCAGGCCGACCCGGACAACCGCGCAGTCGCTTCGCGTTCCGCAAATCTCCGCATCTTCGTTCCGTCGGGGTCGTGATCCCAGGATAACCCACTGGTACGGTTGTTTAGATGTCCTTTACGCCGCTTTTGCAATACCCGTGTTTGTATTCTTTTGTCGTATAATCCTGGCCGCCGCCGTTGCCCCAGATAACCGAGACTCGACGACGGTTATTCACTGGAGGATGACGTCGGGGTTCGGGTCGGGAGAAAAATCTTCCTCTCGGAGGGCGGCATTCACCCGGATTTCCTCGAGAGAGAAGTCCCGGAGAAGCTGTCCATCCTCAAACACGATTCTCAGCAGATCCTGCACATGGCACGGACAGAGAGAGAGAGATGGTCAGAGGCCGTGAGGAATAGGAATGCATGTACACACAAATGGTGATTTCCAGACAGCAATAGGTACTGTATGAATGTGACCACAGGGGTCGGTCCTCCCATAATGCCTAGCATGTTGCATGGCGTCACCGCACGGCGTGTTCAGCACAGGATAGGAGTGCATTGAGATCTCGGTCTATGGGACACTGACGGTTTATTCTCATCCACCACACTGTCAAAAACTGCAGGTGACAACAACCCACTCACCCACTCACTTATCCACCTACCCACTCAATTAATCACTCACCCACTTACCCACCCACTCACTGCTCGCTGTGTACCCATTGATGATAATGAATACGTAATGAATATTAGATTGAGCATTGTTCATCACAAGTGTCTTTAAGGTGCTCTCTTTTATACGACATACATGTTGAGCTCATTAACAGGGCCTTCATTCCTCTCAGCAGAGTTATGGTCTCGAAAGGGAGGCTTTCATTCTCATGTCAAGAAATATATAAATAAGAGATATCGCACCTGAGAACTTCACGGGACATAGGCCCTTTGTCAGAAATAAGTTAGTTAAAATGTTGGTCCTTGTGTAGTCACATAGAATCGCTCACTTAGCAGCATAGAATTGTTGCTGGCAGGGAAGGGAATCTGAAATTACAGCAGCCATGACTGACAGCAGGTCACGTGATAGACCAGAGAGAGGGATGTAGGGGAAAGGTGCACGTGAGGGAAGCCCGGGAACCCCCTAGTAGGTTACAGAAAGGGGGCGTGGCTGGGGCGGTGCAAGGCCACGCTGGGAAGATAAAAGGGGACCTCGAGCGGAGGCTCGGGGCTGTTGCCTGGAGCGGGATCCCCTCGTCGCGCTGCCGGAGCCTTCGCCGCTGTCTTCACCATCTCGGCGTCGTCAGTCAGGCAGTCTGCCAGCTGTCCTGACTGGCAGCTGTAGTTAATAAGTGTGAACTTTTAAGGCTGTTAATAAACAGAGTGCCTCCTACTGTTAGTGTCTCTGAGTCAGTCACTACACTTGCAAGAAGTAGCAAACATCATACATGTGCAGTGGTGTATTCACACGGACACTTTTAGCTTTTCTCCTGTGTCATTGTATTACTTCGCATCCCGTATGAATGCTCCTCGCACTAACACAACACAGCCTTGCTCCCAACTCCCTCTCTCTGCTAGCCTGTCACTCTACACTCCGCTAGCCTGTCACTCCATACTCCGTGAGCCTGTCACTCCATACTCCGTGAGCCTGTCACTCCATACTCCGTGAGCCTGTCACTCCATACTCCATTAGCCTGTCACTCCATACTCCGGTAGCCTGTCACTCTGTACTCCGCAAGCCTGTCACTCCATACTCCGTTAGCCTGTCACTCTATACTCCGCTAACCTGTCACTCTTCTCTCACACCTCCACCTCGTCCTTGCCCCAGCAGGGGATCAGACAACACCGCTGGGGAGGACGAGGTGTAGAGGGCGAGGTGTAGAGGTCAAGGTCCCAGGCTTCTTCTCCCCGGCTCTTGTCCTCTTCATTCCTTCAGCTCCAACCAACAACCCCGAGTTGCTCCGCACACACCCTGATATCCCCCTCCTCTTTAAGGGTCCTCAGTTACACCCTATTAAGCTGGTGCCTCACCGGTGCCTCCTGCACGTGCTCTCTTAACATCTCCATCTCCCGCCTCTCTGGCGTCTACCCCGTGTTCCCACGCTCGCACCTGCCTGTCCCCCAAATGCACCCTGTTAATTACTGCTTTCCCCCTAATTGCAGGCACCTCTCTGGCGGCCACTCCATGTCTTTACGCTTGCACCTGCTCGCCCTCAAATGCACCCGACAGGGTGCCATCTGTTGACCAGGAGGGATAATCACGGGTATGGGTGTGTTATATAATAACCAATAACCAATTATAAGGGGGGCGTAACTGGGTTAAAGGTTAAATGCGGGGTCAGTCGGGAAGCTCCGGGAACCTACTCGAAGGTTCTAGAAGGGGGCGTGGCCAGAAGCGGGGCGTGGCCACGCCGAGGAGTATATAGGGGGGAAGTGACCGAAGGTTCGGGGCTGTCATGGGGTCCGGGCCCTGGCTGCCGTCGCTGTCTTCGCCGTCATCTCTTCTTCATCGTCCGGCCGCGTGGCCGATCCACTGTACGGCTCCCATCGTCGTCGTCATCGCTATATTAGTCAGCCAGCTATAGAGTTAGATGCCGACGATGGGGCTGTGTGGATGGGTCAGCTATGCATAGCCCCGTATATATATGTGTTGCTCAGTGATTGTGCCTGTAAGTGTGAGAAATAAATAAGGAGCCCTCTACACGTCGTGTCTCGGAAGTCGCTCACTACACTTGGTTATAACATCCAGCCTCCAAGTCCAAAGACTTAGGTTCTACATCGTCTAGTTGAATTAACAGTAATTAATATTCATGAGAAGGGGCGTGATTTCAAGATTGGAAATTTCCATTTAATATTAAACTCTTTGTTCTCAAGTCAGTCTATGCGAAGGGCATGGCTCCCATGGGCGACCTCACCAAGATAATCGACTGGCAAAACGATAATTGTTCTGATATATTACTGGTAGAATTATTGTTTCTTGATATATTGTTCGGCCTGTTGTGATGTGCACAGTCTTTGTTTTTCCAGACTGGTAGAGGACCATTTGGTTTTTCCGATATTTTCTGCATTCTGTTAAGTTCTTGGAGAGTACATTTTTTAGTTCTAACGCTGGTGCGTTCCCATATTTTGTTAAGGCTATATAATAAGGTTTGCATATCTTTTAGTAGTTGCAAATGTGGGTTGGTTTTGATATTCTGTTAAGGAGTGCAACACATATACGTGGGCACATTGCTACGTCTTTGCTTTGTGAGTCTGATATAAGGCATATCGAGTCTGATTTATCGCCTGAGAGGTGAAAGGTCAGAGTGGTGCAGAAACCTTCGTGCCTGACACTGAAGACAACGCGGGGGCGGGGCGGGGGTGATGGGCATCTGACTTACACCAGCGTGGGCATGACCAGCGGTCTACGAGCCTCATCAGCGATTGGGGCTCCAGCGCAGCACACACCGAAGGAGCGAACTGCACCCTCACTGGCAGACTAACATCGCCCATAGAGACAGTGCATGCAGAGGCTTAGCCGGCTGCAGACTGTCTGAGTGATTGCAAGCCAAGAACGGCGAGAGACTGCTACCTTAACCTCACCAATGCGGAGGAGGTATTGGTGCTTGCTCACAGAGGAAACATCTAGCGGTTATCTTGTAACAGATATTTTCTACTTATAACAATACTTCATGACATCACTGAAGAGGGGGGAGTACTTTAGAGGGCTCATACGTTAGCTGCTTATACATCTAGACATTCATACTTGTCTTTATCATATATTGGTTCCTACAGTTGCGTTAGTTGGTCGCGTGTTTTTCATGCATACTGTAGAAGTATAATGATGCAGAGTTGACGTGATTATGGCACTAGTTGATGCTTTGATCTATTAAATATTCAGGTTTGTAGTGTACTGAGTGTCCGAGTGGTTTATTACTATTTCATGGGTCGTATTGCTTGAAAAGGCCTGTACTGCTGGACAGATCTATGAACCTGGTATCAATTGTGGAGGTGGTCTTATAATTGATGTACGAAAACCCCTAGACACGAGCTTGCGAGAATCAATTAATTTAGATATCAATATTGTAAGACCATCCACATACAACAGCACCACGCTGCAGGTCACCTCACTTCTCTTTCTCCTTCTTCCCTCACACTGCTCCACCTTTGATTTCCCTCACGCCATCATCTTCTCTCCCGCCCCCCCGCCCCTTCACCGCTCTCACAGCCCTACTCATCAACACACGTGTTAACTCTCACCTATTACAACTTCGACAGCGCTGTTTGTTGCTGGACGCTTTACGTTTCTGAGCCTACGGCTCGGCAACTGCGAGGGCCGATATTTCCCGTTACCCACCATGACGATATCCAACTCTGTCGTCCGGGCGTGCACCTTGCTCCCATTATGCGGATATGAGGAGTAACCCAGAAGCTGGCGGAAATTCATCCACTTATGTGCACTCATCTGTATGATTGACCCGACCCAAAGTGACTGGAAAGTGGTCCCACAAAGTAGCGTCGTGCATCCTCGTGTATCTGTGCATCCTCGTGTAGAAGTGCATCCTCGTGTATCTGTGCATCCACGTGTATCTGTGCATCCTCGTGTAGAAGTGCATCCTCGTGTATCTGTGCATCCTCGTGTAGACGTGCATCCTCGGGCATTTGCACAAACGTGGAAGACGTAAAACCCAAAAGTGGCGGCAAAATTCGTCCCGTCACCCCCGCACGTCCCCCTCGCATGCACTGGGTTTCCTACGGGTGCTCCGGTTTCCTCCCGCATTAATAAAACCCTCATTCATTGCCTGAAAATATCTTAATATATAGAGCACTGCAGAGCTTAGGCAATTGTCGGCACCGGTTCACCACTTGGCTGCTCACCAGCTTCTCTGTGGTTCCTCAGTGTTTGTGAGATACAATTTAGTTGTTAGTTATACAACTAAATATTTAGATTATTACGCGTATATATATTCTCATTTCATGATCTATTTACTCCTGGATAAAGGCATCCCAAAAACATCATCATCTCTCCTGGCTTTGCAGCATTTCCGAAAAAGTAACGTGATGGGGCATTTCGTGTAAAATTATAAACGATTTCAACTATAAACTACTTAAATTTTACCAGTAAGACCCAGTGAGCTACGTAGCTCTTTTTCAGAAGCGACCTGGCCACAAATGATAGCTCAATGAAGTCACTTATCATGTGGAATTCATAGCAGCTAAATAACACTAAACGCATGTTTCTAAATGTGGAGGCAAAACGCGGAGGACCTGGAGAAAAATCCACGTGGCCACGGGGAGAAAGAACACGCAAACTCCAAATATACAGCAAGGGTCAGGGTCAGGATCGAACCTACGACCTCTTGCATACCAGCCAAGGAAGTTAACATATCCTAGCCACCGTGGCTCCTCAGGCTGCACGCCGACCACGCCCTGCCACCGCGTTTACCGTGTCCTGATCTCCCTTGCCGCCCTCCACGGTCACCAGCTGCCCATCGATGGTCTTCTGCAGGGACAGCTGTCCCCGCTTGGAGCACTTGCTGGGGTCTGTCACTGGCTGCTTGTAAACATCGACCTGCAGGCACACACACACACACACACCCACGGTTCCTCCACCAGGATATCCCATAGGCACCCGAGCACCCTACAGCACCCAACCCATTCCATAGAAAACACCGAATGCAACACCACTCAACTATCCTACAACGACCATTCATTGAACATCATATGCACACCGTTCCTAACAGAACTTGCTCCAAGAGTCTGTTAAACGCCTATACGGGGGCTCTGTCTTTGTGTCTGTCCGGACCTGGGCTTCCCCTAGATGGACTCAGACTTAAATGAGCACCTGGTGCGGTGCGCACACATTGTCACTTGCCTCCCTCGTGCGCCGTGCCGGCCACCATTTGGTGCTACTCGCTAACCAACGGCACTTGCCCCAAAGGTCCGTTAAGGCTACGCGGGGGATCTTTGCCATTGGCGCCCACCCCTTGTCCGTCGAACTCGGCGTAGCTGCACTTGAAGCAGCAGTTGAGGGTGTCGCGGTTGACTTTCTGCAGCAGGGAACCGCCGCTCCCAAAGAACAGGTTCGCAGCACTCCAGCCGGCATTCTCCACCGCGTCCAGAACCTGCCAGCGGATAGCGAGCCGTGTACACAACAAGAACGATAAGAAAAAGGCAACGTTGGATATCTTGAACTTGTGATGAGAAAACGATAAATGATATGAGTGAGTTTTGACTAGGACAATTATTAGGCACCACAAGTAGCTGAGGAAGGCAAGGAATTAAGTTACAGAAGCGACTTGAACAACTGGACGCAAATGGAAGGAGCATCCTATACAATGCTATTGAGTAAATATCACGGACGGCGCTAAATGGAAGGAAGGAGATGATCACCAACGTTTTTTTAAAAAGGACACAGCTTACGTAGATAGAGATGTACACTAACATCACCCATAGACTAACATGGCACATAGACTAACATCGCCCATAGACTCACATTGCCCATAGACTAACATTGCCCATAGACTAACATCACCCATAGACTAACATCGCCCATGGACTAACATCACCCATAGACTAACATTGCCCATAGACTAACATCGCCCATAGACTAACATCGCCCACAGACTAACATCGCCCATAGACTAACATCGCCCATGGACTAACATCGCCCATAGACTAACATTGCCCATAGACTAACATTGCCCATAGACTCACATTGCCCATAGACTAACATCGCCCACAGACTAACATTGCCCATAGACTAACATCACCCATAGACTAACATCGCCCATAGACTAACATGGCCCATATACTAACATTGCCCATATACTAACATCGCCCATAGACTAACATTGCCCATAGACTCACATTGCCCATAGACTAACATCGCCCATAGACTAACATTGCCCATAGACTAACATTGCCCATAGACTAACATCGCCCATAGACTAACATGGCCCATATACTAACATTGCCCATATACTAACATCGCCCATAGACTAACATTGCCCATAGACTCACATTGCCCATAGACTAACATCGCCCATAGACTAATATCGCCCATAGACTAACATCAACTATAGACTAACATTGCCCATAGACTAACATTGCCCATAGTCTAGCATTGCCCATAGACTAACACTGCCCATAGACTAACACTGCCCATAGACTAACATTGCCCATAGACTAACACTGCCCATAGACTAACATGCCCCATAGACTAACATTGCCCACGGACTAACATCGCCCATAGACTAACATCAACTATAGACTAACATCGCCCATAGACTAACATCACCCATAGACTAACATGGCCCATATACTAACATTGCCCATAGACTCACATTGCCCATAGACTAACATCGCCCATAGACTAACATTGCCCATAGACTAACATCACCCATAGACTAACATCGCCCATAGACTAACATTGCCCATAGACTGACATTGCCCATAGACTAACATCGCCCATAGACTAACATTGCCCATAGACTAACATCAACTATAGACTAACATCGCCCATGGACTAGCATGGCCCATAGACTAACATCGCCCATAGACTCACATTGCCCATAGACTAACATCACCCATAGACTAACATGGCACATAGACTAACATCGCCCATAGACTAACATCGCCCATAGACTAACATCGCCCATAGACTAACACTGCCCATAGACTAACATTGCCCATAGACTAACATCGCCCATAGACTAACATGGCCCATAGACTAACTTTGCCCACGGACTAACATCGCCCATAGACTAACATGGCCCATAGACTAACATTGCCCATAGACTAACATTACCCACGGACTAACATGGCCCATAGACTAACATGGCCCACGGACTAACACTGCCCATAGACTCACATTGCCCATGGACTAACATCGCCCATAGACTAACATGGCCCATAGACTAACTTTGCCCACGGACTAACATCGCCCATAGACTAACATGGCCCATAGACTAACATTGCCCATAGACTAACATTACCCACGGACTAACATTTCCCATAGACTAACATTGCCCATGGACTAACATGGCCCATAGACTAACATGGCCCATAGACTAACATTGCCCATAGACTAACATTGCCCATAGACTAACATTGCCCACGGACTAACATGGCCCATAGACTAACATGGCCCATGGACTAACATCGCCCATAGACTAACATGGCCCACGGACTAACATGGCCCATAGACTAACATGGCCCATGGACTAACATTGCCCATAGACTAACATTGCCCATAGACTAACATTGCCCACGGACTAACATGGCCCATAGACTAACATGGCCCATGGACTAACATCGCCCATAGACTAACATTGCCCACGGACTAACATGGCCCATAGACTAACATGGCCCATGGACTAACATCGCCCATAGACTAACATGGCCCACGGACTAACATGGCCCATAGACTAACATGGCCCATGGACTAACATTGCCCATAGACTAACATTGCCCATAGACTAACATTGCCCACGGACTAACATGGCCCATAGACTAACATGGCCCATGGACTAACATCGCCCATAGACTAACATTGCCCACGGACTAACATGGCCCATAGACTAACATGGCCCATGGACTAACATCGCCCATAGACTAACATGGCCCACGGACTAACATGGCCCATAGACTAACATGGCCCATGGACTAACATTGCCCATAGACTAACATTGCCCATAGACTAACATTGCCCACGGACTAACATGGCCCATAGACTAACATGGCCCATGGACTAACATCGCCCATAGACTAACATTGCCCACGGACTAACATGGCCCATAGACTAACATGGCCCATGGACTAACATGGCCCATAGACTAACATGGCCCATAGACTAACATTGCCCACGGACTAACATCGCCCATAGACTAACATGGCCCATAGACTAACATTGCCCATGGACTAACATCGCCCATAGACTAACATTGCCCATAGACTAACATGGCCCATAGACTAACACGTTTTTGAGTAAATATCACGGACAGCGCCAAATGGAATTAGAGCCACGACCACAGACGTCTCTGAGAGGGGACGCGATTCGCGTGGCCAGGGAGACGCCACCGATCCCGCTGGCAGGGGGTGCGCCATCCCCCACTCTCCGTAGGGCCGGTGGGGGGAGGGACAGAACGAGCGGGAGGACCGGAGGAGTGGGTGGAGGGAGGGGCACGGGGAACACGGAAGCGAGGGACACCCGCCGGGGATCTTTGCTCACCCGCTTGAGGGAGCTGATGTCGATGCCGTCACCCTGGATGATGCGGAGGCAATCCGGCAGCACCATGTAGCCCTTCTCGTTCACCACCGTGCCAAACGCCTTGCCCAGGATGTTCAACACCTACGGAGCGAACGTTGCCATCATCGTCGTCATCGTCGTCGTTATTTTACGTGTATGCTGCACCTCCCATGCAGGACGTCTGGAAGCGCCTTGCCGCAGCCTAGCCAAGGGGACCCCTGGTGGTAGCTGCCCCTGGTCTGCCAGTAGGGTGCAATGTTGCTGCTATCTGTGCCAGGAACAGGAATGGCCCAATTCTAGGCCACGATTGGCAATGTGGTCCGGTTCTGTATCACCACCACCGCCACCACCACCGCCACTACCACTGTCACTCCACTGTCGCTACAGTGGTAGTACGTACCTTCGATTAGCACGGTTGACTAGGTAAGGTGCAAAAAAAGTGCAAACATGCATACACACGCCCGTCATCGCCAACACCACCGCCACAACCGTCGCCACCGCCTCGCCTTGCCTTGAGCACGGTGTCGGCAGGGTCACCCGAGTCGGGGCGGATGAGGAGCTGCCCCCCGACCAGGCTGCGCTCCTCCACGAGCGTCCGCAGCTCGCGGCCCCAGAGCTCGCGGCACGCGTGGAAGATGTCGTAGCTGTCGCTCACCACGGACACGGCGCCCGACGGGAACTGCTGCAGCAGGTGGCGGAACGCCGCGCCCTCCCGCTCACGCCCCCACGCCGTCACCGTGCTGCTGGCCACACGGCAGCACCACGACGGTGGGTACCCAACCGTGCCAGCAAGCGTTTGTTCCCGACAAGAAGGCTCAGCAGACATTCGCTGTCCACCAAGGTGGCACAGCGGATATTTGTTGATACGTGTTACGCGAAAAAGGAAGCAAATGATTTTGGTGATCTGAGTTCAGAGCTCAGTGATCTGAGTGATCTGAGATCTTGCTAACACCGACGACACGTCGTATGCAAAATTATTAAATATCACTTGCTTTTGCCACCAGTTTGGAGAAAACACAACATCAGTTGGCACATTTGTCCAGGTGACAACCTGATTTTGGATGGTGGAGAGCTCTAACTGACGTCATACCCACACGATCTACACCCAAGCAGAAACCAATCATTGATCGTACCGTACTCAAGCTCGACACAATACCACCGCCACCAGATCGCAGTACAAATCAATCCTTGCCCACCCGGACTCAGCCGCCATTTCCCGGCCTGCCCAGGTCGAACCCGCACTGGTGGGACAGGTGGCAAGGTGACACAGGCGGCACAAGTGGCACAGGCGACACAGGTGGCACAGGTGATACAGCTGACACAGGTGACACAGATGGGACAGGTGACAAGGTGACACAGGCAGCACAGGCGGTACAGGCGGCACAGGCAGCACAGGTGACACAGGTGGCACAGGTGGCACAGGCGGTACAGGTGGCACAGGCAGCACAGGTGGCACAGGCGGTACAGGCGGCACAGGTGACACAGGCAGCACAGGTGACACAGGTGACACAGGCAGCACAGGTGACACAGGCAGCACAGGTGACACAGGCAGCACAGGTGGCACAGGTGACACAGGCAGCACAGGTGACACAGGTGACACAGGCAGCACAGGTGACACAGGCAGCACAGGTGACACAGGTGACACAGGTGACACAGGCGGCACAGGCGGTACAGGTGGCACAGGCGATACAGGTGGCACAGGTGATACAACTGACACAGGTCACGATTCTCCAGAGGCGCAGCTGTGATCGGGGTCACCTGTGTTCGGCGGCGGGGATGGAGTGTCCGGCCATGGGGCAGCCGTAGTAGCGGCGCAGTAGCATGACGCCGGCCATGGTGTCGCTGCCTCTGAAGTTGACGAGGTGCGCCGCACCGCCGATAGCCGCTGTCTGGGATCGCGCCAATTGATGGGTGTTTATGCACGTGGCAGGAAACCGGCGCACTCGTAGACTTAATGGAGACGAAGGGGGCAACACTCTGAAGCATACAGAAGGGATACACGATGATAATAAAAATCCGAGTCCTCCGGTTTTTTCCCCCTCACATTTTGAAACGTGCTTTTATATTACTTCGATAATTTGGCTGCCTTAAATTTACACATGATGAGTTACTTAGTGGAGCTATCATTTGTGGCCAGTTTGCTTCTGAAAAAGAAGCTTATAGCTGGTAAATTATTTTTTTACCAATACCAGTTTCTCGTTGTATGTGTTTATTTATAGCTATGGGAGGAAAGCAAATAACTCAGAGGTAACCAACGGAGAACAGGGTGGGGGAGAATGTACAAACTCCACGTGGATAGGCGCCCGAGTTGGGAATCGAACCCAGGGTATTCTTGGTGTGAGGCGCGAGGGTTACCACTGCGCCCACCCTGTTGCCGCTGCCACTGAAGGTGATGATGTCGCTGATGATATTGCTGCTGCTCATAGCGCTTGTGCTGCTATTGCTATGCCTGCTGCTATACCTGATGCTGCCAACAGTAACGACAACGCGGACTAAGACAGAGACGACCGAAATGACGCTACTGCCATTGAGCGCCGAGCCACTGATGTTGCCGTGCCGACCACAACGACAACGACGATTACGAGGACCGCGATGGCAACGACAGATGTTCGTTTGAGTCTATGGGTCTCTATGTGATGAGTCTATGGGTCTCTGTGTGATGAGTCTATGGGTCTCTGTGTGATGAGTCTATGGGTCTCTGTGTGAGTCTATGGGTCTCTGTGTGATGAGTCTATGGGTCTCTGTGTGATGAGTCTATGGGTCTCTGTGTGATGAGTCTATGGGTCTCTGTGTGATGAGTCTATGGGTCTCTGTGTGATGAGTCTATGGGTCTCTGTGTGAGTCTATGGGTCTCTGTGTGGTGAGTCTATGGGTCTCTGTGTGTTGAGTCTATGGGTCTCTGTGTGATGAGTCTATGGGTCTCTGTGTGATGAGTCTATGGGTCTCTGTGTGATGAGTCTATGGGTCTCTGTGTGAGTCTATGGGTCTCTGTGTGAGTCTATGGGTCTCCGTGTGAGTCTGTGGGTCTCTGTGCGAGTCTATGGGTCTCTGTGCGAGTCTATGGGTCTCTGTGTGAGTCTATGCATGTATGTTGAACTTCTTTCACACCATACATTGACAACCATGCTAATCAGAAGAGTGGGGGAAGGACAAACTAAAGGCAAACATCAGTTCTAAAGAAATGAGCTTAAAATTGCAAAGCGCCAGTGCCTTCTTAATTTCGGAAGGAAGAGCGATTCAGGTGGCTGCAGAAGTGCATCTGAAAGCGCGCAAATGCGGTGACCGTCTTTGTTCGATGGCTTCAGCGGTCAGCCCCACCTCCTGGGAAGAGACCCCGCGGTACCCAAAGTCCTGCAGCTGGCGCTCGAGCAGGCCGCGGCTGCCGCCTGTCCGACACAGGTAGCGCGCCAGCAGCTGCTTCTGCGCCCGCGAGCTCGTCGCCACGGTGATGGGGTACCACGTCTGCACCAGGATGGTCTGTGTTGGGTACAGCAAACAAACAAACAATTGATTTTCTTACCATTTTTGTTTTACCAGGTAAAGCCCACTGAGCTACGTAGCTCTTCTTCAGAAGCGATCTGGCCGCAATTTGATATCTCGACGATGTGGCTTATGATGTGGCAATTTATAGCAGCCAAATACTCTAAACGCGTGATATTGATTCTAAATATGGAGGGAAAAACCGGAGGATCCAGAGAAAAATCCACGTGACCATGGGGACAGAGAGACTGATGCAAACCCCAAATATACAGCTCCAGGGTTCAGACCCAACCCATGACCTCCTGCATACCAGGACAAGGAAGATAACATCTCACCACCCATCACCGAGGGGCTCTGCAGGCAGTGGAGGGGGTTGGGAGCGCCCCACTCACCTCGAGCCACCCGATGATCCAGAAGCACTTGGGGTCGGTGCTTTCCACGGTGAATAGCACATTCCCCAGTGGCACCACGGTTCCCTCCGGCACCGCCTTGATCCGAACCGGCAGCCGCCCTTCGTGCTCCTACCGCGAGCACAGCAGCATCATCATCACCATCATTGCCATCGTAATCATCATCATCGTCATCATCGTCGTCATCATCACACTTGCCTCAAGACACCGCCGTGATCTGAAATGGGAGCCAACCCCCGTGCTGCTGCCATGAACATAGCATCATCATTGTCGTCATCAACGTCGTCATCATAATCATATTCATGCTCCCATCCAGCACCATCTCAAACGGAAATGGCTAAGTGGAATCCGTTCGCCTGGTAGGAGTAGGAACGTGTGTTTAGAGTATTTGGCTGCTGTAAATTTGCACGTGATAAGTCACTTCGTTGAGCTATCATATGTGGCCAGGTCGCATATGAAAAATAACTATACAGCTGAGTGGGCCTTACCTGGTAAAATAAAAAAAAATATATCATATTCATCATCATGAAGGAATCTCAGATGTACCTTGACGATATCCGCTTCGGTGGACCGTTCTCTAACGTGGGGGTGGGGGGTCCTAGTACCTCGGGCAGAAATGGGTACCGTCTCAGGTGATTAAAACTTTAGAATTCATGCATACGGCTAATTTGAGGGAATCATTTGCTAATCGCACTCATTTCAAAGTAGTTAGCAATATAATTTCTGAATATTGGCCACACAAAGAAATTGTAGCTGCGAAAGCTATGCCACCCCAGGTGGTACCGGACACACGTTGAGTCTAAATGAGGATGGAAAAGCCGGAGGACTTGGAGAAAAATCCACGCGACCACGGAGAGAGAGACACACAAACTCCAAATATACAGGCGCCAGGGTCAGGATTGAATCCATGACCTCCTGCATACCAGGTAAGGTAGTTAACATCTTTCCACCCTGGCACTGCTGTCAGCGAAATAAGTATGGGGTTGAGGCAACACAACTCAGGTGGCGGTGTTAATCATAAAGTGACGACGTATTTGCAAAACGACTTAAAAGGGGGAGACTTAAATCGAACTGCGTCTAGTCTAGGCTCACGGACCGGGGGGGAGGGGGTGGAGGGGAGCTCCAAGTGGAATCCCTGCCTCATGACAAGATACCAATTAAATCGGAGATAATATGGGAAGAATGGACGCAAGCAAATTCAGAGCTAATGAACAATCCGCCGCATGCCAACGAAGCAACACAGCAAGGAGGTGAATTTAACCGGAAGATACCGACTTGATAGGAGATCATTCGCCTACAAGACCCGGACCTAAACAACCGTCCACGTTCACCTCCAAGATGTAGTTCCATCCATCCTCGTTGAAGATGTCCTGCTGGAAGTGCTGCTGGTAGATCTCCTTGGCTTGCTGGATCTTCTCCCTCGTCACCACCTGACCTGCACTCAACGAATCCAACCGGTCTCTGAGCTCCGTCATCTCCTCATGTCATCTCGGTACCGGGCACTCGCGACAAGCTTACCAGCTGCTTGCACGCTGCCCATTCGCGTACAGGCAGTCCTCGACGAACGGGGGGGGTTACGTTCCTGAGATGCGTTCGTGTGAATGGTGAACGAACGGGTGAGTGGGTGTGTGAGTAACTTGGTGAGTGAGTGAGCTGTTGTGACCTGCAGTATGGCGACTGAGTGGGAGATTGGGTGTATGAGTAGCTGAGTGAGTGGGTGAGTGAGCTGCTGACCTGCAGTGTGGTGGTGGTGGTTGAGCACAGTGTGGTGGTGGTTGAGACGAAAACGTCCGTGTCTGGGCGATACCTCAACACGGGTGGAGGACTCAACGAGCGAAGTTCCCGGCAACAGTCACCGAGGGAGCAGCGATAAACCCTGCAGACGCTTCTTTGGAACTCACCGCAGAGGTACTTCTTCAGCGTGTACTGCAGCCCGAAGAAGACCGACTCGGTGAACTTGTGGGGCTCTGCTTGGCTACTGACATGACCTCTTCCCCGGCACTCGAAGTACGAGTACACCTTGGTGACGTTGGGAGGAAACTGCCGATAGTGCGACACCTGTATGGGAAATGGTGTAGGGGAGGGGGGGTCCAGCAACCGGCAGCGGGGACAGAAGCAAGCAGTGTTTAGAAGTGGTTGGATTCCCAGACGAACGCATTCTCGACCTTTGCTCTCTCTTAATAACAACACCAATCTGTCCAGTGTCGATCCAACACCACGGTTCCAAAGACTCTGTGGGGCGCCTGCTGGTCAATCCATTCGCTTGAACTCGGCTATCGGGAGCACACGTGTGTGCATTCACATTTGGAGTTCTTCCATCTTGGAAGGAGCCGTGGTCACGGTGCGCTGCCCGCCCGATAGGTGGTCACCGCATCGCGTGCTATCGGATGCGCTTCTGCAGCCGTCTGGAATGCTCTTCCTTCCGATATTAGGCCACTGGAGGTATGCACTTTTAAATTATCTACATTGAAAATTCATTTCGTTAAATCTGCTTTTTGTGTTCAGTTTGTTGTCCTTTCCTCCCGCACCTCCGATTAGAACGTTTGGCGGTAGACCTTGGCTGAGCGGGTTTCCAGCTAGGCCGGCGATGTGAACCTTCAGCTCATGATGGACCTGGGGTGTGACGGTTTCTCGTTGAGCTGTCGGAAGGGCCGAAATGTTGTTAACGTCCTGGATTCTGCACCGTACTGGCAAACCGGCTCTAGCAGTGGCCGAGTTGGCGGTCGCCGTTGGTGACCAGGCGACGACTCGAGCCAAGGTTTGTTCCGGATCCTCGGGAGTGCGAGAACTTTAAAACTTTTAAGTTTTCTTTTTTTTTTAGGTTCCAAAGAGGGGATCGTTGCAGGAGTCTAACCATGACTCAGACGGATTCCGCAGCTTAGTTTTGTAACTTTCACTGTGGTCAATCTGGAAGGTAAATCCGCCCGGGCTGATTTGTGCTGCAGAGAATTGTGTTCATTGCAACAATTTCCATTCCTCGTCATGTGATGCAGTTTTTTTGCTTTTGACTTTTGTTCTAATTTTTATTGCTTTTTTGCTGCGCCCATTTGGGCGACACCAGGTCCCCCCTCGTGCGTAATCAGACTCGGCCTGGCCTCTTGAGCTCTCACGGCTAACATCAGTGGCGCGTGACATCCGAACTTCTCTGCTTTCCTCCCTCCCCCCCGGCTCACCACCCGGCACTGACGAGCCGTGCAGAGGCACTCGTCCAGCAGTGGAGTGACGAAAATGACTCTTAAGACGCAGGCACGCACAGTTTTGTTACACGGGAAGCCCCCCGCAGGCCGCCTTATTCTAGCTCCTGTGGAGGACTTCTCACCTGTCGCCACCACTGATGTCCTCTTCGTCCACCCGCCCACCCCTCATGTGTGCAGATACTACCGACTCTATTGTAGATACTACTGACTCTATTGTAAATACTACTGACTCTATTATAGATACTACCGACTCTATTGTAAATACTACTGACTCTATTGTAGATACTACCGACTCTATTGTAGATACTACCGACTCTATTGTAAATACTACCGACTCTATTGTAGATGCTACCGACTCTATTGTAGATACTACCGACTCTATTGTAGATACTACCGACTCTATTGTAAATACTACTGACTCTATTATAGATACTACCGACTCTATTGTAGATACTACCGACTCTATTGTAAATACTACTGACTCTATTGTAGATACTACCGACTCTATTGTAGATACTACCGACTCTATTGTAAATACTACCGACTCTATTGTAGATGCTACCGACTCTATTGTAGATACTACCGACTCTATTGTAGATACTACCGACTCTATTGTAAATACTACTGACTCTATTATAGATACTACCGACTCTATTGTAGATACTACCGACTCTATTGTAAATACTACTGACTCTATTGTAGATACTACCTACTCTATTGTAGATACTACCGACTCTATTGTAAATACTACCGACTCTATTATAGATACTACCGACTCTATTGTAAATACTACTGACTCTATTGTAGATACTACCGACTCTATTGTAGATACTACCGACTCTATTGTAAATCCTACTGACTCTATTGTAGATACTACCGACTCTATTGTAGATACTACCGACTCTATTGTAAATACTACCGACTCTATTGTAGATACTACCGACTCTATTGTAGATACTACCGACTCTATTGTAGATACTACCGACTCTATTGTAAATACTACTGACTCTATTATAGATACTACCGACTCTATTGTAGATACTACCGACTCTATTGTAAATACTACTGACTCTATTGTAGATACTACCGACTCTATTGTAGATACTACCGACTCTATTGTAAAAATCTACCGACTCTATTGTAGATACTACCGACTCTATTGTAGATACTACCGACTCTATTGTAGATACTACCGACTCTATTGTAGATACTACTGACTCTATTGTAGATACTACCGACTCTATTGTAGATACTACCGACTCTATTGTAGATACTACCGACTCTATTGTAGATACTACTGACTCTATTGTAGATACTACTGACTCTATTGTAAATACTACCGACTCTATTGTAGATACTACTGACTCTATTGTAGATACTACTGACTCTATTGTAGATACTACCGACTCTATTGTAAATACTACTGACTCTATTGTAGATACTACTGACTCTATTGTAAATACTACCGACTCTATTGTAAATACTACCGACTCTATTGTAAATGCTACCGACTCTATTGTAAATACTACTGACTATATTTTAGGGGGGGATGGGGAGTGAAACAAAATTGGGGGGATGTCGACAACTTTTGTAAACCTGTTGGACCAACTTTTCACCCCCACATCTGGTGGGGGGGTCCACTTTATATAACTTTTAGATTCAGGCCTTCTGAAAGGCTCTGATAATTTAGTTAACAGACAAATGGAACGCCGAGATTTTATAACTAGCTTTTTACCCGTCCAAGGACGGGTGTATTGCAGTAAATATGAAACTTGCAAGCGAAAAGCAGACCGTGACGTGATATTCATTGCATCCATTCGTGTGCATTTTGTAAGGCCGCGGTGACACAGACTTATTTCATTTAAAGGTTATAATCCCTCGTTCATCATGACGTCCTTTTTACTTCTATGTCTCAATAGCGTTACGGAGATCGCGTGATGTGAGGGTTCTACCTTTGTAGTGAGGGTTATAAGTTGACGCTGAGGAGGGGGGAGAAGGCGCCTCGCCCCCCCCCCCCCCCCATGTGGAGTGAAGTCACCCGCTCATGATTATTAATGAGGGGGGGGGGGTCCATGTGGAGGACATCACCTGTTCATGATTATTATTGAGGGGGGCTGGTTCACGTGGAGTGACGTCACGCGCGGGACACACAGACATTCTTGGCTCATTATAGTAGTAAACAGAAGCCTGTGGCGGGGTGTGCAGTCTCATCTGTGACCTCTGGGCGCTGAGTAACGCAACACCCACCAGGCGCGAGGCCATCCCTGTCGTCACGGGCTCCCGGCACGTGCGTCAGTAGCACGCACGTGCGTCAGCTCGCGCTTTCTCCCGGCAAGCCAGCACATGGCAGCCAAGCAGAGTTACCCAAGCAGTTGCTGCCCTGTGCATGTGTTGCACGGGGAATTGGCGATGACCCGTTATGTTGGATTCCTCGGCCATGCACGTGCTCTGCCAGTGCTCACTCTCGCGTGTCTCTCTCTCCATTTTTCCTGCTCATTTAACATTTGAACGTATTGGCGGTACACATGTGGTGCGCGGTATATAAAAATAATATGTCGTTTTTTTCACAATATTCATTTATTTTCCCGTAATTCACAACCACGGTCAGAAAATCTCGCGAGGTTTTCGTCAAAATCAGTTCTCGTGGTGTCGAAGCAGTCGGAAGACAAAACATTACAAGCGGCTGAACATGAAGCTTCACGGTCTGTTGCCATATAGCAGCAACCGGCCTGATGACGATTAGCTGCTCCGTGTTTCAAAGGCAGCGAGATTCGACTCCTCGTGCGCTAGACTTGGTCGAAGGGTTCCTCGATTCCACAGACCCAAATCAATGGTCAATGTTGACCTTTTTTGTTGTTGCAAATCTTAGTAGACAGAAAAAAACCTTAAAACTGCATCCAACTTGGTGAAAGGGTCAATTAAAGACTGATAAACAGATTTGCTGATTCGAATTTAGATTGTTAGACTGATTTATGAGGACCGGTGTGTTATGCTCCACTGGTGTATCGCCAATATCTCCACTGACTCTAATTTTACCAAAACAGGCCGTCTCTGGTTTACGGCAGTCTGGAGAGAAGCTTTCTGGAGCTAGAGAGAGGGCTTCTCTCGAGGAATATTTGGCCTACTTTTTCACACTGGCCAGACGTGTTGGAACAAGGAATCAGAATTATGCATTTATACCGGAAAAATCCGATGAGCTACAAAGCTTTTTTTTCACAGATGTCCAGTAGGGGTCATAGACGTCCAGTAGATGGGAATACCCACGCTTTGATTGATTAAATGAAGTTGTATCCATTTATTATGCTGAATACGTTATACGCAATTGTAAATTATTAAACTGTTGTATCAATACGAACTTCAAACACACACACATGGTCAAACAATGTTCAGGCCAAATGGGGCGCAATATATATCTTGTGGACAATGTGACTGACGATTCAACACTCTCAGATCCACGCCAGTCACTCGCTCAATGGGGGGTCAGTCGTCTCCTGATCACTCATATCGCTACTACCATGGTTGCTGATCCCGTGAACTTCAATCGTATGGCTTTCTCCACGAATTTTAAGGACTTGGTCTACCAGACACAGACTATTGTCTCATCCACGCTATGTTAAACCACCACACTGTAGGTCACAACAACTCACTCACCCATTCACTGACTCGCCCATTCACTGACTCGCCCATTCACTCACTCAAGCCACTCACCACACTGCAGGTCACAACAACACTCACCCATTCACTCACTCTACCATTCACTGACTCGACCACTCACTCACTCACTCAACCACTCACCACACTGCAGGTCACAACAACTCACTCATCCATTCACCCACTCTACCACTCACCATACTGCAGGTTACAACAACACTCACCCACTCAATCACTCACCACACTGCAGGTCACAACAACTCACTCACTCATTCACCCCCTCTACCATTCACCATACTGCAAGTCACAACAACTCACTCACCCATTCACTCACTCTACCATTCACTTACTCACTCAAGCCACTCACCACACTGCAGGTTACAACAACACTCGCCCACTCACTCACTCAGCCACTCACCACACTGCAGGTCACAACAACTCACTCACCCATTCACTCACTCTACCATTCACTGACTCGACCACTCACTCACTCACTCAACCACTCACCACACTGCAGATCACATCACTTACTCACTCAGTCACTCACCACACTGCAGATCACAACAAATCACTCACCCATTCACTAACTCTACCATTCACTGACTCGACCACTCACCCACTCAACCACTCACCACACTGCAGATCACAACTCACTCACCCATTCACCCACTCTACCATTCACCATACTGCAGGTCACAACAACTCACTCACCCATTCACTCACTCTACCATTCACCATATTGCAGGTCACAACAACTCACCCATTCACCCACTCTACCATTCACCATACTGCAGGTCACAACAACACTCACCCATTCACCCACTCAGCCACTCACCACACTGCAGGTCACAACAACTCACCCATTCACCCACTCTACCATTCATCATACTGCAGGTCACAACAACACTCACCCACTCACTCACTCAGCCACTCACCACACTGCAGGTTACAACAACACCCACCCACTCACTCAGCCACTCACCACACTGCAGGTCACAACAACTCACCCACTCACCCATTCACCCACTCACCACACTGCAGATCACAACAACTCACCCACTCTACCACTCACCACACTGCATGTCACATCACAGCTCTTTTTGCTTCTTCCCACGCACTGCACTCCTTGGAAATTCCCTTCCATTGTCCCTTTTGCAAACCTCTTCACCATATCTATGGGGCCTTTTTGCCAGTATAAAAAATTAACATTTTAACAACTGTTTTATTGCCATAAAAGGTCAAACAACTATTCTTATTTTTCAATACTTGTTATAATAATAACCTTTCTTAATTCAAGAAACGTATTGACTATTTTCTTCTATCCATTACAACTCTTAAATTGTGCGTTTTGGGCCTTCTGGCCTCGGTGCTTAGCAACCGTGATGTACAGTAACAAAACGATAACGGCATGTTTGGCACAGTGCGCCTTGTCCTTACCATGTTGGCGCATGGCTAAAGGGCAAATGAATGACAACCACTGTACCGCAACATCATCATCAATAACAACAACAACACGAGCGTGTGTGGGGAGAGACCACAGCAAGTCTGGTTTCAATTAGGGCACACGAAGTTCAGGATCTTGATACTGGCAACAGCAACAAGGGCTTCCGTCGATAAACTAAGCTCGCATTTTGTCGCTGTAAGCAGCGGTCAAATTCGCTCGAATTCACCTTGAACTGAAAACGAAACTGTTTTCATCTTATTTTTAAACCAAGCTAAACTGTTTCTATTGTCCCAGGTGTAAGGCCCACTGAGCGGTGTGCCTCTTGTTCAGAAGCGACCTGGCCATCACAAATGATAGCTCAACGAAGTGGCTTATCGTCGTCACGTAGGCAATGCATAGCAGACCAATACTCTTGAACACACGTGATGTTGATTCTAAATGTGGAGGGGAAAACCGGAGGACCTGGAGAAAAATCCACGCGACCACGGGGAGAGAGAGACATGCAAACTCCAAATATACAGCAGCAGGCGTCAGGGTCGGGATCAAACCCACGACCTCCTGTATACCAGGCGAGGGAGTTAACATCTCGGGTTAACAAACAGCGGTCATGATGCAGTTCTTCAGCAACTGCATTTTGGTTTTGACACAATGCGCACAGGCGGATGAGTGCCTCTTGCCCATTCGGTGTTTTATTTGCGTGCGCTGTTGGATTGAACCCGTTTAAAGTTTCCGCCGACGGTAGTAAACACTGGGCCATCGTCGTCGCGTATTCATTACTAGGGATGTGGCAATGAGTGGAATATCGTACTGTGTAAGGTCCACGATTAACGCATCGACCGATGTAAGTTCATGTGCAGATACTGTAGTAGATACTGTAGTGAAAACTGTGAAATAAGACAGGCACTTTCAACAAATGTTCCCCCAATCACCGCAAAAAGTCGGGCAGCTTTGTCAGTCTACTTTCATAGGTGTTGTGCCATAATACATTTGGGAGAAAATTTCCAACACAAGTACAAAACATTCGGTCATGCTGCTGCATTCATTAGCAGTGGTGCAAAAGTACAAAATGTGCTATGATGAAGGACACAACACACGTACAGGTGTTATGATGAAGGACACAACACACGTACAGGTGTTATGATGAAGGACACAGCACACGTACAGGTGTTATGATGAAGGACACAACACACGTACAGGTGTTATGATGAAGGACACAACACACGTACAGGTGTTATGATGAAGGACACAACACACGTACAGGTGTTATGATGAAGGACACAACACACGTACAGGTGTTATGATGAAGGACACAACACATGTACAGGTGTTATGATGAAGGACACAACACACGTACAGGTGTTATGATGAAGGACACAACACACATACAGGTGCTATGATGAAGGACACAACACACGTACAGGTGTTATGATGAAGGACACAACACACATACAGGTGTTATGATGAAGGACACAACACACGTGCAGGTGTTATGATGAAGGACACAACACACGTACAGGTGTTATGATGAAGGACACAACACACATACAGGTGCTATGATGAAGGACACAACACACGTACAGGTGTTATGATGAAGGACACAACACACGTACAGGTGTTATGATGAAGGACACAACACACGTACAGGTGTTATGATGAAGGATACAACACACATACAGGTGTTATGATGAAGGACACAACACACATACAGGTGTTATGATGAAGGACACAACACACACACAGGCGCTATGATGAAGGACACAACACACGTACAGGTGTTATGATGGACACAACACACGTACAGGTGTTATGATGAAGGACACAGCACACGTACAGGTGTTATGATGAAGGACACAACACACGTACAAGTGTTATGATGAAGGACACAACACACATACAGGTGTTATGATGAAGGACACAACACACATACAGGTGTTATGATGAAGGACACAACACACACAGGTGTTATGATGAAGGACACAACACACATACAGGTGTTATGATGAAGGACACAACACACACACAGATGTTATGATGAAGGACACAACACACGTACAGGTGTTATGATGAAGGGCACAACACACGTACAGGTGTTATGATGAAGGACACAGCACACGTACAGGTGTTATGATGAAGGACACAACACACGTACAGGTGTTATGATGAAGGACACAACACACATACAGGTGTTATGATGAAGGACACAACACACATACAGGTGTTATGATGAAGGACACAACACACATACAGGTGTTATGATGAAGGACACAACACACACACAGGTGTTATGATGAAGGGCACAACACACGTACAGGCGCTATGATGAAGGACACAACACACGTACAGGTGTTATGATGGACACAACACACGTACAGGTGTTATGATGAAGGACACAACACACGTACAGGTGTTATGATGAGGGACACAACACACATACAGGTGTTATGATGAAGGACACAACACACACAGGTGTTATGATGAAGGACACAACACACGTACAGGTGTTATGATGAAGGACACAACACACGTACAGGTGCTATGATGAAGGACACAACACACGTACAGGTGCTATGATGAAGGACACAACACACGTACAGGTGTTATGATGAAGGACACAACACACGTACAGGTGTTATGATGAAGGACACAACACACATACAGGTGTTATGATGAAGGACACAACACACACAGGTGTTATGATGAAGGACACAACACACGTACAGGTGTTATGATGAAGGGCACAACACACGTACAGGTGTTATGATGAAGGACACAGCACACGTACAGGTGTTATGATGAAGGACACAACACACGTACAGGTGTTATGATGAAGGACACAACACACATACAGGTGCTATGATGAAGGACACAACACACATAAAGGTGTTATGATGAAGGACACAACACACATACAGGTGTTATGATGAAGGACACAACACACGTACAGGTGATATGATGAAGGACACAACACACGTACAGGTGTTATGATGATGGACACAACACACGTACAGGTGTTATGATGAAGGACACAACACACGTACAGGTGTTATGATGAAGGACACAACACACGTACAGGTGTTATGATGAAGGACACAACACACGTACAGGTGCTATAAAGGACACAGTACACATACAGGTGTTATGATGAAGGACACAACACACATACAGGTGCTATGAAGGACACAACACACATACAGGTGCTATGAAGGACACAACACACATACAGGTGCTATGAAGGACACAACACACGTACAGGTGTTATGATGAAGGACACAACACACATACAGGTGTTATGATGAAGGACACAACACATACAGGCGTTATGATGAAGGACACAACACACGTACAGGTGTTATGATGAAGGACACAACACACGTACAGGTGTTATGATGAAGGACACAACACACGTACAGGTGTTATGATGAAGGACACAACACACATACAGGTGTTATGATGAAGGACACAACACACGTACAGGTGTTATGATGAAGGACACAACACACATACAGGTGTTATGATGAAGGACACAACACACGTACAGGTGCTATGAAGAACACAGCACACGTACAGGTGTTATGATGAAGGACACAACACACATACAGGTGCTATGAAGGACACAACACACGTACAGGTGTTATGATGAAGGACACAACACACATACAGGTGTTATGATGAAGGACACAACACACGTACAGGTGCTATGAAGGACACAGCACACGTACAGGTGTTATGATGAAGGACACAACACACGTACAGGTGTTATGATGATGGACACAACACACGTACAGGTGTTATGATGAAGATTATTTTTACGAACGCTCTTGCTGCGCTCTATTAAATCATTGTACTTGCACTGCAGGGTGACCAGTGGCGCAGTCGTGAGTACATCGTGCTCTGAGTCCGGTGACCTGAGTTAGATTTACGGCCCACAGCTAAGCATCAAATCCGCACTGATCAGCGTGGTGAAGTATGGTCAACCAATCCCCCCCCCCCCCCCCCGTAACACAGCGTGGAAAGACGTTAATCCAGCAGTGTATTGATCAAGGGCTGTAATTGTAGAGACAGGCGTTCAGGAAACACGCTATTCCCAATGAGTCCTTTTGATTTGATGAAATTATTTCATTGTTGAGATCATTACTTATTTATTTAGTGAATCAAATAGTAACGTGCTAATAAGAGCCTTTCTACTCTGATGATGATGCTGCTGTTGCTTGGAAAGCCGAGTAGAGTTCACAAGAAGTCACGAACTCCCTGTCTCGTTCAGTTGCCCCCGACTTCGCAGAAGATCGCCCGGTCTGTGATCTTGCAGCGTGAAGCTCATGGGGCCCGCTAAACCGCTCAGCCTCATCCACTCCACAAACCACAGCAGCAGATACGGGTTGTACATGGTGGTGATCTAGATTGCACTTTTAAATCTTGATTGAAAACGCAATTCTTTTGAACTGCTTTTAGTGTTCTGTTTGTTGTCCTGCGATTAGCACGGCTGGGTACGTACGGTGCGAAGAAGTTCAACATACACGCATACATACCAAGGCCGTAGCCATGGAGTCAACATTGGGGGGGGGGGAATATCTTCCAGGGGGTCTAGAGGTCCCCCCCAGGAAAATATCTACATTTGAAAGCGAATTTCCTGCCTAAAATATAAAAAATTCACTAACACATGGGATGGACTTTTTATTTATTTTTTACAATAATGTCTAATAGTGTATATTGTATTACATTGCTCTGTTTTTTTATTTTCTTGTTTCATTGTATGTAATGGCAGATATTAGAGATTAATAAAGTACAACCATAACCACAATCATATAAACAGAAATATATGAATTGTTATATGAAGACAAGTCCAGATATTGTGGCCAAGGTTTATCAAATTGTTGTTTTTATTTGCATAGCATAGCAATTTAAAAAATATATTGTTTATAGCAATATATTCAGTTTCAGTTTCATTTATTTGGCATAGCCTGTGAGCCATTCGGCTCTTGAATCGGGTGCAACTGCAACAAACAAAAACATGAACAAGAAAACATCTTAAAGTGACTACGCGCAAACAGAAAAATCCAGGAAAATAGCAAAGTCTTCCAGAAAAAGCACCGTATATCAATGCTGTGTGCAAAAATCCCAGTGGGATGCAAGTCAAACAATAACAACCATAAGACAATTTAGAATAAAGTTATCAGTCTAACTCTGTACAACAACAAATATGGCTAAACCAAAACGTTTTCGAAATCAGCAAAATAAATCTATAAAAGCAATTAAACAGTGATCATAGGAACTGTGATTGAAATTTTACAATAAACGATACACATAACATGTACTATCAAACTTTGCAGCCACAGCTGGCTGCATGAGTCACTCCATAACAGCAGGAGTATCAGTAGGAGTATCAAAAATTTTCAATGCACCTTTAAAGATCAGCACACTATAATCAAAATACAAGATCATACATTGCAGCGGCCATCCGGAGCGAAACATTTGATTTCAGGCCACTGAATAGCAGTGGCAGCTAGGGGCGTACAACTCCTCTAGAGCAGTTTTGAGTGAAGATCTCGCAGGTAGTGATCCAAGTTGCAGTTTATTGGCGATATCATTCCAGACCCTGGGGGCATCAACAGATAAGGCCCTTCCTCCAGTATTTGTACGGCTATAGGGAATGTGAAGCTGGTAAATAAACGAAGGCCTTTGGTCACATTTGTTCTTCGAAACAAAGAGGAGATCCAGCAGGTTGTCTGCAGATTTTTTTGTAAGTACAACGTGAATAAATAAGATCTAATGCACAAGCCGTCGAACATTAAGAGATGTTAAATTTGACCCAGTGGGGGGGACATTTTGAGCATATTTTTATAATTGCGGGGGGATGTGCCCCCCCCCCCAATATATATTATAATTACGGCCTTGATACATACATACATGATATACAAATGGAACATTAAAATCTCCCCGGTCAGTGTGCGCTGAATGTGATCACCACCCCTAACAGCACCGTGGAATGTGTAACGACTCAATGGCTCGGTTCACAAATAATAACATTGACTTCTTTATACAGGAGAGGCACACCAAGTAGTAGGATTGGTTTTCAGGAGGGTCTTGCCGCTACATTGAGTGTTAAGTTGCAAGATGTTTTTAGCCTATTAACGACGAGTTGTGTTTAATATTATGATTATTTTTGCTCTACACGTGTGGGAGGAAACCGGAGCACACCCCACGCCTCAAGCAAAGTTGCAGACTTAAACGGATTGGGACGGGTCCACTTGCTGTACAAAGATCCCCCGTATAGCCTGCACAGACTGTTGGGGCAAGTGCTTTTAGCGAGTAGCACCTATGAAGGCCAGAGCGCTACACGAGGGGGTGGGTGGCCAGCACCACGCCCGACCGCCTTTGTCTCCCCAGTGGCGATGTTTGTAAACACCTCACCAGGTACTAATTGGAGGCTGAGTCGACCTAGGGGAGGCCCAGGACCAGTTCAGATAAATGTCACTGGGTGTTGGCCGTGAGCGGCAGTCGAACTCGGGTCGCCGGGTTCGTAGCGCAGTGCGCTCACCGCTACTACACTACCGCTGCCCATGTACGTGTGTATATGATCCCGGGGGTGTACACTTAACTCCGCGAGATGAGTCGATCGCCGCATCGCCGACCATCAACAGACTACAAATGACTGCATCGTGGACATTATGCGAGAGCCGGGGTACTATGTTACCCCGGGGTGCCACTATAAGGTCCATGTGTTTCTACATCGCACATAGAACAGTGCCAAAAGAAGCCACCACCGCCCGAGCAAAAGCGGAATCACCACGGCGATCCGCTCCGCTCCTCCGGCCGCAATCGTCTGGCTCAACCACCTCAGTGGACAATTACAGCACTGATTTGATGGCAAGGTTGTGAAGTCGCAACCATTATGTACACAGGGTGGTCTTGTGGCCCTCAATTCATTCTCTAAAACGTAATGTTTAAGTAAGGTTTATTTGGAACAGAAATGAATATTCAAAGGAAGAAATATGTTCGGGGTCAATTAATTAAGATATCTGGATCACCATGCTCGTGCATACGTTCTCTATATGTTGTTGGGTGAACTGTGCAGAACTTGCATCAGGCACGGCAGTGGCTAGGAGATGTTAACTACCTCGCCTGGTATACAGGAGGTCGTGGAGTTTGCATGTCTCTAGGCCTCGGCAAGGTAAGGTAATTTACCCTTTTTACCGGGTACAAGGGCAAAGGGTAGGGTAAAGGTAGCACGAAGTATTACCCGGTAAAACCTTGTTTACCATAAATACCTTGTTTACCGTAAACACCTTGTGTACCGTAAACACCTTGTGTACCGTAAACACCTTGTTTACCGTACACACCTTGTTTACCGTACACACCTTGTTTACCGTAAACACCTTGTTACCGTACACACCTTGTTTACCGTAAACACCTTGTTTACCGTAAACACCTTGTGTACGTAAACACCTTGTTTACCGTAAACACCTTGTTTACCGTGTAAACACCTTGTTTACCGTACACACCTTGTTTACCGTAAACACCTTGTTTACCGTAAACACCTTGTTTACCGTGTAAACACCTTGTGTACCATAAACACCTTGTTTACCGTACACACCTTGTTTACCGTACACACCTTGTTTACCGTAAACACCTTGTTTACCGTAAACACCTTGTTTACCGTAAACACCTTGTTTACGGTAAACAAGGTGTTTACCGTAAACACCTTGTTTACCGTAAACACCTTGTTTACCGTACACACCTTGTTTACCGTAAACACCTTGTTTACCGTAAACACCTTGTTTACCATACACACCTTGTTTACCGTAAACACCTTGTTTACCGTAAACACCTTGTTTACGGTAAACACCTTGTGTACCGTACACACCTTGTGTACTGTACACACCTTGTTTACCGTAAACACCTTGTTTACCGTAAACACCTTGTTTACCATAAACACCTTGTGTACCGTAAACACCTTGTTTACCGTAAACACCTTGTTTACCTACTACCTTGTTTACCGCTCGCTAAAAGCTCCGTGGTGCAGTCCGTGGCCTCCATTTAAAATTGCAACCATCGGGAGTCTTCTATAGATGAATAAAGCGCTCTACCTCGCATTTACCTGTTGTAAACCTTTTTAATGTGTAGTAGTACCCAAGTAATTACCCTGTAATCGGGTAATTTGTATGGGGTAAGGGTAAAAGGTAGGGTAAAGGTAGGCTCGTTGTTTTGACCTTTGACCAGTATTTGTACGTGTCTCTCTCCCCGTGGACGCGTGGATTTTTCTCTGGGTCCTCTGGTTCCCCCTCCACATTTAGAGACGTGGTTCTTGACATTTACTGCAGCCTTGCACCGCTTTGGTTCTCAATCTTTAAAATAACAATAATGTATAAACACCTAGGGTTTTATAAAATAAAATAATTGTACTTACTACGTGTCCGTGCTTAATTTGTGTTTTGATGATTTACCTTACACAGAAAATGTGGCCGTGTCTCGTGATGCACCCCAGGTGAAGAACAACCACTAGTTTAGAGTTTTTGACTGCTACTATAAATTTCCACGCGATAAGCCACTGCATTGGGTTATCATTCGTGATAGCGAGGTCGCTTCTGAACAAGAGCGAAACAGCTCAGTGGGGCCTTACCTGGTAAAATACAAAAATGGTTTTAAAGTTTCGATTTTGAGAAAGTTGTCTTTTTGCTCCGGGATTAGATAAGAGCACAGGCGCAACGTGGGGCCATCGGCGGATGCAATGGGATGGGGACGGTGGGAAAACGATATCGTGGCAATCGTATGAACTGTACAAATATCGTATCGCTGCATATCGCGGCCAGTCTGGCAATACACCCAAGTTGTACGTAATGCAACCCCCAAGACATGTGCATCCTATATATATAACCAGAATATAAATCAACATCATGATAAAGACACAATACATGTACTCGTGCAAACCCGTCTCCCGTCGTGTTGCCTCGAGCAAGCTGTTGGGGAAAGTGCTGTTAGCGAGCACCTATTAAGTTTACAAGTGGGTACAGGACTCATTTAGGGCCGAGTCCACCTAGGGGAGGAGGCCCAGGACCGGTTAAGATAATCGCCAACCTGCCGGTGGTTGGCCGCGTGCGTGAATCAAACCCGGTGCGCTAACCGCTGCGCCACCGCTCCCCACGCGTGCTTTACACGCGCACATATATGTACACGTGTGTGTGTGCAGTATGTTAGTAACACTGCCTCACCTTGTATGAATCGGTGGCCAGCAGTATGTTGAACTCGTCACCGTCCATCTCGAGGGTATGTGTGTGGGTATGTGTGTGGGTAGGTGTGTGTGGGTACGTGTGTGGATAGGTGTGTGTGGGTATGTGTGTGTGGGTATGTGTGTGGGTACGTGTGTGGGTATGTGTGTGGGTAGGTGTGTGTGTGTGTATGTGTGTGGGTATGTGTGTGGGTATGTGTGTGGATAGGTGTGTGTGTGTGGGTACGTGTGTGTGTGGGTATGTGTGTGGATACGTGTGTGTGTGTGTGGGTATGTGTGTGGGTACGTGTGTGGGTATGTGTGTGGATAGGTATGTGTGTGTGGGTACGTGTGTGTGGGTATGTGTATGTGTGTGTGGGTATGTGTGTGTGGGTACGTGTGTGGGTATGTGTGTGGGTACTTGTGTGTGTGTGGGTATGTGTTTGGGCACGTGTGTGGGTATGTGTGTGTGGGTATGTGTATGTGTGTGTGAGTATGTGTGTGTGGGTACGTGTGTGGGTACGTGTGTGGGTATGTGTGTGGGTACTTGTGTGTATGTGGGTATGTGTGTGGGCACGTGTGTGGGTAGGTGTGCGTGTGTAGGTACGTGTGTGGGTATGTGTGTGGGTATGTGTGTGGGTACGTGTGTGTGTGGGTATGTGTGTGGGTACGTGTGTGTATGTGTGTATATGCAGGCTGATGTCACGGGGTTCAACAGGGTTTGTTGCTCTGTACTCGGTAGCAGCAGCAGCAACGGCAGTCAGAGTGGACGACCTCCTTTGTGGCTAACTCTCTGGAAAGGATATTTATAAGGGGCGGGCAATGAGGTGTCAGTGACGAGCTTCTGGGTGCGAGCCGCCTCTGTAACGTGAAAGGAATGTGAGGGCTGGAGGGATGGAGGAGGGATGGAGGAGGGGAGGAGGGAAGGAGGAGGAGGAGGGGAGATTACGGCAGGAATTCGATCTGGAGAAGGTCTCGAGCGACTGGTTTGGCGAGGGTAGGGGAGTAGTAATGTGGAATAAACAGTTGCCACCAAACACCGCTAGAGGGCACTGCTTGACAATCCTTTGCCACAGATCATACATCCATGCACGTCTCTCTCTCTCTCCTTCATACATGGAATTTTGTATGCATGTCGAACGTCTACGTAGCCAACCGTGCTCATTTGGAGGTGCTCGCACAATGCGCATGCATCATGTACGTTGACTCATTAACACCTCCCCCCACGTGGCGCAAGAGCGCAGAAGCGTGGTCACCAGATCTACGCCTCCTCTATATAAGGAACGAAACAGGAGGACTTCTCCACAAATCTGGCTGTCGCCTGATGAAGCTAGCTGTAATTACTGGCGAAACGTCGTACTCAGATTGTAAATGTTATGGCTTGGCTCTCCAACACACCGGTGTTGCTGTACTAGTGACGAATTGGCCACGTTCTGTTTACGTGACAAACCTTACTAGTTGGCTGTGTCGGGTGGTGGCGGGTTTTAACGACACATTTATATATTTACGCGATCTGACCCAAAAAACCCCTCTATTCTTGAGGTGCTCTGATAATAGATGGCATTGTCTTTGAAACTGATTGGTCCACACCATAGACAGATTTTTTTTGAGCTGAGTCTCAAAGTGTTAGACCAGACAGCAATGCCATATATATAATTATCAGAGCACAAGTACGTGTGGTTAATGCAGACAGAATTCCTTTAAGAAAATTACGTTTGGGGTTTTAACATCCTAACACCTAAATTTTGATTTAAAGCTTTCGTCACTGCAGTGATTCATTTTCTTGGTTCTTTCAGTAAAGTCACGTTGAAGGGAAACAATAAAATAATAAAATATAAATAAAACAATAAAATTCTCACGACGTTTCGACTGCAACACAAGCAGTCATCATGACTGCTTGTGTTGTTTTATATATTTAATTATTTTATTGTTTCCCTTCAACGTGACTTTACCGAAAGAACCAAGAATATGAATATCCTAACACCTGTTTTATTGCCAGAAAGGGTAAAACCGATTGTTATATTTTGATACTGGCATGAAAGGTCCCCATACGTTTGTATTGCTCGCTTATCCAAGGAAGCCTCACCGAGTGCCGTGACTACTTTTCAGGAGGGTCCTGGAAGGTTTTCGCAGTTTGGGGGTGGTGGGGCGATGGTTGCTGCCCTGTGCGAATCTAATTGAGTAATTCTGCCGTCTAGAAACAATTTTAACTTTTTTAAAAAATTTGGACCACGTCGCCGGCACGGGATCTCTAACGTCCACTGTGAAGCAAGGACGTTATTAACCAGTTTAGATCATAACTGGCTGTGATGTTCCCTTCCTACCTGCCTATGTTAGCAGTTATTTTCGACTCTCTGAGTTACATTCACGAACATAGCTACCGTTAATCTTAGGTTATTTCGGTAAAGTCACGTAGAAAGAAAAAATAAAATAAATAATAACATACGACGTTTCGATTGCAACACAAGCAATCATCATCAGGTACAAATGAAAGAGAAAACAGATCTAGTAAACTTACAATGCAATACGACACAGAGAGTCGGCTGACAAAACAGTCAACACCCTACCTGGTTGATTACGTTCTTCCAAAGATTGCTAAATTTGAGAGAGAGACAAAACACAGACACGAAGACACATAGATAGACCCATAAGCAGAGGGAGATAACACAGAGACACACAGAGAGACACACACACACATAGGCACACAGAGAGACGCCTCTGTGTCGAGGCCTTAAATAGAGAGAGAGGGGGGCAGAGAGAGAGAGAGAGAGGTGGGGGTAGAGAAATTAGCATGTCAGTGAGAGATTTGGAGCTTTCGTGACTGCAGGAAATGATATAGCACGATGACACAGAGAGAGAGAGAGAGAAAACACACTTAATCAAACAAACTTAGTAAAATTTGGAAATGTAATGCAATGCAACACAGAGAGTCGGTCAACACACAATTAACGCATAGCCTGGTTGATTACGTTCTTCCAAAGATTGCTAAATTATAAGTTGCGTGAAATTTTGTCTCTCTCTCTCAAATTTAGCAATCTTTAGATAAACGTAATCAACCAGGTAGGGTGTTGACTGTTATGTTAGCCGACTCTCTGTGTTGTATTGCATAATATTTCTAAAATACTAGGTTTGTGTTCTCTTTTTCTTTTGTACCTGATGATGATTGCTTGTGTTTCAATCGAAAGTCGTATGCTATTATTTAATTATTATTCTATTTCCAGGTGACTTTACCGAAACAACTAAAGAGTAATTCCTGCAGTCACGAATGCTGCAAATCACAGTGACCGTCGCTCGTTTTCCTCGATGTGGTGGTGGCTTCTGCCCAGTTCTCTCCGATTTTACATGTACATGCAAATTTCTTACATTGACATGCTAATCTCTCACAATACAATGGCCAACCCCCCACAGCTTCGTTGCCGTGGGTATGGCTCAGCTCTCCGATCTTATATTTACATGCAAATTTCATCTCTAGCCCCACCCATTTACCTTTGGGTGACACCCATCTCAAACCTTTATAATATCGTGCCTTAGCAGCTCTCCCACCATATATTTTTCCTGCCTCAGCAGCTCTCCCGCTATATTTTTTCACCTGATGACGATTGTTTGTGTTGCGATTGAAACGTCATGATATTGTTATTATTATTATTCTTTTTCTATCTACGTGGCTTTACTGAAAGACCCAAAGAATATAAACTTTTTATTTGACCAGGTAAGGTCCACTGAGCTATATAGCTCTTTTACAGAAGTGACCTGGTCACAAATGATAGCTCAACAAAGTGGCATATCATGTGGAAATCTATTGTAGCCAAATACTCTCAACGCGTGTTGATTATAAATTTGGAGGGTAAAAAACCGGAAGACGCGGAGAGAAAAAAACACGTGACCACGGGGAGAGAGACAGGAAAACTCCAAATATACAGGCATTAGTTTCGGCATCGAACCCACGGCCTCCAGTAAACCAGGCGAGGTTAGTTAACATCTCACCACCGTGACACCCACTACCACGCATACGACGGCGGGATTGACACTCAAATTGTACCCTCCTACAATCCACATAGTAGTCACCAGCTAGCTACGAGCTGTCCACCGCTGGATGTAGTTTCAAAATGTAAGGTCAGTTGCCGCTTTACGTCTAAACGTAGGTTTTGTCCGTCTACACGGTGGAAAAACCATATCCACGAGCGGATGCCGGAACGCTTTCCAACGTGCATTTATTTGTCTCTGTAAATTTTGACTTAAAACTTTCGTGACCGCAGGAATTCATATTCTTGGTTATTTCTGTAAAGTCACATAGATAGAAAATAAAAATACACAAGCGATCGAAATGTCGTAGTTTTTTGCTTTAATTTTTATTTATTTTGTAATTATAATTCATTTTTATTTTTATTTTCTATCTATGTGACTTTACCGAAATAACCAAGAATATGAGTCCCTGTAAATGTTTAATGTGCAGCATAGAAACAGGCAGCTGTCAGGGCAAAACGCGATGGCATATTTACAAAGTATGTTTTGTTGTGTAGTTTGAAGATAATTACAAATATAACCTGGCTTTAGCTATAAAGAGCAATGCTTGACACTTTCAACGCAGCCAAAATATGATGCACTTCCGATAAGCACGGTTGGCTACGTACGGTGCGAAAGAAGTTCAACATACACACATGTTGGTACACCCGCGTGCCCGAGGGAAATTGCGTTTCCAGGAAACCTCCTAAACCCCGAATTTAGCTTCTCAACTCCAGTCCTCGCGACCGCCCCACGACACGGCTTTCCGTGATTACCAATCACCACATGGATGGCAGAGGGTCGCAATCAGAAGGACCTGGGTTCGATTCCTGACACGAACGCCTTTGTAAGTGGGAGTTTGTCTTTTCTCGCCCTGTTCCGCACTTGGGTTTCTCCCATCGTTAAACGCATCGGGTACAATGTCATTGGTGATCTATATATTTGTTTTTGGGTTGGACCACCTGGTATTTTCATTGTCCTTGCCATAAAACTACTACTTGGCCTGAACCCAAAAACAAATATGAACCATTGTATGGGCTACGAGAGCCTGCATTTTTTAGTTAATACTAGCAGGAAGTACTCGGCGTTGCCCGGGTCTTAAAAATTATTCAGAACTACTCTTAAAAATCTAACAGCAGTACGTGCTGACTGTGGTGGTACCTGCTATGATTACAGCAGTGCATACTGTGGTGGTACCTGCTATGAATACAGAAGTGCATGCTGACTGTGGTGGTACCTGCTATGATTACAGCAGTGCATAGCGACTGTGGTGGTACCTGCTATCACTACAGTAGTACATGCTGACTCTATTGCAATATTTATCGACTCTATAGCACAAAGTACTCACCTGACAGAGTGGCGTGGTGAGGCCTAGTCCCGTGCGGTGGTACCTGCTATGATTACATCAGTGCATACCGACTGTGGTGGTACCTGCTACATCTAGCGACTGTATAGTTGTAATAACTGCACGCATCGGGGTGGGGGAGACATCACACAGTGAAGAATTTACCTGAGCTTTTAGTGTATTTTTATAACATTTTTAACGCGGAAGAAAATGTCCCCTTCACTCCTACCGAAGGCGTGCGACTTGGTATGGTCGTGCGCGCGTGATAAATCAATAAATAGTGCTAGCATCTCGTGACTGTATATATTAGTAACTGCACGCATCAGGGTGGGGGGGACATGACACAGTGAATAATCTACGTCAGCGTTTAGTGTATTTTTAGCATTTTTAACGCTGTATTTTTATAGAATTTTTAACGCGAAAGAAAATGTCCCCCATTCCCCCCACCAAAGGCGCGTGAGTTGGTATGGTCGTGCACGCGTAATAATTAAATAAATAATAGCGAAGCGCGCAAAAGCCCACTAGATCGCTAATTAAACTAATTTAAAGGTGACGGATCTAAAAAAGAAATAGCGCTCGCTTACGGCGTGGTGCCTGGCTATTTTCTTTTACATAAACCCCACCGTTGGAGAGGCCAAGCGCGCGACCACACACAAACCCACACACAAACCCACACAACCACAATTTTTGACTTTTATATTAGTTAATAATATAATTTGATATGGCTAAGCATCCAAATGCAGGACACTCCTAAAAAAAGTAATCTGCAGTCAGTATGGCTTTCCCAGGTAAAGAAGTAATTATCGTTAATAATGAGTGCTGTGTCTAGTGGCGTAATTAGCAGACGACGAATGGCAACGCTTGGTAAACATCGTGAAGGTTTATACGAAACGTCGTGATTGTTTTTTGTTTTAATATAATTTTATTGTATTTCTACATACGTGACTAAACCAATGAGTAATCGTGAAGGTGCTTTGTGCGGACTGGAGTTGACAAACAACTGATTTAAGCCACCCGCAACAGAACCTGCCACGCAGCTCTCCAGTATCAACGCTAAGATCTGTGTCTCGGATAGAATTGTTATTTTTTTAATTTGGGAAAGTTGGCAAGAGAACGCATTTTTTATTTATATATAACTCGCTTTACTACCCGGCTTCGCCCGAGACTTGGATTCTTGTCTTGGATTAATACACGGCCTACGCGGAGGGTGGTGGGGGGGGGGGGATGCGTGACGTCAGCAGGCACACTGCGTGACGCTGCCGCATGCGGGTGACATCACAGATGTGACGTCACCGCTCACTTGCCGTGCAAAATATATCCATTATTGCGCCCCCACCCCCCAAAAAAATATATATATACAAAAGTCTATTTTTATACTTTTTGCATTGTGTACAGTCTGGAAACTACCCACATGCCAAATTTCAAGTTCGTTGCATGTCGGGAAGTATGCTAAACATTTCGAACATACACACATTCACAAATTTCCCTTTTATATATATAGAACGGAAGGGATAATGCGACGCTGTTACCTTGGGCTGTGAATGGGGGGGGGGGGGTGCGAATCACGGGGTAACTGACACCGTGCGGGTACCCCAACTCCTTCAAGCTAAACCGCAAGTATAACATTTGATACGTGACCGCGGGGCCCCCCAAAGCGCGGGGTAGCGGGCAGTCACTGGGATTCACGGTACCCTAGGGATGGGTCTGCTGCTACATCTTCCCTCCACTCCTCCACCCTTTTATAACCGCTACTTACGCTCTATTGTAATCAACCATTCCTCATCCTTTGCACGCCTCTGCCATCTAAATCATTGTTGCTTATACCGTTTTATTTCAATTACGTTAAGCGCCTTTAATGAAGGTGCTCTGTAAATATAAAACAAGATAAAACTGGGACAATTGAGTTGATAATTCGACGAAGTTTTGTAAAAGACAACAACTGTTGTGGTCGATCCCACCCCGGCCATAGTAATGTGGCATTGCCATCATCGACTCAAGGCTGTATGCAAGGAATAAGCATAGCTTGAATGTAAATCACTCTGGCCAGACTTTAACAGCTGCTCAGCGGTGTTCAGCAGAGGCTAGTCCAGAAGCTATTAATAGATTGAAGGCTTGCTCATATATATTTCAAAGACAGTCATTCAATATGTTATCAGCAAGTAGTATTTTTACATATATGTTGTACACAGACGTCACAAAGTGCCTATGTATAATAACAACACTTTAAATCGTAGGGTTTGTGTGGCTTGTTATGGATTGTGATATCAACCCCATGTATTCACCCTCGCCTGATACACTCGGTGCTTTGTGAACTAGAGCCAGGGGACTGCGACTCTTTGGACAATTCATCGCCCGGGCTGCCACGTGTTGTGACGGGTACTGCAAGAACCGACCACTGTCCGTCCAGCGCTGACCGAGCTGCATTGGCTTCCAGTTACCGAACGGATACATCATAAGTTCGCACTCATTGCACACAAAGTGCTTGCCACAAATGAACCACAATACCTTGCTGATCTCGTCAAGGAGCATACATTATCACACGACCTCCAGTCATCCTCGCAGCGGCTTTTGGCGAGCTATCGAACAAAGGCGGTCACCGTATCACACGCTGTCAGATGCGCTTTTGTGGCCGTCTGGAACGCTCTTCCTCCCGATATTAGGAAGCCACAGGAGCTATGCATTTTAAATCCAGATTGAAAACTAATTTCTTTAGAACTGCTTTTTGTGTGTGTTTAGTTCGTTGTCCTTCCCCCGTACATCCGATTAGCACGGTTGGCTACGTACGGTGCTAAATAAATTCAACATACAACTACAATAGTGCCAGCTGAAGTTTGAGTGTTGCACTCCGAGCTGAAGTTCATAGGAGCGAATGTGCTGTGCAGACATGGGATCGGTGGACTGTGTGTCGAACATGATTCCGGAGGAGGGCCATAGGCGTGAGTGATGTTCTGACTTATGCGTGTGGCTTTGTGGTTCTACTTCTCTTGGGGTGTGTGGCACCATTTGAAGTGCTGGTCACATCTCCCTTTTGTGTTTGTCATTGTTTGCACTCACTGAAGTTGAATACAAGCGTTGACACAAAATCGAGTTGAAGATGAAGTAGGACATCGGAATATACTAAATCGCAGCGATGTTAAAATCGGACATCGACATACATGGTCTTGTATAGTACTCACTGAATGAAGTTTAACACATCTGACACAGACTCAAGTTAAATATTAAGTAGGACACTGGAATACAATGGTCTTGTATGCACTCACTTCATGAAGTTTAACACAAGATCGGACACTCAGAATTAAGTTTAAGATTAAGTAGGACATCAGAATACACTGAATTGCGGATATGATGAAATTGTACATTAGCATAAAATTGATTTATAAGTATAAACAAAGACATTTTTGATTTAACACAGCAGTCTTATCGACTATATGCACAAATTAATGTAAATATTTATTTAAAAAATCGCACATCAATTCCTTTGTTTTGTATGATCTGTGAATGGCAAAATGTAATAATTTGAGATAACATCAGACATTTTCAACGACGGCTGCCGGATCGACTGAGCGGATTCGATAACGAATTGACCTCGATCCACGATCCACAAACACCACACATGGGCAAATCTGTGATCGGTGATTTCGTCGGGTGTACGATTTTGTTCTCCATAAGAGTTGTTTCTTTGGGGTTAGATCGCGTAAATATAAATGTGTCGTTAAACCCGCAACCACCCGATACAGCCCATTTAGCAAGGTTTGTCACGTAAACAAAACATGGCAATAATCCGTGACTAATTCAGCACACCGGTGTGTTGGAGAGTAAGCCCACCACATTTACACTCCAAGTACCACGACGTTTCGCCCATAATTACAACGGCCAGCATCATCAGGCGACAGCCAGAGTTGTGGAGAAGTCCTCCGCCATGTTTCGGTCTTAAATAGACGGGGGATAAATGTGATGACGTCACTTGTGGGTCAACCAGGTGCGAAGACCAGAGGGAGGTGGGTGTTAATGTATCAATATAAATGACTATGGATATATCTATTATTGGTTGGGTTGTTCACAGTTAATCAACATAATTATTGGTCGTCACGCACATACGTGATGTGTGTACATTCTGCCGTTTATGGGTGCAAAAAATCCCAATACCTGTTATATTAATATTCACGGATAATATTGGTCCAGAAAGCCTATACGATATTATCTTATTGCAGCCCCCCCTGGAGTTCGAAGCCAGGCATGAGGGCAGACGGATCACCGATTGAGGTCCCTGCGACGCAACACATGGACCTCAATCGGGTTCTGGTGCCATCCCCCTCCACCACCACCACCAACCCAGCAGAGGTCGCGAGATGAGGGCAGCCACGCACGCAGCAACCGGGCCACTCGGGGTTGGTGCCAGCTCGTCGTCGTCGTCGCTGATGAAGAGGCGGAGCCGCTAGAAGTTTCACAACAGGGCTCAGTGCGCAGAAACGTGGCGTGTACGCGTTGTTGTTGTTGTTCAAGGGTTAACATTATTGAGGAATGCGTTGAGTTTGCTGTTGCTGATTATGTTGAGTTAATTCCTTGCACAGCTGCCAACGCAACTTCACCCCCCCCCCACCGCCCAAAATAATCTGCAGCCAGAGATTTCCCCCCCCGCCCCCCACGACAGGGCATCAGCAGGGCAGCCTCGAGCGATATGGAGCGACGTGCTAACCCAGAACCAATATCTAACAGAGTGAGTCCCTGCCAATAACGTCTGGCAGTTCACCTGCATGGGCTCAAGGGGCCGTTCATAAATGACGTCACGCACCTGGGGGGGGGGGGGGTCAGACATTTGTGACGATGTGTGACGAGGGGGGGGGCGGTTTGAGAAATGTGACGTCACAGCAAAATGCGCAACTTTAAATAAATATGAACACGTTCTACTTGATTAAATAGACTTTTAATAAATGTGTATCCTACAACATCAGAGTGCAGCGCCACATTGAATACGCACTACAATGACAATAGTTTAAAGCGATTTGAAGCATGTTTTACTTTGGGGGGGGGGGGGCGCAGAGCTTTGTGACGTCATATTTGAGGGGGGGTCTGACTTTTCGTGACGCCATGTGACGAAGGGGTGGGGGGCAAAAAATCGTCCAAAATCGCGTGACGTCATTTATGGACGGGCCCCAAGCGAGCCTGCCTGCTGACGAGGCGCCCGAGTGTCGAAGGCTCTCCTAGGGCGCTGCTTGTGTTGGATCAATGCCGCCGATGAGATACACTCTCGGAAGGCCGTGCGGCTGATGAGATGAGTCGAGCCACTCGCAGTGTGCATGTGGAGAGGCGGCTGTGCGGAGGCTGTCGTCTGCTCGGCTGTTTTGTCCCTTGCAAGGCAGCCGCTGTAGTTGTGCGTTTGTCCACAAGAGGGCATCACGTGACGTGTAGAAACTGCAGTGCACATCCACCACAAACCCGATAGCCCTTACACTCAACGCTGGCTCGAACTACTAAACCTTGCCATAACCCTAACCTTAACCCCTAACCTAAACCAAACCCTAATGTGTCCACAAGAGGGCATCATGTAACATGTGTAGAACCTGCAGTGCACATATATCCACCAGAACCCTTTCACAGTAACCCTAAAGTCCTCAACCATATAGCCTTAAACATAACCTCTAAAGCCTAACCCTGCTCTAAAGCCTACCCTACCGCTAACCCTAACCTAACTCCAAACCAGAAACCCTAAACCTCTAACGCTAACTCTAACCCGAACCATAAACCCAAACGCTAATCCATAACCCGAATAAACCGAATAACCCCATCCTATCCCATAACCCTTACCATAAGCCTAAACTCTCAACCAAACTCTAAAATCGAACCCTCGAACGCTAACCCAGTGGTCGGCAACCTGCGGCCCCAGAGCCCCTTGCTCCTCTTTGGCTGCCCTCTTACGGGCAGCCGTTTTCTTTATAATAACCGAATTAACTTCATTCACTTCTTTACACTCTATAAGTGTCGTAAAGGCGGGTCCCTGCTTTCACGACGTCACAATGCGTTGCCGGACCGTCGTAAATCGGACCCTAATTTACGTCTTGGTGACAACCAAATCTACAGTCAATTTGTAGAATAAAAGAAATAATTTAAAGCCAGATGTGTTTGTCATCTATGGTATACCTGCTGCTCTGTTTGTGTACAAGTAGCTCTGCGTGTGATTCGGCTCTGAAAACTATTTTGGTCAAAGGCAAAATAAAAAAAACTCTCCTTTTTCTTTGAAAGGTTGCTGACCCCTGCGCTAACCCTGAACCCTAACCCCTAGCTCTAACCCTAAACCCGAACAACCCTAAATCTAAACTCTAAACCAAAACGCCAACCCCCAACCGTATCTCAAAACTGTAAACCCTAACCCCAACCCAGGACAGGTGGCAGCCCTGCCGGTATCGCCAAGCGTTCTTCCATCCTAGCAAACCAACGCTGGCAAACGCGCCGTGTGATCGCTGCGACTATCAACGTGGACACGGGCGTCATCCTTGCCGCAAGCGGGAATTGTTTAAAAGCCTCCGAACTCGGATGTGAACGGAGGCTTACGTACCTCTTGTTTGTGCAGGGCGTCCCTGGACACTTGTCACGGGAGTCCTCCCGCCCACGGTCGTTTAAACCGCACTCGAATTGGGGGGCGGGCTGGAAGTCTGCAGCAGGCGGCGTTCCATTAAAATAATAACAGCACAAACTGCATGAGTCAAGCAGGCAGGCTTTCGCGACCGGTAAGTTAGTTGTAATTACTGGCGAAACGTCGTACTCAGATTGGAAATATTGTGGATTTGCTCTCCAACACACCGGTGTGCTGTACTCGTAACGAATTGGCATGTTCTGTTTACGTGACAACATACTCTTTGGTTTTATTCGGTAAAGCCACGTTATCTACGTGACTTTACCGAATAAAACCAAAGAGTATGAATCCTTGCAGTCACGAAAGCTTCAAATCTATAATTACGTGACAACACTTACTAATTGGCTGTGTTGGGTGGTCGCGGGTTTAACGACACATTTATATTGATGCGATCTAACCCAAAAAAACAGCCTGCATTACAAACTGTGTGCTTGAACGGATCTGGATTTCCTGCATTAAGTCAAAGCTCCCACGTTCTGGTCTCCTGTGCTTTGCTCGACCCGTTGACCAATTCACCTGGAATGCACCCGATCTCATCAGATGTCAAAAGCGAAGCAGATTGAGCCTGTGCAGTGCTAATTGCTTGGATGGGCGACCACCATGCACAGACAGGGGGTGTCATGTGGCCGTGGGGCTACGCAGTGGGCAACAGAGGGCAGTGCTGCATAATCCGTTGCCTTACTGCACTTTTATGGTCCCATACAAATGCATTCTGCTGCACTGCCTTCTGCTGATACATGTAACTGGGCGTTGTGCTGGTAACCAAACCGCCTCGTGTGCCGTGCCAGCCTCAATAGGTGCTCGCTAACAGCACTTTCCTCAACAGTACAAGCCAACTTAAAAAAACATCGTCGTCTGACTTCAGCAGAATGCGTGCAGACTCAGCGGCGCCAACGCAAGAACGCACCAATTCCAGTCCGATCGTTTCACATTTAATTTATTTTCATTCATCTGCACAACATACAGACGTAGTCGTCGAAACGAACCAACGTAACAACACTTTACGTACGCGTAAACTCTGCCATGCCTTACCCATCCTGGCTACAGATCACTTCGAAGTCCAACCGTCTGGTACCATGGTTGTAGGAACCATCCTGTTGACACCGAGGTTTAATTTCAGCCAGGGCTGTCCAGCTCTGAGGTCCGGAATATGTTTCCGCACCGGACACACCACATCCAGTACACCACCTCTCGCTATGGCTGTGGCTACCACTACAGTAGTCGCATGCAATCCTTCAGTGAGAAATTAAGCCCCGGCTGAAATGATTGAGCAGCAGGCTACTGACATCCCAGGTAACAGACCATGCTCTTGTAGGTAACAAGTACTTTGTCTATGTAGGACATACACAAAGTGTACGCTTATACAGTGCTTTAGCGCGCCGGAATGCTGCCACGGTGTAATGGTCAGCGCACTGGGATTTACCAATGTAGAGTTTGTCGGTTCGATCTCGTGGCATGGCAGATAAAAGTTGCTCAGATTTCTCCCTGCCTCTATCGATCTAGCAGTACAAATGAAATGGGTACGGCACAGTTCGTTATCTTTAGGTCACGTGTGGTGGGGAAAAAATGTGTGGTACTCATTTCCCAGACGTCTGGTAGGTAAAAATATCCTTTGAAGGCATTCTCCAGAGCTCCCTGCAGTGGAGGCCACTTCCACCGGCGGTGGCATGGACAAGCAATTCCAGGGCTGCACTTTTACCTTTAAACAATAGGTCAGTGAAAAGGCCCAGTCGGTCGAGACATTGGAGTTGAGAGTTAAACAAAAGATGAGAGAGTTGTAGGCATGAGATACACATTAGTGGCCACACGCAGAGCCGTTATGATTTCACAACACCATGTCAGCACCATGTGATGGAACGTCTGGTACGCGTGACATTAATCATCACGTGGCCTGCCAGCGCACGCTAATTGCGTGGCCTGCTCGAACATGCATTTTAGGAACCCCGATTGAAGCACACGCGGGACGATATGTAAAAAGAGTCTGGAGAGCAGAGTAGGAAATTAAACGCAACGCTACTAGGAGGCGCGGCGCTGCGAAGGTGTGTATGGTGGCAACTCCCAAGTGGGGCCCGTGCACAGGAAGAGATGTCGCAAATCCTACAGCTATACTTCCTGCAACAACAAAAAAATGAATCCTGCTTCGCATTGTGCATTCGTAGGCATTGGCCCTCGTGCACGCAAATCATCGCAGGACTTCCTAACGGGGGGAAGCGCTCCGATGGGATTCTATTTTGACAAGCTCACATCCTCCCCAGCCGGGTTTAAAATAACGTTGCCATCGTTTTAAAATAACGGGTCAGAGGCCAGGGCAAATCGTGTTAATACAGTACTTAGCGTACTGGGGTAAAAAAAAAATGAATGTGCTAAATCTGCACAGCGTCATGCAACTAGGTGCTGTGTTTCTTGTGTTCGTGGTTGAGAACACAAGTGTGCCAGTTTGTTTTCATTCTGTTGTAGTTACACGTGAAATATTTCATGAATCATGAAATTGACACATTCAACAATGAGACTGCAGTGGATCTCAGCCAGCCAATTGGCCTTCAGCTTGTGAGCACCAGCCAATCGGGCGTCATATGACCGCCAGCCAATCACAGTTCATCGCGCAGCAGCTGGCCAATTCAGCCATCAAGAGTAAAGAGGCAGGCTTCATGAGACGGCCAGCCAATCAGCTTCATTAATTGGCAGTCAGCCAATCAGCCTTCGACGTACGAATACCATTTTTTATCCATTTTATTTGAGGCAACAAGGCAAAATCTTACAAATCACGGTCGACCAAAAAGGAAAGATTTTGTGCCTAAGTCGTGCTGCTGAAAAAAATAATCCCACATTCAATCGTTGACTTAAAACACCTGTCAACTGTCAAGGCATTAACTGCAATACTGCACATAAAGCACACGCACCCGCGCATCAGCGGAGGTCAAATCGCCACACCGCCACGCGGCAATGGCCTGCGAGGTTTGTCGTTTCGCTTCTCAAAAAAAATACCGCCCTGAAACGTTCATTCAGAGTTTCGTTGTTTGCTCCTCTAGCAAGCTGCGGAGGTGCTTCTGCTCTGGGTCCTTTTCACAGAAGATGTTCGCTATGGAGTTCATGTTACGCTCACCAGACCTCAGAGGGCCGGGAACCGCCGTTACCGTGGCCTCATAGGACCCCGTGGCCGAACTTCCGCCGGAATTCAAACTTGGCAAGGTCGGCCGTATGCCCGCGTGCAAATCTCCGACTGCTTCTGACGTCGTCGTTTCCAGAGCGTGGGTATTTGTAGCTGCCGCAGTAGGCACCTGCTCGGAGGCTTGCACGTCCGCAGGCGGTGCTGTCTCTAACACAGCGACGATGTCCTTTTGTGGTGTGTCACTGAAGAGCTCAGATCCTTCCGGGGTCTCGGGGGAAACGCCTTTAGTCCTGGGCGGCTCCGCGGCATGGAGGGCAGCCTCGCTCGTGCTTTGAGGTTCCAGGCACTGCTCCACCGAGCTGTGTGCCGCGTCCGAATGACGAGATGACGTCGTAGCATCGCCCGTCGGAGTCGCGTCAGACGATCCCACGGGCGGCGCATCGATCCCATGTCTCGCCGCCGCGTCGCCCGCCGAAACGTCGTCCTCAGCGCTTGAGCGCGATGCCGTGGGGAAATCGGCGGCGGCGTCGGCGGCGGCCGGCTCGCTCGCCGCCGCCGCCGCCGCCACCGTCGACGACGTCGCCGGACGACTCGACGCCGCGTCGCCTTCTCCGCGTGCCGCCGAATTTGGCGCCTCCGACGATTCAGGGCGGATGCCGAGGTCGCCGAACGAAGGGGCGGGCGGGCAGCGCGCCTCCGTCTCCGTGCGCCAGCCGGAGCTGGCTCCGTTGGCACGCGGGCTCGCGTGCGCCCGCGCTGAGGCCTGGACGGCCGCGCGGATGCAGCCGAGCCAGCGCTGCTTGCCGAAGGCGTCGTTGGCCTTGAGCGTGACGTTCTGACCCCGCGACGGGTCGGTGTGACCTACGCGGAACATGTTCATCGCTACGTGGGAGTTCAGGAGTAGACGAGGGGGAGAGAGCAAGGGGAGGAGAGAGGTGGTCACGAAAAAACGAATAACAAACTCGGCGAGTGATGATCCCGAGTGCCGTGGCAGGTCGGCCCGCCGTTGAGTTTTTGATTTGCTATGCTTTATAGCAAATGAAAAAAAAAATATTGTTGCCATGTTTGTTTGTGCACAACCAATCATTAAAAACTATTTTTTTTAGAATTGGTTTTGTGTTTAGTTTGTTGTCCTTCCCCCACACCTCCTATGAGCACGGTTAGCTATGTACGGTGCAAAAGAAGTTCAACATACATGCAAAATGAATTAGTCAATATCGATGCAGAACAAAATGTACAAATATTAAATGTTTCTCATCTGACAGACAATCAAATAGACTGTGCACAAGAACAAAAAATATCCCCACTGTTCTATTGACCCTGACAACGTTGGGGCTGGGTGACTTAAGAGTGTGAAGCTGGCTCAGTTACGATCCTGTGTTTAAATCCAGCTGCCTATGAGGAAATATAGAGCCAGTTGATGGCCTCTGCCTGGTCACCAATGACTGCACAAAAAATGGTTCTGCACCACATTTTTGCTAAATTTCAGCTCTTGAGGATTAAAATCGTTTGGCCGCCATGCAACAAACACGACTCTTATTGCAGGTTCTGTGATAAAGTGTTGCCCCCACATGTGTGGACTAGAGGTCGCTTGAAGGGATCTCAGAAGTAGTTTTGTGACATCTGCTTCCGTGGGAATGTTCTGCAACGCGAATGGCCGTAGTGATTTGCGAGAGAGTTCCGAATGGATCCTTTGTCTCATGACGCCGATTTTCTCAATCCGGACAACAGGGGAAAATATAAAACAGGGGCGGGGGGGGGGGAAAGAGAAGTGGTCGTAAAGTGGCAGGGCACCTCTTTGTCCGCCACGGAAGGCCCCCCGGAAGGAGCCCCCCACTGTGATGACGTCGCCGTCGGTGAGGTCCCACAGTGCCAGCTCGCTCACGGGGATGGGGCGTCCGCGTGTGCGGTACCGCGGGCCCCCTCCGTCAGAGGCGCCGCCGCCGCCGCCTCCTCCTCCGCCGCCGCCGCCACCTCCCCCCAGCGGGCGCGTGACCACCAGGGATCGCTCAAACAGGAACACGTAGACGCGCTGCGGGGCGGGACACGGGGGGGGTGGCGGCGGGCGCGGACTCGGTGACTCGTTCCCCCGGCGCCGGCAAGTGCGAACCCGTCGTGTGGTTTATCGTGTGTGTGTGTGTGTGCTCGTGCGTCTCGATCATCGCCTGCGTCTCGGGGCGAACGCTGCGCTGCAGAGTTGTGTGCTGGCTACGGGTCGCTTGAGCAGCGAGATCCACGATCAGATTTTTGTTGGGTTAGGTCGCCTAAATGTGTCGTAAAACCACGCACCTCCACGTCATCAACCCACCTGCACGTGGAGGTGGGCTTACGATTCATTTACACGGTCTAACCCAAAACACTTTTTATCATTAATAATATTGGCTCGGGAAAGCCTACGTGTTATACATTGAGACTCACTTTGTGGTTTGCTTGGCTGGAAGGCGATGTGAATGGGAGGTTGATAATTTGATTAATTAGGGCGCATTAGGAAATTATAATTGACCGTGTCCCACCAAGTGACTGTTGAGAAAATAAAACGGGCTTGGGCTGGAGACATCGAGACCCCGCGGAGATGGAGCGATAAATTCAAGTTGTGTTCGGGAGCTCGATGAACCGTTACACTCGTGGGACTGAGAAATGGTGACGTCTTGGGGAGGCATTCATCCAGCAATGGACGGATCATGGCCGATGACGATGGTGACGAGGGTGACGATGGTGAAGAAAGTGGAGGCACTGCTGTAATTCACCAACGGCTGTTATTTTCTGTTCTTATCCGTGTGGATTTCTTTGGTGGAATAACTAAAAAAGATACAGATCTCACTGCCTGCGTGATTTAGAGCTACGTAATATCCCTGCGGTGCAGCCTAGGACCCATCATCACCAAGGAGCCCCCAAATCCCAAGATCATTAAATTAGTTATTAGAGCAAGCGCGATTGATATTTGCCTGGCATCACGGACAGGTCTTGGCGTGTCAAATCTGTACGGCGTTTGTGCTAATGCGCACCGTGTTTATCTGCGCTCGCATGATACAAGGTCTATATGACCTTGAGGCACAGTCAGTACAGCTCGGACCTTTAATAAAATTATTGTCATACACTGTGATTTGATGAATTGTCACGTTTTGGAGTTACTGTTTGAAAGTAAAGAGAATGATTGCGTCGTTTCCCGTTGCTATTCTTCACTTTGATATCGCGCCATTTGTTCCACGAGCCTAAACGTAAACTTCGCACACAGTTCTCCAATCACCGATCTAAAATGTAAATAGTCAATTGCTGCATTCGTACATAGTTCGATGCTTTATGTTGCGCGCAAAATTATTTATGTTTTTCAAAATGAACTCTTGAATAATTGTCGACAACCTTGGTCAGGAACTGCGTCATGCTGGTGGAAAGGGGTCAGAAGGTGCTTTAATTTACGATATAAATTTATTAAAAATTTCATTTGCATGTGCTCTTGGGACAGACACAGATCCCCCGTATAGCCTCAACAGACCTTTGGGGCAAGTACTGTTCACGAGCAGCACCTATGAAGGCTGGCACTGTGGCACACGAGGGGCTGTGGGTGGCCAGCACCACGCCCGGCTGAATTTGTCTCCCGAGTCACTATGTTTGTTCACGCCGCACCAGGTACTCGTTTGAGGCTGAGTCGACCTCGGGAAGGCCCAGGACCGGTTCAGATAACTGTCCCTGGTGTTGGCTTTGAGCAGGAATTGAACTCGAGTCAGTGGGTTCATAGCGCAGCGCGCTTACCACTACACTACTGCGCTCTCCACACACACACACATTCACGATTTACAATCTTAATTTGTTTTGAAAAGGCACTCTGCACATTACGTGAGATGTTGTTACCAATCATCAGGATTGTGCACTGTGTAATGACTTAATTTTTATTTTAAAAGGTGAAGGATTACTAATCGTGGAAAGGCGGACTGGATTGGGTTGCACCCAATTACATTCCAAGAGTACTATCGGCATCATGGCACAAAGAGAGAAAACAGTGGAAATGGTATTGAAGCCATTGCCGAGCATGCTCGCTGCGAGGAGCGGTAGCGCTGTGATGCACGCTCACAGCCGATTCTCGCTCACGGCCAATAATATTTGAACCGATTCCAGACTTTCCCGAGGTCGACTCGGCCTCAAATTAATACCTGGTGCGGTGTGTAAACATCGCCACTGGGGAAACAACGGTGGCCGGTGCCGGTGCTCGCTAACAGCACTTGCCCCAACGGTCTTTGTGTCTGCGTGCGTGGGCACTCACCGCGCCGCGCGCCGTTCTCAGCTCGCCGTGGCATGACAGGAGCCGCGGCGCCATCACGGCCGCGGCGCCGTCGCCGGCCGGGACGTCGCTCCAGTCCAGGCGGTTCCAGAAGTAGCGGCACTCGGATTCGCCGGTGCGAGAGTTGACGTCGCGCACGATCCCGGCCGCCGTGCTGATCTGCAGCAGGGAATACGCACAGGCACGGGTTCAGGTGTCCGGCTAGTTTCTTTTGTTGATTTCACCGAGCGAGAGGTGCCAGAGACCAGAGTCCCTCTTGCAGAGGTTCCACCGCTCTGCTGACCTGTTTGTTGCAAAGAAGGGCAATTGCCCAAAACCTTGCCTCCTGCATTATATATATATGTTTTTTTAAAGGTCACACCGTGTTATTGACGAACGTGTTCAGTTTTTTTTGTCATTTGCAAGAATGACCTGGGTAGCTATTTTATAAACTTTAGTAACAGGTAAAGGTGCAGTCCTGCAATTGCTTGCCGATGCCACCACTGGCAGAAGGGTCTCCCCCGCTCGAGGCAGGTCTACGAAGCGTCTCGCCAATCCGCGCTGTGGTGAACAATCCCCCGTGACTCGCATGGCATGGAGAGGTCGTCATCCAGCAGTGGACTGATATTAACAGCTGTGCAAGAGCATATATGAAGCAAAACCACCAGGCTCAGCGACAACTTTTACCTCCAAGCAATAAGACCGTTGAACAGCTGAACCCGAGCTGTCTACCTGCACCTTATCAGACTATTTTCACTCCACACTCCACACACACACATCAGACTATGAGCACAGAATCTGCACCTTACCACACACACTCCACACACACACACATATCTACACAACCACCACAACTGCTGCTACTGTTTAGTTATATATACGCCACTGCTCAATCAAGTCACTCTATTCTCTCCATAATTATCCCACTGTATCCCTCTTCCCCCGCATAAGTGTAAATAGTACCTACTGTGAATACGTCTCTCTTAAAATTTGTATATTTATCACATTTTTTAAAGATACATAGTGTTCTTCTATGTGCTTTTATTACTCATTTGTATTGACAGTATTATATTGTGCTACTTATTGCCTTTATTGATTTTTTTTTATAGACGCTGCACCGTGTGAGAGGAGAGCTTGCAAGTAAGTATTTAACTGTGTTACACTTCGCTATATCCTCTGTAAATGACAAATAAACTTTGATTTGATCTGATGATTTAAAGTAGCTCGCCACGATATTTCATTGGTAACAAGAGAGCGAGAGAACACGACTGAAATTGGCTCTTTGAATACAACTATTTTTATTTTATGTTGCCAGGTGATTCCCACTGAGCTATGTAGCTCTTTTTCAGAAGCGACCTGGCCACAAATGATTGCTCAACGAAGTGGCTTATCACGTGGAAATTTATAGCGGCCAAATACTCGAAATGCATATTCCTAAATGTGTAGGGAAAAACTGGAGGACCCGGAGAAAAATCCACGTGACCACGGGGAGAGAGAGAGAGACATGCAAACTCCAAATATACAGGCGTCAGTGTCGGGATCGAACCCACGACTCCCTGTATACCAAGCAAGGTAGTTAACATCTCGCCACCGGGGCATCCCGGCCGGGGCACGTACGGGATGCCACTTGTGCCGCCCGTCCTCAATCTTAACCGACACAATCGCTGCCACTCACGGCCCGCCCTGCGTAGCCGCCCTCACCACCACCCCCGCGTTGACCTCTGACCTTCTCGAGGAGGCACAACTGATTCCGCCAGCGGCCATTGCGAGAGCGCCTATTAAAGCGCATTGTAAGCCAATCGATAAAATCTCTCTGCTAAAGTTCATAAGCAGAAAAAAACAAGCCTCATGCCCATATCCGTCCCTCCACATAAAAATACAAAACTACATAATTTAATATATAACATATTTGTTTACATATATGTTATATATTATATTTATTTACATGAAATCCTGGAATAAATGCTGAAACATTTAATAAATATTGAAACATGTAATATGTTCGTTTCACCTCTCCGTCGAGTTATAGAGGGCAGATGAAGGTTGAGCGTGGTCAATAAAAATAAAGTGCAGAGCCTATAAACTTGATAAAGCCTCGTGGCTCTTGAAATGAGGGGTGCGGGAATAGAGACCTAGGTATTTCTGCTTGCTGTTGATCCTGGAATGAAACTGGGCTGGTAGAGGCAGGGGGAATGGAAATGCGGAATAAGGCAAACAGTCATGTGTGGCAAAATGTGTTTTCTTCCGTCAGTGCTGCTATCTTGGTGTGTTTTTGTTTATGGACCGGCATGGCACACCCAAAACTGTTTAGGCATACAAAACAATTCAGGTAAAACCTAGCCCCCTCCCCCACACCCCCCCACCGATCTCCGATCTCTTTTGAGAAAAAATAAAGACCTGCTAACGCAACGGTAAAAACCCTCACGACGAAGCGATAGTGTGCGCGCTTCCTCGTGGCGCGAGGCCGGCTACCCACGCTCCCACACATGCCAGCGTTATTCTCCGACGGGAGGTGAAATGAAGTACAGTCGTGGGGTTCAGATGGGGGTTGGCGCAGGGCTATTCCAGCAGAAAAGTGAACTACCTCCTGCACAGCACAGATATTTACGATTTGCTAAACATTATTTTTTATTTTACCAGGTAAAGCCTGGTCATCGCAAATGATAGCCCAATGAAGTGGCTTATCAAGTGGAAATGTATAGCAGGGAAATACTCTGAAACGCGTGATGTTGATTCTAAATGTGGAGGGGAAAACTGGATGACCCAGAGAAAAATCCACGCCACCACGAGGAGAACATGATAATCCAAATATACAGGAATCAGTGTCGGGATCGAACCCATGCCCTCCTGTAGAGGGAGTTAATGATAACGATTTGTATCTGGCAATGGCCGCTTCTTCATGTGCTGTGCAGAAGAGGCCCGTTGCCCGTAGCATTGCCTATACTATATTTATTTATTTCATTTTAAGGCCACAAGTGTTAGTGACGAGTGCGTAGAGTTTTGTGTGTCTGTTTGTTATTTGTACGTGTGCACCCACTGCCAATGCAGCAGCAGCAGCAGGATTGGCAGCAACATCACCAAATCGTTTTGTTATCCTTTTGATTTGCATCGCTCTGGGCGATTTTTATTTTTTTCTCCGCAAACTCGGCATGTTTTTTTTCATGCCGCGGTTATAGCTAGCTGAAAGATGTCCGGAGAGATTCGACCATAAAAAAACCACGCGTAAAGTTAATATTTACTTGTTCCAGACAGTCTCGACTGAGCCGCAAGACTGTGTCAAGGAGAGCCCTTACTTGGGACATTAGTCCATAAATATAACTAGAAAAAATATACCTTTTTAGAAACGAACGCCAAAAACCTGTTTGAAACTCGTCTATTGCTTTGTACGTACGTTAAACTTCTTTCGCCACCGTACATAGCCAACCGTGCCGATCGGAGGTGGTAATAACGATAAAAAAGTTCTTTATTTACACGGGAAGCCTCGCCGAGTCTCAAGGCTCGTTCTGTGGATCGCGCCTGCCTACAGAAATTCGTGCAGTTGATTTCATTTTGCAATTTTACAGGGAGGAGGGAGCAGCACACACACACTCACAGGCTGCTGAAGGCGTAGTACAAAACAGCAGTACAGTAGCTGAAGGCGGACAACAGGCGTAGTACAGAACCACGGTGGAATTTTTGCCCACGCTGCCATCTGCCGACATTGTAGGGGCAGCAGCCTATAGCACCTGGCCTTGAGGAACGGTGGTTGCCCATCCGAGCACTGTCCAAGATGAAAACAAAAAAACCTGCTTAGCTGTTGAGACGTGACGAGGCCGTGCAGAATTGGTCACAGGCAATGGTTTCGGGCTGTGTATTCAAAATGACATCAGTTCAAAACTCAAGGTGTTATATAAGATCGTTTACCTATACATGATCCAAACAAAGGCAACCACCCCCCCCCCCCCATAAAGCCTTTAACGTCCTCCGGGCAGCAGTTCGCTCACCGCCTCCTCCAGCAGCTGACGGTCGGCGTGGTCGTTGGGCGTGTGGCGCAGGATTCCGCGCAGCAGCAGCGGGTACTTGACGAGGCGGGAGCGCGGCGCGTCCAGGAAGCTCCAGAGGTCGAGGCGGCGCGAGAAGGGCGACTCGAGGCAGCGCTGCAGGAAGTCGTGGACGCGCGCCTCCCCCCGCTTGCGCTCCAGCAGCAGGCGGGCCGCCACCTGGTTGCTGCAGTAGCGCGAGTAGGCGGTGAGGCATGGGAGCTGCGTGCAGCCAGAGGGCACGCGGGACAAACGGGGGGGGGGGGCAAAACGGATGGAGAGAGAGAGAGACGGGTCAAGGGTCAATTGTATGGACGACAATTGGATGGACAGACAAACGGACTGGCAACAGGATGGACAAATGTACGGGCAGACTGGCTGGCAGACGACAGATAGATGAACAAAGAATGCACAGACGAACGGACGGATGGACATAGAGTATGGACGGACGTAACAAATGGGTTTTCATGAGAACAGGACACAAATAAAAACAAGTGCCCTGTCAGGTGCACAGAGGTAGTGGCAATGATCCCCCGCTCCCTCCCCAACCACGAACTCAAAGAACAAAGTCCAGGAAAGCTTTGTGACTTTTTGTTACCCAAAAATGGCATAATGTACATGCATGATGTACCTGCATGATGTACATGCATGATGTACATACATAATGTACATGCATGATGCACCTGCATGATGTACATACTTAATGTACATGCATGATGTACCTGCATGATGTACCTGCATGATGTACGTACATAATGCACAGTGTACATTTTGTACGTTAATTAACTGTGGATAACCCAACCAATAATAGACATCCGTTGTCATTTATATGAATGCATGAATCCCCCCTCTGGTCTTCGCACCATGATCACACTACGAGCCACGTGCTTCCCAGTAGACATCAAAGATCCGGCGACGCCGTTCTCAAGAGTATGCCATTGCGTGCCGACGTCACGGTTCAGATTAGAAAAATTACTCTCAAGTTACTTAATTGGAATTTACACAGCGACAATGATCCCCCACCCCTCCCCCCCCCCCCAACTGCTAAAACTTTTCAGAACCATCCTGAGAACGCGAGACTGTCCTGGGTAAAGCAGCGGAGGAGTAATACAACAACAGGAGAGCCGAGCTCGTTTGTCTCACCCAGGCTGCCAAGATGTGCCCCACTCTGTCCGTGGTGCCGTCGTCCTTCCGCGCCGACTTCAGCTTGGCCAGAAGGTCTGCGTAGAGTGCCGTCGGGACACATCATGGCGAGTTACTCTCGGCACCCGCTTGCGAGAAGAGGCCCTTCCTGCGCTCAGCCAAATTGGCCGCCCGTGTCAACGGCAGAGACCTCGCCGTGCGGCTATTCGTGTGAACGCGACGAGGGATGGGTCCGCCCGCACTCAATTTCTCACCGGGTACTTTTCTGGAATCTCTGCGATCCTGGAGTAGGCATACGAGCAGCAGCCACCGCCGTCACAGCAAGTGGTATACTGGATGTGGTGTGCCGAGCTCTGGTGTGATTTTATTACGGCACCCAGATTTCTTTGGTGACTTATTCACAAAATCGTTGTTCAAATGGTGTGGACGAGAAACTAAGATTTGTTTTTTTTGTCCGAGCATTAAAGAAAAGTTTAAATTGGCGGAGTAACTGAGAGAACTGGGTGTAGCGATTGAGAGTTGCTGCTGAGGACCTTTCACGCGAGGTTGTACTGCATTCGTAATACCCTGCTGAAGGCTCCTTCACTCCTCCGCTGTGAAGTTGCGTACAAGGCCAGTAAATTCAAGACGTCTCTCTACTCAAACCCAACACACGAACAAAGCTTGTTCCCACTGGTGACCCCGATCCAGCGGGGGATCAGAAACGACACATTCCTATGGCAGGGACAATCGTTCTAATTATCTCTCCCCCCCCCCCCCCCCACCGGACAACAGCAGAGAGGCTGGAACTGAAGAATGGCCTTCTCCAAAAAACCCAAAGGCTTCACAGCTCAACGACTAAACGCCGTCTCATGTGGCTCCACTTTCTGTCGTCGCTATTTCTCTTCGTCACGTAGTTTTTTGTTGTTGTTCTTCAATAGCAATGGAAACAACAACAACAACACCGGGCCGGCATCGACGCGTGTGTCCGCGGGAAGGGAGCCGAGAGCTGAGGCACTCACCGGCGTGCAGAGGGATGAAAGTCTCCAGCATCCCAAAAATTTTCTCCAGCTCCTTGGCGGACATTATCGCGAGCGTGAGCATGGGGTCGTGGTAAACCTGTGTGGGGGACAGAATCAGAAGACGTTTGTATTTATACTGCAGGAGGAATCTGATGAGCTATGAAGCTCTTTTTCACAGATGTCTAGTAGGGGCGGGTAAGAACGTTACAACAACAAACAATACAAACGCACGGTAGTCGTGCAAAGTGCAAGAAAGTTAAACAAATCAACCCAAGATAAACAAATACAACACGAAACCAGCCCAATCCTACCAGGCGAAGCTCGCTGAGCTATTAACTTATTTTTCAGAAGCGACCTGAGCACAAATGCTTACTCAACAAAGTGGCCCATCGTATGGACAGGGCCCGGGTGGAAGAGACGGCGGTCGTGAGTGAACACGAAGGGGTTAAAGGGGTGGTGTCTTAGCACCGAGCTTCAATTAACTATTTTAAATCTCAGAATCAGAATATGTATTTTTGTCGGCATGAGGGCAGACTATTGGGCCCGACAAAGTGGACATTGGGGACTCTGCAGCAGCGAGAGCGCCGTCACTTTAAATACACACAATACAATAAAATAAAAAACCTACCATAGCAGGATCGTCATGAATATAAGAGTTTTGAGTTGAGACCATCCTGGGTAAAATGTAATTTCCGTCCTTCTGGACTAAGAAGCTCCAATGTCTATTATTATTATTAAGATTGAAACAGGAGGCTTTCTCCACAACTCTGGCTGTCGCCTGATGAGGCCGGTTGTATGTACCGGTGAAACGTCACAGTACTCGAATTGTAAACGTTGTGGGTTTACTGTGCAACACACCGGTGTGCTGAACAAGTAACGAATTGGCACGTTTTGTTTACGTGACAACATACTCTTTGGTTTTATTCGGTAAAGTCTCGTAATCTACGTGACTTTAACGAATAAAACCAAAGAGTATGAATCCTTGCAGTCACGAAAGCTTCAAATCTAGAATTACAAATTGCCTGTGTTGGAAATTACGCATTCATATTTACGCTATCTAACCCCAAAAACCTCTATTCTGGATAATATTACGATTTTGTTTGTTTACCCAGAAAAGCCTCACCGAGTCTCAAGGCTCGTTTTTCAGAAGGGTCCTGCCAAGTGTACACAGAAGCGCGGCGACGTTGCGACGTATAATTCCAGTTGAGTACTATGCAAGGACATTTTTTTCAGCATTGGGATGTTTTGGGCCAATACCCCATGTGCACTGTGTGGTTTGTCGTCTTTAGCTACGCCACCCCCACCCCCGACGCTATTAAGGGTGCTGCTGCTGCGTGCAGTCTGCCCCCGCAGATCCAGCGGCGAAGTTCCCACGGGCTCTTGGGCGCTGCGTGTCGGTGTCACAGCCAAATTGACCACCTGTTCCAGAGAGTAAATTTCCCAGAGTGCAAACAGCCGCCGCGGCCAGTAGGCAGCCGCAACCACCCCCTCTCCCCCGTCACCTCCGCCGCCACCGACCAGCCCCTCCGGTTTCCATGGTTCAACTTTACTTTCGAATTTCGCCCTTAATCTGCCGTGAAGAAAAGTCAAAATTGCGCACGGGGCCTGGAAACGCTGGCAAATATTAAACTGTGGCCAATTACGTATGCGCCGCCGCCGCCGCCGCCGCTGCCACCACCGCCACCGCCGCCTCGTCGGCGAGAACGTGGGAAAGTGTGTGGCCTGGCGCGGTTAGCCATGGAAACTGGAGGGTAGCGCCCCGTCTTTGTAAACGTGCTCTGCACGGCTTTGTAGACAAACTCACGACGGGCCTTGCACCAAAGAGCTCGTTCGGACCCCACCTGGGGTGACTAAAGTTACTCGTGTCCACTACGGGCAGTGTCCACCACGGGTAACGTCATCCACGAGTAGTGTCCACCACGGGTAATGTCATCCACGAGTAGTGTCCACCATGAGTAGTGTCTAACGTGGGCAGTGTCCACCATGGACAGTGTCCACCACGAGTAGTGTCCACCACGGGTAACGTCATCCACGAGTAGTGTCCACCATGAGTAGTGTCTAACGTGGGCAGTGTCCACCATGGACAGTGTCCACCACGAGTAGTGTCCACCACGGGTAACGTCATCCACGAGTAGTGGCCACCGTGGGCAGTGTCCACCACGAGTAGTGTCCACCACGGGTAACGTCATCCACGAGTAGTGTCTAACGTGGGCAGTGTCCACCATGGGCAGTGTCCACCACGAGCAGTGTCCACCATGGGCAGTGTCCACCATGGGCAGTGTACGGTGCTATAACTCGGGTGTCCACCTAACTTGGTATTCCCAGGACCGTCGTCCTCTTTGTGAGGTTGTCGTCTTGGAAAATCGATAGAGGTTTTTCCCCCGGGACCCGAATTGAGAAAAAAAAGTTCCCGATAGTATTGCGAGTTATCCTTCCTCCCCATGATGACGATTAACCCCCCCCCTCCCCACCGGCTTCGTATCTAACTCAGAAGCAGCAACACGAGTGGTAACTCGGAGGAGGCAACACGAGTGGTAACTCAGAAGTGACGGCAGCGGCGGCGGCGGCGTCTCGATGGGTGGCTTCTTTAATTTGCCCGCGTGCCCAAACACGGAGGAGGGCGCTCCATGCTTTTTCATCTCCTTTGGGGTTTCTCTTTTTCTCTTCTACCCCCCCCCCCCACTGCACAATCTGGGAAAGTAAACAGGCTCGGCCGGCCGCGCAGCAGCTTGGGCCCCACTTGGGAAAATCAAACACACCTCCGGTGAGGGACCCTGTGAAAAGGGGGGTGGGTGGGGGGCCTCACAAAATGATCTTGTGTTGACGCTTCTCAACGACTCACCGCACCGCGCGCTCGCTGGTGCGTGGCGAGCGGGTGACATTGACCTCCCCCCCCACCCAGTGGCGATCCCCCCCCACCCCCCCCCAGAGAGCGGTGGTAATGTGGTCGGCATTTCGGGATTTGTATTTTGTTTTCGTTGCACACAGTCTTAGTCCAGTCGAGGTATTAAAAAAAAACCCCGTTAAACGTTTGTGCGAGTATCACTCTGTGGATTTCGCTTTAGCCATTCTCTTAGTGTAATCCATGGCATGATAATAACAACAACAATTTCAACCTGTAACAAATCAGAGACAAGCAGGAAGGCGCGGCAGGCAGGTGTTGAGCCAGTGGCAAATTCCACCCACCCCAAGCTCTGCGGTCCTCTATATATGAAGGTGATATCAGCTAATGAAGGAATGTTTACACGTGTGAGAGGAAATCAGAGCACCCGGTGAAAAGTTACACGTGAGGGGGGGGGGAGGGTAACACGCTTTTCCGTACAGATGGCACAAAAGCAGTCACACATTTGGTTAGGCACTCTTCTGAGGCAATGAAATGTTCATGTGGGGGGCATGCAACGTACCCTCCCCCCACGTCAGCCAATCGGTCCCCTCTGTGTATATCGAGGAGGTGGTGTAGTTGTTGCGCACTGTGCTGTGAGCTTGTTTCATTCCAGGCCATGGGCGAACATCAGTGGCGAGTTCTATCTGAGACGCGGCCTGTGGCTTGCAGGCCCCTTCACCATCTGGCATGGACCTGCGTGGCCAAGCGTGGGCCAAACAGTTCCCATGGCTGACCGACACGGCATGGTGAGGCCTTCATGCAGCAGTGGGTTGACACAAACGGGGTTTGTGGATAATTTTAACTTTGGATTTAAATCATGGGCGGGTGTTTGCAAGGGGGGGGGGGCAAGGCCCCTCCCAAACTGGGCAACCAAATTAATTATTTTAGTAGTTTAATATGAAGACTATAAAATAATTACTTATATGCGCCCGCGATTCCTAAAGTGAGGGACAAAGCGACCCCCCCCCCCGCCACCAAATATAGACTTCAGACTCCGCCTGTGGTTTCAATGATGACTCATGTTTGTTTGAGGTGGTTGGCGGACGGACACAAACCTTTTTGGCCAAGGTCAAGTCTTCGATGAGGTCCTGTTCACCTTGGGCCAACTCAAAAATTGCCTGGAGAATCAAAACCAAGCGTCAGAAATCAGTATTCATGCTACTTTACGTGCACAGGACACATCGATTCAGTGTGTTCACTCGATAAGATACAAATTAGCATGAAGTAATCATAAGTAATTATAATTTCGCTAGCATAACATCATTTACCCGTGACTGCACGCCAGGAAGGGGAGTAGAGTCAAGGACGCAAAGGAGAGAGACAGAGAAAGGAACGGGAAAGGGAAGAGAGGCCTGCAGGGAAGTCCTTAAGAGGGACAGAGGAGGAGGGTACGGCTCAAGTGGAGCAACAGGAAGGGAGGAGGAGGAGGGGGAGAGAGAGAGAAGGAATGACCGGGCCACGATGTCGAGGATGATGAGAGGGTGGTGATGATGACAGGGGAGAGACGAGAGGGAGAGAAGGAGAGAGCAGACGTGAGCTGCACGGAGGAGGATCGTCTGTTTTTACAGCGGGCAGTGAGAGGGGAGGGGTTCAGAGTGGGAGTGGCCACGCGGATGTCACGTGATTTACGGGAGGCGTAAGCTACTTTAGATTTACACATCATGCACCAAATGAAGTTATTGCGTCACATTGTACAAATATTCCTACATTTGAACCTCATGGCAGTACCCCGGGGTACCATAGTACTCCGGCTCTCGCATGATGTCCGTGATGCAGTCATTTTTAGTCTGTCGAGATCGCGGAGTGGCACCGATTTTGGATTGATTGGTACCCCAGTCGTGGAGTTAAGTAACACCAATGGAAAAAAATAGTGTCCCAGAAATAACATATTTAATTGCTTTGGCCATTTTGTATTATTTGGTACCCCGGGATACCGCCATAAGGATCATTTCACCACTAAACAAAAGCCCCCTTTAGAATTCGCTACAGTGAGAAGGGGTGACGGCCAGCTGTCGAGACTAAAAATGCAGTGGCAGCTAAAGGAGGGAGCACGCCCACAGGGACGACTTCCATAGAGTTGGGAGCCATGAAATCAGCTCGTGCTGCAGGAGCCAGCCAGATTGTTGCATCGCAGGACTGCGAGAGTTGGCGACAGCCCGGGCCAGGCATCCGTCCATCAGCGGATAGGTGATGGCTGGCGATGATGGTGATGGCGATGCCGACGACGCGTGGCGGCGTTCTTTCGCAGTGCGCAGGGAGCTACCTCCTGCCGCTTGATCTCGGCGCGGGAGAGACGCTCCGTGGTGCCGGTGTCGTACATCTCGCTCCACAGCTTGCTGTCACGTCGCTTGAGCGAGGAGCCGCTGTGCGACGACGGAGGGTGAGGACCCGGCGTGGCTGCCACTCCTCCACAGCCACCGCCCAACCGCACCGCTCTCCAGGCGCCGTCGAAGACAGTGGGCGATCGTGACGGCGGAGACGACGGTGGCGATGGCGGAACCAGGGGACCGCTTTCTGGGCGCAGGCTGATGGAGCGCTGAGAAGAGACACACGCATGCACCGTGTGAGCGCACGACGGTGCCAGGTCGAGGTCAAGAGGTCATCGCAGCCGACACAACCAGCCCACTGCACCACCGCGCCGTCACTTCCGACCTTCTGCCGGAATCGCGCAGCTGTTGCGCAATGCGGTAAAGCTAGTGCAACAACAAAAAAAGTCAACAAAAAACACTTTCGTATAATTCTCAAGGATTGGCCATTGTGTGACAGTTTGGCAAACCAGCAATCCAAATGTCAAACGTCAACCACAACAAAGTTTGCGAAAGTAACAACGATGTTCACGTGATGGATTCGCTAAGGCTGTGCGCAATCGCTCCCAAGCAGGTGTTGCCTCTGAGAAGCAAAGAGCCACCACACCTCACCATCGCTTCCTTCCCTCTGCTGGAGCCAGCGGCCGTCACGCAGTCAATGCTTGACCTTCAACGAGCGCTCTTACAGCCTCATCACCGCCTTCCTCGAGTCAGACAGTTGACACGTCTGTCTAAGGACAGATTGCAGAGCCCCACAGTTTGTCTCCACGGCGCTGGATGTTTACGTATTGTGTCGGATACTTATTTGAATGCTCACCGGATGCAGGGGTAGCCCAGGATTGGTGCTGATATCAATCTCCGTTGATATTATACACACTTACAGGAACTGAATTCGGCTTGCCAAGTTTGTTGTGCAGTCCGTGAGCCACACGCACACACACGAGCACACAGGCACTCTGCTATATTGGTCTGGAAAGCCCATAGGATGATGAACTAAAGATACTCTATATATAGGCGGAGAGACAAAGACAAGGATCACCCATATAGCCTTAACGACTGTAGGGGCAAGTGCCATTAGCGAGCACCTATGAAGATTGTAATGGCACACGAGGGGGTGGGTGGCCAGCACCAACGCCTGGCCGCCTTTGTCTCCCCAGTGGCGATGTTTCCACACCGCACCAGGTACTCATTTGAGGCTGAGTCGACCAAGGGGAGGGCCCAGGACCGGTTCAGATAATCGTCACTCGCGTTCGGCATGAGCGAGAATCGAACTTCGTGCTAACCACTGCGCCACCGTTCCCCATGCACACGGACAATCATACAAAAACACGCACACCAACACACAGCTTTACACACACACAGACCCCCAACGCCTGCACATGAACACGTCCTGCCAACTGAAACTCGACACTCGGCACCAACTGTTGCATTGCGTTTGCTCCTCGTCATTCGCAGGCCGAAATCCCTGCTGACCTTGAGGGCTGTGTTGCTGGTGGCGAGGGATTCTGCGCCAGATGAAGGAGGGTGGTGGTGGTGGTGGCGGTGGCGTGGATGCAAGTGTGCGTGCGTCTATGCGCCCGTGTATTTCGTGTGGGGAGCAGCAGTGGAGCGCAGGGGTCGACACACCGGAAACAACGAGAAGAGCCACTTTTTTAGATTTTTTTCGGTGAACAAAAAAATATATATATTTTAAGAGCCGCAACGCAATGCGAATACGAGGGGGTCCGTGATGAATGAGCCACCGCATACGCCTCGGGATCCCCAGGTTGCCGACCCCTTGGTGCAGCGGTCAGCGCTGCGTCACGAACCCGGCGACCCGAGTTCGATTCCCGCTCGCGGTTAACGCCAGTGGCGATTGTCTGAACCGGTCTTGGGCCTCCCCTAGGTCGACTCGGCCTCAAACGACTGCCTAGTGCGGTGTGTAAACATGGCCTAGATAGGTGCTCGCTAACAGCACTTGCCCCGACAGTCTGTCTAAAGCTATATGGGGCGATCTCTGTCTTGTGTGTGTGAGGGGAGACCCACCCACCCGCCCACCTCCCACAATGACAAAGCCAGATGTGGAAACGAAGACACCGCACGAGTTCGCAGCGACTGTCACACGATGGGCGCGAGATTACAAAGCCCCACCGTAGGCGAACTACGGGGCGACCCCACTCGTAGATCGTCGTGATCGCCAGCCACGATCGATGCACTGCTGGATGAAGACCCGGCAGCGGGTCGCCACCTCTAACAGTCCCGCGACGGACATCCTCTCACGTACGCGTTCCGGGGCTCCATGGCTGGCGCTCTGTCGTGAGAGTCGAACGGCTGCCATCGATTATCTGGAGCGGGCGCGTCCTTCCCCCCAAGACCGCCTCTGCACTCGTTCACGCTGTGCGCGCTTTGGCCACGCTTTGGCCACGCTTTGGCCACGCTTTGGCCACGCGCGTCCCCCGGGAACGTTTTCTCAAACTTAATTTTTTACGGCGAACGTGTCAAGTAATTCTATAGAGCCAACGTCCGTGAAAGTAAATACGATTTGACTCAGTGTTGATAAACTATCGTTGTGCTTTATAATTTTATATACGCGTTCCCCCTGCTAGGTGGGTCCTCTGCAGCGATTTCAGTTTTTTGTTGTTGCTTTATTTCCTTGTAGTAATTTCGGTGGCCCAGCTTCAATGGGTCGAGATTTTGACTTAAAAAAACATGCATGGCTAAATGAAATGTATGGTTTTTTAATTGTGCCGGATTCGAAAACTACACCCGCAAATTTACTCAATTGGGACAATTTGTAGAGAAATCGTCACCCCCACACGAGCACATCAATGCCTCCCCCCCCCCACCTCAGGTCACTCTTACAAACGAAACTCTTGGTGGCTAAACAAAAAAGTAAACTCAACAAGATAATGAAACGATCCGCGACATTGGCATTGGTCGTGTCCACATTCAGTGATCGTCCATGACTAGCAGACTAGGCTAACTCTGAAGATACACCGGGATTTGTTTTGGTTATTATTGTTAATATATTTTCTTAGCATATACAATTGCAAAAAAATCTCCGGGATTCCTCTCAATTGTCACCGGGAAGGGATCGATGCGAATTCCAGCAGCGACTCCGAGCCAATCCGGGAGGGTCAGCAACTCTATAGGCAAAGTATGAACGACACGAACGCACTGGGCTCCGGTCTGATGACCTGAAAAGGGGGCCATGAAGATGTGGGGGTTTGGGGTTTGGTTCGGTGGGTGCTGGGGGGTTAGCTAGAGGGGTTGCGGTTGGAGAGAGAGGGCAACGGACTCCACACATCAAAGCCGCGGAGAGAGGATTGGGAAGTCCATTAGCCGTGAAGTGTTATGACTGACAAAGGCGCGAGGGCACCGTTTCAAACACTTGCTTTAGTCATCACACAGTCGATGGCTGTCCGTGTCCTAAAACATCTTGAAAGCGTTTCACGGTAAAAGCTCCCGTGTGTACGGGATTATTACATTATTTACTTTGGCCCATTCATCCGCTCACTCCGCTGGCTCTCATTCATCCGCTCTCGTGCGCCCACAGACACGAGGAGTCTTTTTTTTCCCCCTCTCGCGACGCGGCGAGAGCCAAAGAGTTCTCACAATCCCCGCATGCTGTCCGCCTAGAGCTACGCACCCACCTTGACGCTACGCCGTCCGTTTGAATATCGTGTCGAATATCGCGTCAAATTCGCGATTGGTTTTCAACGGTTATACATCCTTAGTTGCTCTTCGTGTCCACGCGAAAAAGTGCACAGATTATAATGAAAATTCCTTCGTAGGTATTTTTTTCTTTCTTTTTTTCCTGCAGACAGTAGCCGGTCAGGGCTGAGCCTGTGTTTAGTCCGTGCGTGGGAGACTGGCCTGGGAAAAGCGATTGCTGTAGCATTGGGCTGCGCGTGCGATACGTAATTAATTCCTGAATCTATCTTTGCTGAGCTATTAGTGTCATCCCCAACCACCTCCTCCACGTCCCCCCTTCCCCCCCATCATATGCATCCCACATGAAGCCTCCAAACGCTCGATCACGGAATTGGCCAAACCTCCTCAGGCAAGACTCTCCCGGTGGCGGCCGCGCTGCTGCTGCTGCATGTGGCCTGGTGTAACGCAGCCCTGCGGAGGCAGCAGCCAGGGTTGGTGGATCACCGCACGAATGCTGTAAAACTCCCTTCCTGTGGGTGTCGAGGAGGCCACCGTACCCTGGCTCGCCAAGAGGGGGCAGCATAACACGCGGACTGATCGCCACATGTTTCCATCTGTACGGGGATGAGAGTGGTGCTCCCCTCCCGTGCGGGGTCAGGGGGGGGGGGCTTTCTCCGGGTGCTCCGGTTTCCTCCCACTTGTATAATGAAGACAACTTATCACTTACTGGGCAAAAAGATCCTGCAAATAAAAACCCAATTATGGCAGCCGGACCCTCCTGAGTCCTACAACTCCACAGCGTCGCTCTCCTGGATGAATAAGTAAATGTAGAAGAGAGTCTTGAGAATCAGCGACGCTTTCCTGGCTTCATTGAACAGAATCACCACCATGATTATATCATGTTCACCGATCAGCAGTGAATAAGTTTGTAAAGATCGCAGCACGACCCTAGTCCGGGCTAAACCGTTCGCTCCCCACGTGAGCGAACGTTGCGCCAATAACTCGGCACTCGCTCCCATCGATGCGTTCGTTGCGAGTCGCGCTGCAAGCCGCTCGCACAGCCACGCGGCGCAACCGCGAGAGAACACGCAGCATCAGCAGTGGCATCAGCAGCGGCATCAGCAGCGGCATCAGCATCAGCAGCGGCATCAGCAGCGGCATCAGCATCAGCAGCGGCATCAGCAGCGGCATCAGCAGCGGCATCAGCATCAGCAGCGGCATCAGCAGCGGCATCAGCAGCGGCATCAGCATCAGCAGTGGCATCAGCAGCGGCATCAGCAGCGGCATCAGCATCAGCAGCGGCATCAGCAGCGGCATCAGCAGCGGCATCAGCATCAGCAGTGGCATCAGCAGCGGCATCAGCAGCGGCATCAGCATCAGCAGCGGCATCAGCAGCGGCATCAGCATCAGCAGCGGCATCAGCAGCGGCATCAGCATCAGCAGCGGCATCAGCATCAGCAGCGGCATCAGCATCAGCAGTGGCATCAGCAGCAGCATCAGCAGTGGCATCAGCAGCGGCAGCGCAGCTCAACGTCCGAGGGCGGCAGCGGCTTCTCAGGCCCGGCTCGACGTTGAGCCAGCGGCTTAAACTGGGAATTCACAGCATGGCCAAAAACCCCACACGCAGTAGCCCCCACCCGTACCCGCCCCTCCCCCGCACCTCCTCCCCCGCAACCCCCCGCACCCCCACCCTCCCCCAGGGGACAGCTCTTCCGCTGGCACAGGGTCACGAAGGGGTTAATTGACGCTGGTAAGTTGAGATTCTCGCTGCCATTGCAGCACCCCCCAGCCCCCCCCACCCCCCCAGGGCCAGATCCTAAAAGTTCAAACGTCCCGCGTCTCCTTTTCATGACTAACGCTCGGACAGTCGGCTTTGTCTGACACTTGTTTAAACGTTAAACCTCAGCCCCCCCCTCCCGAACCAGAAAAAAAAACCCGTGACTGCGGATCTCTTGGCATTAACAACGCACCAACAGGTGTCTGGGACAAGCCTTACCCAGATTCATCAAACAAACGCAGCTGAAAATCACCAAGGCAGCGGATACCCATCACAAAAGTGGAATGAGATTTGTGCGCTGTGTAACTGGTCACGTTCAGGAACATTGTCACACGCCAGCAAATGCAATTGCAAGTCTACTCCTGGCTCATGCAACAACATTCGTTGTGAGCGATTTCTGAACCTTTCCCCAGACGTCTCCCCTCCCCACCTAGGTTAACTCGGCCGTAAACGAGAGCACGGTGCAGTGTTTCATGCATCGACACTGGGGAGGCGATGGTGGCTGGGCACTCCGCTGGCCACATTTACCGCCAGTTGTGCAACGCTGGGCCTGAATAGGTGCTCGCTAACAGCACTTGGCCCAACCATCTGGTAAAGGTTACATGGGGGATCTTTGACTTTACACATGTGCGTATGTTTGTGTGTGTCATTAGCTGCTCTCTGAAACAATACGTATCAATCAATGAACGTTAACAAATGTACATCTTAGCATTTTTACCAGATCGAGTGTGGGATGATGAATGACATCGAAAAATGGTTGATACTTGAACTTCAAACGCAAGGATGGTCGTGGAAATCAATCCAGCGGCCGTTTAACTGGCTGCGTGTGTGCGCTTCAGGCTGGAGAGACAACAATATCGGTCTGCGCACTGTGCTATGAACCGACTGGTACATTCTGAGGTTCAATTTCTGGCCACGGCCGACATCATTGGCGTGTCATATCTAAACCGGCCTCTGTGTGGGTCCCACCCAACCATACTCCTCTCACCACATCGCCAACCCGCACTGATCATCGTGGTCAGGCATGGTGACACAATCCCCAAGACTACCACGGTATGGGGATGCCTTCATACAGCAGTAGATTTGCAAAGGACTGCACATTATAATTATCGTGTACCGTACATGTGGACATTTGCACGGTTGGAATTATAGCCAAGAGGCAGAAGGAATAACGCACGGACGAGAGAACGCAAGCCGGTTAAAGATATTAGGAAAGTTCGCGAGGCTCGAGCTGAAAACATCGCAAGGGGCGATGGCCATTGGTCAAGACGGAACGATGACGAAACTGGCTCGCGTGCGGGATCGTGAGAGCCCTTCATCCAGCAGTGGATTGACCATGGCCGATGATGACAACGACGACAATGTGGGAAAAACCTATGTAGTTGTTCATTATTGTCGTTTAGCAATTGCTTTCCAGTTGTGACGTTTGTTTTGTTTCTTTCGAAGCAACTGCCTGTGGTGCTTGCAGGGATCAAAGTGTCGCACTCAGAGAGGGGAGGCATGGGGGGATGGGGTCAATGCGTTCCACAGGCATCTTCGGCACCACGTGGTACTGTGGGGCCTGCAAACCCTGACGCGGGGGGACACACAGAGCCCAATTGTGATGAGGCCTGTGTGTCAGAGAGAGAGAGAGAGCGACTGTGTGAATGTGTCACACACTGTGCGAAAGTGTGTAAATGTGTGACTGTCTGGTGCTGGCCACCCACCCCTTCGTGTGCCGTTCCGGCCTTGAGAGGCACTCACTCGCTAACAGCACTTGCCCCAATAGTCTGTTACAGGCTTTATGGGGGATCTTTGTCTTTGTTGTGTGCATGAGAATGTGTGTGTGTATGAGTGTGTGTGAGTGTGTGTGAGTGTGTGGGGAGCGGTAGTGTAGCGGTTAGCGCGCTGCGCTATGAACCTGGCGACCCGGGTTCGATTCCCGCTCACGGCCAACACCAGTGACGATTATCTGAACCGGTCCCGGGCCTCCCCTAGGTCGACTCAGCCTCAAATGAGTAACTGGTGCGGTGTGTAAACATCGCCACTAGGGAGACAAAGGCGGTCGGGCGTGGTGCTGGCCACCCACCCCCTCGTGTACCGTTCTGGCCTTCATAGGTGCTCGCTAACAGCACTTGCCCCTATAGTCTGTTACAGGCTATATGGGGGATCTTTGTGTATATATGAGACTGTGCGTCGGCTTTTAGCAAAAAAAAGCAGATGTAATTGGATGGAAAAAAGAGCATTATGAAGTTAATTGTGGGGAGATGATGGGAGTAAATCAATAGAAAATATATATTCTAAATTGTTTCCATTAAGCCAGAATGGGTTATATTCTTGGTTCTTTCGGTAAAGTCACGTAGAAGGGAAACAATAAAATAATAAAAATATAAAACAATAACATTCTCACGACGTTTCGACTGCAACAGAAGCAATCATCATCAGGTGTGAAAACCACAACAAGAAAATTTTTGTTGTGGTTTTCACACCTGATGATGATTGCTTGTTGTGGTTTTCACACCTGATGATGATTGCTTGTGTTGCAGTCGAAACGTCGTGAGAATTTTTTTAATTTGTATTATTTTATTGTTTCCCTTCTACGTGATTTTACCGAAAGAACCAAGAATATGAATCCCTGCAGTCACGAAAGCTTTAAATCAGAATGGGTTATCTTAATTTATATTACCTTCTTATATATGTGGGTTATCAAGTATATTTTTTTCTCCATGACACCCACTCATATGTGTGATCCAGTGAAACGCCATCGTCAGCTTTCCAAGTGTCGTCGGTGTGTACCCCCAAGCGCCAGAGCCACGCACGAGCCACCCATTATGCGCCGGGCGCTTCGCTAAAAAATCCCACGGCACTAACCTCACGAAACCTCAGGAGAGAGAGAGAGAAAGAGAGGAAGAGAGCAACGTGAACGCATTGCCCGCCTGCGTGCTCATTGAAACGGCTACCTTTTTGAACAGCGCGGGCACACATTCGGCAGCGGGATTCGCGAGCGACTCCCAGGCGCTGCGCAAGGCACGGCCCTGCTGCTGACGCGGTCGCCAAGGCTCTAACCGTGGCCCACGCGGTAACAACCATTGCCCCCCCCACTGCCTTCGGTCACCTCCCTGGGTCTCTATACGTCCGCCTGCATCTCAAACCGTGAGGCCACGTAAGCGCATCCAGTGCCAGCTTCCGTTAATCCTTGGCAGCAGAGTTTCAGATATTCATCATCGGGCCACTCCTGAAGCCGTCCGCTGGCTCGCTCACCAACCTCGACGTATGAAGCATAAATAAACGCAGCTCGGCAATTCCCCACCACGCGAAAGAAGTGTCCATTTAAGCCCCGTCGGTCTCGTTGTATGTTGAACTTCTTTCGCACCATACGTAGCCAACCGTGCTATGTGAGTCCGTGGGTTTCTATGTGAGTCTGTGGATCTCGATGTGAGTCTCTGGCTGTCTATGTATGCGGGTTTATATGTGAATCTCTGGTTCTCTACATAAGTCAATGGGTTTGTTTGATGCAAGTCTCTGTGAACCTATTGGACTTCATGTGAGTCAATTAACCTCCATGTGAGCACTTATCTCAAACCGTGGACCACACAGTAACATCACTACCACGCTTATATTGTTAACCTGCAGCAGCATTTCAGATCTTTATCACGGAGGCCATCCACCGGCTCACTCTTCGCTCACCAACCTCGACATGAAGAAAGAAACGCTGGCGATCAGAGGCCATCATCAACCACGGGTTTACCTGCAGGGTCTGCCCAAGGCGCTTGATGGAGGTGGATTTGACGGGCGAGATTAGGCTGACCAGGGAAGCCACGCGGGACAAGGGTCGAACGCGCTTTTTCCTGGGTTCCTGCCGGCAAACACGGACACACACACTCATGAAGATAAAGATCCCCCCCCCCCCCGCCGTGTAGTCTGTGCAGACGGTTGGGGCAAAGTGTTCTGAGTGGTGTGGTCAGCGCCCAGTACCGATGTTGACACGTTGCTCCAGTTACCTGTCTAAGAATTGACAGAGCCAAGTGGAGGATCAGGACTGGTGAGGATTTTTGCCGCCAATGTCCGGCACGGCCTGGAATCGAACTTAGGTCGCCGAGTTCGTAGCGCAGTGGGCTAATTTACTTTGCTAACCGCTCATCACCTCGACAAAGATCCTCCTGTACAACCTCGACAGACTGTTGAGGCAAGTGCGGTTAGCAAAAAGCAGCTATGAAAGTCGACACGGTACACGAATGGGTGGGTGGCCAATGCCACGCCCGGCCGCCTTTGTCTCCCTAGTGGCGATGTTCACACACCACACCAGGTACTACTTTGAGGCTGAGTCGATCTAAAGGTTCAAATAATCATCGCTGGTGTTGGCCATGAGCCTGAATCGAACTCGGGTTACCAGGTTTGCAATGCCGCGCGCTAACCAAAGCACTGCCACTCCCCCAATACCGCTCCCTCTATACTCACACACAGAAGACAATGCAGATGCAAATACACAGCAGTTGTACCGATTGTACCTGCTGATTGGGACTCAGTGGTGCAAAAGCAGCATAATAAACAACAGCATCACTAAGGAAGACAATCGGCCAGTGTAGCATGACATCTGCACATCATTGTGTGTTCTGTTGGGATCAGGATGTACAGACGTTGACAGCATCATTCTCAACAACTTATGCACGCGTTTGCTTTCCTCGGATGTTCTTAAAAGGTAACACTTGCAGGCCTGCAATTGATCACTCGTGCCACTGCTGGCGAAAAGGGCCTCGTCACTAACGGGGACCTCCACGAAGCCCCTGCAGGTAATGTACGCGGTAACGAGGTAACAAGGTAACATATATGAAGGCAACTCATGCTGGAAACCTTTGGCCTACTCTTCCACGATGGTCAGACGTCTTGTAAGAGGAGGGCGTACCCACACGTGACCCCACCGTACACGACCTGCCCGCCGATCGACGAACTACTGTATGGCGAACCCCACTACACGAGAAGAATTGGTTTTTACCCTTTCTGGCACCAAAACAGGAGGCGTTACGGTGTTTAAAACACCAAACAGAAACCTTTTCCCAAGGAGCCGTGTCCGCATTAACCGCACGTACTCGTGGCGAACATGCAAACAAAAACACGTGCTCTCGTAACATGTGTGACGTTGTCTTTGAAACCACGAGTACGTGCGGTGAATGCGGACACGATTCCTTGGGAAAAGGTTTCTGTTTGGTGTTTAAACATCGTAAGGCCTCGTGTTTTGTTGCCAGAAAGGGTAAAAGCTATTGTTATGTGTATATATGATGTATATATATTGATGTACTGGCAAGCGAGGTCCTCCATGACCCAATGACAGTGCTGAGTGGACAGAGAAGGGGGGGAGGTGGAATTAAAGACACTGGTCCCTTGTTCGGAAGCGGCGGCGACATCACACGCGAACGACATCCCTAAAAAAAAGTGAGACAATTGGGCCAGATATTCCGATGCGGGATATGTCCAGATGAAGACGACTCGGTGAAAGCTATCATCCTCCTCCTCCTCAATGAAACGACGACGTCACTGTAACCATCACACGTGAACGTTGGCCAAATGGCGCCGAGATCTCAGAGCAGCTGAGCGCGGTTGGCATGAGCCCTGGGACAAAGGAATAAAACTGTGAGGCACTGCCCAGTCCCCCCCTTCCTCCTCCTCCTCACACACACAATAGAAAGATCCCCAATATAGCCTTTAACAGACTCTTGGGGAAAGTGCTCGTAGCGAGCGGCCGATATGAAGGCTGACGCTGCACAATGAGGGGGTGGGTGGCCAGGGACCGCGCCCGGTCGCCTTCTTCTCCCCAGTGCCGGTACTAAATTTTTAAGGCTGAGTCAACCTAGGGGGAGGCCCAGGACCGGCTGAGATATTCGTCACCGATGTTGGCTGTGAGTGGGAGTCGAACGCGGGTCGCTGGGTTCATAGCGCAGCGCGCTAACCACTGCAGCCACCGAATGCACATACTGTAGTGAACAACATTCCTGTTTAAAAATTATGAAAAAAATATATCGTTGTTGTTGTTGTTGTTTCTATCTTCTCGTCCAAAATTTCTGGAGTCGCAAACACAATTTTAGAGCTGCTGGTCACAACACGAATCCAGAACAGAGGTCATCACTTCACTCAAAATAGCCTCCTCCGCCCACTGCCGCATCGTTCTTATGCTTTGTTTACACCACCAGTAAACAAGCGACCCTGATAAGCCAATGACATGTCTGATTTGTTGCCTAAATGCAATTACCATGGAAGTGGTTACTTTAAAAGTCCAAGGGAGAAGGCATTGCAATTACTTGTTTATGGGTTTATGTGATGGATGCTCAAGTCTGGGACATGATGTCCCACTATACATTTTGTTCCAACTTAAATGACTTGCTGTGAAGTAACATGAAAAAAAGAATGTGTGTACACAAGGTGACGCGTTTATTCAGTTATGCGGTTGCGGCTGGGGTAAAAGCTCGCTTGGCAACGCAACACGGCTCATAGTTGTGAGACCACGTGTTGCATGCCCAGCCTGAGTTTATTCCATCAACATTATCCGCATACTTAATCATCATCATCATCATCGTCAGCAGCAGCAACTTTGGCATCACAATCAGCATAATCATCATCAGCAACTTTGGCATTACAATCAGATTAAGTAGCATCATCATCGTTAGGAAGAGCATCTTCATCACCAGAAACACGATCATCATACAAATTTATCATGAGTCTCATAACCGCCATGGACATCAGCATCAGGGTTGGCTACGTACGGTACGAAAGAAGTTCAAAATACATACAACATCATCTAAAATCAATCATAATCAGCAGCATTATCATGATCTTCACAACCTTAATGATCAACATTGTCATCATCATCTTCATCAAAGATCAGTACAATGATCAGCAATCAGCAGTATTCTAGTCATCGCAATCATCATCACCAATCACCACCATCATCATTTTGGTCCGAATAAAACCAGCACTACACTGGTGAGACTGTACCACGTGGTGGAGCACAGCAGATGTTCCGCTTCAGATAGACCTGCTCCTGCCATAGAAATGTGGAATGTAGACCCGCCACAGGTCGGTGCCACAGACAGTGACGAGGGCTCTCGTGACGTTTGCGGTTCTCGTGAACTCGCGCACGCAACACGGAATTAAATAAAGGTTTTTGTTTCTTTGCGATTTCAAATTAAGGGCCCAATCAATTTCGCTTCAGCCTCACCCATGAAGCATGCTTGGCACGGTCGGCTACATACGGTGGGAAAGAGGTTCAGGATATATACGTTCAGCGACACAGTAAAGCGTGCCCGTGGCCTGAGGACAGGTGGGGAATTTAGAAAACATTTTTTTTTGAAGAACGCATCCCTTTAGTAAATTGAGGGATACCTGTAGAATATAAACGGGCACTGCAGAGTTCATTGGAAGGTCGTGTATGGTGAAGTGTTACCACTCGGCACTGATGTTAGCCGTGGCATTGCAACTCGGGTCGCTGGATTCGCAGCATAGCATGATAAGCAATAAGCCACCGCTGTTACATCCGATTCTAGATTATTACACTTTATAGTCGCACAAAAATAATAACCATTTCCTTAAAATTAAGTTTAAAAGCAGTCCTGTAGGCCACAAATCATGCCCATGAATGGCAAAATGCTAACGGTTGAAGATTTATTTTTTAAATGTGATACTATCTGGAATCAACTTTAAACTTTTTCGATGGGTAAACAGACACATGTAAAAAAAACTAAAAAAGAACAGAAAGTACCAGCCAAAAATATGTTTTCACTCCAAACTAAAATACAAAAAATCATGGAAAATTTGTTTGACGTTTAACAAGAAGACTTCTGGGAGGGGGGGGGGGGGAAAGTCCAGGCGGGAGAAAATAAATTGTCAGCACAAGATCCCATCAAGATTGAACTGCTTCTAATTTAAACCTTGCCACGGTTCGCAACTCAAGAATTACGGCGAAGAGTACAAGTTTCACGGTCATGTGTCCTGGCTTGGCCCACGTGATATAACTCGGCTACCTGCACTCTTAATTACTGCTCACTTTTTTTTATTTTTCACGCGAGTTGACCGACTCGCGAGCGGTTTTTTTGTCGGCAACCTTTAGCCAATGTCTTCGCCGCTTGGGTGAGCAAAACGCACTTTGCAGGGTCTGAAACCCACAGACTGAAACAGCTCAACTCCTCTGCCAGTTGGCCCAGGGTACTTGGCATGCACCTTGGTGCAAGGATTTAAATGCCCCCCCCCACCTCCGCGCCCTGTCCAATTTCATTTTTTTTGCAATTCAGCGCCCAGCCACCTGCGGCCCACGGGTCCCTCGTTGCAGTTGCAATCGCCTTCACACTCGAGGGCCACACCACTGACGCGACGTGGCCTCGCATCCGGTTGTTGCAGAGGTTTTGCCGTTCGAATCCAGCGGATCCCCCGACTGACGCTGCAGGTGTATTCACTGTACAAATACGCGCCGTCGGTTTCGCGGTGGTCATTAAAGATCCCGTGGCATCATTCACAAGAGCGGGTCATTAAGTGTCGGCATCAGGTTCTAAATATGTCACATTTGAAATTTACCTCCAAGTCACTCAATTAATTTTACACGATTGTTGCCCCTACTGTCGGACTAATGCCCCAGTTAACGCTTGCAAATGAGCCTCTCCTGTTCTCTTGAATTCTCAGATTAACTGGCTTCTGTCTCAGCACAGTTGTGAACGTTGCCTCAATGCACGGGGAGATTAGTGGCCCTTTGGGCCACTACCAGGGCTCGCCGCTGCAGAGCGTTTGTGCGAGCGCTTCGCGAGCAATCGTCACATCGCATGCTCGCAGCTAAGTGCCACTCCGTGGGGCCGTGCGAAAAACGAACGCTCCTCGTTTCGCACGCCGGCGAGTTTTGGCGAGCGCGAGCAGAAGGGGACAGCTATAACACCGCGTCGGCTGAGCTGCACCTGCCGCCAGAGCGAAGCCACCGTGACCAGACGCGCCACGCAAGCCCCCTTCGGTGAGGACGCACGGCAAAGGGCTGTTTATCCTGCTATATCGCACACGCAACGAGAGGCTTTGAGTATTTATAGCCGACCAGCTGCCAACAACACCTCGCACAGGAAATGGGCCCCGCTGATCCTCGAGCTGCAGACAAGGTCGGCGGAACTTCACTCGGGGTCAAGGGTCACCCGTTTTAAATTTAATCCCGTGCAACTACGGGCCATGTTCCGGGAACTTTGTTCCACCATTTTTACGATTTGTGGAAAACACATCGGGGCTTCTCTGCGGCCAAAACGAAACAAAGTGGAAAATTGTCTCAAGATTTTTTTGGAGGCATTTTGCTTCTGGCTCGAATCTGTGTCAAAAAGCAGGCATCTCAGTGCATTTGTCAATAACAAGAAAAAAGTAAATCTTCATTTTATTTAAGACCAAAACAGCAGGAGGATTCCTCCACAATTCTAGCTGTTGCCTGATGAGGCTGGCTGTAATTACTCGTGAGATGTCACGGTACTCGAATTGTAAAAGTTGTGGCTTTACTCTCCAACACACAGCCGGTGTGCTGCACTAGTAACCAATTGACACGCTCTGTTTACGTGACAAACCTCATTAATTGGCTGTGTCGGGTGGTGGCACGTTTCAAGACACATTTACATTTACGCGATCTTAACCAAAAAAACCCCGCTCTATTATGTAAAGAAGATCTGTGTCTCTGAGCGGCCTTTATTGATAGATAAATGCCAGTGTTCGTGCATGTGGAGGGTTGCAACACAGTGGTTGTTGAGATATTACCCAGGTTCAACTCCTGGCCGTGACGCATAACACCAATGGGCCTGCACATCTCCTTGGTCAACTCAGGCTAAGATTCGCAGCTGCTATAATAGTGAAGTGAATGTCAATAATGGGGAGACAAAGGCAGCCGGGTTGCATGTTGTTTGGCCACACTCTTCCTCTATGCGTGTTCCTGCCAGACTAATGGGCGCTCACAAAAACCGTTCGCTTTGATACATTGATTGTGTACGACGAGAGTGTGTGTGCGTGTGTGGTGGCGAGAGGTGGCGTAGCGGTTAGCGCGCTGCGCTATGAACCCAGTGGCCCAAGTTCGATTCCCACTCACGGCCAACCGGTTCTGGGCCTCCCCGAGGTCGACTCAGCCTCAAATGTGTACCTGGTGCGGTGTAAACATCGCCACTAGAGAGATAAAGGTGGCCGGGCGTGGTTCTTGGCACCTAACCCCTCGTGTGCCATGCGGCCTTAATAGGTGCTGGCTAAAAGCACTTTCCCTAAGAGTCAGGTAAGGCTGGATGCATGCGTAATGCATCTCAATGTTGCATGTGTTTTCACGTGTGCATGCGTGTGCATGCGTTTGTGCATGTGTTTGTGCACACGTGTGTAATTCGTTTGTCGATTATTACACTTGTTTACCCAGGAAAGCGTCGATTAGTCTCAAGGCAATCGTTCTGGAGCTTCCTGCGATTAATCACTTCCCCAGTGCATTCCCAAATGAGTTAATTTTTAAACGTTTGGATTGTTTGGCCAATACCAGAACAGTGGGAGGACATACAAAGGGCGCCCGGAGTCACGAGTTGAACCCAGCCCCTTCCTCCTGCGAGGCGCAAGTGTCACCACTGCCGCCGCCGTCGCCACCGCTCTGCCACCCATGTGCTTTCCGTGCGGTGCGTGTGTCCGTCATGACCCGGAGCGGTAGTGGAGCGGTGAGCACGCTGCGCTACGAACCAGCGACCCGAGTTCGATTCGGCGTGCAAACGTCACCACTGGGGGAGACAAAGGCGGCCGGGCGTGGTGTTGGCCCACCCAACCGCTCGTGTGCCGTGCCGGCCTTCATAGGTGCTGCTCGCTCACAGCACTTGCCCCTACAGTCAGCTACAGGCTAGACGGGGGATCTTTGTCAATGCCATCAACCCCACCTTTGAAAGCCTAAACAACCACGCAGCTGTTGCTGGGCCATCGCAGGCAGTGAGACGAAGCGATGCCCCCTCCCCCCCCCCCCCCAGGGATTAGACGGGCGGGCAGAGCGAACGCGGTCACCTGGTCACCTGGTCACCTGGTCACCTGGTCACCTGGTCACCTGGTCACCTGGTCACCTGGTCACCTGGTCACCTGGGCCCCCGCACGAGCCTCGTCCTCGTCTGCCGGGCGGCAAAGGAGCTCGTCCCCAAAGCAATCCCCGGGGCCCACCCAGAATTAAAAAAAAGTAATTCGCGCGTTGAACAAATAAACAAAAAACAAACAAAACAGCTCAGCAGAAAGGGGGAGAGAGGGGGGGGGGGGAAGCAAATAAACAAAAAACAAAGGAAGTGTTTTAATTAAGGCAATACATTATCCCTAACTGCCCCGCTGAACTTTTGAAGCTAATTAAAAAAAGGTGCACCTCGGGTGTTTTGACACAAATGACAGAGTGCCCCTCAACCCCTCCCGAAGTGGAACAATAACAAGGCAGGAAGACCGCGCACACGCATGGATTCCGTGACACCTTCCAACGCGAAGTTGTGTCCTCGGAAGTGTGACATTATCATCAGAACTATTACTAAACCAATTTTGCAACAATTACTAAAACTATTTTTTTTCTATTTTACCAGGTAAGGCCCACTGAGCTATATGGTTGTTTGTTTTAGAAGCGACCTGGCCACAAATGATAGCTCAAAGAAGTGGCTTATCATGTGGAAATTTATAGCAGCCAAATACTCTAAACGCGTGTGTCTAAATGTGGAGGGAGAAAATCGGAAGACCTAGATAAAAATCCACGGCGACCACTCGGGAGAGAGAAAAGCAAACTCCCAAATATACAGGCGTGAGGGTCGGGATCGATCCCACGACCTCCTGCATACATGGCGAGGGAGTCAACATCTCCTCGCCACCGTGACACCATGGGCGGCCACTGCCTCTAAAACCGCAAACCTCTGCAGCAAACGCGCTGCCGCTCGGCCTCGTCACAGCCCAAGACACGGAGCACACACACACACGTGCTCGCGTGCCATCGCCAACACGCAACCGCGCGCGATGTACCCACGGCTACGTGCACACGGATTCCACGGGCTACCATTTTTCCGTCTACCCTCCACGCCCACGCCACCGGCGGCTGCGGCGTTCCGCATGATGCATCCCGAGATTGAGATCGCGAGGCCCACGTAACGCGCCTTTGGTTTTGCCTCGCGTCGCCTTGCCATCGCCAGTTCTACGCTTTTGGACGAGGAAAGCTCCACGCAGAAGTGGTTCCGAGAATTGTTGAAGCACATGGTGACGGGCGATGGGGTTTGGCGCGAACTGGAAGCGGAGGGCACGTTTCATAAATAAAGTAGTAAAATAGATACACCGCGTTCCACGTGACCTACATTGTTTGGGATCAAATATAGGAACAATTGGAAATTCATGCCGTTTTAAAATACCCAATAATTAATTTAGACAATAGTTCATGAATGATGACGCTTACGAGAGCCACAAATGTTTCCTGGCTGATAGGCTCATAAACGAAAGTAGTTCTCTTTTATTTTTAAATGGTATACAATAGACCCATGATTTCTAACACTTTAGTGCCACAGCCGTTTGTCAATGGACGAGGGCCTTCCCACACGCCAGTGTCGGTCACGTGGATTATTTGACCACACTTCACCACTCTGGTCAGTCAGCGCGGGCTCGGCAAGCATTGTCGGTCCATCAATTTGTTTAACTCCGCTACATTGTTACACACACGCAGTCCAGCGCGACATTTCCATACATATAAGTTGCCTTCTCTCTCTGTTACACAAGAAGGCAACCAACCATGGAGGGGTATTTATGGAAGAAAAAAACTATTTGAAAATGGTTGTTCACTGGGAGCGGCCCCAAAGTTGTTTTGCCATTGAGGTTTTGTGACATTTTCTCTTGCGATCTGGCGTTGTGTGCAGCTCCCGCAGCAGATTCCTCTCTCGGTTATTTGTTTCTCTGCACTGGATGTGTCTTCCAACAGACGTGTTGCCTCCCCAGTCGGCCGTCTATTGATAAAACCGTGTTCATCGCTCGAAATGATTTATTTCATCGTTGCCTCACGCCTCGTTTATTTTTCACCATATTTTTTGTCTTTTTTCTGTTCATCATCATCATCATCATCGTGGTCATCGTCAGCCATGATCAATCCACTGTTAGATTATTTCCCCAAGCCATCGCCGTCTCTCACGTCTATTTACGATCTCGGTCTCTTGTATTGTTACCAAGAGAGGTTCTCCCTTGCAACAAAAAAACACCCCAATTTTAATAAAATCTCACCTGGTCATAAATAAATAAAAATTAAGGACGTCGCCGCAATTCACTCTTTAAGTGGCAAGCAGTCGTGACAAGTATGTATCCGGTGGTAGTCCACGAGCGCAGACATCTCACTTTTTCCAGTGCCACCTGGGGTGGCACCGCTCAAGTGTCATCACGTGAATAACAACAGAGAATAATGCGATAACCACCTGGAACGAGCGGGGTTGCCGAGTTATTCACCATTACGAGCCGTGTCAATACATCGGCGATTTCTGCCCCCTGGCCCACGGACCACGCCGTTCCGGATCGCACCGCTCATGTCGTTCGGCACGATGCTCGGCGGCGTCGTTCTGTTCTCCGTGGTAGCGAAACGTCGGACAAAAACGTCGAACGATGCGACAAACGCACGCGGGAGGAGCGCTTCGCAGGAGTCGATGGCCACGGTAAGATAAAAAAGCCCTCCACAGTGGTGAAACGCTTGCGATGTTTGGGAGGTAAAGCAAGGCCCCCCCGCCGCCGCCCCTCGAGTGGACGGGGGCAGGTTGTGGAGTGGCTGTTTGAGAAGCAGCGGGGAAGCCCAACGCAGAAGAGGAGCCTCTCATTGCGGCTCATCTTCTGCGGGAACAGAATGAACAATCCGTGCGTGCGTGTGTGTGAAGAGGAGCGTGTGCCGTGCCGGCGTTCACAGGTGCTCGCTAACAACACTTGTCGCAACAGTCTGGTAAAGGTTATACGGGGCGATCTTTATCTTTGTGTGTGTGTGGGGTGGGGGGCAAGTCGTGAGCGCGCTGCGCAACGAACCCGGCGGACCCGAGTTCGATTCCCGCGCACGGCCAACTCCAGTGATGATTATCTGAACCGGTCCTGGGCCTCCCCTAGGTCGACTCGGCCTCAAATGACTACTTGATGCGGTGTGTAAACGTCGCCACTGGGGAGACAAAGGCGGCCGCGCGTGGTGCTGGCCACCCACCCCCACGTGCCGTTCCGGCCTTCATAGGTGCTCGCTAACAGCACTTGCCCCAACAGTCTGTTCAGTTCTACATGGGGTGGTTCTTGTACTTATCTTGTGCGTGCGTGCGAATGCTCCGATGTCCTCCAAACTCCCAAGCACACCCACACACGCTGGCCCTATACAGAGGCAATTGTATTTGGTTCGGGCAGAAAAAACTTGGCATTTACACTTAGCAGCAAATTGGTCTTCAGATTTTACTCAGCAGACCTTTAACAAAAATTTGTATAGCTCCTTTTTGTGGGTGTATAATAATAATAATGTACAGTCCTCTTGCCAATAGAATGCTGGACTAGGGACCTCCCCAATGTCGTGTCGGTCACGGGGATTGTTTTACCATACTTCACCGCGCTGGTCAATGCCGGTTCGTGAAGTCGGGGAGTGGTGGTAAAACTAAGTTCAGATATGACACGCCAATGATACTGTCGGGTTCGTAGCGCAGCATGCTACCCACCGTGCCACCTCTCCTCCCTCCCTTTAGGTATTTGTATTTCTATGTATTTGACAACGCACCCGTTAATTCGTAGATTAATGTCGAGTTTCGGGCTCGCAATGCGTGTCGTTGAGTCACTTGTGCAAGATGTGTTGCTTTTTTATTCGTATATGCTGCATCTAATTGGCTCGTGTGTGTAACCCCGCCGCCGGCCACACCTAGGGGTGCTACGTTCACACCACTGTGTGAAACGCACGTGTGAAAGGGAAAAAAACATTGGGTTCTATTCCATGCCCAAACGTTATTGCTGGCACAATGTCAGCCAGCATCGCCGCGATGCGCCATTGATTTTATAATGCCACGTAACCAAATAATCTATTTGGAAATCTCACAATTCTCCGTCCGAGAATGGCGGTGCAATCGAGTTTCGACAAAACTTCTTCTGAAAAACCCTTCGAGCGGATCAAATTTTTGAAATCATTTGTGAAGCACGTCGCAACCCTGAATCGGGGCTATTGGTTGAATCGTGTGGGGGGGCAGGGGGCGGGCGAATCGTTACAGCCCCTGGTGCGTTGTGGAAAGGTTGCGCGCTCCAATTCTGGTTACCGGTTGACTCAGCCCATCGTTTCTCAAGGGCTGATAAAGTAGCTACCACTTTGTGTGGAAAGTCAACAGTGGACTATCCCCCACCATAGGAATGTGTAATTTCCACCACTGTCTCTGTATGGCTGTAAACAGGTGAGCACCCATGCCTTCATGCTTATTTGACAGAGAAACCGCTCTGACTCAAGACTGCGCTGTACAGAGCGTTCAGTGGCGTTGCTGGTAACCATAATATACTTTCCCACCACGAGGCAAGCTGGCTCTCCAATGTGTGTTCGGGTTTATTTGCCGCGACGTCCGACGTTTTGCTTCCACGTGCCGAGAGCTTCTTCAGGCAGGAAAATAATTCGATTCCCGAAAAAAATCACATCCATAAGACACGGGACGCGCGTTCACCCGCTCGTTGTCGCGGATGGTCACGGTTCGAATCCAGCGGCCGCCCCGATTAATACCGCGGTGTATTATGAATAACAACACGCCGTCTGCTTAGCTCACAGTGGCCGTTAAAGATCCCCCCCTCCTGACGTCGTTCGCGAGAGTGAGGTCAATCCGTGCGCCGACGTCAGGGTCCAACATTTGCCAAATGGAAAATTACCCCACCCCGCAAATGATGAAGCGATGGCGGATTGTCTCCACATCATTACCATCGCCACACTCACTGGCACACTAATGTCCACCCAAGGAAACCCGTGAAACTTCACTCCCCAACGAGTTCGTCGGGAGAGCTTGCTTAACTTAACGCCTTGAAGAGATATCGGTGCACAGTGTCGACGTCTTGAATCGACACTGACTCTCGCTCAGCAGAGCCGAGCATCAATCGACAACGGCATTATTACCTTTTGAAACGAGACTTTAAAAAGATCATAGATAAAATCAACCGACGATTGCAAACAATTCATTACGTCTTGAGCAAACAGTAGACAGTTGAGCATTAACTAATATTTGTACTTTACCAGGTAAGGCCCAACTGAGCTATATAGTTATTTTTCAGGAGCGACCTGGCCAAAAATGACAGCTCAAGTGGACTTTTATAGCAGTCAAATACTCTAAACGCGCGTTTCTAAATGTGGAGGGAAAACCCGGAGGACCCGGAGAAAAATCCACACGACCACGGGGAGAACACGCAAACTCCAAATATACAGCAGGCGTCAGGGTCGGGACCACGACCTCCTCCATACCAAGCGAGGTAGTTAACATCTCGCCATTCAAGGAGGGAGTTCGCAATCTGTGGGATAAGGCTAATGACAACTTCCTGTGGATGACACGTCCACTCTCAGCTCTGTCCCAGGAAGTTCATTACCTCATTTCAGATAGGCAGCCACTTGCTCACGACAAGCACGGTCACACTGTCAATGGAGACTCTACCCTGGTCCCTTGTAAGTTCTCACCTGGTTCAACACAATACACACGCGCAACGCTTCTCGCACCGCCGTGCCACCTCATCATAGAACACTCAACGCTGTACGCACTCTACTTATTATACAGCCTGGCCACTTAAATATTACTGCAATACCGTTCTGAATCCACTGCTGGATGAGCCCCCCCCCCCCCCTAATGTGATGCGGGTTTTTGGCGGTTGTTTGACCATACTTCACCACGCCCGCTCAGTGTTAATTGCAGGTGAATTTCAGGATCGGGTCAGGTACCACTCGCCACCGATGTTAGCCGTGGTCAGAAATTAATTAATGCATGGTGGAGGAGGGGGGGGGGGTGACAGCCGTGTTACTGTATATGCAGAACCAAATATGCATGTGATATAAACAGCACAGCATTCATCATCAACACTGATAGATGTGATATAAATAGCACAGCATTCATCATCGGCACTGATCTCGGAAGTAGCTTTGTGATATATCCTTAAATTGAAAACGCATTTTTTTAGGACTGCTTTTCTTAGTTTGTTGTCATCACCCTGGCACCTCTGATTAGCACGGTTGGATACGTACGATGCGAAAGAAGTTCAACATAGCTACACACATAGTAACCGTGCATACATACACACATATATCCGCTTCCACGGGCCCGTTTCTAAAAACACAGGGTCGGTCATTCTTTAATCTGCCAGTGTTCTGAAAGGACACTTCACTACCAAGAGGGTTTATCTTGTTAGGGCTGCATCTGTCCCTTCTACCGTTCTTTCTTTTTCATAGCGACCTCCCTCCCGTGAAAGTGCGATTGAGGTGGACAGAGACGAATTCGTTCCAACGCGCGCGCAGACCTCGACAAGTCCAACTTCACTCACCTCCGGTTCACTCGCAGGCAGCGCCATGAGATTCTTCTTCTGTGGCAGGACGTGACTCTTCTCCGGAGAGATAAACTCCAAGTGATAATCCTTTGCCACCATGTCTGTCATAGGGTACTGTCCAAAACTCCCGACTCACTCATTTGGCATCGCCGGTAGTTTTTTGTTTTTAACAGTGGCGTTTATTTACGTAAACATTTACACGCGCGTGCATCTTTTTTTTAAGCCAGGCGACACTCGGCTGTAAGTGTACACATTCAGAGTGAAGAGCATTGACTTGACGGACTGATTAAATGACCGGCTGGCTGGCTCGGTGGTGTCAGTGAGGGAGTGCTCCTTCCTTCCCGCTGACTTCTCTCCCCAGCGAGGGGCCGGGTGACACTGCTATTTCTGCCGCAGGAGCTGCTACTTTATACGGCGTGGGGAGTGGCCCCACTGGCTCGCTCACAAAGCCGGCAGCCAATGAATGCGTGAAGCGGTCTCGAGTTTTATGGGGTTGCCACCTCCGCGGCACAAAACAAACCGAGGCGTCGTGTGATCATGGTGAACAAGGAATACCGTATCTCAAGTGGACAGCACTACTGCCATTGTAAAGGCATCGTCGCCAGCGGTGTATTGTTTGTTATACAACGGAATAACAAAAACAAAACTGGAACTTTTTTTTTACGTTGCTGGAAGATAGACATTCTCATAGACAGCTTCGTCCTAAAAGAAAAGACACGTACGAAACGTTTCTGGGAAAATCGGGACGGGTGCCAACTCTAGTCACGAGACTTGCTGAGTTGTAGAAGAACGCAATTGTAGAGCCAACTGTTATTGGAATTCAGCATCATCATCAGCAGCAGCATCATCAGCAGCATCATCAGCAGCAGCAGCATCATCATCATGAAGGCCTCCCCAAACCATCGCCATCTCTCACAATCCTGCATTGTAACACTCCACCCGGCAACAGCTGATGACATTTGTTCATTGAATACGGTAGTTTACTTACATTGTTTTACTAAATAAAATCAGATATTATCATAGTGATATATTACCATAAAATGGGCACGTATGATGATACCGTGTATTCATGATACAGGTTTTTTTGTTAGATCGTGTAAATATATAAATGTGTCGTTAAATCCGCCACCACCCGACACAGCCAATTAGTAAGGGGTTTGCCACGTAAACAGAACGTTCCAATTCGTTGCTAATTGGCTGTGTCGGGTGGTGGCGGGTTGTATTATGGATGATATTGATCTCGAAAGCCTGCGTGTTTAATCATACCTAGTATTGTTGAAGGCCATATAGATAAGGACTAATTGGCCAGTCAGAAAACTTATTTAATTTGATTTGTATTCATCTTTCAAAGACATTAATTTATTCTGAGTAGTTTTTTTATAATGGATAGTATTATGTCCTTTCATTTAGTCCCTGCTGTTCAAACACTTGAACTGAAATGTAATTGAATTAATCAAATATTTAATGTTCAAATAATCGAGTTTTTTTAACCTTTTATGTTTTTAATTGTTAGATTCAATTTCATGATCTGTCTTTTCATCTCACTTGGAATAACATTTGTACTTGCTGTACCAGCTCTTCTCACAATTTGTTACGATTGGCTGCCACTTTGTTATAATATAAATGCTAATTTATAATTGCTATCACTCTTTCGTGCAAAGGGGGTGGAGAGGCAGTTCACTGGGTGGTCAGCGCATTGCCCCACTGAGCCCAGCTGTTGGCCAGACACGGCCAACATCAGTGGCAAGTGTAAACCAGTGACGGGCGGTCCCTCCACCAACCGCCACTGGCCAGTGTTGTGAAGTATTGTGAACCAAACAACGAAAGGCATTGTTGTTGGAGCCTTCATACAGCAGGGGATTGTTATAGTGGTGTACACATTTACACTACGCAAACATCACACAAGAAACTTGCTCCCCAATTAGTCCTTATTATTAAATAACAACAATTATACCAGTTTTAACAAATGTGTTTTACGCAAGACCAGAAGGTATAATAACACCACCCTCTATGTTATATTACACGTGATGTCCTTTATTTACCTGAAAAAGGCTGACAGTGTCTCGTGGCTATGTTTAAAGAGGGTCTTGTATTTGGGAAGTTTGGCCAATTTCTGTGTAATTATTGTTTCTCTTCACATGGAAGGAAACAGAAGCACCTGGAGAAACCCGCCACGCATTTGGTGACACTTGGAGCTCCATCTCGTGGGAACCTTACAACACCTGGTATACCAGGGCAGTTCGACTACGAAGCAGGATCAAACCTGCTTGCTCTCGAGATTCGATGAGATCGGACGTGGTGAAGTATGGTCAAACAACCCTCCACGGCCCTCACGGTGTGGGGAGGCTCTCATCCAGCAGTGGTTTGACAAAACTTTTCTCACCTGCGTGGAGGAAAAGCAGACGTTTGTAAAATCTGCGTAATAATAATAATAGCTTGTACAGTGCCTTTCATAGAATCCCAAGGTACTTTACATCAAAGCCAGTGGGGGGTTGGTGCTGGGTAAGACGTGGCTCCGAGTTAAAATCGGAAACGCCTCCTGACAGAAAAATGTCTTTCGGGGGTGGAACGACGCTGAGGATCCCAACCGAAGCGGAGTCGTCTGTGACCACCTTCAGCAGGGAGTTCCCCAGTGCAGGTGGCCAAGGAAGTGAAGGCACGAGCCTAAGTCGAGCGAATCCACTGAGGTCCTCCTGCCCAACAAAAAACATACCAACATCTCACGTTTACGGAGTGGTCCACGTTATATTCTTAGTTTTTTCGGTAAAGTCACGTTGAAGAGAAACAACAAAATAACAAAATATATATAAAACAATAAAAAATTCTCACGACGTTTTTTATTGTTTTATATAGATTTTGTTATTTTGTTGTTTCTCTTCAACGTGACTTTACCGAAAAAACTAAGAATATGAATTACTGCAGTCACGAAAGCTTTAAATCAAAATTTGGTCCACGTTACTTTCACTGTAAAACGTCTCAGAAGTAGTTCTGTAACCATCTGCTTCCACGGGCCTGTTTACTTAGGTGGTCTGTTAGCACTGCGTTGACTGAAGGATCCCACTGGGAGTCGGTCAGTGGATACTTTCTAAGAGCCCTCGTTCTTCACCGTTGCTTTTGCTGCAACGCGACCAGTTTCTTGTCTAAAAGAAATTACATCCCCAAGATAAAGTGTCTTCTCGTCACAAGACACAGTTACGCAAAAGTTTGGGCGCATCAACAACAAACCCAACCACCCCTCCGCCCCAACTCAACAATGCCATCAATAAAGCCCCCTCTCTCTCTCTCTGTGACCCGAAATGTCACGACAAATTGTTTGTTCTGCCCGCACAATGCGCGGCCTAAAACCGTCCCCGTTCTTCTGTTGGGGGGGGCGGGGGGGGCTTCCCCGACGTCTCTCCTCTCCACCCGGCTGTGTTCTTCAATGCCGCACACTGGGCGCACGTGATTCTTGCTCACGCGGCACGCTCCCGCACAACGTGGCACCGCGTCGGTCTGTCGGTCGTCTGCGCGAGCGGCCAGCGGCCAGCGAAGTTGGCCGAGCGTGGGGAGCGAGAGCCCAAAATTATCCTTGGCTCTCGGGGGACCTCGTCCGCGCCATCTGTTTGGAGGGTGTTGTACAGTGTGTGGAGGACACCGTGACTCCACGGCCACTGTGTGGAGCCATCGGGAGCCCCCGCCGCCTAGTAGAGTGGTAACCTCGGTTTACGATGCCATCGGTTAACGATAGAGTTGTTCATGGATTATATCCGGCACCGCGCGATTATCCGGCTGCTTACAACATTATCCGGCTGTGGTCCCGGGCCGATCTGGCGAAATCGGCAACACGGCTCCAAAGGTTGTGACCAACCCGGCGATGGGCACCGTGTAGCGTGACAAACTACGCTTGATTTTCGCGTTATATAATATATACGGTACATTATACACTGCGTACAACTTAAACAATGAAAATACTGCACGTATATACATCACCCCATGCGGAGTCTTCCAGATTGGAGTGGTAAGTACGGTACGCTAATTTTTTAAAGGATATTTATTTTTGTCCATTTGTATGTTTATTTATACGAATTTTATATAATAAACAGATGTAAAACAAATGTTGATTTAAAGCTTTCGTGACTGCAGGGATTCATATTCTTGGTTCTTTCGGTAAAGTCACGTAGAAGGGAAACAATAAAATAATAAAAACATAAAACAATAAAATTATCATGACGTTTCGACTGCAACACAAGCAATCATCATCAGGTGTGAAAACCACAGCAAGAAAATTTGAAAAAAGTGGCGTTTTTTTTACGTTAGCACCACGGAGAGATTTGGCAGTTATTCAGATGGACGAGTCCATCTATGTTCGGAAAAGAGGAGGGGGGAGACGAAACTAATGGATGTGGTCTGGAAGCCACCGTAAGCGTGAACAATCAATTAAGACCCGAAATGGTGTATCAAATCCTTCCAATGATTGCTAAGCCAGAATCCATCTTCTCGGTTGAAATTGTCTCTGTGTTTGAATATGTGGATAGCCTCATGAACGAATCTCTCATGGTAGCCAGATGGCTTGCAAAGAACCTCTGTCTTGGAGAAGTCAATGTCATGTGAGCCTACTAAATTATAACAGTGATCTGCCACGGCCGAGGTGTTGGTCCTACCGTGTTTTAGGTCTGCAAATAATAATGTCAGTCAAGAATGTGCAAAAATAATCTATTTTAAATTATGATGATTAATGATTATCTGGCGTTTTTGTAAATCCGGTGCCCCCCCCCCCCCGAAGCCACCAGATAATCGATGATGAACTGTATGTTGGTAACCGATGATCTACTATATGTTGATAATCGATTACTTACTTTATTATTATTGGTAATCGATTATCTACTTTATTTCGATTAACGATCCGCCTCCCATAGGGTCCCATTGTTTCTATTAACGATGAATGTTCGATTAACGATGTGTGGTTTACAAACACACACGCGGACCCGCCAATTTCGGCCAATCGGAGCACTCCGAAGTGGATTCGGCAGCAGACCAATCAGCGACCAGCCCTTCCATGAGCGGTTCGAGAGCAACCGGCTGCACACCCTTCGATGTTTAGGTTGACGTTGCTTCTGGAAGCAGCTCTCTTTAATACTTAGTCGGGGGTTTTTTTTACTCAAAATGTTATTATTATAAACTATGTTTTTAAGGTGAAAAAGGTCAATTACCGATCGCCTTGGAACAAATTAAGCCTTTAACATGCATTTCCAATACATTAACGATTACTGTACTTCAATTCACGATGGTTTTCATGGAACCAATTCATATCCTTAACCGAAGGACCACTGTATCTCCACATATAAATACGGTAAGTCCTCACTCAACGCGCGTTCACACTATAACGCGCCCGTTATAACGTGGAACGCGTTATAACGCGCCCGTTATAACGCGCCCATCATAACGTGGAACGCGTTATAACGGCACCTTTTAGGAACGCACCTACCGCACTAAACGAGGATTCGCTGTATTTGTTGATGCTCCTGCCCGTTGCTGTTTGTAAATATTAATAACGTTGTGTTAGCATAGCACCAGACAGGAATTCTGTTTACATTCCAAATTCTCGTAACCACGTCTTTTGCTCGGAACTCAAATAAACACGGGGCGCGTGGTCTACAGTGAGGTAAATATGCTTTAAATTAACTTGTATTGCCATAGTGATCGCCTGCAACCACGATCTGTGCACTGCTGGATAAAGGTCTCCCCAAGCCACCGCCAGCCCTCACCACTGCCCTGCTGATGCCCACAGATTCCTTCTCACGCTCCCCCGCATGAGTGAATAAGGAGAGCAGGCAGGCAAATCATCAATCACTATTATCATCATCATCAGCCATGGTCAATGCACGCATTAACGTTGGGCCAACGTTGTTGCAACGTTAACCAACAACGTTCGACCAAGGTTTCACGTTCACCGGGTACACGCGAACCAGAGGTTGGACTAGAACCTTCCCAAGAGGGGATTGTCCCGAAATGCCAAGTTCATCAACAGGTAGCGTATTGGAACAAAATAAACATTCGGTGTATTTCTCTGGTAAGGCAATCAAATACCACATTGCCAGGGTCTTAAAGAAGGGGAAGCGGTGGCGGGTGGAGGAGTGGGGGTGGGGGTGTCCCCATCGCCCGACCAGCTTTGTCTCATCTGGCAGACAAGCGCAGTCGATAAGGGATAGAGTTGGCTACGGAGAACAGCAACTAAGAGTGTAAAAACAAATCATGAGCATCAGTCAATATCTATGCACTGGACGATGACCTCCCCACGCCTCGTAATGCATTCTCAAACACTAGTTCTGTCTTCGCCACTTTGTTTGCTGAGGGCGGTCTGCGCCCCGAGTGGCGGTTACGAGGCCGTAGCTCGCCGCCCGTGCGTGTCCTCGCGTTTCTCGCCGAGACGCACGCACGCTCCTGCTGCTGCTGCTGCTGGTGGTGGCTCACGCAGAGACAAAGAGCCCCCCCCGTGTGTAGCCTTCACGAGGCTGATGGGGAAAGGTCGGTTCGCGGGCACCTACGAATGCCGGCACGGCGCACGAGGGAGGTGCGGTGAACGACAACAACCACCACGCCCCGGCCGCCCCTCGGTCTCGCCAGTGCTGACATTTTTTGTTACGCACCGCAACAGGGTTACTGATTTAAGGCTGAGTCGACCTAGAGGAGAGATATCCGCCACTGTTATTGGTCGTGAGTGGGACTCGAACTCGGGTTCGTAGAGCGGTGCGCCAACCACTGCTGCGCCACCGCTCCATACGACGCGGTGGATTTCACACACTCACGTGTGTGCGTGCGTGCGTGAGTGTGCATGTGTCGGTGTGTAAACACCAGCACTGGGAAGACAAAGGCGAACGGGCGTGGTTCTGGCCAACCAGCCTCTCCTGTTCGGTGATCGGCCTTCGTCGGTTGCTCGCTTGTGAATGCTGTTCCGGGGGATCTGTGTCCTTGTGCGTGAATGAGCTGTGTGAGTGCAGTTAGCGCACTGCACTTCTGAACCTGGCGACCCGAATTCGATTTCCTTTCACGGCCAACACCAGTAACCAACATCTGAACCGGTCCTCGGAATCCCCCAGATCGACTACTGGACTTCTGACAGCCTTAAACGGGTACCTGTTGCGGCGCGTTAACATCAGCATTGGGGGAGACAAAGGCGGCGGCCGCCGGGCGTGGTGTTGGCCACCCACCCCACGTAGCTTGTGTGCCGTGTCGGCCTTCATCGTTGACATCACTTGCCCCAAGCATGCTAAGGGCTACACGGCGGGGGGGGGGGGAGTAATTTGTCTTCGCGTGATCTCTGTGTTCGACTTCGGAAGTGCACAATCAGCACACGTTCACGCGCGGGCAAGCGCAAGAGAATGGTCCCGGGGGACACAAAAGCGCAATTGTTCATCTGTCCGCTCCCTTCAGCCGCCTTCTCTGCCGTGTCGGCCAGGAACGCGCTCCCCTCTCTCCCCCCTCTCTCGCTTTATTTACATTACACCCACCGACACAACACTCCCGTGTGCTTACCTGCAACATACTCCAGTTGTACGTGTCGGCAAGATGTATCTGTGTACGTATCCACGCAGCTGCCTGCATACCTGCCTGCATGTGGTAACTGCCTACCTGTCTTCGTGTTTGCCCACATACTTAGCTCCCTACCTGTCCATACATACCACCCCCCCCCCTCCATCTATTTTCTACCGACCTACTCGTCCATACTTACCTGCCTATTTGCCTACCTTCCTTCCTCTTGAGCGCCGTTGGGGAGAATATAGATTTCTAAATAACAACATCGATAAGCAGACAATGCATCTCCTTCATATACTCTTATTTGGCTCTCCGCAAAACAAAAAAATACAAGGATTCTTTACGGTCGGCCCCACGGCCTTCTGGGAGTGAACAATTTCTGCGGCATTGATTTAAGTACAAAAAAAAAACAAATTCTGGGCCCGTTTAGACGCGCAGTGTCTCGCCAGCCGAGTTGGATCACCGTGATCGAGAGTTCAGGCTTGAGAGTCCAGATGGTGCGAGGGCTCCCATTGAGCTCGCCAAGGACGACGACAGCCCAACACCGGCTCGTAAGTGGCGGCAGTAACAAGGGCATCGCTAAAAACCGTGACCACCACCACCATCACCACCACCATCATGCCCCAGGCAAACAGACTGGCACACGGACAGTCGAACCTCGTTGCACGAACTCGCTCAACCTTATTTGGAAAAGCGGTCAGAAATCCTCAAATTAACCCTCCGGGTTGAGCAAGGCGAGGTGCTTGCTTGCCCCAAAAGCAGCGCGCGCCTTGCGATCGCGTGCCGAGACGGAGAAAACGCGCGAGAGGGGATGAGCGGGGGGGTGGGGGCACGAGACGGACGCGCCCGCACGGCGCCGCCCCTGCCAACCTGGCGTGGATCACTTTTAACGATGCGGCGGCGTCGTGAGCGAGCGTCTTGAGGCCACGGATAAATCCGCACCACGCCGCCCGCTCCTGCTTCTCCTCGGAGTCGGTCCGAGGCTCCTTTTCTGCGGCAAAGGGAGTGGGGAGGGGGGACAAGAGGAGGGCAGCGAGAGCGCGATGCCTCACTCGCGGAAGCTGGAATTTAGCCAAATGTAATTCAGAATGTATCGTGATGGAGCTTTTTGTGTGTAGTCATTGGTGACCGGGCTGAGACTATGCATCCATTACTGCTGAGGGCCAAGTTGAATGACAGGCAGCTGCTTCGGATTCGAACCCACGCCCTCAGACGGTGCCTGCTCAGTTCTATGACCTCTGAGCCATTGCGGTCGGCACGACACATGAAGGGGTGGTGGTGAAAAGCTCCACGCACAACATGCCCGGCCAGCCACCTTTGTCTCCCCCGGTACTCATCACACCAATAACACGTAGCCACAATTACGGCGGCTTCAGATGTTTTTGCCCAGTCGGAGCTCGATGATGACGGTGGCAGTGATGGGTAAAAAAAAACCTGAAGGATCTCTTGAAATGGGAATTCTCATTTGCAAGTGGTGTCCAGGCATCGCCGTGGCCTTAATCCCTCTTCGCCCATCCCTCCTCGCACCTCCCAACACGTGGGCTTGATCCTGCCACGCATGAACACCCACCCGAGCTACACGTGGGCCGCTGTGGAGGCAGTCGTCAATGACTGCGTGATCCATGCTGTTGAATTGTCGAGCATTATTGAAGTGTGGCCTCGACGAGGGATAGTTTTTTTTTTAACGCGAATGCGTGCGTAAGGCTGAAAACGTTCTCCCTGCCATGGCGACTGTCATAACAGCGGCCGGCTGTCAGTTCGTAGCGGCGAGCACACACATGCTGCTTTTGTGTTTATATCAAGAACGATCAGGGAAAGGCGCGGCACTGCAATGAGCTCGTTCACACCACTGCTGGCAGAGCGGCGGCCTCTACGAGAGCGAGCTCTAGTGAGCTCCCCCCCCCTACTCTTCCACGCTGGCCAGACGACTTGGAGGAGCTGATACTCACACTTGACCCCACCGCCACACTCGACCGGTCGACTGTGAGCAAAATGCAGCAGGGGCGTTTAAAAACCAAACACAAACTAGCGGCACTGTTTCAACTCCTGCTGGTGACGAAGACAACAATAATGACGATGATGATTCAAATGAGATCTGAATCGTGCTTACGATGCATTTCACACAAAACATGCAAGTGAAGCGAATCGATGCCGGATAATTGAAAACGGAAGCATGGCGAGGTAGATTCGAATGACCCAAACGAGCTGCATGGTGTGAGGAGGCCCCCGTCCATCAGTGGGGAGGCAAAAACAGCTGCGCTTGTGCACTCTCATCCGACTGTCAACAGGAAGACAGCTGAATGACTCGTTGAGAAAAGTGGCCTGAGGCAGGACACGTCGATGGGAGTGTTGATGGCCACAGGATGAGACTGGTGACAGATCGACAGCCGAAGCACTGGCATTTGCCCCGAGGGGACGTCAACCGTTGGAGATGGAGCGATGCGGATGAGCTGCCAGATGGAATACGGAATATGGCATCGCACGACTGTATGAGATGCCGAAGGCCTGCGGAGGCCCTCGTTCAGCAGTGGATCGATCATGGCCAAGGTTTTATGATGACTGACTGTAAACTAAAGCACGTGGGCTTTGGCAGGAGACGTGGCTTGACGGCATGAGGGCCGACGGATGGAGACCGAGAGCGGAATGACAGCCAGAGGAAGGAAACACGTGACAGGAGAGGACGTCGAAGTGGAAAGATGGATCAGCTCGTGTGCGCAGGAGCAATAATGGATCGCCGCATCGCGTGCCCGTGAGGGATTGCGACGGCTTAGGGGAAGACAGGAACTGATCAAATCTGAATTTTCCAACGAGGTCCATGAGAGCTTCGAATGTCATTATTCTCAGTACTCCGAGGTCAGGGCTCATTCCACGGAGTGATCGGGATTTTGCCAGTGCAGCTCCCGAGCTGCGGAACGCTTTGCCTCTGCTCATAAGACAATCAGAATCGTTAGAGATATTTAAGTCTGTATTGAAATCACCCATCTTCAAACTGGTAGTTACCCCCCGAGTTTTGGCCGTTTACCCTGCAGGTTCTGTCCATTTTCTGCCTTCCATACACGGCGTACATTTGTGAGATCTACGAATGAAATTCGCCCTGCAAATGTCAAGTATGATTAATTCAGCAGTACTATTAATTCGGCAGTGGATAGATCGTGGCTGCTAACGAACTTAGAAATGCACTATACTCACGTGTGGTCATTATCTGGGAGCCACGCAGTCACCCAACTCCTCCTCCCCACTGGGGAAAAAAAAATCAGCCGACGAACATCGGTACAACTCAATTATTTGGGATCAGGACAATGCCGGCGGTGCTGACATTCTTGCTCTGCTCAATGCCCTCTTAAGGCCACAGCCGTGTAATCCCCCAACAATTGACTTGTCACCAAATTCACAATATTACCCAAGCCCGCGCTGACCCGGCATAATTCATGGCCGAGCATAGAGACAGATGTTGAAAAGATTGTGCATGAACGGTGCCGCAATTCCTTTCGGCTAAGCCAAGGGATACCCAGGGACGCACAACAACAATAGTATCGCCACATTGTCGCAGTAATAACCGAAACACATCCCTGTGACTCTGCACAGAGCAGGAATTTGTCAGTAAATATCATCATCATCATCATGAGACGTGATCTCTCTATTGGTGGGTAGAAGCCTCCCTAAGTCGTCGCAATCCCTTTCGGTCACGCGACGATCCATGATCGCTCCGTCTCCGCAATGGACGTAACTCTCCTCTCGCGTGAGTTTTCCCTCCTTTGGCTGTCATTCCGTTCACAGTCTCATCCATCGGCCGTCATTCCCTCTAGCCGCGTATCCTGTCAAAGCCCTCGTATTTTCGTTTTCAGTCAATCATCATTCCGCCATCCTGTGCTACGGTCAATCCACTGCCGGATTAAAGGCATCGCCAAGCTGTCGCCATCCCTCAGAGTCCTGCGGAGCCACAATCCTTCTCACGCCTGCGCGCGCGAGAGCTGATCTTGTCACCCTTAGTCTGCAATGGTCGTGCTCTGAGGTGCGTTTCCTCCTTTGGCTGCCATTCCACTGCCATTTTCATCCATTCGCCCTCATCCCCTTATAGGGAACTCCGGTCATTCTCGCAGCGGCTCTTGACTGGCCATCGAACAAAGACGGCTGACCGCGTAGAACGTCGCTTTCAGGTGCGCTTCTGCGGCCGTCTGGAACGCTGTTCATTCCAATATTAGGAAGCCACTGGAGCTATGCACTTTTAAATCATCATCTACATTGAAAACTAATTTCTTTACAACTGCTTTCTGTGTTTAGTTTGTTGTCCTTGCCCCGCACCTCCGATTAGCCACGGTTGGCTACGTGCGGTGGTGCGAAAGAAGTTCAACATACACACGTACTGTTGTTAAATCAAAAGGGAATCTTTGATTTGTGAATGGGGTTCCCCGCCACCCCACAGAGCCACGTGCTCATTCTTCTGCGTCTCAATGTAATTCCCAGCACGCACCTCTCAGTGCGTCTTGGGCACTTGTCAGATTTTTGTTCGATTTTATTTCATCATTGTCCCCGTGTCAGGATAGGCAATGTGCAATGCCTGGAAACTTTCCTCTTGCTAAGGCGCAACACCGTTGTGTTGCTCTTCATTATCAATGTTTTTTTCTGCATTCACTCCACCTTGCTCTAGTCTGCCTCTTTAATGAAAAAAAACTATTTAAATTTTACCAGGGTGAGGCCCACTCTTTTTCAGATGCGACCTGGCTATCACAAATGACAGCTCAACGAAGTGGCTTGTCACGTGTAAATGTATAGCAGCCAAATACTTTAAACGCACATTGATTCTAAATGTGGAGGAGCAAAGCCAGAGGACCCGGATAAAAATTCACGCGACGACGAGGAGAGAGACACGCAAACTCCAAATAAACAACAGTCGTCAAGGGTTGGGATCGAACCCAAGACCTCCTGTATAGCAGGCGAGGTAGTTAACATCTCCTAGCCACCGTGATGATGATGAGAGAGAGAGAGACACGCAAACTCCAAATAAACAACAGTCGTCAACGGTTGGGATCGAACCCACGACCTCCTGTATAGCTGGCGAGGTAGTTAACATCTCCTAGCCACCGTGATGATGATGAGAGAGAGAGAGAGAGACACAAACTCCAAATAAACAACAGTCGTCAAGGGTTGGGATCGAACCCACGACCTCCTGTATAGCAGACGAGGTAGTTAATATCTCCTAGCCACCGTGATGATGATGAGAGAGAGAGACACGCAAACTCCAAATAAACAACAGTCGTCAAGGGTTGGGATCGAACCCACGACCTCCTGTATAGCAGGCGAGGTAGTTAACATCTCCTAGCCACCGTGATGATGATGAGAGAGAGAGAGACACGCAAACTCCAAATAAACAACAGTCGTCAACGGTTGGGATCGAACCCACGACCTCCTGTATAGCTGGCGAGGTAGTTAACATCTCCTAGCCACCGTGATGATGATGAGAGAGAGAGAGACACGCAAACTCCAAATAAACAACAGTCGTCAAGGGTTGGGATCGAACCCACGACCTCCTGTATAGCAGACGAGGTAGTTAATATCTCCTAGCCACCGTGATGATGATGAGAGAGAGAGACACGCAAACTCCAAATAAACAACAGTCATCAAGGGTTGGGATCGAACCCACGACCTCCTGTATAGCAGACGAGGTAGTTAATATCTCCTAGCCACCGTGATGATGATGAGAGAGAGAGAGAGAGACACGCAAACTCCAAAAAACAACAGTCGTCAAGGGATGGGATCGAACCCACGACCTCCTGTATAGCAGGCGAGGTAGTTAACATCTCCTAGCCACCGTGATGATGATGAGAGATACACGCAAACTCCAAATAAACAACAGTCGTCAAGGGTTGGGATCGAACCCACAACCTCCTGTATAGCAGGCGAGGTCGTTAACATCTCCTTGCCACCGTGATGATGATGAGAGAGAGAGAGACACGCAAACTCCAAATAAACAACAGTCGTCAAGGGTTGGGATCGAACCCACGACCTCCTGTATAGCAGGCGAGGTAGTTAACATCTCCTAGCCACCGTGATGATGATGAGAGAGACACGCAAACTCCAAATAAACAACAGTCGTCAAGGGTTGGGATCGAACCCACGACCTCCTGTATAGCTAGCGAGGTAGTTAACATCTCCTAGCCACCGTGATGATGAGAGAGAGAGAGAGACACGCAAACTCCAAATAAACAACAGTCGTCAAGGGTTGGGATCGAACCCACGACCTCCTGTATAGCAGGCGAGGTAGTTAACATCTCCTAGCCACCGTGATGATGATGAGAGAGACACGCAAACTCCAAATAAACAACAGTCGTCAAGGGTTGGGATCGAACCCACGACCTCCTGTATAGCAGGCGAGGTAGTTAACATCTCCTAGCCACCGTGATGATGATGAGAGAGAGAGACACGCAAACTCCAAATAAACAACAGTCGTCAAGGGTTGGGATCGAACCCACGACCTCCTGTATAGCAGGCGAGGTAGTTAACATCTCCTAGCCACCGTGATGATGATGAGAGAGAGAGAGACACGCAAACTCAAAATAAACAACAGTCGTCAAGGGTTGGGATCGAACCCACGACCTCCTGTATAGCAGGCGAGGTAGTTAACATCTCCTAGCCACCGTGATGATGATGAGAGAGAGAGAGACACGCAAACTCCAAATAAACAACAGTCGTCAAGGGTTGGGATCGAACCCACGACCCCCTGTATAGCAGGCGAGGTAGTTAACATCTCCTAGCCACCGTGATGATGATGAGAGAGAGAGAGACACGCAAACTCCAAATAAACAACAGTCGTCAAGGATTGGGATCGAACCCACGACCTCCTGTATAGCAGGCGAGGTAGTTAACATCTCCTAGCCACCGTGATGATGATGAGAGAGAGAGAGAGAGACACGCAAACTCCAAATAAACAACAGTCGTCAAGGGTTGGGATCGAACCCACGACCTCCTGTATAGCAGGCGAGGTAGTTAACATCTCCTAGCCACCGTGATGATGATGAGAGAGAGAGAGAGACACGCAAACTCCAAATAAACAACAGTCGTCAAGGGTTGGGATCGAACCCACGACCTCCTGTATAGCTGGCGAGGTAGTCAACATCTCCTAGCCACCGTGGCGCCTCATTTGTCTCTCGCATATTTTTCAATCCATCATTGTGATCCGGGTACACCTTCGGTAATTGCTCTCAGTGACCGTACTCTGATGTATTCTCTAGCCCGTGTCCCTCTGACGACGTATGTAGAATGTTTTAAACACTCCATTTGGCGATGATGCTGCTGCTGCTCTTTGGACAGTGGTGTACAAGCACAAATAACAAAAAAAACTCTACACAATTATCAATAACGCTAAGGTCTTTAAAGAAAAGTTATACCCTTCATAGCACATGTGCTAGTCATATATTTTTTGCATTAAGGCCCCAGTGTTGTTGACGAATGTGTTTACTTTTTTGGTATTAATACTTTTTGGTGCACAAACTTCTACCACGTGACTTTTGCTTTGCTCCTATATATCTTGAGGCCAACTTAACGGCATTCTTTGTCAGTGTCCTTCAAATGTTTCCTGTCATTCATTATCATCGTCGGCTCTCGCGATAACTGCCATCGGCAAGAAGGAGGAGAAAAATCGCTCGCCGCTTACGTTCCCAGATAAAATATCCCGAGAGATAAATAGCGACGGGGAGATTTGCAGTCCAGCAAATTATATTAACTTACCGTTAATAATTATAATGGGCCCATTCAATTTAGTTAACACAAAATCATAATTTGATCGTCGGTGGGTTAGAATGGTTTTTGGTAAATAAATAATGCTTCCTTCCCATATCTGTCTCTCGCATTCAAAAAAAGTACTTATTACACAACCTGCACCACGGCGTTCTGGGATTAACTGGAACCCATGAATTCATTGCAGAAATGGCCCTTGCCTCTAAACATCTGGCAGTTCACCAGCCTCGGTTCGAGCGAGTCTGACCCTGCTGATGAGACACTGGATGCCAAAACCGGTCCAAGGTGTGTGCTTGAATCGATCCCTGCAGTGCTGTTGAAATGATTAATTTTCCAGAAGGTCGTGTGGCCGATGGGTTGTGTTAAAAAAAAAAGTTGGTTATTTTTACGTGGAGAGGCATGACCACACAGACTGCACTGCTACAACGTGTTGGTTCAATTAATCCAACTAAATTGGAGCGGAGAATCAAACTCGACAATGTCGTTGTGTGATGCCCGGAACGGTGACGTCCTCAAGTGACACATCACTGCATCCACAACAACAACACTTGACACATTCGTCGGCAAAGATGCGGGTCTAAGAGGGAAAATATTTAATAGGCGATGTCTCGGGCAAATGGTCCTTCTTCATACTACGTAAATATTGTATTTTTATTCATTTTATCCACATTTTTTTACTGTGGCAGTGAAGGACAAGCATCAACAACCACAACACAATCATTAACAACACTGTGGCAACAGCTCTTCTTCACAGCAGCGTTACCTTGTAGGCCTCGTGCTGTGGTGGGGGAAATTGTGAGTACGCTCACCTCTTCCGAGGCATTTGGCCAATGTGGAAGAGTAGGCCAAAACATCATCTCGATGGCCCCTCTTAGAGCTCGCCCCATTGGAGGCCCTCCCGCCTTGCGGTAGCAACGAGCAAGCAGTTTCAGGCCTGCAGCTGAACCCTTGCGAGGACACGAGGCAATCGCCTTGCCGTTGCAGTTGTAAGTGATTCATTGTGCCAACATTTTACATTTGAATTGCGAGATGTCGTGATAACCGCTCTCTGTGAGGGACCTTTTTTATCTACCGCCGAACCAAAGTCCTTCGTTAAAGATTTAAGGCGAAAGATCGCGCTGCAATGGGGACACGTTTCATATTTGATGATGTTGCTTCATAAACCACAGCTGAGAGAGAGAGAGAACACTCGATGCGTAGACAAAGACACGACAATAGCGTTGCTTGGCAGACTCGCACAGACTATAAATTACCGTGTTTAAAAATCCACGGCATTCATTTAACAGATGGCCCCCTTTATTTAACGTCTTGGATTATGTGTAAATAAATAAATAAAGCCTACGTGTACGACTCCTCGTGGCTGTAAGCTCACTGCCGCGCGGCGTGAGCTATGACACACTCCGCAAGAGGCGCTGGACACTATGACGCGCTTTCTAAACACTCTGCCAAAGTTGGATATAACAGCGCCGCGTGTTTTGTTTATTTTTTTCCACTCAGAAAATTGGAGCCAGAGAGGCGCAGAAAGCTCAGAGGCTGCGTCCCACCAAGTTTCGGCGAGGACCCTTAAGAGCAAAACCTGTCTGCATTTAAATCCCTCGGAGCTCACAAGACAAATATCCCCCTTCTGGGGCGAGTGCTGTTAGCGAGCAGCCGTGAAGGCCTGCAAGGGACACTCGGTGGTGGGTGGCCAGCACCACGCTCGACTGTCTTTGTCTCAACGATCCGCAAGTGTTCTCCACTGTTATCAACCTGAATCACTCGGAACGTGCCCACCGTGCTCACGTCTCAGAGGCCACCAAGCCAAGGGTTGAGGCTGGGCAGCAGCGCTTGCAATGGGCGAGCAACCACGCGCTTCCCAATGATCAGCGGCTGCTGCGGGCCGACTTGGTTGAGCAGTGCCCAACGTCCGGACCCATTGCCGCGCTGTGCTTTCACTACGCTCTCAAACTTCACAACCCACACTGCCAAAACGTGGTGAAGTATGGTCGAATATCCCGCACGGTACGGGGAGCCCCTCGTCCAGCGGCGGACCGACGTCAGAAGGGCTGTGCGTGTACATGCTATTGGATCGTCTGTGATGTTAATCGTTTGAATGTATGGCCGAGCGCCGACCCAATGCTGGATGAAGGCCTTCCCAGTGCCACGTTGGCCGCGGGGATTGCTTGACCATGCTTCACGGCGCGGCTCAGTGCAGACTTGTGAAGGGGGTGTGGTGCGCGGCATGGCGGTTCATTGCATAGCACAGTGCGCTAACCACTGCGCCACCACTCCACCCCCCAGTCAATAAAGCCAAGTGATGTCCTCCTAAAATCAGCATTGAGGCAGTGGCAATGTTTTTGTTTAGGGGCCGTCCATAAATGACGTCACGCGATTTTTGACGATTTTTGACCCCCCCCCCCTCGTCACACTGCGTCACAAAGTCAGACCCCCCTCAAATATGACGTCACAAAGCTCTGCGATTTGAAGAATGAAACATTCTTCAAATCGCTTTAAACTATTGTCATTGTTGTGCGTATTTAATGTGGCGCTGCACTCTGACGTTGTAGGAGAAAACATTTATATATAAAAAAAGTATATTTAATTAAGTAGAACGTGTTGTTTATATTTATTTAAAGTTGCGCATTTTGATGTGACGTCACATTTCTCAACCCCCCCCTCGTCACACATCGTCACAAATGTCTGACCCCCCCCCCCCCAGGTGCGTGACGTCATTTATGGACGGCCCCTTACAGCCCTGAGCCAGTGGTAGAAACACCACATTGCTCTGGCAGCGCCAGGTTTGTACAGTACTGTACATGACAACTGTTGATTTCCCGCACAAGCTGGTGCTTTATTTATCAACCCCGGAGGGATGATGGGGCGAGTCTCCCCTCCAAAGGGGCCGTCCATAAATGACGTCACGCACCTAGGGGGGGGGGGTCAGACATCTGTGACGATGTGTGACGAGGGGGGGGTTGGAGAAATGTGACGTCACATCAAAATGCGCAACTTTAAATAAATATAGACAACACGTTCTACTTAATTAAATAGACTTTTTAATAAATGTTTTCTCCTACAACATCAGAGTGCAGCGCCACATTAAATACGCACTACAATGACAATAGTTTAAAGCGATTTGAAGCATGTTTTTTTTTTGGGGGGGGGCAGAGCTTTGTGACGTCATATTTGAGGGGGGGTCTGACTTTTTGTGACGCCGTGTGACGAAGGGGGGGGGTAAAAAATCGTCCAAAATCGCGTGACGTCATTTATGGACGGCCCCCAACCATGAGCATTCGAACTCGCAACCTTCCGATTGCGAGCAGTTCTCTCTCCCGCTGAGCCACGTGACCGGAATCCGATGCAAGGACCAGTGCCGGATTAAGCTCGTGCAGGGCCTCTAGCGTATGTTATAAAGGGGCCCTAAATGAAAAACACACATACATATCAAAACATATCAATTTTTTACTTGCACAATAAAGTAATTGTATTTTTTTCATTTTGCTATGCAGCCAGATAATACGACAAATCGCTAACCTTAAACACACAGTCGTTCGTAAAAGTTGAAGGTAGTATAGTACTATAGTAATAGAGAAAATGCATAATGACTGAACCGGGATTGATAGCTTGAAAGCATTTAGCACGGGGCGCTTTGAAAGTGCGGGGCCCGTAGTATATTTAGCTATCTGTTGCTACGAGGATAATCCCGCAGTGGCAACGGCTACACCGATGCGGTGGAACCAAGCGGATGAGATTGTCTCTTCAGAACCGCCGGGTCTCGTACGATGGCGGAGTGAATACGCCTCCGTTGGCTGTGACCAGGGGCACGCGTGGGGCGACACGTGGGTTGGTGACGCGTGGGGCGACACGTGGGTTGGTGACGCGTGGGGCGACACGTGGGTTGGTGACGCGTGGGGCGACACGTGGGTTGGTGACGCGTGCGTCTCCCCCCCCCCCCCCCCGCGGAGCTATACGGAGAGGAATTCCACAGCGAGAGATTTGGGTGCACGGGAAAACCCGGCATCGCCGCGCGCTCGATCTGGCGAGCGAAACCGGTCTCGACTTTCGTGGGCATTGAGCCGCTACTAAAGATGTATAAAGCAGAGTGAAGATGAGAGCGCCATACTCCCCTGCCCCTCCACCACAGATGAAGGGGCAATAAAGTGGTATGCAGCGACATTGTTCCTAACCGCTAACCCTCACTGTCCCTGAGCCGAAACAATAACCCTGACTCCAAACCCTTAGCTGCCAGTGGGAGCATTGTGAGACATCTGCGAAGGTCCAAAGGGAATGTCCCTGTAGAAGCAGTGTAAGAGAGCAGTCTTCAGCACTGCTGCCTGTAATCTCTAAACTTAACTCTCGCTGACCCTAAACCACGACCCCTGCCCCGAACTCCTAATCCTTACCTGGCAGGAGAACTGTCAGTAAACCTTGAAAAAGGCCCAGACCACGATCTCCACAAATAATTTTAAGGAAAGCAATCTTGGGTGCTACTGTTCACGACCCTTACCTGTTCTTAATCCTCAACCATATATCCCTTAGTGTCCATGACCCCTTACTCTCCATGTCCCTAACCCCTAACCGTTCCTGATCCTAAGTACTCGGCAACAATATTCAACACTGCATGTGGCCATAAAAACAAACATAACAGGTGACGTTTGTGATCCTAACTGCTACTCTTAACCTCTGGACCCACTTCCTAACCCTAAAACCTAATCCTACTTGGGTTAAGTCCGGGATATTTTGGTCAAGTCCACGTTATTGTTATATTCATTTTTTTATCCTTTACTGAATGAAAACACAAGCTTTGCTAGATTCCGAAAAAAAATAATGCTGGGGAACAGTGCAGCCACGTTTCAGGCAATGGTCCTTCTTCATTGCACACAAATAACGCAGCGTCACCAAATAACTTACAGTAAATAGATGACGTTGTGGGCAATGGTCCTTCACAGCGCACGAAGGGGTGGATTTACTGGTAAAGGTCAGCAAGAGAGTTCAAACACCCAAGTTCAGGAGAGCAGAAGGAAAGGCAACAGTCCCTAATAAAATAACCAATTTAATTATTGTTACCGTGTGTCGCTGGCGTGAGTTTGCTAAGAGGGCTGCGCCCGCAGAGAGCCTCTCTCCGTGCAGGGGCCAAATGAGACGTGGGCTGTGGGTCGTGAAACGCAAGCGCACCGTGGGTTTTCACCTCTCTGTGGCGACAACACTGGGCCTCTTTTGTGGTCTCCCTTTTGACACGAAGCAGAGCGAAAAGCTTCACGCATCGTCGCTCCGGTGAACGGCGTTCGCTCCGCGCGAGGGCCGGGCGTTAAAGGAAAGGTCACCGACGGAGCCTGCGCGCGATGCTGCGACGACGGCAGAAAGAAAATAACGCGGAACAAAAAATAAAACAACCGCACGCACGTACACATTGACGTCCATTGAGAACCTGGGAGAAATATTTGGTTGTTGTATTGGCCAACGGTGGAGCCCATCAGTTGCTTTTCACAGCAGACGTTGTTGATTCGTTGGAGAACAGTCAAGTGGGATTGGGTAGACCACGTGCGATAAGAAGCGATGACGGCCCGCGGTCGAGACGAACGGCGGAGCGGCGGCCAAAAGAGGGAGCGTGGATGCGAGCAGCTCCACCGTGGAGATGGAACGATGCAGCTGAGCTCGTGGGTAGGAGCTAGATGGAAATTCTGCTTCGCGAGGCCGTGAGATATTTCAACGGCCCAGCAGTAGATGGGTCACGGCAACTGCTGACAACAGACCACATATTGTACTGGCAAATGTACAGTCTCTCGATAATACGTCCTTCCCAGTCGGGATGCATCAATTCATCGATGATGCACGTATGTATACTGAACTTCTTTTGCACCGTACGTAGTGATCCGTGCTAATTCGAGGTGTAATTGGAGGGGGGGGGGTAAGATTGACACTGTGGGAGCGTGGAATCGGAAGAGACGAGTGTGGGTACTGAGTGGAGATTCACTCTGCAGAAGCGCAGTTTATTCTGCAACTCTGTCTGTCCTCGAGTTGACTTAAATCTTAGTCGAAGGTAAAGGCGCAGCCCTGCAATTGCCAGCTCACACCACTGCTGGTGGAAGGGCTTCCACTAGAGGCCGCTCTAGAGAGACCCCCCCCTCTAGAGGGTATTTGGCCAATCTTCCAAGCTGGCCAGACGCCTCTTGGACAGTCCTGGGTGTACGCACACTTTACCCCACCGCACACAATTTGCCGATCGACTGCGGCCATATCCATTTATTCTGTTGCGGTGGGCAGATGTGGGGGTCCCTGGGGTGGGGGTGGGGCAGTGGGGGGGGGTTCGAATCTGGTCGGCGACCTGGGAGTGATGGCCGTTGTACACCACCCAGAAGCGCCCCAAATCCTGGTACGGGAGCGTTCATCTGTTGGTGCGAGCGATAATTTACAACGCGCCGGCATGCGGGTTCCCAGGTTGTTTCCCAGCGAAGTATATTTACACACTTTAAAAAAGAAAAATATATATATATCTTTTTTTCTTAAACCGTCTGGCACGATAACATCTGCGGCCCCAGTGGCTGCCATCCTCGAAAAACAGGACACGCATTTTTGGTCCCCAAAGGATATATATGTATATATTTAAAACCTAAAAATAAATAAGAGTTACATTTAAACAGCCGTCTTTGAAACTACTTAGCCCGGGCCAACGTGCTCGGAGTCACGTAAAATGGATCTCTGGAGGCTTCACGCAAGTTGGGAGAAAAAATCTCCCCTGCAAAATTGCTCACAGTGCCGTCCTATTTGACGCGACTCTTGGTTTCGGGAGAAAAAAATAAAGCGATGGCGTTGAGACGCCTCTTGCTGGCGGTTGGATCGCGAGCCTCGAGGCGAGGGGAAGGTTGGAGGTGGTGGGGGTTTTATTTGCTTTGGCAGTGATGTCCCATAATGTAGGAGGCTGTAAGCAGGAGTAGGTGAAGATGTGTATTGGTGACGAGGTTTTATTGCTTTAGAAGGGCCAAGTTTTCTTTTTTCATTGGCAATTGAAACCACGATGGAAAAGAGGGATCGGTGCGAGTGTAAAGAAAAAGGGGTGTTCGACGCAGGAGTGCCGTCTCTATTCCTGTAAGGATCACGGAGCTGGATCCGAACTCAGCGGCTCCAAAAAGATTGGGCTCAGGGGTCTGAGACGGATGCTGGGAAACCCGGCAGAACAGGATAAGCAAACCGGAAGTCCGCAAGGGAACGTGGCAGGTTCTACTCTTCCGCAAGACGGCGTCAGCACTACGCTCTCGAGCAAAGTCGACAACGTCGAGGTGTCCTGGCCAGGACGAGAGGGCTTCCAGAGAGTTCGTTCGTGTCTTTTTGGTCGTTCCTCCTCCATTGAATGAAGAGAGGACCGCAGAGCTTGGGGGCAGGAACTTGGATCCGGCTCCAGCGCGTGGCTGCTGCTGCTGTTGCTGCCTCTCCGCTCGTGAGTCCTCCTCCTGGCGCCTTCGAGTCGTTCGCTGGTTTGTGAGAGCTGAGGAGCAGATACTGTGTGGCGTCGCGTTACAAGTTTACATTGTTGAGTTGTTCTTTTTTTTATTGTCGTCTCCCAAAGCTCTCGACTGGTTTTCAACATTTGAATGTCATACAGTAAAATATTGCTACATCATCAGCTTCATCATCATCATCATCTTTAATTCAAATGTGAAAACATCATAACGGGAAATTCTATGCACACCTCTTGCGTGCTGTTAAATCTCTCATCATCATCATCTTCACAGCCCCAACTCACAGCGACTGCCATTCTCGGGCAGTTCCCCCATCCAAGCACTCAACCAGGTTTTCAACTCAGCTTCGCTTTCGACGTCCAATGGCTGAGATCGAGAGCGTGCTCAGGCGCAAACTGGCCACAGTCCTTCGGTGTTCGTGACGTCCCCCCAGTGTTAGGGTGGCCTGGGACCGCGACGGAGAAAATGGGTTCACGGCCGCGTGACCCCGAGTACGTGCCGCCCCAGCGTGTCTCGTCATGCACTAAAACACACGGCCGCCCCCGCCTCCTCCTCCTCCTGTGAGACGCGAGACCGCGGGACGTGTCCCACCGCTATCATGGCACCACCCCGACGCGTGTCCCGGGCCACTGCCAATGGCTGGGTGGGGTTGAGTCTCGCTCCCGAACGAACGGTACATCCAGGCGCGCTTGTCAGCACGTAAACAGCACGCTCTGAAGAGTGCCGAACAGCGTCATGATCACTGAATGTGGCTAAATGTCGGCTCTGAGAATTAAAACACCTACGCTGTGATTAGAGGGGATGATGGCCAATGGTAAAGAAATAACGATGGAGTGGCACCCAAGGGAACTGGGAACGTTTCTGAGAGTTCGTCCACAAGTGGGTGGTTTCATTCCGGGATCGTGAAATATGGCGACGTTAGGGGGAGGCCTTAATCCAGCAGGGGATTGATCATGACGGATTATAGTGATTATAATGATGGTGGTGGTTTGCAATGCACACTTTTTGCAGGGACATGTGGGAGGTTGTGCCCAGAGTCTGGATACGAAGGCCTCAGAAAATAGTCACGTGACTTCACCTTTCGGGGCTAACACAAGGAGGTGCACCGCTCGCTACAGGAGAGGACATTCTGTCGTTTATTCACGTCACGCCGCCAGGAGCACGCTTGCAATATAATTAGAGGGTATTGACAGCTCAAGCACAACACGTATTTACTCCAAGATCCCAGATATTTCCATGGACATGAATTCCCCCGGCTTTGATGAACAGCAAGGGTTCGTTTACGGTTGTTCCCCAGTGTGCATTATTACCGTTAAGCAGCTCATTAACTTCTCCCCTGCATGGATAACTGCATGGCCAGCGACCTTAAATATAAAAAAACACACATTCGGCCACGTTTGCGTTTGCATTATCCCGTCTCCATCCGAATATCCCAAATTGTCACCTCGTGAATGCTGCTGCGGTGTAACGACCATCACAGTGAACTTGCAATCCAGGTGCCTTCGGTTCGATCTCCCGAGGCGGCAGATTAAACGATGGAAAAGCTTCTCGAGCACCCACCACCCCCAGCACTGCCACCCTAACGCCCTGTCTACCCAATGGGTGCAGCACCACTATGAGTCGATCGGCGGGTCACGTGTGGTGTGGAATCGCGTGCGTACATTCACTTCTTCCAATACGTCTGGCCAGTAGGCCACAATGGCTCCTCCTAAAAGGATATCGAGAGAGAGAGAGAGCTCCAGTGTAGGTGCTTCCGCCAGCAGTGTCTTCAGCGACCAATTGCAGGGGGGGGCACCTTTACCTTTATGCCAACGACACAAACGAGGACAGAGTTAAGGGAGTTTTGCAGCAGCCCGCGTTTATGTTTTAACGAAATGTGGTCCACATTGTTACATTGCACCTGCTCCCTCCCATGATGTAAAGTGGGAAGAAAAATCGTGCATAGGCAAAGATATTCTGTCACGTTTTTCGAACACGCGCTTAGATGCCCTTAGAAGTCTTCAATTTAGTGACAGTAACGTTGGCGTTCTCGCCAGGCGCGTAGCAGGCAACGTGTGTGAGCTAAACATCGAGTCCAGACGTTACATTTCAGGCAGTAAAATTAGATGACTGCACGGTGCGTGACCTGTCAAGTCACGTCGCGCTCCAGGTGAGAGCAACCCAAGAGGCCAGGGGGAGTCTCATTTGCAAGCGGTGACCCGGGGCAGTAGTCTGCCAGTAGGGGGCGTTGCTTGCTACCTATAGAGTCCAATTGGACGTGCAACGAGAAAACGAGACTGGGTGTGAATGCGGTTTTGACCGGGATAATGAGAGGTACCGCGAGAGGCCAGGGAACAGGGCGAATGAAGTTTCACCGTAAGCAATGTGAACAACTGGAGGCAGCCGGGAGTACCTCGTGCAAAGTCCTTGAGGAACATCATGGACGGCTATATGGAAGGCCATTATCGTCGACGTCTTCGAGAAAGGACGTGGCACATGGAGAGTTCCCGCTGAGTAACCTGCGGTGTAATGTTCGAATTTGGCAAATATAAACCCTGACGCCGGCACACGATGCGCTTAACTCTTCGAAATGACGTCAGGGGATCTTTAACGTCCACTGTGAGTGCAGCAAGACGGCGCGTGGTATTATTATTAATATTATGGTTATCACACACCGCAGAATTAATTAGGGCGCCCACTGCATTCGAACCGTGAACCTCTGCCTCAAGCGGCCGCGACCACTGGGGCCCCCGCGTCACCAATCGGGTGGGAGGGGGTGGAGGAAGGGCGGAGCAGCGCGTGACCTCGGGATCAGTCCTTTTAGCGCGGCCTATTTTTTTATTTTTGTTTCCCAAATCTTTTCTGGCAACCCTTTTTGATCGCAAGCGGTGCCAGCTTTGTTAAGGCCGAGTCCCGATCGCTACGCAACTCTCGATACAAAAACACTCTTCGTCACATTGCTTCGGATTTTTTTGCTTGTTTACGAGAATCATCGCGGCTCTCACTCCGTGCTACAACGACGGACAGAGCAAAATCACGAACGCGGTCAACCTTTGCCTGAGGTGACGACAGAAAATGTTAACCGCGGACACAAAAAAAAAGTCCTTTCTGGAAAATAACAGCGTTGATATTAAATGTTGATTCTACAAGAGAGTGAACTGTACGCCAACGATGCGAAGGAAAAAAAACAACTCTGACAAGATTAAACACGTCCTTGTGATGTTGTTTGGCTTGCAACATAGCATAATATTTTAAGAAATCGTGCACAGAGGCGTGCGTGGTCCGAGAGAATGTGCAGACGATCGTGTTTATATAACGCGGCGATAGCGAGGGAGTACGCGTGCGTGAGTTGGTTGGGAAGGCGGCCGACCCCAAAAAAAAGACCATCTCGCATGCAGAAGACTCAACACTGTGGGGGCATTGAAGTGATGGACTACACTGGAACGCAGGCGTCGAAGGGAGCAGGTGACATTGATTAAAAACAACAACAACAACACACAACTCCAGTCCAGACACACCTATCAATAACTTGAAAAAATATAAGGTTGAAATTGAAACATCCACAGGAATGCCGCGTGGCTGGTTCAGAAGAAAGTAAAGATGGAATGGCTTGCGCACGCCACTGCTGAGCAGAGGGGAGCTCTAGAGAACATCTCTAGCAGGCGCTTCGGTGGGAGTACCCATACTGCACCCCACCGCATGCCGATCAGCTGACCGGTGTGCGAGTTGAATTGTAACCCCGTTGTGAAAGCTGCCGTGTCGGGACAGAGACCGCCGGATTGCCAGCCCAATATGCCAACCATGACAACCCCCATGGCAGAATTCCCTGGTGAAATGGTGAGCAGTGCGTGAATTAATGAATGAAATGCTATCACTTGCAGATGCGCCCGAAAATCAGCATCGCCAGCCTAGTTCTATCCACTGCTGGATGGAAGGCCTTCCGATGCCATGTTGGTCGTGGTGGTTGTTTGACCATACTTCACCACACTGGTCAATGTGAGTTGGTGAAGGTAGGGGAACTCAGGATCGATGCATGTGATATTTACCGTGACTGTGAGTCAAACTCAGGTTCCTTGGTTCGTAGCGCAGAGCGCCAACCACGAATACCCCGCTCCTCAAAGGACCAAGATCCCCCGTGAAGGCCGGCATGGCACACGATGGGATGGGTGGCCAACAACACGCCCGACCGCCTTTGTATCCCTGGTAGCGATGCTTACACACCGCACCAGGTACTTATTTAAGGCTAAGTCGACCTAGGGGAGCCCCGGAAACGGTTCAGATAATCGTCACCGGTGCTGATCGTGAGCGGGAACCTAACTCGGGATAGCGCTAATCATTGCGCCACTGCTTCCCCGTAACAATACAAACATCCTCCACATAGCCTTCAAAAGACTGTTGGGGCAAGAGTGCTGTTCGCTCACCATAAGCACACATACGCACGCACGCCCGCAGAGAGTGCAATGCTGCAGCTTTAACTGCGGGGAGAGGAACACACGAAGGTCAAAATGTAGCCGGTAGAGTGGCAGGTGCACACCGCCTCTATTTATAACCGCGGCTGGAGCCACAGTGCGGCCGAGCCACTTGCCTCTCGCTGAAGGCCACGAGACCGAGACCCGCGACACAAAAGGCATCGGATATGAGCGGACACCGAGCACCAAGCCCCCAACACGGACGTGAAACCGCGACGTAATGTAACACGCACTATTTTATTCATGCTACAATTATATCCATCATTATACTTGCATGACACATTAAAGGAGCGTTGGAGAACTTTGCAGGGGAGACTGTTGGCGCGCTACTTTGTGTGCCTATTGTCTTTGTTATTGTCAGAGTCAGAATATTTATTTATACCGGAGGAACCCGATGAGCTATAAAGCTCTTTTTGGCAGATGTCCAGTGTTGTGGCAGGAGTGGTAGCTAAAGCAGTTAGCGCGCTGCGCGAGAGGACCGTTAAACCTGAGTTCGATTCCCGCTCACGGCCAACATCAGACAACGGTTATCTTAACAGATCCTGGGCCTCCTCTGGGTCGACTCAGCCTCAAATTAGTACTGGTGCGGTGTGCCAACATCGCCAGAACCTTCATAGCTGCTCGCTAATAGCACTTGCCCCAAAAGTCTGTTATGGTTATAAAGGAGATCTTTGTCTTTGTTATCGGAGGACTAAACGAGTATCTGCTGTTGTGTGTCAATATCATCAATGGGGAAACAAAGGTCGTGGTGCTGGCCATCCACCTCCTCGTGTGCCATGTCGACAATCATAAGGTGCCTGCTACCAACCCTTGCCCCAACAGTCTGGTAAAGGCTACGCGGGGGATTTTCGTCTTCGTTTTGGTTGTGTCATAGATGCTCGCTAGCCGCACTTGCCAAAACATAAGGGGGCCTTTGTCTTTATCTGTGTGTGTGCGTGTCTTTGCATGAGCGTGCACCGTGACAGTTCGTAAATAGATTTCGAACACTGCACGTTTGTCGATCACAAAGGATGTGGAAATCGCACCGATGGATTTGCGTAACTGCAGTACATCATCTGCGTTTAAAATACAGCACCGCTCGAGCCAGCCTGACTACAAACTGAACATGTTGAGGGTAATGTTGCAGGGATGCAAGGCCGTAGCCATGGACTCAACATTGGGGGGGACCAAATCTTCCAGGGGGTCTGGGGGTCCCAACCCAGAAAAAATATCTACATTTGAAAACTCATTTCCTGCCTATAATAAAAAAAATCATAAACACATGGGATGGACTTTTTTTTTTACAATAATGTCTAATAGTGTATTGTATTGTATTGCTCTGTTTTTACTTTTTTTACCATTTCTTGTTTCATTGTATGTAATGGCAGAGATTAGGGATCAATAAAGTACAACCATAACCACAATCATATAAACAGAAATCTATGCATTGATTTATATGAAGACAAGTCCAGATATTGTGGCCAAGGTTTATCAAATTGTTGTTTTTATTTACATAGCATAGCAATTTTTTATACCAATATATTGGGGGGGGGGGTGTTCCCCCCCCCCCCCAATTTCTATTATAATTACGGCCTTGCAGGGATGTATTTTTTTACATTTGCAGTTAAGATATCTCCCGGCCCATGAGAATGTTACATGTTGCTGCTGACACCGAAAGGGGAATATCTGCTGCTGCAAAAAAGGCCAACTGAGCAAATGCACAAAACCCTGAATGACTTGCAATTTCAAATATACACCCGGAATAAAACTTGACACAAATACCGTGGCGTAGTGTTCGCGGTTTCCACTGTACGACTCTCTGGTGTGGTTTTTGGTTGTTACCTACTCAATAGGCTACTTTTTCACGTTACACTCGCACTGTGGTTTGAGCCGCGCGTGTTTTTGTTTACGGCTGTTAAGTGCTTCGCTTGTTCGTTGTAGCCGGGAAACTGGCCGCACGGTTCCATTCGTGGAACAAAATAAACTTCAGCTATTCGACATGACGTGCTGGGAATAGGGTTACCAACCCTCCTAGATTGGCCGGGAGCCTCACCCAAAATTGGCATCGATTTACTTCCGGTGGCTATTGAAAGCAATCAGGGATTTTTGTTTTCAAAAGGATATTTTAATTAAAAAAAATATATATCAGTAACAATAAGTAAATTAAAACAAATCTACAGGAATAGCTTCAGTCAGAGTTGGCAACCCTCGGCTGGGGAGCTTCTTCAGGAATCGATGCAAATCTTCAACTGGGAGGCCTAAGAATGTCCCAGCACGTGGATCAAAACGTCGGACAAGGCCGCCGCACACTCGGATGACGCACCAGAGCAGAAACAGCGTCTATTTTAATGTATGTATACATTCACCTCTTTTAATTAACATTTATTTTTTTAGTAAAATGCATTTACGGACACTTTGCAGTGTTCAAGAAGAAAGGACTTTTGGAGCTTTGCAGAGACAGCCAAAGGCGCGGGGGTGAAGTTGCCAGCGTAAAAATGAGACCACCAAAGATTCACTGTGGTTTTCTTTTGTGTTGCATGGCTGCTGGTAAGGCTTTAAAAGAGGCATGATACGGGGTTTTGTGTTACAAAAGAGGAGGCTTAGTCGGTACCCCAACACAAAGTTTAAACAATAGAAGGGCGAAGGCTTGGAGGGAAGGGAGGAGATTAGAAAGAGGTAATTACAGATGGAACCAGAGACGCTATTGTTGTGTCCGGTCAGACGCCTCCCCCGAAACAGGGCACTTATTTTGAAGGGTGACCGAAATGGGGCACCCACACACAAACAACAAAGGCAAAGATCCCCCGTGTAGCCTTAACAAACTTTGGGGGCAAGTACTGCGAGCGGACACCTATGAAGACACACCCACGCACGCACACGCATGCGCACAGGCGCAGAAACTTAAAGGTGGCCCACATTCAGAATAACAACTCACCCTGCAGCCTGTACACCCTACCTGCTACAGTACTGCTCACCACTACACCCCCACACACTTTCCACACCCAACCTCCCACGCCCCTTCTCCCACTAAGCCGTCCGAAATTAGCCACCGGCCATCAGCTTCGGATGCAGCGCAACAGCTCAAAACCCCATTGCTTTTTTTCCTTTCACGCAGAAAAAAAATGTTATTTTAACAAGGACACGGCAGAGCCAGTTTCTTGTGGGGGGAAGTCGGGGGAAGGGTGGGGGGGGGGTGGTGGCAGCTTCCTCGCTTGCCCAAAGTGTGCCGCAGATGCTGAGTGGCAGCGGCGGCCGCATCTCAGAGGAGGAGCTCTGGGTGACGCATGCGACTCCCCCGTCCCACCCATACCAGCTTCCTGTCGAGCCCCGAAACCCATTGAATTCTCTCGCTCGCTGGCACCGTCGGCAAAAAAAAAACAAAAAGGCACGGGGGGGATTTTTCTTGTGTTTTACGCCGACGATGGAGAGGACGGTCGCGGATAATCCAAAATTGCGGATAATCAAAAAATAAACAAAATTCCGCGGATGTCTGTGCCAAAAACACTAACGATCGACCGATCGATGCGCGTGCTCAGTGATACCACTTTGCTGCTCCCGCACAGACGGCTCGGTCCACTAAGCGGACAGCAGAGCCACGCCATCAATATCAATCAATCTCCGCCCCACTGTTGTTAATAAATGCAACTACTGTACTGTAGAGGCGATCACGTGGATTTCGGATGAACCGGAGCAACGGATTTGTTCAGTTTAAGCATGGACCATGGGAAAAAAAACATTTCTAAGAATAACAATGTACAACTGATTTTAGATGGTTAATTTGGGCTGAAGGGAACATCCATGCGTTATTAATTTATGTAAAAATCTCAGGTGCACGGATAATCCGCAAATCAGATCAAACGCACGCGGATAATCAATAATCTACTGTATATATAAAACAATCGTGGTTTGCTAAGCACACAGGCTCCAAAAACACCAAGCGGCCAGCAGCAAGCAAGAACCGTGCAAGATGTAAGAGATAAAGAGTGTAAGACGTTTCTCAACTTGAGCGAGGTTATTATTTTTGTTATTGAGAACTTGGGGGAAAATAGGCGATGGTGCGGAAATTCGCAGTGGAGAGGTGCGAGGAAGAAGCAAAAAGAAAAGCAAGGTGACCCCGCAGTGTGGTGAGTGGGTGGGTGGGTGAGTGGGTGGGTGGGTGAATGAGTGAGTGGGTGGGTGGGTGAGTAGGTGGGCGGGTGAGGGGGTGGGTGAGTGGGTGGGTGGATGGGTGGGTGAGCGAGTGAGTGAGTGGGAGGGTGAGTGGGTGGGTGAGTGGGTGGGTGAGTGAGTGAGTGGGTGGGTGAGTGGGTGGGTGATTGGGTGAGTGGGTGGGTGGATGGGTGAGTGAGTGGGTGAGTGGATGGGTGGGTGAGTGAGTGAGTGGGTGAGTGGGTGGATGGGTGAGTGGGTGGGTGAGTGGGTGGGTGGATGGGTGGGTGAGTATGTGGTTGAGTGGGTGGGTGAGTGGGTGAGTGAACGGGTGGGTGGGTAAATGAGTGAGTGAATAGGCGAGTGAATTGTTGTGTGGTTGAAGACAGTGTGGATGAGGTGACAGAGGCAGCTTCATAGAGTTCTGAGTGGGGTGCAGGAATCGATGCGTGGGTGTGATTTCTCAAAATGATATTTCACTGGATGTCGCACAGAGCCCTTTAATGAAGTGTCCAATACCTAAATCTACCAGAAGAAACTATTTATCATTGTCAATGCAACCTGCTCATGCTACTGAAAGCATACCTCTGAGAGAAAACTCATTTTGAAAACAAAAGTGCTAAATTAGAAAAAATCGTACGCAGCACTTATGTTAAAATGTAATCCCTTTAGCTCAATGCCAAGGCCACACGTGGTGGCAGTGACGGTCGCCTCCGTGCCGGCAAAGACGACGGTCCCGCAGCTCCGTGGCAAAGGAACCCCGACCCTAAATCTTGACCCTTAACCTTGAACCTTAACACTGCCGTAAACCCTGATTACAATCTCTAACACTAGCCCCCAACCTTGACACTGTCTTAAACTCTGACCCCTATATCTAACACTAACCACCAGCCTTGACACTGCCTTAAACTCTGACCCCTATCTCTAACACTAACCCCCAACCTTCACCCTGTCTTAAACTCTGACCCCTATCTCTAACACTAACCACCAACCTTGACACGACCTTAAACTCTGACCCCTATCTCTAACACTAACCCCCAACCTTGACCCTGTCTTAAACTCTGACCCCAATCTCTAACACAAACCCCCAACCTTGACACTGCCTTAAACTCTGACCCCAATCTCTAACACTAACCCCCAACCTTGACCCTGTCTTAAACTCTGACCCCTATCTCTAACACTAACCCCCAACCTTGACACTGCCTTAAACTCTGACCCCTATCTCTAACACTAACCCCCAACCTTGACACGACCTTAAACTCTGACCCCTATCTCTAACACTAACCCCCAACCTTGACACGACCTTAAACTCTGACCCCAATCTCTAACACCAACCCCCAACCTTGACACTGTCTTAAACTCTGACCCCTATCTCTAACACTAACCCCCAAACTTGACACTGCCTTAAACTCTGACCCCTATCTCTAACACTAACCCCCAACCTTGACACGACCTTAAACTCTGACCCCTATCTCTAACACTAACCCCCAACCTTGACCCTGCCTTAAACTCTGACCCCTATCTCTAACACTAACCCCCAACCTTGACCCTGTCTTAAACTCTGACCCCTATCTCTAACACTAACCACCAACCTTGACACTGTCTTAAACTCTGACCCCTATCTCTAACACTAACCCCCAACCTTGACCCTGCCTTAAACTCTGACCCCTATCTCTAACACTAACCCCCAACCTTGATCCTGCCTTAAACTCTGACCCCTATCTCTAACACTAACCCACAACCTTGACACTGCCTTAAACTCTGACCCCTATCTCTAACACTAACCCCCAACCTTGACACTGCCTTCAACTCTGACCCCTAACTCTAACACTAACCCCCAACCTTGACACTGCCTTAAACTCTGACCCCTATCTCTAACACTAACCCCCAACCTTGACACTGCCTTAAACTCTGACCCCTAACTCTAACACTAACCCCCAACCTTGACACTGTCTTAAACTCTGACCCCTATCTCTAACACTAACCCCCAACCTTGACCCTGTTTTAAACTCTGACCCCTATCTCTAACACCAACCCCCAACCTTGACCCTGTCTTAAACTCTGACCCCTATCTCTAACACCAACCCCCATACTTGACCCTGCCTTAAACTCTGACCCCTATCTCTAACACTAACCCTCAACCTTGACACTGCCTTAAACTCTGACCCCTTTCTCTAACACTAACCCCCAACCTTGACACTGCCTTAAACCCTGACCCCTATCTCTACCCTCACCCCAAACCTTAATCCCTGACATTGGCCTTAAACCCTAATCCCTGACTCTAAACCTGAACCCCTCTAACCCCTGAACCTATATCTAACCTATAAACTCAATCTGAAACACTAATCCTAGCCCATACCCATAAACCTTAAATCCTCGCCAAGGCCACTATAATGCTCTTAACCGTCACCTTTTACCTTAAGAAACCAAAAACCACTCTAACTCTGACCTTTACACCTAAACCACTAATCCCAACTCCTAACCCTAGGAGCGGTTCCCCTGAATATTTCAGCAGCCAAAATCTGAGGAAGGGCTGCGACTGGATGGGAATCTGTGTGGAGACAAGCGGCAGATGTGCAGTGTCTCGCGCCGCATCAGCGGCAACTTGAGTCGCTTGCAACACTGCCAATGTGTCCGACTCTGACCATTGTTGGGCCAATGTTGGGCCTCGTGTCCCATGTTTACCGGGCCTGGTTGCTTGTTGAGTCACACCGGGTGACTGAGCGGCAAGAAATGTGTCCACGTGGAACTTCTCAAATGACCGGGCGAAAGCTTCTCTCTGGGTGTGAGGGGGTCAGGCTGATTGACTGGATGAGTAATGCAGCGAGAAGCTGCGCGGTGTGGTGTTGTTCTCTCACACTGGGGCCAATTAAGATGCCACACTGAGCACACTGTGCATTAGTCAGAATCATTATAAAGACGATTGCTATCATTTACAGCCAGTTGTCAATTTTACTGCCAGACGAAGGCCTGTCTGGTCATGCCAATTTGTTAATTGTGTGGTTGTTTGACATACTTCACCCCTTTGGTCAGTGAAGGTTGATGAGGTGCTAGAACCAGTTCAGATATCAGTTAATACTCGCTATTGATGTCCAGTGTGAGCTCCCTAAATATAAGGTGGATTGATTACCTAATCAGTCTGCATCTATTATTTTTGGCGGTATGCCGTGACTGGTTTTAAGGGCGGACATAGGGTTGTCATCTGTCGGGTTTTTTTAAACCAGATATTGTCTGTGTGTCGCCGTGATGTCCAAACTGAAAAGTCCTGGAATTGGCATCTGTGTTCGGGTGGCAGAAATCGATCTGAACTGAGATCTGGTACCAGAAATGTGCTTAACTTTTTTGCCGCGTAGACCTCGTGTTAACTGAGACATACGCTCTGGTTTTGTCAATGTAAAGAGCTGGCAACTCTACAAAAAGGCATGAGGAGTCCTTCACCCAGCGGTGAGATATTAATAAGTTAATATCTCAGTGGGCTTTGCCTGGTAGGATGGGGATGGTTTCGTGTTGTATTTATTTGTGTTTTTGCGTTTGGGTGATTTGTTTATCTCTCTTGCACTTTGCACGACTGCCGTGCTTTTTTATTGTTTGGTTGTTGTTACGTTCTTACCCGCCCCTACTGGACATCTATGAAAAATAACTTTATAGCTCATCGGATTCCTCCAGTAAAAATACATCTTCTGGTTCTGGGTTGACAAAGAGGCTGCCAATCGGACTTTTTTTTCATCAATTAAATGTATCTTTTAAATGTTACAACTTTTCAAACAGAACGACTCAGAGATGGATACACTAGGTTGCTTTCTGGAAGAAAAAAATAATGCATATATGGCATGGATTCTCTGAGGTGTCCAAAACGTGTGGAAAAATGCGGGCGAAGCTATTTTGGACATGCTTCAGGAAGGATACGTAGCGATACTCGGTACGTATCGTGCGCTATGTAACCGGTACGTATCGTGCGCTATGTAACCGGTACGTATCGTGCGCTATGTAACCGGTACGTATCGTGAGCTATGTAACCGGTACGTATCGTGAGCTATGTAACCGGTACGTATCGTGAGCTATGTAACCGTGCTTGTCACTAAGATCCGTGCAGCACTAACATCATCCATACTGACGCACGACGCCCATGACATAAGAGCCCGAGCAGCTCACTGGGCCCTTCCTGCTGAAATAAATACAATCTACTGATCATACAGCAAACTCTAGCAACCCAGGCTTTGGGAGGAAGAACAAGAAGAGAGAGGCGGGGGGGGGGGGGCAAAGAAGGGGAGATGTCGCAGTGCTTCAAGATGCGGTGCGCTAATCACGGCGCTGACGCTCTGCCCCCCCCCCCCCCCCCCCATGAGCAATGAGTTAACGCAGTTTAACGCCACACAGAGGCCTCAGTGTTACGTGTGGCCAGTGAGCCACTTAGTGGTGAGACTGTGCGACGGTAAATCAGATTTGCAAATATCCGTTAGCGGGCCAAAGTTAATGATGTGTGTTCAACTCGTAGATTTAAGCGGAATCCCGTGCTTGTGACACGTGCATCGAATTCTGCGTGCAAGAATCGGTTTACGATTTGCGATCATTTGTGTGTTTATTAGGCTACCTGAGCAAAGAGAACCAGACGGTAAAACATGAGGAAGAAGCTTATGGAATTTTTAATTGAATCACGTCCTACATTTCGGGACAGTTCAAAGAATCGCTACGGAAAGGATGAATAATCATGACATTGCTCATTGACAAATGTCAGTCATCACGTATAAATTTCAGCCCTTACAAGCAGGGCTTGGTCTCACAAACAAAAAAACACTATTATATAACTTTGTTTGTGATTGGGCTGTGACCATCCACTCTCTACACCCAAAAAACTCTTTTTACTTCGTGGGATGTCCCCCCAATTTTGCTCCGATTTTGCTATCGGCATCATGCCACGAGAACAGATGAAGAATTCGTTTGGAATTCTCACAGCAGTGCAGCCCGTTGTGTCGGAGAACGACCTACGGAAGTGGATTTCGCAGAACTACATCTGAGATCCCTTCTACGTCTGGTCCACACAGCCATGAGTAGCACTTTTCCCTGCCAGGGAGAGCATCCTTCGTCAAATGACAGTTTGAATTCTCAGAGCTAGAGCAAACCTGGAAAGATGCGATCGTTTTTTCGGTGCATTTATTGGTGACCGGGATGAGGCCAGCAACCCGTTACACTTGAAAATGTGGTTTATATAGCGTCTTTCATGCACATTGCATCTTACATTCCCTGAGGAACCACAGACAAGCTGCAAGCCAGCCAGGTGGTGAGCCGGTGCCAACAATTGCACAAGCTCTGCTGTTTCATCCAATTAATGAGCGTTCATACATGTGGGAGGAAACCTGAGCACCTGGAGAAAACCCACGCATGCGAGGGGGCAACACTCTATCCCCGTGCAGAAGGAGCAGATATTATTCTGCACATTGCTGTACCGCCTTCTCCTGAATCTCAACGGTGTCAGTTCAGTGCTCTGACCTCTCATCTATAAGCCACCTGGCCACCTCTACACTCAGGAATTTGGTTTAATCACAGACGGACAAAGCTCAGATTCATACCCAGAATCTCAGCAATGCACGCTCTGAGCTGTGACACGGCCATTTGAAGCTTACTCATATCCAAGGACACTCCTCAATTGATTAACTTTTAATCTGCGTGCTAATTACGGAAGTATAATTACAGTTGGAAAGCTCTTTGATCTGAGCAAAGTAGATTATTTTTTCCAGCAAGCTAACAATGGAATATTGATTGTTCAGAATTTTAGTAACTGCTGATGTTACCGATGTCCAAAATTAATTGAACAAAATTAAAATCAGCAAAAAGGTATTTTTCTTGCTTTTGGTCCAAGACTAACATTGGTATTGGTTGCTAGCGGTCAATTATCAATGAGCTGATCATGCAACCTTTCCAAAATCCAATTTAGGAAGGATTAGATTTAACCAGCTCTCCCTCTGTAGAAAATGAGCAACAGTCATCACTTTAAAAATAACAAAACTCACAAACGCACACACCTTCACATATTTAAACAATTCCAAAATCTGTTGCCCTTAATTTGGCTGAACTCCAGGCTGTCATGAGTTAAACATTACTCCATACCTGGCAACCCCTTATCAATGCCCCCTACCTTATTACAAACCAATTCAGACCTTATTGGTCACCTCGTGCCCTTATAAATCTCAAAGTTCATCCTACAAATTCCCATCACAAGGGAGAAACACAAACAAAGACGTTAAAAATATATTGTTTTGCCCTATTGAAACGGCTGTACGTCATATGGACCTGAAAATTCAATTTCCCTGTACAAGAATACAGGTAAACCGTATGGGTTGATAGGTACAGTATGTAACTCTCATTGGTAGAGCGGGTGGAGAAGTGCTGCCTCCCACTGTGTACAAGTCACTGGCAGGGATCTCAGGGGTAGCTCTGCGATATCCACTTCCATGGGCCCTTCTCTAGCACGCAAGGTTGCACAACTGCCCATCTCTCGTGGATGTGCCTTGTAAAATAGCTGGGAAACTGGTTAAACGGGACAATGCGCGTTAACAAAGAAAATCAACTTTAACGTAATTTCACGACGTAATGTGACACGGACAGCCCAATTGGGATACAATTGTGGGAAACGGGAATAACGATGACAGCGCATTAAAATTGCCTCACTGCTAAAATGTAAATAGAGTGGACACTCTACTAACTATTGCAGGCATTACGTGTGGCCAGACAGACAGGCAGAAAGGGCACTGTGGTGCGACAGACGCGCTCCTATGTAGAGCTGTACAATCAGCGACAAACAGACCCGATGGACTCTGCCGTCTGAGTAAAAATAAGGGAGCGATTGGTGACCGTGGCGTTGGTGCTGAGCACTGCAGTAGAAAGTAGTCGTGATGACAGTATGACAGTGATGATAGTGACAGTCGTGCTGATAGTGGTCACAGCAGCATTAGGAGCAGTGTTGATGGTGATGATGTTGATGGTGGTGGTGGCAGTAATAGAGATGTCGTTGGCGACTGAAGCGGTAGTAGTGGTAGTGGCGTTGATGGTGGTGGTGCTGCTGATGATGGTGCTGATGATGGTGGTGACTGCAGTGATGACGGTGCTGATGCTGACTGAAGCGATGGTAGCGGTGATGATGGTGGTGGCGCGTGTGGCGATGCCTCTAGCTCGGGGAGACCTGCCCCGGCACGGACGCCAGGGTAACGCTGGTGGCCGACGTGGAGGCCGTGGTCGCTGACTCCGAGGAAGGCTCTGCCCAGGGGTTGCGTCCGCAGAGAAGGAAGGGCACGGCGCAGTCCCGGAACTGCTCGCGCACACGAGCGCCAGGCACCGCACGCACGCACGCACCACTTTCACCGCGCTGAGCATCTGTCCGTCGCTCAGCAGAGTCAGAGGGCCCTCAGAGTCACCTGTTGACGACCATTCATCTTTTGACGATATACGAGACATCTCTACTTACGAACGAGTTAGGTTTCAGAGGTCTGTTCCAATGTTGATTTGTTCGTGAAACTTTACTCCCTGTCGATTCCAAACACGTTGTACAGCATGTACACTCGACACGGGAAATGGCTTTAAAAGTTGTGTAATCTCCTGCAGATGTAGGTGCCACTGGTTCTTCACGTTCTGCAGATGTAGATGTCACCACCGCCATCTATTGCACGGCGGTTAAACTTATGACTCTCGGTCTGAACAGGCAACTGACATACGGACAGGTTTGTTTGTATCTCTGAAATTTTGTAAGTCGAATGTTCGTAAGTGGAATCCCTGTATGATGAAAAGGAATGCCGCCTCGCGGTTGTGCGGTAAGTGTAATGATTGACACTCTGGTTAATGGTTCGATCTCCTCCCCCCCCCCCCCCCCCGTGAATCAATGGAGAATTGTAAAAATTGTGCACGTTTATTAATCTCTTCCACCTCTGTCAACCCAGCAGCGTCGATGGGTACACCGCAGGCATGGTGGGGGAAAGCGTGGGTACTCTCACCTCTTCCAAGACGTCAGGCCAGTGTGGAAGAGTAGGCCAAGTACTCTCTAGAGCTCCCTCCAGTGGAGGCCCTTCTGCCAGCAGTGGCATGAGCGAGCGATTGCAGGGCTGAGCCTTTGCCTCTTTGTCAAGCCCCCATGGCCCAATCACAGGGAATGCGCCAAACCACGTCATATGTCGTTAGCTCATCAAGGGCCGAGGCTGGATTGTTCTTGGTTGAGCGACCATCATGCAGTGGAGGGCAGTGCAGCAAACATTCACCTTTGTGCCGTAATGTGCTCCAAAATGTATGCTTACTGCCTTCAACAACCAGCACTGGCTTGTATGGTTAAATAACCTCGCGTGACCAGCACAGTGCGGAGAGGCCCTCATACAGCAGTGGGGTGAATAATTCGTTGTACTATACGTGTGTACATTTCATGAAAATGAAGCAGCAGAAACAACAACAACAACGGGGCAGAGAACCAAGGCAATGTGCCGGCCATTTTGTCAAGACGTGAATCTAAAGAGGAGGCTGGGTGACTCAGAGACATTGAGCGATCACCTCTGGCTCAGAACCTGATGTGAATTTAGGTTTCTAGAGAGGAGACTGGGTGACTCAGAGACATTGAGCGGTCACCTCTGACTCAGAACCTGGCTGTGAATTTAGGTTTCTAGAGAGGAGACTGGGTGACTCAGAGACATTGAGCGGTCACCTCTGGCTCAGAACCTGACTGTGAATTTAGGTTTCTAGTAAGGAGACTGGGTGACTCAGAGACATTGAGCGATCACCTCTGGCTCAGAACCTGCTGTGAATTTAGGTTTCTAGAGAGGAGACTGGGCAACTCAGAGACATTGAGCGGTCACCTCTGGCTCAGAACCTGGCTGTGAATTTAGGTTTCTAGAGAGGAGACTGGGTGACTCAGAGACATTGAGCGGTCACCTCTGGCTCAGAACCTGGCTGTGAATTTAGGTTTCTAGAGAGGAGACTGGGTGACTCAGAGACATTGAGCGGTCACCTCTGGCTCAGAACCTGGCTGTGAATTTAGGTTTCTAGAAAGGAGACTGGGCGACTCAGAGACATTGAGCGATCACCTCTGGCTCAGAACCTGCTGTGAATTTAGGTTTCTAGAGAGGAGACTGGGCAACTCAGAGACATTGAGCGGTCACCTCTGGCTCAGAACCTGGCTGTGAATTTAGGTTTCTAGAGAGGAGACTGGGTGACTCAGAGACATTGAGCGGTCACCTCTGGCTCAGAACCTGGCTGTGAATTTAGGTTTCTAGAGAGGAGACTGGGTGACTCAGAGACATTGAGCGGTCACCTCTGGCTCAGAACCTGGCTGTGAATTTAGGTTTCTAGAAAGGAGACTGGGCGACTCAGAGACATTGAGCGATCACCTCTGGCTCAGAACCTGCTGTGAATTTAGGTTTCTAGAGAGGAGACTGGGCAACTCAGAGACATTGAGCGGTCACCTCTGGCTCAGAACCTGGCTGTGAATTTAGGTTTCTAGAGAGGAGACTGGGTGACTCAGAGACATTGAGCGGTCACCTCTGGCTCAGAACCTGGCTGTGAATTTAGGTTTCTAGAAAGGAGACTGGGCGACTCAGAGACATTGAGCGGTCACCTCTGGCTCAGAACCTGACTGTGAATTTAGGTTTCTAGTAAGGAGACTGGGTGACTCAGAGACATTGAGCGGTCACCTCTGGCTCAGAACCTGCTGTGAATTTAGGTTTCTAGTAAGGAGACTGGGTGATTCAGAAACATTGAGCGGTCACCTCTGGCTCAGAACCTGCTGTGAATTTAGATTTCTAGTAAGGAGACTGGGTGACTCAGAGACATTGAGCGGTCACCTCTGGCTCAGAACCTGACTGTGAATTTAGGTTTCTAGAGAGGAGACTGGGTGACTCAGAGACATTGAGCGGTCACCTCTGGCTCAGAGCCTAGCTGTGAATTTAGGTTTCTAGAGAGGAGACTGGGTGACTCAGAGACATTGAGCAGTCACCTCTGGCTCAGAACCTGCTGTGAATTTAGGTTTCTAGAGAAGAGACTGGGTGACTCAGAGACATTGAGCGGTCACCTCTGGCTCAGAGCCTGGCTGTGAATACGGGTTTACCCACAGGTTGCAGGGTTCACTGTGGGCGAACCAGGTTCTCGAGCGTAGCAGTCTCAGCCCAGTCAGCAACGACTGAACAAAAAATACATGACTACATTTCAGCTTTGTAACCTGGATGTAAGAATCACTTTGTTTGAATTGTCGCATAACCACCTCAATTGTCTCGTTTCTTAGTTTCCCCGTCTCATCTGGACAGATTTGGCGGCTCCATAGAGCTAAATGCATCGTTAAACATATGATTTACATACATCGTAACGAATCAGATAGCACAATGCCGACATACAGTCAGCGTTGTCATTTTAATGCTTTACAATGTAATTAGTATTCCAGCTAACAACGTTGCTGAAATTATAATTAATTACAATTGACCCCCAGCTCTGCACCATGCACCACAATTCAATGCGTGGATTATAAGTGCAGTAAATGGTTTTAATTAATCAATAAATTACATGGATACTATTAGTAGCAGATCCATGGGGACGCGCAGGGGAAGGGGGGTGCATGGGGGCGATCGCAACCATTGAGGATGTATTGATGTATTCAACAAAGAAAATAAATTGCATTAAAAAATATGTTTATAAATGGCCTAATTTTAAAAGCTTAGAATTTTGAGACTGCCCACCCCATCCCCGACTTGGGAAGCTCCAACATCTGCCTCTGGTCTGCCATCAATAATGAGAATATAGACCTGTACAGATAATAGAGAGACTGTATTTATATTAATTTGAGATCGGCTGAGGCACAGGTTTAAGCAATGCCATTACGAGTGTGCTGTCCAGCTAAGCAGCTTAAGGGCTACCACTTCACAACTTTAACCAGTGTTACGTGACCTCAGTGCTGGGGATGAGGGAGTGCTGGGGATTAAGGAGTGCACTCAACATCACCGGGCAGCCAATCTCTTCTTGCCTTCTTCACTCCAATGCCACCCTCTTCTCCACGCAATTCATCGATGCATTTAGAAACGTCCCTTTGTCACTGAATCGGTCTTGGCACTTTGTCATCATCAACCATGATCTCGCCACTGCTGGATGAGTGCCTCTCCCCAAGCCGTCGCCATTTGTATAGCGTTAACAGGATTCCACCCTGGGTGTATGATGGGCTGGCCGCATTGTATATTTATTTAATTATCCTAAACACGTTCACCAAGACCTACTCCTGCACCTATTGTCCTTAGAGGGTGGCGCAGTGGTAACAATCGTACCTCACAGCAAGGAGGTCCTGGGTTAGATTCCTGACTCGAGCATCCTTTCAGTGTGAAGTTTGTATGTTCTCCCCCTGTTCTGCATTAGTTTCCTCTGGGGATTCTCGGATTTTTTCCCATAGCTAGAAAAAAACCACAGAATGTAACTGCTGTTGGCCAAACAACATCTCAATGCTGAAACTTTACCGCCAAATTACTGAATTGGGATCACACACAACAACAACAACCGCCATTCGCCACTAAGTGGCGGTGACGTCACCATGACGCTTGTGCCAGACCATGTGCACCTTGAGGCCACGTGAAGTGTCGAACGCCCGCTGGCAGGAGGTCACGGGGCAGACCCAAGTGCCACGGGTCGACTGACTAAGATGACTGGCTGATGCACCACCTGTGCCCCCTACTGTGCCAACCTGCTGTGCTTTAGCCACCCGGCGCTCCGCTCGTTGTTGTGAGCGTTGCGCCTCCGCCCTCCGTTGTTGTTGGAGGGCGACTGCCTCCAACTGCCCAGTAGCATCCTTCACGAGCCTCCTCCACAGTGGCCGATCTTGACACCGGCCGAACAAAAGCTGTTTCGGCATGCGGTGGCTGGGCATGCAGGCTACATGACCCAGCCAACGCAGCCTTGCCTGCCGGAGGAGCTCACCGATGGGACCTTGCCCAGATCTTTCAAGGATTTGTGAGCTCCTCACACAATCCAGCCTGGTTAAACCCACGATGGATTGTAGGCAGGCTAGCCTAAATGTTTCTAACCGGCGAAGATGTTCCATTAGGGGGCTCCACGTTTCGCAAGCATAGAGAAGGGAGGGAATGACCGTGGCCGAGAAGACCTGAAGCTTAGTACGAAGCGACAGACCAGGTAGCTTCCACACAGCGTTACGCAACCGATGAAAATATATTGCCGCTCGACTGATTCGGAGTGAGACCTCTGCTTTAAACTGAGCCGGTCATAAGCACACTGCCCAGGTATGGGAAACTGTCCACTCTCTCCACAACTGCCCCATCACCGATTGGGAGTTGTGGGGGTGGAGTGTCCGATGGTACAAAATAACCAGGCAGGTGCTTAGTTTTGGTGGGGCTGATGGTAAGGCCCCATCTCTTAGTGGCACGCTCCAGTCTCAGCAGCAGCGTCTCCAACTCCTCCTCTGAATGAGCAGCTATTACCAAATCATCGGCATACATAACGTGGTTGAGCAATAGGGAGCCATCCCTTGACCGCACCCGGGCATCGATCAGCCTCCCATTATATCTGTATCAAATGGAGATTCACCCGGTACAGCTATTGATAGCTTCACGAAATAAGTGGTCAAAATAGACGTTAAATAATGTGGGAGCCAGATGACATCCCTGTCGCACCCCAAGGTGTACAGGGAATGGCTCTGACTCCCAGCCACGTAGTTTTACCCAGGCCCGTTCACCATCATGAAGGTCCTTAATGATCGTGAGCAGAGGGTCAGGGACTCCAAAAGCACGATGAACAACCCAGAGCCCAGGCCTACTGATGGTATCATAGGCCTTGACCAGGTCAATAAAGCAGAGATGTAGGTCTTGCTGGAATTCCCTACACCTTTGCGTTAGCAGACGGACAGAAAATATGGCATCTGTGCAGGACCGCCCTTTCCTGAAACCGCATTGGGGTTCCGCAAGCCTCTCCTCAGCGTGCCGAGCAAGGCGATGTTGAATAATCCTTGCCAGGACCTTTCCCGGCACACTGAGGAGTGAGATGCCCCTGTAGTTGTTACAGTGCGGTCCCCCTTCTTAAAGAGGGGGACCACGAGGGCATCCTTCCAATCCTGCGGTACACGTCCAGTGGTTCAGACTGTTGTTATGATGTCATATAGGGCAGTCTGTGCACAAACGCCACCCTCCCTCAGCATTTCACTTGGGAGATCATCTCTGCCCGGTGCCTTTCCTAGTCTCAGACTCCGGATCGCCTTCAGTACTTCCTCAACAGATGGCACCTCAGCCAGCCACTCACAGGGGGTGACTTCCTCCAATATTTGAGGCACCGCAGCCTCAGCATGGTCATCCCCACTTTGTGCCACGATGTTTTCCTGGCTGAGGGATTTCCCCTCCCCCAGGACCTCACAGAAATGCTCAACAAATCTGCAAACCTGTTCCTGGGGTCGGAGATTCGATCACCGTTTTCCCCTAATGATGGTAATAGGTGTGGCGCTGCAGGTTACTTTTTTGATGGAGTTAAATAGAGATTTGTGATTACGGGCCACTGAGGCAGACTCCATCTCCTTAGCAACCTGCGACCACCACCCATCCTTGCAGTGCCTCACCACTCTCCGAACCTCCGAGCGAAGGCTGCGGTAAGCCTCCTCATTCTCTGACGTGGGATTCTGTAGCTGATGACAGTGGGCCTGTCGCTTTTTCTCAACTATCCTGAACACCTCCTCTGTCTGCCAGGATCTCTGGGGAGGTCTGGACCGCGTACCCAAAGTAGCCATTGCAGTTGCATGAGTCACAGTCCTAAACCTCGCCCATTTACCCTCGACATCAGGAAGAGTGGGGGACGACACCAACCCCAGCCGCAAGCGATGATGAAATTCTCACTTGCAACTTTCATCAGAAAACTGAGACCAGGCCACTTTAGGATGGAATGGGGTCCTGGGTGTATACCCACCGACGGAGTGGAAGAATGGCAGGCGCATCTTACAGATGACTAGTCGATGGTCAGACGGCAGATCAGCTCCACGGTAGGTCCTGGTGTCAAGGACATGGGCTCGCATCCACTGGTCCGTCACTATGTAGTCCAGCAGATGTTCTTGCTTGGACCCGGCATGCATCCATGATGTTGTGTGGATGCGCCAATGCCGGAACAGCGTGTTGGTAATTACAAGCCCATGGGCTGCACAAAAATCTAGCAGCCTCCTACTGTTGTTATTGATTTGATCTGGCCCGTGCCCTCCAATCACTCCAGACCAGGTGCCAGCATCATGACCAACTCGGGCATTGAAGTCACCCAATAAGATGACTCTATCCTGAGGGGCCACTTTAGCCAGCACCTGTAAAAGGAGGTCATAGAAGGCATCTGACTCATCGGCTTTGCCTACATCCCTCCACGGATGTTCGTCTTCGGTGGGGGCATATGTAACCACGACCACCACTCCTCGCCTCCGGTTGATGGGAATGCGAGCCCAAAGTAGCCTGGGGTTTACAGCTTCCCACACCTCACTGCCACGCTCCCACGCCCGCTTCATTCTTTTGTTCAAAAGAAGAGCCACACCCTGTTGTTTGGCAGTCTGCTACTCCGAGTAGAGGACTGTCCACCCCTCATGGTGGCAGGAGCCAGAACCGGTCCACCCGACCTCCTGAATGCCACAGAGATCCAGGCGGTACCGGTCCATCTCCCGACAGAGGAGTGGCAGCCTCTCCTTCGCAGTGAGCGTTCGAACATTCCACGCGGCCACACGAAGTGGCTTTTCGTTGTTTCTGGAGGAGCCCCGAGGGTAGAGATGCAATCTCCTGGCTCCGCCAATTGGGGTTTGGCCAGGAGACGTCATAGACGCCTGTCCCCCCGGGGCCTCCGGCACAAGCTTATTAGTTAAATTTTTTATTCGTGGTTTCGTGGTAAAAATGTTGAAGGTGGAGGGGTTACCAGCCCCTCGCACCCATCCAGAGCCCCCATTTAGCCACTGTAGTGGTCACAGACGCCATGAGAGGAGGGGCCAATCGGAATTGGCCCTCCCCCCACAGCACTGTCCACGACAGAGTTTCCCGTCTGGCACCGTGAGGAGGTAGGGGGTTGTTTTGCCGGATCATACACACACAGCAGCAGCAACAACATCGCCCCTGACTGTGAACACATGGCAGGACCCTCCTGTAAAAACAACAACAACAACAATGATTTACAGCTGCCACAGGCACCACCATTGCCGGCGCGACCCGTACCTGGCGGTTCATGAAGATGTAGATGATGGGGTTGTAGACCGTGCTGGTCTTGGTCAGGTACATGGGCAGCGTGGCGATGACGGGGTCGATGTACACGCCGGGCTTGGCCACCACGATCATGGCGAAGAGCGCGTAGGGCAGCCAGCAGACGAGGAAGGCCACCACCATGACCACCACCATGCGCGACACCTGCGCCTCCGCCTTGGCGGTGCTGCCGCTCTCGCCCATCCCCAGCTTGGCCACCTTACAAAGCAGCAGCAGAGGAGTCGCAGTCGCCACCAGGCAGGGCCACAGTTGGGTGTACGAGAGGGCCTCAGGCTAATAGGAAGGAAGGGCCTAAGTACGCACTGTTACATATTGCGAACTATTTTAAGCACATCGTGTAAAATTTAACAAACTTATTCGACTCAAGGTAATTTCACGGAGCGTAAATCGCTTGCTATTACTCCTTTCTTCGATCTAACATGGTTTAACCCCCCCCCCCCCCCTCAGCTTTAGCCGTGTGGCAAAGTTAAGAATAATGTAATTTTAATTAGTAAACAAAACTATTTCTCATGACCGTGTGCTACCGTCGCTCAGCTGTTACCTAAACATTGAATTCAGGGCCTAAAGGGGGGCCTACAATACGAGGGCCTAAGGCCTTATTAGCCCGCAGGTTAATTCGGCCCTGGCTGTTGCCGCATCACGAAATTGAAGTCAGTTTAACACATAGTAGTAGTAATAGTGGACTTTCGCGACCAATATTATCCATAACAGTTTTTTTTTGGGCTAGATCGCATAAATATAAATGTGTCGTAATACCCGCCACCGCCCGACACAGCCAATTCGTAAGGTTTGTCACGTAAACAAAACATGCCAATTAGTTACTAGTTGTCGGTTTCCTCTACAACACACTGTTGTGCTGTACTAGTAACTAATTGGCTTGTTTTGTTTACATGCCCACAACTTAATTGGCTGTCTGTCAGGTGGTGGCGGATTTAACGACACAATTATATTTGCGCGATCTCACCAAAAAAACCCCTCTATTATGGAATTGAACTCATTCATTCCGGCCAGGTGGCTCAACAGAAGGGCGAGCAGCTCGCAAGGGGGAGATCACGAGTTCACATCCTGGTTGAGGGTTGACTCCGTTCCATCAATCCTCCAGGATTTATATATTGAGTTACTATTTGGTGGGATAAATCAATATCGTGTTGTTCTTTGGGTAGACTTGTCTCCACCATACGAATGTGGAATTACCGCGCCACTGGATCAGGTGCTGTACACTGGATATTAGCACCGCAACAATTCGACTTTGTGCAGAAAACCACTCTGATTAATTGCAACTGAATCATCATTAGACCTCCTTTGCCAGTACCAAAATGTAATAATAGGGTTTTTCCCCTTTTTTCTGGCAACAAAACTGAAACCTTTTACAAGGATTCATGTCTGCATTAACCACAATACCTGCAGTCAAAATGCAAACAAAAAACATACTATGATAATATATGCATTGTCCTTGAAACTGATTGGTCTTCTGGCGTCATCTGGTCGAGCACCAATTGGGTCGAGGCACAAAAGAAAGCCATCCCTTGGTGTGGACCAATCAGTTTCAAGGACAATGCATACATTATCATGGTATGTTTTTTGTTTGCATATTGACTGCAGGTATTGTGGTTAATGCAGACATGAATCCTTGTAAAAGGTTTCAGTTTTGTTGCCAGAAAAAAGGGGAAAAACCCTATTATTGCAACTGAATCAGTCCGGAACGCTGCTCTGGATATTATTTAGACAGGCCATGTCCATCTCGCCTTATTTTATCCACGTTATATTTATATTCTGTATTCATCGTGTTATCGGAGTGTATTATTATGGATAGGCGTGCCTTGTACTCGTAATAGTCGTGCCTTAAGCCGATAATCATCCCTGACTTGGTTATATTGTTGGCATCGATTGCTGATGTCACCCTCACTCAAAGGTCAGACAAACTACAACGGCTTCAAAGCAACCCACCCCGCGTCCGATAATTAATCTGCTCAATGCACATAGAAGCAGGACCGTGCTGACTGAGCGGAATTTTCCATAGTTGCATCGGCGGCAGAAGCAGCAATAGCCATGTCGAACTCTCCATCTCCCACTGCTGCACACTCAGCAGCAGCAGCAGCATCATCCAGGCACCATCATCCACATTCCAGCAGCAGCTCAAGGTTCTCATCTGTTCAGGCCTTCACCTGTTCAGGCTCTCACCTATCCAACCTCTCACCTCTTCAATCCCTCACCTCTTCCATCTCTCACATGTTCAAGCTCACCTGTTCAGGCTCTCACCTGTCCAGACTCTCACCTGTTTAGGATCTCAGCTGCCCAGGCTGTTGCCTGTTCACCTTGGCGTACAAGCGACTTTGAGCTCTTGCTTAAGGGTCTCCGAGTTCTCAATAGGTAAATGAGTCAGTTTCTATTCTATTTTGGATTTATAAAGTGCCTTCCAACAAGGTGCTTGACAATGCTTACTGACTACGGTACGAAATGTCAAGATAAGGGAAGGGGATTGGGTAGTGACGAGGTTGGAGGGAGCGAGATGGAGGCTCGGGGAGGGGGGGGGGGGACGTGTAGAGGGAGAATAGGTGAGGACCAGGTACAGAACCCTGGGGAATGCCAACCGTGATAGGGGAGGAAGAATCACGGTTAAAAGAGACGGTGGATGAACGAAAAGTGAGGTAAGAGCGGAGCCAATGAAGTTACGTGCCAGAGATACCGAGGTTAGACTGAGTGGGTAAGAGGATGGAGTTATCAAGGGTGTCGAAAGCCGCAGGACAGGTCAAGCGGAATTAAGACAGATTAGAGGCCCGAGTGACGTGAGTTAACTAAGTGGTTGTGTACGTGGAGGAGAGCGGTTTCGGTGGAATGGAGTGGACAGAAACCGGACTGGTGGAGGGGGTAGGGAGAGTGAGAAGAGATGTAGGGATTGAGTCGAGTGTGAACTAGGCGTTCGAGAAGTTTGGAGAAGTGGCAAAGCAAGGAAATAGGGCAATAGTGTGCAGGGATGGAAGGAGCTAGTGAAGGTTTTTTGAGAATGGGTAGAATGATGGCGGTTTTGAAGGAGTTATAGAAGATGCCAGATGAGAGAGAAGAGTTGAAGAGAACTAGGGAGGAGCCGGCGGATAGTGGGAATGACAGATGGGAGCAAGGAGGGTGGTAGGGGATCAAGGGAGGAGAATGTCGGGTGAATTTTGGAGATGAAGTTTGACAGCTCCAGGAGTGACACAGGGGAAAAGTTATTTAAAGTAGGTGAAGAATTGGAGGAGGGAGGAGAGGGGCAGGTAGGTGTGCTGCTGGCAGGAAGGGAGGCAGTGGGGATGGTAGAACGAATTTGAGAGATCTCCAACAAATATTTGGAGAAGACTAATGGGGAGGGGGCAGAAGAAGAAATAGCAGTTGAGGATGGTGAAGGATGTGGCAGAGTGTTTCAGGTAGAAAATAGCAGAGCAGGGTGCACGGAAAGGGAAGAAATGAGGGACAGACAAGAGGATTGGCGAGCGGCCTCCGGTGAAGAATTGAAATTGTAAAGTACCGAAATGTAATTCGAGTCGGAATCAGGAGTGGGTAGGGTCTAAACATGCGCGCGTTATAAATCGTGTTCATGATAATGTATCCCTTCTCCAAGAGTGAGAATGAGCCCTGATAAACTCAACAGGCATTTGCCAATAACACTGCCCTAAAAGGAAAACACATATACAAGTGTCGCCCAGAAAGTAATGCTCCACTAGCATGGAACACACACACGCTCTCGTTTCTCAATGGCATAAGAGCCATTGGGGTGGAAGAGGGATTATGTGGAAGAGTAGTAATGCGCGTGTACGAGAAGGTTTCACTTATCTTAAAGACATTTTGGCCAATAACAAAAAAAAAGTGGGGCATTGCTCTCTGGACAACCCTTGTGTGTTGTATCTAACACGGTTCGTGCAACCTCACGAGTGACCCTCACCTGGTGGAGGGTCCACAGGAGGCGGCCGTACGCAACCACGATGACGAGGAAGGGGATGGCGAAGCAGAAGGAGAAGAAGCTCACGATGTACGATACGTTGGCGGGGTCGCGGCTGTACCAGTCGGGCGCGCACGACGTCCGCACGCCCTCCAGCTCGTAGCTGCCCCAGCCGAAGAGCGGCGGCGTGTTCCACACGAACGACCAGAGCCAGGCCCACGTGATGCCCAGCAGCGCGTGGCGCCGCGTGAACATCAGCGTGCCCAGGGGCTTGCACACCACCACGAAGCGGTCGACGGCGATCACGGCGATCGTGCACAGGGCGGCGATGCCTGCGGACCGAGGTGGCGGAGGGGAGGAGGTGAAGATGGGGAGGTGTAGCGGAAAGGGGGCGAGTTGGCGGCCACGGTAAAAAAAAAAAAATCGGGGCGCACGGGTGTCAATTTAAAATTCGTGGAGTGACGAGCAAAATCCCATCAGAGCACAGGCCAGAAAACCGCAAATTTCAAATGACACGCAGGGAAGTGTATACAAAGTGCACGGTCACTGTGCATTGTGTATGTATGTACGTTGCACTTCTTTTGGACCGTACGTAGCCAACCATGATAATCGGATATGCGGGGGGACAGGACAGCAAACTACACACAAAAATAAGTTCCAAAGAAATTCGTTTTAAATCTAGATTGTAAAGTGCATAGCTCCATACTCTTTGGGTCTTTCGGTCAAGTCACGTAAATATAAATAATTGATCACGACGTTTCGATCGCAACACAAGCATCCTTCACCATCCTCACCATCCTCAACTGCTATTTCTGAAGACGATTTCTTGTGTTGCGATTGTGTTGCGATCGAAACGTCGTGACCTATTTTCTATTTACGTGACTTGACCGAAAGACCCAAAGAGTATGAATTCCTGCAGTCACGAAAGCTTTAAATCAAGATTTGCATAGCTCCAGTGGCTTCCTAATATCAGAAGGAAGAGCGTTCCAGACGGCCGCAGAAGCGCAATGCGGTGACCGTCTTTATTCGATGGCTATCCAACAGCCGCTGCTAGGATGACCGGAGTTTGCGTGATGATTTATGTTCCTTGACGAGATCAGCAAGGCAGTGGTTCATTTGTGGCAACCACTTTGTGTGCAATGAGTGCAACCTGATAATGTATTCGTTCGGCAGCCGGAAGCCAACGCAGCTCAGCGAGCACTTGGACGGACATGGTCGGATCTTGCAGTACTCGTCACGACACGTGGCAGAGAAATAAAAAGACCATCAGCAGTTTCTGAGCTGCTATGCGACATCCTCTTGTCTGGGATCACCCAATGGAGCAACGACGATGGCTACTGCTACAATTGCGGGGTGGTTGGGTGCCGGGGGAAATGTAAAATCTCACCGAAGAAAGCGACGGCGAATCCTTCGATGACGCAGCCGACGCGGCCGAGGTTGAAGTACCCGACGGCGTTGGTCTCCACGACGAGGCTGGCGCCGAACACCGTGACGCCCAGGTCCGCCACGGCGAGGTTCACGAGCGAGAAGTTGAGCGGGTGGCGCAGCTGGCGGTGGCGCAGGGTGACGATGATGACGGTGCTGTTGAGCACGAGCGAGGCGAGGGTGAACACGGCCATGATCACGGCGAGGATGGTGAAGCCGTAGCGGGGCATCAGCGGGACCTCGCCGTTCGGCAGGAGGTCGAGCGAGGTCAGGTTCTCCATGGCTCTGGGAGAAGGTCGCCGTCGTCACGGGGAGAGAGTGTGTCATCATCGACCCCCACCGTCAGCAAGGCTGGGGAAATATTTTCTGGTGCCGTGCCCCCAGGCAGCTTCCTGCTGTCACTAAGCCCTGATGGTCCGTCGTGCGTGTCAGCGAGGCCATCGCGATCGTGGCCGTCAGAGTTGTCACAGTCATCAGCAGCACCGCTTGAGTTCGCCTGCTCGTCACTCGCGTCAAAATCGCGACGACGGCGGCACCCGTCAATGACGAAAGTCGCGCAGCGCCGGGGACTCGCGTCCGCTGCGAGCGCTCTCCGTGGAGTCGCTCGTCGCTACTCAACTGATATCCGCACGAGAGAGTGAGCAATGACCATCATCATCATTATCTTGTTCGCCATTGTCAACAACATCGGAATCACAGTATAACATTATCATCACCCACGATCATAATCAGTGTCTCCAATCAGGATCTCCATTATCATTACAGCATCATTAGCAATGGAGAACGCGAGAAAAAAAAATCTTAATCATGGCACAAAATATTGTTACAAACGATGAGTTACAACCGCATCTCCAGCTTTGTTACACCCTACAGGTAGGGGCGCAACAGAAATCAAGTGGCAATGGGGCATTGTACACGTCGTGAGAACAGCTAACGAGAGATGAGAGTGGAGATCAACTCCGAAGCGAAGACCGAGAGAAGCAGAAAGAAGACAGCGGGATAGACGGCATCGCCGAGTTCGGAGGAGGGCCGGCGCTAGGCGGGTGCTGGCGTGGGCCCTGCCCCACCACGTGTTGCCCTTGGGCCCCCACCCAAGTTCACCCTTCTGAGTGGTGAATCACTGCTCGGTGGCCCCCCACTCAAGAGTCTGACTGCCTCCTATCCCCCCCCCCCACCATGAGAGGAGTTGGAGCCAGGCCTTGTTTGGAGGCCACCACTGGACAGCCGCAACAAAGGAAAGTGAGGAATAGCACAAAGTTGGGGTGCTTTGGCGAGCAGAGGCAAGTTACATGCCGGTCAGGGTTGGTGGGAGTCTGTATGAGACACCCACCTGCATGGTACGCGCCTGTGCCCGTAGCAGATAGCACGGCAGAGTCTGCGGTGCTTTGTCGACTGGTCCAAGTTTTGTGTTCTGACCAATTTCTGCTACAGGGCATTCTATTTGTTTCAACATGAGTCACCAATGTATGGGCGGCAGGGTGGTTGTGCAGCGATAGCACCGGTGCTTCGCAGCAAGATGGTTCTGGGTTTGATTCCCGGCTCGAGTGTTTTAGCGGAGCGTGTTTTCGCCCCGTTTTGCATGGGTTGCCTCTCATAGCAACAACCAACACACACACACACAAAATAGAACTGGCTTTGGCCAAGTAACCCAATGCTTCATGGACCCCCTTTGCCAGTGTCAAAATATAAGAATAGGTTTTCCCCTTTTTTTCTGGCAACAAAACAGGTGTTAAGATGTTGAAACGCCAAACTGAAACCTTTAGCAAGGAACCATGTCTGCATTAACCACAGATACAAATAATGCATATGCTTTTATTATTTTATTGTTTCCCTTCTACGTGACTTTGCCGAAAGAACCAAGAATATGAATCCCTGCAGTCACGAAAGCTTTAAATCAAAATTTATATATTGTCAGAGCATTTTGTTTGTATTTTCAGCAGAAGTATCTGTGGTTAATGCAGACATGATACCTTGCAAAAGGTTTCAGTTTGGTGTTTTAACATCTTAACACCTGTTTTGTTGCCAGAAAAAAAGAGAAAACCTCTTCTTATATTTTGACACTGGCAAAGGGGGTCCCATGAGCTCTCATTGTCCTGATAGTGGCATTGTCTTTGTGCTGTTCGCCTTTTGGCGTCCTCTGGTCCAACACTGTTTGAGATTAGGCTCTAAAGAAAGCTGTCTCTGGTGTGGACCAATCAGTTTCAAAGACAATGCATATACAATGCATATAACACCTCGGCCGTGGCAGATCATTGTTCTAATTCAGTAGGCTCACATGCCATTGACTTTTCCAAGACAGAGGTTCTTTGTAAGCCATCTGGCTTCCATGAGAGATTCGTTCATGAGGCTATCCACATATACAAGCACAGAGAAAATTTCAACCGAGAAGATGGATTCTATCTTAGCAATCATTGGAAAGATTTGATAAACCATTTCAGGTCTTAATTGATTGTTCACGCTTACAGTGGCTTTCAGACAGCATACATTATAAAATTTCGTCTCCCCCCTCCTCTTTTCAGAATATAGATGGACTAGTCCTAAATAAACTGCCAAATCGTTGCGTGTGGCGCTAACGTTTTTTTTATAAATAAATAAATGCGCCGTTTAAAAATAAATTTATGCAAACCAACACACCTGAAGACGACCGTTTGAGTTATGGTCGAAACGTCGTGAGAATTTTTTTATTGTTTTATATATATTTTATTATTTTGTTGTTTCCCTTCAACGTGACTTTACCGAAAAAACTAAGAATAAAAATGCATATACTGTCAGAGCATGTTTTTTGTTTGTATTTTCACCACAAGTATTTTGGTTAATGCAGACATGATTCCTTGCGAAAGGTTTCAGTTTGGTGTTTTAACATCTATTCTTATGACCCAATGCTGAAAATCACCTGCCAAATGACTGAATTAGGATTCCAGATGGCAGGGCCCTCCTGAGAAAGTGAGTCTTGGGCCTCATTATTGAGGCCTTCTCGTGTTAACACGCACGATCGTAATACACAAGGCAGCAGTCGTGGCTTCTCTTATCTTTTGACGTCCTCCATCGTGCACTTCGTTAACAATCTTTACTTTCTCCTCACTGTGCCTAATTTCGTTTTGATCTTTCTCCCTCCTTACATTCCCCCCTCCCCTCCGCTGGAATCAATGTCCCCTGCAAATTGAGCAGTCGCCCTCCTTTCATTCCACTCGTAAAGCCTCCCCCCTCTTCTCCATTGCCCCTCCCCTCCGTCCTTCCCCTGTAGCCCTTTCGTGACCAGATGTGCCCTCGGTTACGGTCACTCATTGCTCGGCCTTGAGCTATAGGCGCTCCATAAATATAAAATAACATCCGAGAATTGGAAAAATTCACTTTAAAAAAATTCAGCAATTTACAATCTGAAATCCAAAATGCACACAAATAAGTTAAGGTGTCATAAGAATGACTTACTAGACTGCCTGGCATTGTACGAGTCATCTTCACACATTGACATACGAGATTCAAATTGGCATTGCAGAAAAAGTGGGAGAATTTCAATCTATTGTAAAACCTGTTATTTTACATCACACAAAATACCACCAAAGAACGGAATTCCACTGGTTGAAATCTTCTGCTGAAGGGGCGTATTAGCATGGTTGGCTACGTATGGCACGAAAGAAGTTCAACATACATGCGTACATAACGTAGTTTCATATCTGCGCCGATTCCAAAGAGCTAAAAGGTAGGTAAACGATGAACGTTGGCTTACCTTGCTTGACGAACAGACGATCTTCGAATCAAGCACCGAGTTATAAAACAAAAATACACTCACTCGACTGCGGTTGGATCGAGCGATGTGCAGAGTTGGTTTCACGTTTTATTTTAGTGACCAAAAAAAACACAACAGCGATAAAAACCACAAAGCAAGAATAACTTCCAACCGTTGCACCACGTAAACTGAACAAGTCACAACACAATACCGATGCTTATATTGCAAACGCAACGCAATACGGTCTGTCACAGTATACTGATATTAATTTTCAAGATCCCGCGCACAGTCCCACTTTTCGCTGGGGGGACTCCCTCCCACCAATGCGATAGGCGGGACGAGACGCGTGGCATTTTATAGATGGGAATTGGTGGCACTGTGCAAAATAAAGGAGGGGAGGGGGGAAGAGACGCAAGGCATTTGCTGATAAACCCCAATCTTATTTGGCACGGGAGAATTAATCCAGATGATCTTGACTTACGTCCGCCCTCCTGACTCCCGAGCTGCAGCTCCGTAACCCTGTAGGTGCATCGCTCTAAACCTACGTGACTTTACCGAAAGAAGCAAAGAGTATGGATATTCCGTTGCTTAATTAACAACTCAGCCGGGTTGCACGCGGCTCGCTGATGATGCCCGTGCGTGCCCCACCCCCCCCCTGCTTTTACGATGGCGCCAACTTCAGCGAAAGCGCGGTTCGGTGGCCGTGACCATTCGAAGCACTCCACTGACGAAGGCGACATTGTCGTCGACATCGTCGTCGCGTTAAGAAAAACAATAAACACACCACAAAGCGAGGCACTGTGCTTGCCGTGAGTTGACGAGATGTACAAAAACAAACTCTCGGGAGAGAATACGGTTCGATGCACACGCGATAATGAATTGTTGCAATGAACGCAGGGAGTGCAAATATTATATGCGTATCATTTAAAAACAATGGCTTGGCAAAAATATAAAACGATAACATGGCAGTGCATGGCAAAAAATAGATTACATACACATAAACGTACAGTTTTACTACGTACATTGAAAATCACGCTTCAATATATATACCAATACTGTATACATTGAATTATTCACGTCAATGTATGTACTGCAGTGTTTGATCTGTACAGATTTCTTCATGCATTTTTTTTGCTTTGTTCATAACATTCTATTGTAAAGGATACGAAAATAAAGAGAACCCGTATCGTTTAGAATCTCGCAAGTCAGTAAATAAACAAGGACCATCAATTCCTTCGCTGTGCCCCTGCGGCCATTTTAATGCCGACGCTCAGGTCATGGAGTATTCAGATTAATTTCGCATCTCCTACGCAACGCGGAATAATCCGGGACGAGCAAACCGATTTGCACGCTCCATATTCTGCATTGCTGCAATTTTTTTTTAATCGCGACGCCTTCATTATCCAGAATTAATAATGCTTCAGATCTTAATCTATGCCTTCCACCGGGGAATTAATGAGCCAGCGAGCGGGGATACAGATGAGTGGCGATGATATTCAACCGCTCAAACTTGAGCCACTCAACCAGTAATCAAGTGGCACGCTCTACGTTACTGCTCTCCCATTGGACAGTGGTGATATTGGGCCAAACAGACTCCTTCCACGTACTGAAGCCAATGCGATGATGAACAGAAAAGTTGCGAGAGGTAATAAAAAAAGGCATCACTTGTAAAAAGGCTGAGCGTGATCTCCGAGTCCACTTTGACGAGTCGAACGAGCCGTGCCAATTATTCCAGATTTACAATAATTAACAGGAAGGGTTGGTCTTATTTCCAAACAAACTACCTATTAAAATAGAAGTTTCATCGACCAATAGGCCTTCTAAAACAATGTTAACCCAAGAGCAATTGTGTTGAATGGAAACCCTGAACCGCTTTCCACTTTTCCAAGTCTCATCAGCAAGGTGTTGCCTGGAGTCTTGTGCTCCGTCCCGACAACCACTCAAGATCTGGCTGGCCCGGTTTGTGAAGCAAGCAAGTGGACCTGGCCCAGATTCCCACGGTGGCCCAATCGGGCCACGCCAGCATCAACCGGGCTGTGCGGCAAACTAACACGGGGTCAACGCAAGAGATGCGAGGTCACGGGCTGTAATCGTGACTCTCACCTAGGTCAATTTCAGGGCCATGTATTTTTCTCTTTAAAACAGCATGATTTGCTACAACTATATATCGATAAAGTTCACTTCGGGTAGCATAATGTAACCCAAGCACGTGATAAATATTAATACATAAATAACATTGCTTCTCTCCGGCTGTGGGAGGGGATGAAGCGTAAGAGAGAAGCCCCCGGAACTGCGTGGCTCTGACAAGAAACGAGCTGAGCTGCGTTGTTAGCATTACAAACTACCTCTGCTTGCAACTTCCTATAAACTCGCTCAATTTCAAGAAACGTATTCATTATTGCCTGCCGCTTGCTATCGTTCGTGATTTTGTGCTGCGTTGCCACGGATCTCTCCGTTGCTGTTCTGGGGCCACTTCTGGAAGAGCCCAGCAACAGCTCCGGTCTGTTCCGAGCGGTTGTGAAAACGCAGCAATAGGTGATGAAGCCGATGCTTTCCGTGCATTATGTTAGTGCTGACGTGCACCCCCATAAGTCAATGGGGCAAATTGGTAATGTCGGAATAACTTTACATTTGATGTGGAGGGAGACATTGTCTGCTTATTCATCATGCGAAGATAGTGTGATTGAAAAACACTGGCTTATTCAGCCATAAACATACAGTAGAGCTCAACTAACACAAGCGTGATTGCGAAGGGAGTTCAGTGTAATGACATGGGGATGTCTGTGTCCGGCGATTCTATGAATTGTCACGATTCTGGGTCACAAATTGATTCACTGATTCTCTTTGCTTTGTCTCGTTTAGTCTGTCTCGTTCGTTCCATTATCTCAAAGGTAGTGATGACACCTTCGATTAGCATGGTTGGCCTCATACGGTGCAAAAGAAGTTCAACATACGTAAGACATAATTCACACGTGACTCACATGTACATGAAGAGGCCGTCTGTCAATCCACTGCTGGATGAGGGGCTACCCACGGCGTGCGGGTCATGGAGGGGGGGGTTAATCGACCATACTTCCCCAAGCTGGTCAGTGATGGCTTGTAAAGGCGGGGATAAGAGATGTGGAAATATAAGACAGTACAACGGTGGATGTTGTCGCACTGTTCTCTGCTGCCCATCACGTAACCCCCCCCACTACCCATCACGTAACCCCCCCTATCATGTAACCCCCCACTACCCATCACGTAACCCCCCCCTTGCCCATCACGTAACCCCCCCCCCTGCCCATCACGTAACCCCCCCCACTGCCCATCACGTAACCCCCCCCACTACCCATCACGTAACCCCCCTATCATGTAACCCCCCACTACCCATCACGTAACCCCCCCCTTGCCCATCACGTAACCCCCCCCACTGCCCATCACGTAACCCCCCACTACCCATCACGTAACCCCCCCCACTACCCATCACGTAACCCCCCTATCATGTAACCCCCCACTACCCATCACGTAACCCCCCCCTTGCCCATCACGTAACCCCCCCCACTACCCATCACGTAACCCCCCGCCTGCCCATCACGTAACCCCCCCCACTACCCATCACGTAACCCCCCCCCGCCCATCACGTAACCCCCCCCTTGCCCATCACGTAACCCCCCCCACTACCCATCACGTAACCCCCCCCACTACCCATCACGTAACCCCCCCCCGCCCATCACGTAACCCCCCCCACTACCCATCATGTAACCCCCCCCCGCCCATCACGTAACCCCCCCCCACTACCCATCACGTAACCCCCCCCCACTACCCATCACGTAACCCCCCCCCCCCGCCCATCACGTAACCCCCCCACTACACATCACGTAACCCCCCCACTACCCATCACGTAACCCCCCCCCCACTACCCATCACCTAACCCCCCCACTACCCATCACGTAACCCCCCCCCCACTACCCATCACCTAACCCCCCCCACTACCCATCACGTAACCCCCCCACTACCCATCACGTAACCCCCCCCCACTACCCATCACGTAACCCCCCCCACTACCCATCACGTAACCCCCCCCCGCCCATCACGTAACCCCCCCCACTACCCATCATGTAACCCCCCCCCCGCCCATCACGTAACCCCCCCCCACTACCCATCACGTAACCCCCCCACTACCCATCACGTAACCCCCCCCCCACTACCCATCACGTAACCCCCCCCCACTACCCATCACGTAACCCCACTACCCATCACGTAACCCCCCACTACCCATCACGTAACCCCCCCCACTACCCATCACGTAACCCCCCCCCCCCCCGCCCATCACGTAACCCCCCCACTACACATCACGTAACCCCCCCCACTACCCATCACGTAACCCCCCCCCCACTACCCATCACCTAACCCCCCCCACTACCCATCACGTAACCCCCCCACTACCCATCACGTAACCCCCCCCACTACCCATCACGTAACCCCCCACTACCCATCACGTAACCCCCCCCACTACCCATCACGTAACCCCCCCCCACTACCCATCACGTAACCCCCCCCACTACCCATCACGTAACCCCCCCCACTACCCATCACGTAACCCCCCCCCGCCCATCACGTAACCCCCCCCACTACCCATCATGTAACCCCCCCCCGCCCATCACGTAACCCCCCCCCACTACCCATCACGTAACCCCCCCCCCCCGCCCATCACGTAACCCCCCCACTACACATCACGTAACCCCCCCCACTACCCATCACGTAACCCCCCCACTACCCATCACGTAACCCCCCCCCCCCACTACCCATCACCTAACCCCCCCCACTACCCATCACGTAACCCCCCCACTACCCATCACGTAACCCCCCCCCACTACCCATCACGTAACCCCCCCCACTACCCATCACGTAACCCCCCCCCACTACCCATCACGTAACCCCCCCCACTACCCATCACGTAACCCCCCCCCGCCCATCACGTAACCCCCCCCACTACCCATCATGTAACCCCCCCCCGCCCATCACGTAACCCCCCCCCACTACCCATCACGTAACCCCCCCCACTACCCATCACGTAACCCCCCCCACTACCCATCACGTAACCCCCCCCCCGCCCATCACGTAACCCCCCCCCACTACCCATCACGTAACCCCCCCCCGCCCATCACGTAACCCCCCCCACTACCCATCATGTAACCCCCCCCCGCCCATCACGTAACCCCCCCCCACTACCCATCACGTAACCCCCCCCACTACCCATCACGTAACCCCCCCCACTACCCATCACGTAACCCCCCCCCCGCCCATCACGTAACCCCCCCCCCCGCCCATCACGTAACCCCCCCCCCCCGCCCATCACGTAACCCCCCGCTGCCCCAATGACAACCTGTTTGCGCACTGTAATCACCCATCCAGGCACCATACGGGCTCACGCCCGCTTAGCTTTGCGTGATCGGATGAGGTAGGGAGCATGCCGGGTGATTTGGTGGGGGGCATGGTTTACTTTGTAGAGCGATCATTCCTATTCATAATAAAGGTGTTGTTGGGTTAGATCGTGTTATTTATGTGTCGTAACCCTCCACCACCCGACACGGCCAATCAGCAAAAAAGTGTCACGTTGACAAAAGACAATTAGTTCACTACTTTAGCCCACCGGTGTGTTGAAGAGTGAATCCACAATATTTACAGTTTGAGTACGACGTTTTGCTGGTAATTACATCCAGCATCATCGGGCAATTCGCCAGAATGGTAAAGCCCTCGCTTGCTCCCGGTCTTAAATAGAGCAGCAGGGTGACGTCATCATTTAACTCATTTCAGGTGCAGTGATTTGAGGCGGAGGGGGGGTATTGTAATTATATAATCGATTGGTAATCAGTCAATGGTTATGATTAGTAATGCGTTGTAGATTAGTAATTAGTTGCAATGTGTGTTATTGTGATTATATGCTACATTAGTAATCCGTTAATTAATGTTTCCCCTATAAGGAACTGTAATATGTATTATTTAATAATACGCTTCCAAGCCGCACTAAGCCTATAGCTATCAGAACGATTAAAGGTATTTCTGTTTCTCTCAATTTCAATGGATTCTCTAATTAGTCTTTGCCAGTAATAATTACAACTCACAGCCACAACTTGCTTCTAATTATTATTATTCTTTAACTGCATATAATTGTATATTTTTACGATTTGATGTGCTCTGGGTGCAAGATTTGTGCCAGACAGGCACCACTAGTTATGATCGAAACGTCATAGTTTTGTTATTTTCTTTGAACCTATCTACGTGACTTTACCAAAAGAGCCAAGAACATGAATTCCTGCAGTCACGAAATCTTTACGTCAAGATTTACTTTGCAGGGTTCGATGCGTGTGACGTGCGAGTCAATAAGAATTGATGAATCCTTACAACCCGAGTAAGTGCTGTATCATTCTATGGTTAAGAAGTGTTCATTTAATTCTATACAAGTATTGCCATATTTGGGAGTACGATGGGCAAAGCTCTGTGTGTGAGGGTGACCATGTGTGTGTGACCATGTGTGTGTGTGTGTTTGCGTGCGTCATCAGGTTTCACACTTTAACGTCCGTATCTCCCTGTTTTTTTTTTACCACATGTGGGTCTCCCGGACTTCAGAGATGACCTGGTTTGCTCGCTGCAATGCCTGTTAAAAGAAAACAAAAGAGATAAATAGTGTAGTCAGATACGACAATAAAATCTACTGCGTAGGTTTTCGCGGTTGTGCTGCTGCGTGGCTCTCCGATGTTTTTGGGCTGTACCATGTGCTGTTCAGTGCGATGTCCGACGCTTCACTCTACTTGCTGGGGGGCTTCTTCAGGAACTGAATTGAGCGCTCGCTCTCTCTGTTGTGACGTTCGTTTCACGTTAAATAATAACATGGCATCGTGTTTGCATTAAGTAAACCATAATCTAACAAAACTGTTCATTGTTTCGAAGTGGATTTTAAAATATTAACTTTTGCTCTCAATGGGCCCTTGAATGGTAATAAATAAAGGGTTAAATGAAACATAGATTAATTAATAACGTGACATACTTAGCAATAAAAGTAAGTCTTTGTTCAGGAGGGTCCCTGTTACATTGGGATGTTCGGCCCATTATCATGCATAAGATTTTGACTTCATGTGGGAAGGAAACCAGAGTGGCTCATACATGTATAGTGACACAGCACCGACTGCTGTCTCGCAGCGGCAACTGCGGTGGACAGTTAGCGCTCACGCCGTCCAGCATGTACACGACTGTGTGTGTCGGCAGGGCGGAGGAACTGGGGTAAGGGTCACGGAAGACCTCACCGGGAAGCCCCTGGAACCCGCTAGCGGGTTCGAGAAGGGAGGCGTGGGCAGGGCGGAGCCAGGCCGCGCCGAGTAGAATAAAAGCAGCGGGAAGCGAGAGCTCCGGGCTGCCGGTTCTGGCAGTGGACTCGTCTCGTCGTCGCTGCCGCCTTCGTCTGATAATTGCGCGGCCGGACAGTTGTTGGCTGTCTCGGTCGACGCCGTCGGTGCAACGCGGTCAGGGTCGTGTCTGGGTCGTGTCTAGGCCGGGCTGTACGGCAACGTGGTCGAGAGAGGACGTGATCCTGTGAGTGTGAACGGTCGAAATGGTGTAACGGAATAAAAGAGAAGGTGCCTCCTGCAACTACCTCGTCTCCGACTGTGTGCTACACACACACCGACCACTACACATACAAGGAGATAACACGGAATGCTCCGAATATAAAGTTTCACAACCCATTTCCTATACGGCCATCTTCAGGCCACCTCGCAACCTGGCAGGTTTGGGAGTTTCATAAATCTGCGTGATCCACCAACCCTTAAATACGACGGGGTGGCAGTCGGAGCTCCGCACAGATAACAAACCCATTGCTGTGCTGCCATCTGTCGGCCACCTTACAGGTCAAGCCGACAACACCTGGTCATTCCAAAGCAGTCTCCCTTTCAAGTACTAACGAGGCTTAAACTTGCTGAGCTTCGAGATGCTACAAGATTGGGCACACATGAAAAGTTTGGGCACACATGAAAATTAATGTACAAGAAGATAAGGTGACAAAATGAGGAGATTGCACTCAAAAGTCCGCAAGGTTGGGCTCATGAACCCACTTGCTGTACTACCATCCCCGTCTACCTCGCAGAGCGGCGGGTTTGTGAGTCTCACAAGTCAGCACAATCTACACGCGAGAACTCCCGTGGAGGAACGCTCCCAGGAAGGGTATTGAGAGGCATTCGCGGGGAGAGGCAGCCGGGTTGCTGGTGAGTTGTCCGAGTGCTGGTGAGGTGTCTTGGTGACTAGGGGGGTGGGTCAGTGGCACTGAGCCATCACCGTCAACATCCTCGCTTCCAATCGCGGTCCCGGCCGCGCCATCGTCAAGCTGGGTACTCAAGTAGAGCGAGCCAGTGCGCGTGCGAGCCGACGTTAAGGCTTTACTAAATAAACGATTGCGTTGAATGTGGCTTTTCAATGAATTTGGCAAAAATTCCAGCCATGAAAATCGAAAGAAAAAAAATATCAGTTTGACTGCGGCAAACGTTTCTCTGTGCGGAGCATGTTGTGAAAGTGCAGCGAGAAAGGTGGGGGCGGATTCTTGGAGAGTCCTTCATGCTGAAGTGGACTGATCGTGGCTGATGATGATTATTCAAATCTGTATCAGGAAGGTGGCAGAGTTCAGGTTTCCTAACACGGATAAGAGGTCACTTGAAGTGATACAGAAGTGATAATGACACGTTTTTGAGAAGGGTAACATTCATGTCGGGGCATCTTGGAGCGCTTTACACGCGATAAGCGGCTTACATCTGACATCTCATCTCAACACATCTGAAAGGACATCTCTAGTGGCAGCTGTCCCCGTGTGGCAGAAGGTGACTCAGAACCTGGCCAGCAAATGGGCATTGGTCCGCCAGTAGGGGAAGATGATTGTTACATGCATTCCCAATCGAATATATAGTAGTTCTGTGAAATCTGCTTCTATGGACCATTTTTTAACACGGTTAAAACACTATTCCTCCGGAGTTCCGAATAGAAACGTCTCATGGTGCGATGTCAACGGCACAGTTGAAATAAATCTGGAAAAAAAAATTGGTACATCTACAAAAATAAAGGCTGACAATGGAAGCTTTCAGGAGTGGAATTGAGAGCGACGATGGATGGCACAGGTTGGGCGGCTGCCCGAAACGTCACCTGCAGCATGCAGAGGGCCTCGTTACGGCGCTGGGCGATGTCCTCAGACTCCACCAGAAGGTCGCAGAGGATATGCGGTGTGTAGAGCTGCCCTACCAGCTCACTCTGCAGATGATCTGTGGGGTGCACGGAGGCAAATGGAGACACACGGAGACACAAACCAAATGGGGGTCTCTCTACCTAGCCTGGCATGGACCGCTGGGGTGAGTACTGTGAGCGAGCACCTACTGAGGTCCCCACACACACAGACACGCAAGACTAAAGTCCCTCTTCAGCATGGTAAACTTTAAGAACAAGTGTTGTTCGTGAGCAGCAAAGACAAAGGTCCCCCCCGATAGCCTTAACAGACTATTGGAGCAAGTGCTATTAGCGAACACCTCTTAATGCCGGCACGGCACACGAGGGGGTGGGTGGCCAGCACCACACCCGGGCGCCTTTGACTCCCAAGTTGCGATGTTTACACACCACATCAGGTACTCATTTGAGGCTGAGTCGACCTAGGGGAGGCTAAAGACCGGTTCAGATACTCATCACTGGTGTTGGCCATGAGCCGGAATCAAACTCGGGTCGCTAAGTGCGTAGTGCAGCGCACTAACCATTACACCACCACTCCCCACGTGAGCACCTAACACGTACGTACGCACACCTCTTGTGCAAACTAATATGTGTTGGACAGCTACAACAAAAGAGCAGTTTACATTTTGGGGTTGTCTTAATTTCTTTTTTGCAAATGCTAAAATGTAACTTTGCATGCGAAAGGCATTAAAATTCAGTCATCATTTGAATGTAAATGTTTACCTTTGACAAAATTCACCAGGAAATTCATGACAGCTTTCGGAACGCTAGGAACACAAGAAGAATTCAAATCAATCAATTCTCCACATCTACATCATCAAAAGGTCACTTGGAAGCAAGGTTGGCTATGTACGGTATAAAATAAGTATAAAATAAGTATAACACGTAGGCTTTCGCGACCAATATTATTCATAATAAAGGTTTTTGGGTTAGATCGCGTTTATAAATAACGCGAAAAAGTGTCAACGTGACACTTTTTTTGCTGATTGGCCGTGTCGGGTGGTGGAGGGTTACGACACATTTATAAATAAACGCGATCTAACCCAAAAACCTTTATTATGAATAAAATAAGTACTTAGGAAGTGAGTGAATGGGTGATGAAGTGGATCGAGATCTGTTTGAAGAGTTTGGCAAAACTACACAAAACATCGTGCTATAATTTTATATATAATACCTTATTCCAAGGCACTTTATAACAATTATACAAGTGTACATAAGATGATGGTGGTTCAGATAATAAAGAGTGGGGTTATTAAAAGTATTGGTGTATAGTTGTGGTGGCAGGAGAACAGGCAGGAGTGGTTAAGGAGGGGTTGGGGTAGTGATAGGGGTTGGGGTATGGGTTTAGGTAGGGGTTGGGAATAGGGGTAATGATAGGGGTTGGGGTAGTGATAGTGGTTGGGTTAGGGGTTGGGGTAGTGAAAGAGGTAGTGATAGGGCTAGTGATACGGGTTGGGGTATGGGTTGGGATAGGGGTAATGATAGGGATAGTGGTAGTGATAGGGGTTGGGTTAGGGGTTGGGGTAGGGGTTGGGGGTAGTGATAGAGGTAGTGGCATAGAAGGTTACGACTTTCAACCTTTCTCAATGTAAAATTGTCCGCATTTACAGTGATATTCCAAAAGACCTGAATCGCCCAGCTGAGTGGAAGCTCAGTTAGAACCAGCGGTGAAGAACTAACATGTACAAAGCTCTCGCTATGAAACTTATTCTTTCTGTAGAACCACGTTCACTGGCATTTCCCATGCAGAAACATCACGGTATAAGGAACAGCAGCTGTTCTGGAGAGTGCTCGTACACATGTGTGGTGCTCTGAAGATTCCCGGTATCGCGTACCGTCGTCGTATATTGCACAATTCTACAAACGGTTAAGAGGTATCGGGCTCGCAACTCCAGCCTGGCCTCGACCCAGCCCTTAATCTCTCCAGGAGTTGATCAAATGAGTAGCAATTTGTCCGGAAGGCAATAGTGGTTGTCCCCTGCACAGACTCATCTCTGCCATATGAATGGCATCACTCAAACCACCGCTGGGCAAAGGGAAGCTCAATTGAGCCGCTGAAGAGATCCGCTCTAGTGGAGGGCACTTGGCCTACTCTTCCACGCTGGCCAAACGTCTTGACAAAGGTGGGAGGAGTACCCACACTTTCCCCCACCACACGCGTCCTGCCAATCATACTGCTGTGTGGCTGGAGGCGGCGGGGCGGGGACGGGGGCGTGGCGTGGGGGGAATTTGAGAAACGCGTCGTTTGGACCGCCGCAGCGGGAGATGGAATTGAAGGGGCGACCTCTGCAAATCCAGTGCGCCGCCACGGACCGTTAGGCCGCAGTGGCAGCAAAGCCTGAACGACCTACGGGGTGCTCCCTAAGAGGGCTCTCGTGCGACCGACCGTCCGGCCCGGGCCAGCCGAGCGCGTCCTCACCTGTCCTGGATGTTCTTGCGCACGATGAGGAAGTAGGACTTGATGAGGTGCTCGATGACCTCGCAGTCGCGCTGCTCGTGCGACGTCAGCTTCCGCGAGGAGGGCACGGGCTGCGCGCACACGGAGCACAGCGCCCAGAGCAGAAATGCGGCGGCAACGTGGCGGGAACGTCGCGGCCGCGAGAAGCGGAGGAGGAGATTAAGGGAGCGGCTTGGTGAACGACACGACGGGGGGGGGGGGGGGGCGAGGTGGCCGGGTGACGAGGTGAGAGATGTTGAGCTGGCACTGCTGAGATCCTCGAAGCCAGATTCCAGCTGCACGTGATTCAATCGCGTCCTCAAGTCTAGTGAGGTGATGAGCTCTGCTGGGTCACCAATAACCGCACTTAATTAGATTACATTCTAGCTCCCAGAATGTAAACTATCTGCCATGTGATGAACATTTCTCTCTGCAGCAGGAGCACCGAATATGGGCTTCAAGTGCTTGTGATTGTGTTTAGTTTGTTGACCTTCCCCCGCACCTCCGATAAGCACGGATGGTTACATATGGTGCAAAACAAGTTCAATATACAAGCATTAAAAAACAAGATTCTCAAGTGTAGCGAGTTTTCTTTTCATATCACGTCGAGTATGCAAGGGTGTCCAGGGTATCAACTGATATCTGCATTGTAAACACGGCATGGCATGAGTTTTCACATTGACGGTCTCAGCCCAGTAAACTGTTTTATTGCCAGAAATGGTAAAACCTATTTTACTGGTAGGAACCTCCTGGTTACACCACCAGCCCACAGGGGCTTATTGTGTCCATCCGTCCGTCGTGCATCCAAAAATGGGAGGGGTGGGGATGGGTAGAGAGGGGAGGGTGGGGAGGGTGGGGAGGGGCTGGGTGGGGAGTGGAGGGTAGGGAGGGGCTGGGTGGGGAGGGTGGGGCTGGGTGGGTAGGGGAGGGTGGGGAGGGGCTGGGTGGGTAGGGTGGGGAGGGGCTGGGTGGGGCTGGGTGAGGAGGGGCTGGTCACCCCGTGGTGCCCTTATAAAACTCAATGTTTAACCTACTCATGCCGGCTTGTGCCCGCTCTCACAGTCGGGCATATTTGCGGAATACACCACGTGGTGCCACCGTTGACCCTGGCCATTGACCGAGCAACCCAACGTTCCTACCAGCTCCCTCCGCAGGAATGTGTTAATTTTTTCATACTTTGATACTGGCAAAAAGTTCCCATTTTGTAGCTGCTCACCCCGAGCTATAAATGCTCTGACAGTGGCATTATCCTTGTACTGGTCGCCTCGTGGCGTTCTTCTCTGGTCTGACACTGGTGGTGAGACTAGGCCATAAAGAAGGCTGCTGTCTTTGGTGTAGGCCAATCAGTTTCAAAGACAATGCCCAAATATTATCAGAGCGTGTTTTTTTGCATTTTAATTCAAGTACGTGTGGGTAATTCAGACTTGCAAAAGGTGTTTGAACATGTTAACACCTGTTTTCTTGCCAGAAAGGGTAAAACCAATTTTTTTTCAAAACCCACCACGTTAAATATGGGCCTATACCTAATTTGTCTAAATTCCAGCCCTGATAATGTAAAATATCGAGTTGACTGTCATGCGACAAACATTGCTTTCTGTGGCAGGGTGGGTGGGTGAGTGCTTCTTCCCTACTACTGGTGTGGATTAGAGATCTCAGAAGAAGTTCCGCGGTGTCTGCTTTTGTGGGCTGTTCTCTAACACGAAGGGTTGCATGCACTGCTGCTCCGCAGGATCCCCGGATGGATTCTTCGCCTCATAAAGGTGACGTCGCGAGTGCAATTGGGACAGGAAGGGAAAGACAACAAACGCTAATACAATAAAAAAATAAAACTTTCTCCAAACCCAACTAAAACGCGGGCGCCTCACCACGTCCAGCAGGTTAATGGCGGCTCCTCGATTGCCGTGGCCCGCAGGCGCAGCGTCCTGCACTTTGGGCCGACTGTCCGTGGCAGAGACGGCGTTCGCGGAGGTTGTGGTGACGGCGGTGGTGGCGGCGGCGGCGTTGGTCTGGTGGCAACCCCACCGTGGTGAACCACGCCAGCCAGGCTCCGTCGGAAAATCTAGACTTCGGCTCCCCTGCGCTCGCACGATTCGTTCAAAGAGACCTGGTGACGCTGACTTTGCCATAGTCATCAGTTGTCCTCGCAGTCATTCTCGTAATCCAACAATGCTATCATTGTATGAAAACGCCAATAAGCGAATGGTGCAAAAACATTGTATGTATCAGAGCAATTATAGCTCGGGTTGAGCAGCTATATCATGGGACCTTTATGGGTGGCATGATACAAAAAGGTCCAACACTGCTGAGACGAGGCCATAAAGAAGGCTATCTCTGGTGTAGGCCAATCGGTTTGACAATGCTCTGATATTATTAGAGCATGTTTGTTTGCATGTTCACCACAAGTACCGTGGGTGGTTAATGCAGTGACGTAATTCCTTGAAAAAGGTTTTATTTGGTGTTTGAACATCTTAACACCTATTCTTGGTTCTTTCGGTAAAGTCAGGCAGAAGGGAAACAATAAAATAATAAACATATAAAACAATAATTTTATTATTTTATTGTTTCCCTTCTACGTGACTTTACCGAAAGAACCAAGAATATGAATCCCCGCAGTCACGAAAGCTTTAAATCAAAATCTTAACACCTGCTTTATTGCCAGAGAGGGTGAGACCTATTCTTATTTTTCATACTTTGCTACTGGCAAAAAAGGTCGTGTGATGTTATCATTAGAAATCATTACCGCAGGGTTTCCCAAACTCCAGTCCTCGTGACCCCTTACCACCACGCTACGACTTTCCACGTTCACCAAATTACTCCTCCCATTCAAATACAAATTAACCCGTTCCACATGCTGCACACGTGCCCAGCGATTGTTAAACACGTCCCACGTGATGCACTGAGCAATTAACGCTGTCTGCGTGAAAATAGGCGATTCAAATTAAATTGTAATAGAATACGACGTTTCGATTGCAACACAAGCAACCATCATCAGGTACAAATGAATGAGAAAATAAACATAGTAAACTTAGAAATATAATGCAATACAACACAGAGAGTCGGCCAAAAAAACAGTCAACACCCCACCTGGTTGATTACGTTCTTCCAAAGATTGCAAAAAATGTAAATTTGTCTCTCTCTCAAATGTAGCAATCTTTGGAAGAACGTAATCAACCAGGTGGAGTGTTGACTGTTTTGTTGGCCGACTCTCTGTGTTGTATTGCATTATATTTCCAAGTTTACTATGTTTTCTCATTCATTTGTACCTGATGATGGTTGCTTGTGTTGCAATCGAAACGTCGTATTCTATTATTATTTAATTTCTTTCTACGTGACTTTACCGAAAGAACCAAAGAGTAATTCCTGCAGTCACGAAAGCTTCAAATCTAGTTTGATTCGAATTAAGTTTGAGATCTTTGTGCGCATGTGTGTGTGTGGGCACGGTGTACACGTTTTCTACGTGACATTTACAAATAGTGCTTTATGCACTGGTTTGTGTCTCCAAGTTTGGGGCAATTCTTTGATCAATTTCGCCAGTTTTTTTGCAGAATAAGTTCCTAGATAACCAAACTACATGTTATTTCTTCACACAAAACAACAAACTATGCTTTACATAGCCCATCAGCCCCACAGCCTTCGAGTAGTGCATAACTTAAGCAGCATTGATTCAGTACAAGCAAACTCTGTACCAGTTTAGACACACAGCACCTCACCAGCACAGACAGGATCTCTTAAATCAATGCAAAAGAACTGGCAGATAAAGTATGGGTCCCAGTCAGACATAAACATCCCACAGCACAAAATAATCACGAGCAATGCTTCGCAGCGAGAACAACCTTAAACAAAAACATTTAATTCTTATCAAATCATCTTAACGAGGAGTTATTGTGACTTCCTGTTAAATATTTAGACAGAGGGGCAGAGATAATGCAAACATGTGTAAACTCTAGTATGGAAAGCATTCACATTTTTTGTTACATGAACAGCACAAACTGACCTCCAGACTCCTGTCAATCATCGCCGAGATGAGAGACGCATCAACAAAGTCCGGGTGCTTGGTGTTGATGTACGCCAGCTCAATGGCAACCAGGTTGTGGACCTGCGGCAGATGTGTTAACCGAGAAACATTCACTCATTGTGTTCGCCCAGGAAAGTGTCACCAATGCTCTTGACACTTCACTCCTCAAATAGGGGTCATTTATGTTTGTATGTTGAACTTCTTTCACACCGTGCATTGCTAATCGGAGGTAAAACCGTGATGCCGGCACACGACGGCCTACTCTTGCGAATATCATCACGGGATCATGAACATCCGCCGTTAAGCAGACGGCACGTACTGTAATTCTCTACACTGTACACCCAGAGTGTTAATCAGGGCGGCCGCTAGATTCGAACCGTGCACTGACTATGAGCGGTGAACACGCTACAGATAGACCGTGTCACCATCCTTATAATCAGGTCCGGGTCCACTCGGTCAAATAAAAAACACTTTAGAAATTAAACAAAAGACACAGGATCAATAAAATATAATACAGTGCAGTACTCATATTACATAATCATCAGCAGCCATGATCTATCTACTGGTGGATGAAGGCCTCCCCAAATCGTCGTCATCATGGTCGTGCGTGTAATGGATCCATCAAGCACCTGCAGGCGAACTGATTTCATCGGCTCCATCTTCCCGAGCCAGATGCAGTTGCCTTCTGAGGCCGCAGTTTCAAGGTTTGGTTCTGGCTCAGCGTGGCAAATGGAAACCCACCTGAACCTTGAGGGCCCTAGGCCGGCATGGCTAAAATGTGCCAGTGGAAAAAGTTGTATTAGCGCCGTGGTAGTTGATACCCAGGGAGAGGGACCCACCATCTCGTTTGTGAAGGGCAGCCGCTTTCTCAGCAGGGAGGTCACCACCTCCACGATGGCATCATGCAGCTTGGGAAACCGCAACAGCTCCTGTGAACACAGCACTCACAGCGAAGATGGGACTTGGATGTCACAAAGCCCTTGTGGAATCATGGCGTGCAAAAAAGGGGAATGATTATAAGATTGGCAGGAAAGCAATTGGGCTGTGAACTCATACATATGAACCTTTGGGCGTGACATCTTCTTTTGCAATGGTTTTCTCTGGTTTCCTCCCACATTAAGTCAAACATTCAATAAGGTTAATCAGTTAAACACCCCAACATAGGGCCACTCCTGCCTAAAAAGTTTTGAGATTCAATGATACTTTCCTGTGTAAATAAACAGCTCTTGCCCCAAAATTCCATTAAGGCTACACGGAGGACCTTGGTCTTGGTCTCGTGACGAGCGAGTCGCCGTGCCTGCCCGCGCACCTGCGTGCTGTAGTTGCTGCAGTGCTGCACGATCCTCTGCATCTCCTCGTGCACCAGCTCCACGCAGCGCAGCCCCGGCTCCTCCAGCCGCTTAATCTGCCGCTTCACGAGCAGCTCGAACGACACCTCCGGCACGAACAGCGCCGGCCGGGGCCCCTGAGCAGCGTGAGCGGGGTCAGAGTGCACGGGACACAGAGTGAGCACCGGCGCCGTGGTGGCGCACGACCGTAGTCCAGCGCTACGCAGGCGAGGACTGGCGATTGGCTCCACTCACAGGGTAAGGTCGGCCTACAGCTCCACGTCACTTTAGATCTCGTCTCGAACACGTGCGTATACAATTGTTGTAATCAGTGAACTAAATTATTAATCTCCAGCGAGGTGTCTTAGCACAGCTGAGAGAAAACAGGAATACCCACGACCAGTTATCAGCACACGTAAATGGACAGGCCTTTTGTTAACCCACTGCTGGATGAGGGCCTTCCCACGCTTTGAGGCCTGTGTGGCCTACTTGACGTCTTTGCTCTTCACCTTCACCACACTGCCGAGCGCGGGTTGGTGCACACTTTTTCTTTGGCAAGTAAAATACTCAATTAAAATTGAGCCTTAATACTCTAAATTATTGCGTAAAATCATGTGTAAGAAAGGATTACTTTTAATTCATGCAATTTATATGATAAAATCTATTTTTTACCATAAAATTGATAAATGGCAAGTTGTGCGTGTATTAATGTAGGGAGCGATAGCGTAGCGGTTAGCGTGCCGCGCTATGAACCCGACGACCTGACTTTTGATTCCTGCTCATGGCAAACACCAGTGACGATTATCTGAACTGGTTTTCGGCCTTCCTGAGGTCGTCTAAGCCTCAAATTAATACCTGGTGCGGTTGGTAAACATCGCCACTGGAGAGACAAAGGCAGTCAGACGTGGTGCTTGTGTACCATGCCGGCCATAGGTGCACGCTAACAAGCACTTTCCCCAACAGTGTTAAGGCTATAGGGGGATCCCTCCCCCCCCCACCTCTGTGTCAGGAATCCGCACGACATTCGGATTCGGTTTCGTCGACAGCGAGCGACGTACCGTGGCGTTGCGGATGGCCGTGAGGACGTCCATGGTGGTGAGGCCACCCAGAGGGTGGAGAGACTCTAGCGTTCGTCCGAACGTTTCATGGAAAATGTAGCAAATCCTGGCCCCTCCGCACCTGCAGGTCAGCACGAGACGCAGACGGCGGGCGGCGTCGAGCGTCGCCAAACCTGGGCTCACGATCATCGTTCAGTAACTCCTGGCGCTCACCCTGCGAGTCAATGCCGCCTCAAACCAATCACGTCGCGGAGCCCAGGGACGCCCTGAATTGTGGATTGTGCCTTCTTCCCACAATGCAATGTGCCAGCCAAATATGTGTAGGTGTATAGCGCTTACTGCTGGCGGAAAAGAGTAACTGCGGTGTACGGCAGTAGTCGTGTCAGCAGGCCCCAGTATATACGAGGGGGACATCTCGGGGAAAGGTCACAGAAGGGGCCCGTCGGGAAGTCCCGGGAACCCGCTAGAAGGTTCCAGTAGGGGGGCGTGGTCGGGGCGAAGCAAGGCCATGCTGAGAGCATAAGAGGGGGCCCTGAGCGGAGGCTCGGGGCTGTTGCTGTAAGTGGAGTCTCCGTCGTGGCTGTTCGAGACCATTGTCGTCGCCATCTACTCGTCGTCGTCTCCGTCTTCACCATCCCGGGGTGCTGTTCGTCAGCCTACCAACTGTTCTAAGTAGTGCCGCCGACAACAGACGGTCTCAATTATAATAGTGTGCACCCACGTAGGGTGTGTATCTATCCCGATGGTGCTTGGTAAATAAAGTGCCTCCAAGTATCACTGTCTCCAATCTGCGTCACAATATATGTATGATATTCCTTTATTATATACATGACTTTATTTAGTAGGAACACTTTGATTATTGAAGGGTGTGTTTGTTACTCAATAGCCACTATTAGGTAACATATCACCATGGCAATTTAAGAATTGGTTATCAGAAAATAGATTTTTGTATTCAATTGTCATCAGGCCCAATTGAGTTAAGTGCAGTGTACAACCCTTATTAACTCCATCTCTCTGGCCTTTATATTTATGAGCTATGATAAAAGATTCATTTCCAGAAACATCACCTATTATTTATTTTTTCTGATAAGGCCACACAGTGTTATTGATGAATGTGTTGAGTTTTTGTTGTATTAATTCTAACTGCCAACTCAGCATCACCTGAAATGAATTGCCTAAATTTCTTCTATTCTGCGCTATTTCTTCCTCCTGAACTGTTTCTGCTCAGGCTCATGCTCACAGTTGCGAACGTGAGCGCAGTGTTTGCTGCACCCTAGCATTAAGTATGTGTTTAATCTTTATGTCAACAGGAGAAATCCTTAATATTCATGTCTCATCGTATCCTATGAGATACAAGCTGAATGGAAAAAATCCAGCAGTTCTATGTAAAATTTGACAGTAATAAAACAAATATAAACAAATTTTGATTTAAAGCTTTCGTGACTGCAGTAATTCATATTCTTAGTTTTTTCGGTAAAGTCATGTTGAAGAGAAACAACAAAATAACAAAATATATATAAAACACAAACGGTCGAAACGTCGTGAGAATTTTTATTGTTTTATATATATTTTATTATTTTGTTGTTTCCCTTCAACGTGACTTTACCGAAAGAACTAAGAATATGAATTATTGCAGTCACGAAAGCTTTAAATCAAAATTTAACTTATGACACAATTGAACGTAACATTTACCAAACTCTGGGGAGAAGCGGTGGTGCAGTGGTTGGTGCTCTGCACTATCGACCTGGTGATCCGAGTTCCATTCCCCTGCCACGGCTAACATCAGTGACGCGTGGTATGTAAATCCGGCGGATGGGACTCCGTCTGCACCAATCCACACATGGTCAAACAAACCTCTTGAGCAACGCTTGGCCGCTCACGGCCAAGGGTGCGCTACCACTCAATCGGGCCCCGGCAGCCCCCGTGCCTCTGACTAGACTCAGAGTAAGTTAACAAGTTTGAGGTATCACGGATAAGCACGGGTTTTGTAATGCTGGCCAACACGTGTTTGTACTTGGGAGCAATTCATTATGTACGTATGTTGAACTTATTTTGCACTGTACGTAGCCAACCGTGCTAATCGGAGGTGCGGGATTATACAATCAGTGGAATGGGAGCAGACAGACAGCGGTTAGGGAAAAAAACTTTTCGTATTTGCAGATAGTCCTTTTTGCTTTGGTTTGTGTCTCCAAGTGTTGGGAAACGGTTTGCAAATTATGGCCAGCTTTCTATGTGGTAAGGCCTTAAACAACACTTTAGACGACACTTTGGTTTATACTGGATGGTCTTCACGAAGAGTTATCACGGACCCATGTTACAGACGGACGGACAGACAGATGTTCGGACACAGCTCATGAAATTGATGAACAAACTGCCGACTAAACGACCACTGCTATGGACGGCCGCGTCTGTGGCCAAGCTGGGCGACTCACAGCTCGGAGGTCTCGATGTGCTTGGACGTGCCCTCGATGGTATGGCAGTACTCGCTGGCGAACTTGGTGACGATGCTGAGCAGCGTGGCGCTGGGGTCGTCCACCATCTCGCCGTAGCCGCTCAGCAGCGACTGGTACTGCGCCACTAGCATGTTCACGCGCGCCTTCAGCTCGGGCAGGCAGTCGCGGATGTGGTGCATGAGCAGCCTTAGTCAGCCGTGCACGTGCAGGGTCCGGACCGTGACGTCATGTGCACAAAGGACAAATGCAAAGATCCACCGTATTCGAGCCTTTAACAGACTGTTGGGGCAAGCGCTCTGAGCGAGCGGCACCTCTTGGGTTGACACCACACACCAAATGGGTGGGTGGTCAGCAGAATGCCCGGCTGCCTTTGTTTCCCCAGTGGTTTGTTTAGACACTGCATCGGGTACTCATTGGAGGCTGAATAAAGAAGTGCAGTGGTGCAGTATGTCGTCACAAACATTAAAACCAGGGGCAGGCCCAGGTCCGGTTCAGATATTCATTACCGACATTGGCATGCGAGTGGGAATTAAACTTTGGTTGCCAGGTTTGTAGGGCAAGAACTAAGTGTGAGTGGTGCAGTAATGAGTGGTGTCCACTGCAGTACTAAGTGTGAGTGGTGTGGCACTGAGTGGAGTCTGCTGCAGTACTAAGTGTGAGTGGTGTGGCACTGAGTGGAGTCTGCTGTAGTACTAAGTGTGAGTGGTGCAGTACTGAGTGGTGTCTGCTGTAGTACTAAGTGTGAGTGGTGCAGTGCTGAGTGGAGTCTGCTGCAGTACTAAGTGTGAGTGGTGCAGTACTGAGTGGAGTCTGCTGCAGTACTAAGAGTGAGTGGTGTGGCACTGAGTAGAGTCTGCTGCAGTACTAAGTGTGAGTGGTGCAGTACTGAGTGGAGTCTGCTGCAGTACTAAGTGTGAGTGGTGTGGCACTGAGTGGTCTCTGCTGTAGTACTAAGAGTGAGTGGTGTGGCACTGAGTAGAGTCTGCTGTAGAACTAAGTGTGAGTGGTGCAGTACTGAGTGGTGTCCACTGCAGTACTAAGTGTAAGTGGTGTGGCACTGAGTAGAGTCTGCTGCAGTACTAAGTGTGAGTGGTGCAGTACTGAGTGGAGTCTGCTGCAGTACTAAGAGTGAGTGGTGCAGTACTGAGTGGAGTCTGCTGTAGTACTAAGTGTGAGTGGTGTGGCACTGAGTAGAGTCTGCTGTAGTACTAAGTGTGAGTGGTGTGGCACTGAGTGGCGTCTGCTGTAGTACTAAGTGTGAATGGTGCAGTACTGAGTGGTGTCCACTGCAGTACTAAGAGTGAGTGGTGTGGCACTGAGTAGAGTCTGCTGCAGTACTAAGTGTGAGTGGTGCGGCACTGAGTGGAGTCTGCTGCAGTACTAAGAGTGAGTGGTGAAGCACTGAGTGGAGTCTGCTGTAGTACTAAGTGTGAGTGGTGTGGCACTGAGTGGAGTCTGCTGTAGTACTAAGTGTGAGTGGTGTGGCACTGAGTGGAGTCTGCTGCAGTACTAAGTGTGAGTGGTGCAGTACTGAGTGGAGTCTGCTGCAGTACTAAGTGTGAGTGGTGCAGTACTGAGTGGAGTCTGCTGCAGTACTAAGTGTGAGTGGTGCGGCACTGAGTGGAGTCTGCTGCAGTACTAAGTGTGAGTGGTGCGGCACTGAGTGGTCTCTGCTGCAGTACTAAGTGTGAGTGGTGTGGCACCGGGTGCGACTGTTACCTGTTGAGAGTCTTGGCGAGGTTCTTGGTTCCGCTGCGGTTGGCTAGAGCCGGATACTTCCGCTGCAGGAACACATCTTCGTCTCTCAACGAGTCCGACACGCTCTTGTTCTTGTTAATGTCGAGTTGGCTCCTGTGTGAAAGAGCGCGAGAGACGCAGGCAAACCCGGCCGATTCAAAATATATTCATCAGCGCAACGACAAAAAAGAATCACACACTTTATTCGCATTGGCTTTCCCCATTAAACTTATCTCACGAAGTGACTTTGTACAGAGGAATTCGTATCCTCAAGTGAAGATCTAAGTCTTGGTCGCATCATTTGTCTGCATCGCTAAAGTTACATTGCCTTCGCTGCTACTGCTGTTACTTATGCTGCTGAATAGTGCTGCCCTATGACCAGCTCACCCGGAATGCGACCGATCTCGTCAGATCTTGGAAGCGAAACAGGCTTGAGCCGCGCAAGTGGCCGGATAGCGAGTGGAGTGGTGGGACAGCGGTTAGCATACTGTGCTATGAACACAGCAACCCGAGTTTGAATCCCCGGCACGGCCAACATCTGAACCGATCCCGAGCACCTCCTTCACCAACTCGCACTGACCAGCGTGAAGTACGGTCAACCTGGCAGCGGTGGTTTGAAAAAGAGCTGCACATTAAGGAGTAACCTGGAGGTGATATCCCAGAAGCACTCAATTCATCCATTTATCCACATTGCTTCACTTGTAATAGGGGTCACCCAAAATTCCAGCAAACTCATCCTCGTTACACGCATTCATCCGCAGGCAACGGTGCGGTCGTCTGCAGTTATTATTCGCGACCCAGGTAGCGGAAATTAGGATCCGCCAACATGGATAAAGGGGGTATAAGTCCCCCCGTGGCAGCATCGTATCCCGTGGCAGCATCGTATCCCGTGGCAGCATCGTATCCGCAGCGAGAGGGTGGGGGGAGGGAGCCTCACCGGTTGACGACCCCGACGATCCCGAGCTTGACGGGCACGACGCGCCCCAGCAGCACGTCCGTGGCGTCCGTGCCGGCATCCATGAGGTCCAGCTTGCTGACGACAGCCAGTGTACGGCGCCCTGCGTCCGCAGGTCGGCACGCACGCACGCACGCATACCCGAGAAGGTTTGGTAGCGAATTCAATCACAATGATTAGGTCTAGACACTTTAGACTGAAATCGTTTGGTATGAATGTTTAATATGGATGACAATGCCTTTATCATCAGCAGCTGTGACCTGTCCACTGTTGGATGAAGATCTTCACTCGCGATGCAACAATTCATCTGGCACCTGCGCATGAGTTCCTTTCATCGCTTCCTCAGCTCGTGCGTAGAAGGACTGTGGAATTGTGGGACTACAAGCGATGGCGGACTCGGGCAGCATTCATCCAGCAATGGATGATGGCTGACGATGATGGTGATGATGATCACGAATCCAAACACTGATACACCGCTGACATGGCCAGAACGCTCCCATTCCAGGCACGTACCGTCAGGGTCCACCTCACGAGCCATCTTGAGGGCCTCCGACGTAGCCATGTCCGTGTTGGCGGGCGTGACCGCCAGGATGATGCAGTTTGGGTTGGAGATGTAGCTGAGCACCATCTCTCGCACCTGCAACTCAATGTCCGGCGGCTGGTCGCCCACTGGAACCTGCGGGGGGGGGGGGGGTCAAGTGGACGTCAGGTGAGGCGCCGACCCCCGTGGGGAGCGTGGTGAAGACGCACGGCCTGGGGGGGGCCACGTGGGGGCGGTGGAGGGGCAATCGCCCCCATGCACCCTCCCAGGTCACTCATTCTCGTCCGCTGTCCCCCCTCCCATAGTCTTGAAATCTCTACCACCCAGCTGTCCATACTCCCGGCCACTCTGCAACTATTTAAGTCAAGGCTCAAGCCTTCTCTCTTCACCTCCGCCTTACGACCGACTTGTCGCTCTTTTTCTCTCTATAAAATAAGCACGCCCGCCGTGTCCGCATGGCATCTTGAGATGCAGTCACATTTAGACGCAACACACATCCACATTGCATTGCACCGTGTAACCAATGCGTCGTCACACGCGTACTGGATTTACAGGTAGCCACCAATCACACCGGCCAATGGATGTGCACAATATGTCCGACAGTTCCAAGCTCTTAGAACCCAAGAGACACATGAATGAATGAATGGCTGAACAAACAAGAACTGTGCGGTGATTGCCGAGGACCTCTTGTAGCAGCATTGTGATCAAACGCCCACCTTCGTGATTCCTGGCAAGTCCACCAGCGTGAGACTCAGGACGTGTGGAGAGAAGATCTTGAGGTGGATAGCATCTGAACAAATTCCCTTCATTTCAAAATGAAAGATTTTACACGGAAAGGTATTGTTATTTGGAGCATGTTACGTATATCCATGGCTATTTACTGTAATTATGATGTGCGGGATAACCATATCACCTTGAATATGGCAGATCTCATTAGATGATTAAAACAAGAAATAGCAACTGCTATCAAGCCGTGACACAGCAAGCCATTACAAGGGCGTGGGAAGCTAATGCGTGTTGAGCGTGGACAGTGCGTGGATCGGCAATCGCCGTGTACGACTGGTGTTACAGGCTGTCGGGGGACGCACTGGGTGGGTAGCAGAGGGCAGTGCCACAAAATCCAGTTGTATTGCATTTCTGTGATCCCCGTCACCATCAACATGCGTGATGAGGTGAAATAAGCCCCACCACACGTACGGCACTGGGACACCTTCATCCAGCAGTTAATCAACAAAGGGCTGCACCTGTACCATGTGCAATCGTACAAAGTCTAACAATAAACTCATATATCACGGGACCTTTTTGGCAGTATAAAAAATAAGAATAGGTTTTACCCTTTCTGGCAATAAAACAGGTGTTAAGATGTTCAAATACCAAATAGATACCTTTTGCAAGGAATCGAGTCCTCATTAACTACACACAGTACTTGTGGTGAAGGCTGCCTCTGGTGTAGGTCAATCAGTTTCAAAGAATGCATATGTTATTCAAGCATGTTTGTTTGCATGTTCACCACAAGCACTGTGGTTAATGCCGACTTGATTCCTTGCAATAGGTATCTATTTGGTGTTTCAACATCTTAACACTGGTTTTATTGCCAGATAGGGTAAAATCTATTCTTATTTTTCAATAAACTCATGTATTTGAATATAATTAGTGTATGTCTCTCCAGCTAGGTTCCTTCCACGCATAAACGTTAACCATCTCCGATGTGCCTGAAAAGAGAGTGAGGTAATAGACTTTGATAAATGAATACTTTTAATGAATGCAGATAGATCCACTTGCCTTGTTCGAACCCGTCACACGCTCGGTCTCATTTTCGATCTCCCTGCGGATCTCATCAAAGTCTGTGAATATCTGATCGAGGGAAAGATATTTTTGTTCAACAAAATATTTACTGTACAGTAAATTTAGCAGACAATCAGATATGTAAGTGGGTGAGCAGAGAAAGCAGGTAAATGGGTAGGCAGGTAGGTCGATGGTTAACCAGGTAATGTATGTATATATGTTGAATTCCTTTCCCACCGTATGTAACCAACCGTGCTAACTGAAGGTGTAGGTAAGTGGGGAGTTAGATAAGTGGTAGATGGGATAGGTAGATAAGTGGATAGGTAGTTAGGTGGATGGGAAAGTAGAAACATTGGTTGGTAGGTAGGTAATTCGGTAGGAAGGTAGATGGGAGGGTAGATGGGTGGGGAAGTTACCATGTTTTTGGTATGCAGAAATTTCCCCCATTCTTCTGCGTCGATCCCTAATGGGAAGAAAATGCAAAGCAACCTTTAAACAATATGCACAGCAGCTTACCCTCCAGTAACTTGCAGTTACATTTAGAACTGCAATATACAAGTTGCGAGTAATCATGTGCTCAAGTACAGTTGTACAAATGTGTGCACAATACGAAGCGGTAATTATTAGGTTGCATTCATACATGTGATGTACACTTGCCATAGCACCAGATTCGTTAGGAAACACTCTGCTTGAGAAAGTAATAACTTTAAGAATATAATACAGTGAAAGAAAGGAAAGAGACCTTTATAGAGGTGGGCGTTCTTTCGGAAATGAACGTCTGTCGGCATTAATAATTTACAGAGAGGGAGAGAAAGAGACAGAATTATGACCAAACTATCAGCACAGAATCAAAAGATAACATCACAAACTTTATTAAGCTTACAAGCCATCAGGTTTTTCAAAGCTTACTCAACCACAACATTGCATTTTAACATATACAGTACTATAAAGTGTGTACAGTGAAGACAATAACACGTTTTACAGCTTCAGGATAAAATAAATTGCTCCACCAAGAACAAAGTCAGACCATTTGAATACTGAAACCTTGATGATGCAAAAAATATAAGGGGTATAAACACTACCGAATAAAACATAGACTAAGATTTGTTTGGAAAGTTAGTTTCTATTCCGTATGGCTGCTGATGTCGATGCAGAGTAACAAGTACAATTTCACATTCAGGTGGTCAAGCCAGATAACTGCGTCAGGAGCAGTGGAGTGTAATCTCTTCTTCATATTTGTGGATCGGGCATTGCGTCATTATACGTTGTTCGGTCTGTTTAGGACGGATGACCAAAGCCGCACATGGGACAGTTTTTAATTTTCAATTTGTGCATCAGGTATCCGCATCTGCCATGGTTTGTGTGGATGTGGTTTAGGGTGGACAAAGAGCTTCGTGGAAGATCAAAACCAGGGATCTTCTGTGTTAGCTCTTTCACAAGGTGTATGTTTTTTAGTTCTTTTAAACTCCATTCAGCTCTCCAAGCTTCATCGGGGTTTAACTTACAAACTAAGCAAATACGTTGTTTAAAGTAGTTACAAATCTTTAAGCCGATTTGTTTTACTCGTTACTTCTAGGTGGCAGGGTCGGTTGGAAAGTGCTGCCCCCTAATGTAAGGCGCCGAGGTAATTTGAATGGATCTCAGAGGTAGCTCTGCGATATCCACTTCCGTGGACCATTCTCGAATACAAAGGCCAGCGCTGCTGTACAAGAGATCGGAATGTAAACTTCAGCTCATGACACTATATGGATTGCACAACTCATATGACATTTGGGGGGAAAACAGAAAAACGAATGAAAGTAGATTTCTCACTTGATGTAAGCAAATTTCAATGACATTGTAAAATAAGAAGCAGGGCCGACTGCAGATTGCAGGGACAATTTCAGATTGCAGTGCCCTAGAGACTTGGCTGTCAGGAAGTGAGGTGAGGTTGTGGAGACTCTGGCGATTGTGGAGATTCGGGTGAGATTGTGGAGATTCGGGTGAGATTGTGGAGATTCGGGTGAGATTGCGGAGATTTGGGTGAGATTGTGGAGATTCGGGTGAGATTGTGGAGATTTGGGTGAGATTGTGGAGATTCGGGTGAGACTGTGGAGATTCAGGTGAGATTGTGGAGATTCGGGTGAGATTGTGGAGATTCGGGTGAGACTGTGGAGATTCGGGTGAGATTGTGGAGATTCGGGTGAGATTGTGGAGATTCGAGTGAGACTGTGGAGATTCGGGTGAGATTGTGGAGATTCGGGTGAGATTGTGGAGATTCGGGTGAGATTGTGGAGATTCGGGTGAGATTGTGGAGATTCTGCTAAGACTGTGGAGATTCGGGTGAGACTGTGGAGATTCAGGTGAGATTGTGGAGATTCGGGTGAGATTGTGGACATTCGGGTGAGATTGTGGCGATTCGGGTGAGATTGTGGAGATTCGGGTGAGACTGTGGAGATTCAGGTGAGATTTTGGAGATTCGGGTGAGATTGTGGAGATTCGGGTGAGACTGTGGAGATTCGGGTGAGATTGTGGAGATTCAGGTGAGATTGTGGAGATTCGGGTGAGACTGTGGAGATTCGGGTGAGACTGTGGAGATTCGGGTGAGATTGTGGAGATTCTGGTGAGATTGTGGAGATTCGGGTGAGATTGTGGAGATTTGGGTGAGATTATGAAGATTCGGGTGAGATTATAAAGATTCGGGTGAGACTGTGGAGATTCTGGTGAGATTGTGGAGATTCAGGTGAGATTGTGAAGATTCGGGTGAGATTGTGGAGATTCTGGTGAGACTGTGGAGATTCAGGTGAGATTGTGGAGATTTGGGTGAGACTGTGGAGATTTGGGTGAGATTGTGGAGATTCGGGTGAGATTGTGGAGATTCAGGTGAGACTGTGGAGATTTGGGTGAGATTGTGGAGATTCGGGTGAGATTGTGGAGATTCGGGTGAGATTGTGGAGATTCGGGTAAGACTGTAGAGATTCGGGTGAGATTATGGAGATTCGGGTGAGATTGTGGAGATTCAGGTGAGACTGTAGAGATTCGGGTGAGATTATGGAGATTCGGGTGAATGTGGAGATTCGGGTGAGATTGTGGAGATTCGGGTGAGACTGGAGATTCAAGTGAGATTGTGCAAATTCGGGTGAGATTGTGGAGATTCGGGTGAGACTGTGGAGATTCGGGTGAGATTGTGGAGATTTGAGTGAGATTGTGGAGATTCAGGTGAGATTGTGGAGGTTCGGGTGAGATTGTGGAGATTCGGGTAGGAATGTGGAGATTCAGGTGAGATTGTAGAGATTCTGGTGAGATTGTGGAGATTCAGGTGAGATGGTGGAGATTCGGGTGAGATTCTGGAGATTCTGGTGAGATTGTTGAGATTCAGGTGAGATTATGGAGATTCGCGTGAGATTGTGGAGATTCGGGTGAGACTGTGGAGATTCAGGTGAGATTGTGGAGATTCGGGTGAGATTGTGGAGATTCGGGTGAGAATGTGGAGATTCGGGTGAGATTGTGGAGATTCGGGTGAGACTGTAGAGATTCAGATGCGATTGTGGAGATTCGGGTGAGATTGTGGAGATTCGGGTGAGACTGTGGAGATTCAGGTGAGATTTTGGAGATTCGGGTGAGATTGTCGAGATTCGGGTGAGACTGTGGAGATTCGGGTGAGATTGTGGGATTCGGGTGAGATTGTGGAGATTCAGGTGAGATTGTGGAGATTCGGGTGAGACTGTGGAGATTCGGGTGAGACTGTGGAGATTCGGGTGAGATTGTGGAGATTCTGGTGAGATTGTGGAGATTCAGGTGAGATTGTGGAGATTCGGGTGAGACTGTGGAGATTCGGATGAGACTGTGGAGATTCGGGTGAGATTGTGGAGATTCGGGTGAGATTGTGGCGATTCGGGTGAGATTGTGGAGATTCGGGTGAGATTGTGGAGATTCTGGTGAGACTGTGGAGATTCAGGTGAGATTGTGGAGATTCGGGTGAGATTGTGGAGATTCGGGTGAGACTGTGGAGATTCAGGTGAGATTGTGGAGATTCGGGTGAGATTGTGGAGATTCGGGTGAGACTGTGGAGATTCGGGTGAGATTGTGGAGATCCAGGTGAGATTGTGGAGATTCGGGTGAGATTGTGGAGATTCGGGTGAGACTGTGGAGATTCGGGTGAGATTGTGGAGATTCTGGTAAGACTGTGGAGATTCAGGTGAGACTGTGGAGATTCGGGTGAGATTGTGGAGATTCGGGTGAGATTGTGGAGATTCGGGTGAGACTGTAGAGATTCAGGTGAGATTGTGAAGATTCGGGTGAGATTGTGGAGATTCGGGTGAGATTATGGAGATTCGGGTGAGACTGTGGAGATTCGGGTGAGACTATGGAGATTCGGGCGAATTTGTGGAGATTCTGGTGAGATTGTGGAGATTCGGGTGAGATTGTGTGGATTCTGGTGAGACTGTGGAGATTCAGGTGAGATTGTGGAGATTCGGGTGAGACTGTAGAGATTCGGGTGAGATTGTGGAGATTCGGGTGAGATTGTGGAGATTCGGGTGGGATTGTGGAGATTCACGTGAGACTGTGGAGATTTGGGTGAGATTGTGGAGATTCGGGTGAGATTATGGAAATTCGGGTGAGATTGTGGAGATTCTGGTGAGATTGTGGAGATTCGGGTGAGATTGTGGAGATTTGGGTGAGATTATGGATATTCGGGTGAGACTGTGGAGATTCGGGTGAGACTGCGGAGATTCTGGTGAGATTATGGAGATTCGGGTGAGATTGTAGTGATTCGGGTGAGATTGTGGAGATTCGGGTGAGACTGTGGAGATTTGGGTGAGATTGTGGAGATTCGGAGGAGATTGTGGAGGGAGGGCTATACCGTCGCCATTAGACAAGTCTGCGGCACGTCGTTCCTCGGGCGAGACGTGCGTGAGCTGCAGGACGAGCGGGCGGCGCGTCACAATGCCCGTGCCACGCGGGAGGAACCCGCGCCCCACCAGGCCCTCCAGCACCGAGCTCTTGCCGCTGCTCTGTACCCACAAAGATCCCCCACGCAGCCACTGACTGCTCAGAGCACGAGTGATCAATGACCTCAGGACGAATTATCAATTGTGGCATTCATTGTCAATAATCGGTGACACTCTCTCACAAGGCCCATGGTTAAAGACCACATCTTTAGTGATAAATAGTAAGATGACTATAATTATGGGACTCGTGATCAATACTGTGCCATGAGTCATTATTTATGACCGATAATGCATGACCATCACTCGTGATGAGTGATTTTGAGGCTCCATTATATGATCAATGATCATGAAAGCCATCATTCATGACTCATCATCAGATCTGATCAAAGTAAAATTATAGGACTGATCAACCACGTATTAAAGAATATAAAAAAATACGCTCTTAGTTTAAACAAACCCACCACCAGACGACGCAACTCTTGACACTCTTATTAAGAGAAAATACTTGCATTGCGTTAAACACAAGTTATACACATTACAGCCCATTCAATGCTTTCATCTCGAGGTCTCCCTTGTTAGGTAGCCTCAAATATAAATGCCCCTTCAGCCGGTTTAAGCCTGAACATAACGTAACATATTAAAATTGAGTCTATCCACTGCTGGATGCCGTGTCGGTCGTAGGGATTGCTTTACCACCCTCTCACCAGTGTGAGTTGATAAAAGGGGAAGTTCCAGGACCAGTTTTAACACTCGCCGTCACCGACTGTTAGCCGTGGATCGATGTTAGCTGTGGCCGTGTATCATGTTAGCTGTGGCCGTGTATCATGTTAGCTGTGGCCGTGTATCATGTTAGCTGTGGCCGTGTATGTTAGCCGTGTATCATGTTAGCTGTGGCCGTGTATCGATGTTAGCTGTGGCCGTGTATCATGTTAGCTGTGGCCGTGTATCATGTTAGCTGTGGCCGTGTACCATGTTAGCTGTGGTCGTGTATCGATGTTAGCTGTGGCCGTGTATCATGTTAGCTGTGGCCGTGTATCATGTTAGCTGTGGTCGTGTATCATGTTAGCCGTGTATCATGTTAGCTGTGGCCGTGTATCGATGTTAGCTGTGGCCGTGTATCATGTTAGCTGTGGCCGTGTATCATGTTAGCCGTGTATCATGTTAGCCGTGTATCGATGTTAGCTGTGGCCGTGTATAATGTTAGCTGTGGCCGTGTATCATGTTAGCTGTGGTCGTGTATCATGTTAGCTGTGTACCATGTTAGCTGTGGTCGTGTATCATGTTAGCCGTGTATCATGTTAGCTGTGGCCGTGTATCATGTTAGCTGTGGCCGTGTATCATGTTAGCTGTGGCCGTGTATCATGTTAGCTGTGGCCGTGTATCATGTTAGCTGTGGTCGTGTATCGATGTTAGCTGTGGCCGTGTATAATGTTAGCTGTGGCCGTGTATCGATGTTAGCTGTGGCCGTGTATCGATGTTAGCAGCATGCAAAGCGACCGCGGGATGAGGGCTGACTCAAAGCAATGCGGGACGTGAAGGCTATTTGACCATACTTCACCCCGCTGGTCAATGCGGGTTGGCGCGCTGGCACGGCGGGGCAGCATAGATATCCAGCACAACAACAGACCGCTTGCTCCAATGCCCACGGTCATTGCCTTCTCCGCAGTCGCACAATGATTGTATGCAGGAGTGGTTAAACCATTGCACTTCAGATAAATTAAGGCCACACTGTAAATATTCCTCACATCGCCGGTCATTACCTGCGTTCCTATGACCACAATCTGCGGCAATTGAATCGTCTCGGCTCCAACAGCGTTGAACACATCCTGTAGTTTATTAATCACCGGTATCAGCGCTTGCATTTTGTTGCTTTAAATCTTTTTTTAAATTTTATTAGCTTCTAATTTAAAAGGGTGGTGGGTGGGGGGCAAATGATAAAACAACCCCGGTACACAAATCAACAGCGCCGCCGCATGCACTGCAATTCCATCCCACACGCAGCAGTCGCTGGGAGGGCACGAGCGTCGGGTACTGTACTGTACAGTGCGCGAGGGAGGATCTCAACGTTTTACAAACGCGAACGGAGGGGAGGGGTCAGCGGGACTCGGGGCAAGCGGCGACCCGTAGCCCCGAAGGGGCGTCAACCGCCAATAATACGAACCCTAAAACGGAACTCTACAGAATATATTCTTGATTACTCTTTGGTTTTTTCGGTAAAGTCACGTAGAAATAAGAAATAATAAAATTACATAATAGCACACGACGTTTCGATTGCAACGCAAGCAATCATCATCAGGCACAGAAGAGCTAAATTTAAGAGAGAGAGAGAGGAAACACAGAACCGCAGACGTATATACAGACACCTAAGTATAGGGAGTTAACACAGAGACACAAAGAGAGACACACGTATGGGACACTGAGAGACAGGGTCTCTGTGCCGAGGCCTTAGCATGTAGGGGAGACAAAGAGAGATGGAGAAGCACACTAAATCGAACAAGATTTAGTAACATTTGGAAACAATACAATGCAACACAGAGGGTCGGTTAAAACACAATTAACGCATGGTCTGGTTGATTACGTTATTTCAAAGATTGCTAAATAATAAGTTAAGTGTGAAATTTGAGATAGCGATAAGACATACGGAGACACAAAGACAGACATACAAGTAGAGAGAGAAGAAGCAGAGACACAGAGAGGAATATAATACAATACAGCGTAGATAGCCGGCCAACAACAGTCAACACTCTATACTCTTTGGTTCTATTGGGTAAAGTCACGTAGGTGAAAATAAAATAACAAAAAATCACGACGTTTCGACCACAACACAAGCGGCCTTCATCAGGTGAAGGGACGAGACTGTCTGGAGGACAGCACTGGAGTGAGAAAAGCCACGCTTAGATCACGACCTTTAAGCTGTGTGAGAAGAAAACAAAGCGCCTCGACAAAGGAATTAGCATAGAATTTAGCATTGAAATGGCTCATTGAAATAGCTAAGTTAACGTATACACATCCGCAGAGGCACCCCTTGACAAAGGAATTAGCATAGAATTTAGCATTGAAATAGCTGAGTGATTAGCTTGTAACTGGTCACAGAAATAGCTATGTTAAAGTCAGAGCATATACATTCACTGAGGCACCTAGTACAAATCAGACGGGAGAATTTAGCGAAACACAACCACGCTCAGACCGCGGACCTTTAAACTGTGTGCAATCAAACACGGTGAATGTATATGCTCTGACTTTAACATAGCCATTTCTGTAACCAGTTACAAGCTAATCACTCAGCTATTTCAATGCTAAATTCTATGCTAATTCCTTTGTCAAGGGGTGCCTCTGCAGATGTGTATACTTTAACTTAGCTATTTCAATGAGCCATTTCAATGCTAAATTCTATGCTAATTCCTTTGTCGAGGCGCTTTGTTTTCTTCTCACAGCTTAAAGGTCGTGATCTAAGCGTGGCTTTTCTCACTCCAGCGCTGTGCTCCAGACAGTCTCGTCCCTTCACCTGATGAAGGCCGCTTGTGTTGTGGCCGAAACGTCGTGATTTTTTGTTATTTTATTTTCACCTACGTGACTTTACCCAATAGAACCAAAGAGTATGGATCCTAGCAGTCACGAAAGCTTTAAATCTAGAATAGTCAACACTCTACCTGGCTGATTACATTCCTCTTGGAATTGCTAAATTTAAGAGAGTGATAGAATACAGATCGCAGACACATATAGACATCTAAGCCGAGAGAGTTAGCACAGAGACACAGAGACACACATATGGGACACAGTGAAACAGTGTCTCTGTGCTGAAGCCTTAGAGGGAGAGGGGGGGGGCGGGGACTGAGAGATAAAGGGATACAAATTAGCATGTACAAAGGGACTGACTCGGAGTAGCGAGGGGGAAGGTACACATACACAGGTACTGCAGAGAAAGGGACCGCGGGGTAGCGTGGGGAGGGGTACAAATTATCATGTACACATGGACTGCGGAGAGAGACAAGACACATACACGGAGACACAAAGGCAGACACACAAGCAGAGACAACACAAAGACACAAACTTAGGTGTGACATTTGAGAGAGAGACACGACACATACACGGAGACACAAAGGCAGACACACAAGCAGAGACAACACAAAGACACAAACTTAAGTGTGACATTTGAGAGAGACAAGACACATACACGGTGACACAAAGGCAGACACACAAGCAGAGACAACACAAAGACACAAACTTAAGTGTGACATTTGAGAGAGAGAGACAAGACATACACGGAGACACAAAGGCAGACACAAGCAGAGACAACACAAATACACAAACTTAAGTGTGACATTTGAGAGAGAGAGACAAGACACATACACGGAGACACAAAGGCAGACACACAAGCAGAAACAACACAAAGACACAAACTTGATACCTCCCCGTAGAGTTGGTTCAAACTTGATTTGACGCTTTCGTGACTGCAGGAATTACTCTTTGGTTTTTTCGGTAAAGGCACGTAGAAGGGAAATAATAAAAAATAAAATAATAAAATTCTCACGACGTTTCGATTGCAACACAAGCAATCATCCCATATAGGACTCACCACTGTGATCTCTACATTGGGTCAAACTTAACATATCTTAATGTTCGACGGCTTGTGCACCAGATCTTATTTATTCACGATGTACTTACAAAAAAATCCGCAGACTACCTGCTGGATCTCCTCTCTGTTTCAAAGAGCAAATTTGACCTCAGGTCTTCGCTCATTTACCAGCTTCACATTCCCTAATGCCGTACAAAAACTGGAGGAAGGGCCTTTGCTATTGATGCCCCCAGGGTCTGGAATGCTATTGCCAATAAACTGCAACTTGAATCGCTACCTGTGAGATCTTCTCTCAAAACTGCTCTAGAGGAGTTGTACACCCCTAGCTGCCACTGCTATTCATTGGCGTAAAATAAAATAAAATATTTTGCTCCGGATGACGCTGCAAAGTATTCTGTATTTTGATTTAGCGTGCTGATCTTAAAGGTGCATTGAAAAATGTGATACTCTGACTGATGCTTCTGTTGTTGTGGAGTAACTCATGCAGCCAGCTATGGCTCTGATTTGGTGGTACATGTTATTTATGTAGTTTAATGTAAAAAATAGGCCACAGTCCCTATGATCACTGTTACATTGCAATTATGGCTTTATTTTTTGGTGATTTCGAAAAGTTTTTTGGTTTGGACATGTTTGTTTTGTTGTAGTACGGAGTTAGACTGATGGCCTTAATCTAAGTTTTCTTGTTGTTGTTTGACTTGCATCCCACTGGGATTTTTGCACAGCGTTGGTGTACGGTGCTTTTTCAGGAATATTTTGCTGTTTTTTTTTCATGGATTTTCTGTTTGCACAGTCACATAGTCACTTTAAGATGTTTTCTTGCTCGTGATTTTGTGATTGTTGTGGCTGCACCCGATTCAAGATCCGAATGGCTCACAGGGCTAGACCTAATAAATAAACTGAACTGAATCGTCAGGTGTGAAAACCACAACATGAAAATTTTGAAAAAAGCGGCGTTTTTTTCAGAAGTCAAAGCGAATGGAATTCAAACTCCGCACCCAATCAAATCAACTCGAGGTCGTCTTCCAGAAGCGCACCAACTTGCTTCCAGAAGGGGAAGAAGGGACGTTCATGTGGTCACCACCTGCCCAAGACCTCCCCACTATCTTCCAGAAGATTAAGAGACGTTCACAACCCCTCCTCCGCCTCCTCAACTTGCTTCCAGAAGAGGAAGAAAGGACGTTCATGTGGTCACCACCTGCCCAAGACCTCCCCACTATCTTCCAGAAGAATAAGAGACGTTCGCAACCCCTCCTCCGCCTCCTCAACTTGCTTCCAGAAGAAGAAGAGACGTTTCAGTGGCTCACCTCCACCCCCGCTATCTTTCAGAAGAGGAAGAGGAACAACCACGCCTTTACCGCGCTCATTTTGTTACTGAAGTGCGGTCTCCCAAGCAGACGAATCGCGACTACGATCTCCAGCATACAACAACAACAGCACCACCAACGACGATGAGCACCAGATCGGGTGGACGGCGCAGCGTCGCGTCAACGAGGGCCGAGCTGTCGGACGCCGATCTCCGGGCGCGCCTCCTGGAGCTGGGCCAGGCGGTGGGGCCCGTCACGGCCACGACGCGCGGCGTGATGCTCAGGAAATTGGCGGCGCTCGAAGCAGGATCCGCCAAGGCCAAGCCCAGCAGCACCACGACCACCACCAGCACCACCAGCAGCAGCAGCAAGGTGATCAGGACACGGGGCGGCGACGCGGGCAATCGGCGAGTTGACGCCTCTATGTTCAGCTCCGACAGTGACGACGACGACGGCGGTGGTGGCGGCGGTGATGATCGAGGAGGGATAGGACTAGTCGGCAGAAGACTCGGCGGAGAAGGACGACTGCCTGCCCCAAAGAGAACCTCGCTGGGGGTCGGGTTTGTGGCCGGCCGGCCGCGACCCCAAGATCGGGCCGTGAGGACCGCGACTCGAGAAGTGGGCACGGACCCGCGCAAGAGAGCGGCCTTCAGGAAGGAGGAGGTGGTCTACTCGGACGATGATGGTGTTGTCTCCGCCCGTGGCGGTGAGAATGTTGATGGAGCAGAAGAGGAAGAGGAGGAGGAAGAGGAGATGGACACGCGTGATGATTTCTACTCTCGAACCGCGCCTGTGTCGGGCCTGGGATTGTTCCAGTCGGAATTCGCCCGGCATTTGGAGGCGGGAGGCGGCCGTCCAATGCCCACGAAGCCGACCGCATCTTTCTCTTCATCGTCCCCGTACGGCAACGGCAGGCGCAGCGGCCTGGACATAGGTTACCCTTCGTCGTCCTACTACTCTTCCTCAAAACCCTACTCGTCCACAACAGTCGGAGCCGCTCCCGTCTCCGCTCCAACTCGGGATCTTCTCGCGGGGTTCACCACCACCAGCAGCAGCAGCAGGATCGGCAGCAGATACTCGAGCGGCGACTCGGGCGCCCTCCGAAGCAACCCGATCGCAACCAGCTTGTCGTCGTCCTCGTCCGGCTTGAGACTGCGAGACGGTCTTGGCGGACACGACGATGTTGCTCGCGGTGGCATTGGTGGGGGCGGTGAGCAGCACTCAGCCGCACCTCAAGAACTCGACAGACCCAGGCGCAGCCGCTTCGCGGGACTCTCCTCGGGCCGCTCGGACGCGACCGGCATTGATGCGCCCACTTCGTCCGGCTACCTCCCGTCGACCTCCAGCTGGTTTTCATCGCGAGGAGGAGGCGGAGCAGTGGGTAGTGGAGCTGGTAGTGGAGCTGGTAGTGGGTCGAGGGACGTCCCATTTGCCTCCTCGTACTCCTCGCAGCTCTACTCGAGGAAGAATTTCGCCTCCCACAACGAGCCGGATGGCGACAGCGGCCTCGGCAGCGAGGCCTCCTCCTCCAAATTTGGACGGGGCAGAGCGGAGTTGGGCAACTTCGACTCGTACCCCCGTGGTGGTGGTGGAGGAGGAGGAGGAGAAGGGAGAGTGGAAGCCAAGCGCGAGCCCCTCGTCTCGTCGGCCGCGTTGAGAAAACGCGGAGGCGGAATGACGGCCAAGAGGGCGCCGACGGTGGCGGCCGACTCGTTCTACGTCCGATACAAGTCCAACCTGCTGCGCATCGGCCTGGGCATGCTGCTGGTGTGGATGGCCATCATCTACCTGCTGACGTGCGGAGAGAACAGCGGTGATGACGAATGCTTCTGCATACAGATGTCTTGTCTGTCGAGCTATTGGTCGGAATTGTGTTGTGTTGGCTCATGCCGGTGGAGTGAGCCAATTTGAAATTCTGAAGGTTGTGAATGTCGAGTTTCAGTCCTGGTTAGGTGGTTGACTCGGCCCATCATCCTTCCGGGGACGATAAAGTGAGGGCGACGATGTAAGGAAGTAGTCAACGGTGGTTGTCCAATGGACATAGACTCTTAACCCCGCCATAGGAATGTGTAATTTCTACTGCTGGCTCATGAAAGTAGACCGGAGAATAGCACCACCTAAATGCCCCATTGAGCTGGAAATTACTTTGGCATTGTGTATATGAAAGGTGAAGCATTTATAAATATCACACCAAGGTAATAGGAAAAGTTACGGATGAAATAATTATTTTTTTAAGCCTCTACGTATCTCCCTCCAATATCAATGCGTGCACTGCTGAATATTTTTAGCACTGGTACATAGAAGCATTACTTTGACCAAATCTAATAATCTCTTGAGAAAAAAGTATAAATCCGTGGGTTTTATGTGAATGTATAACCCTGTACAGTACTTTATGCACATGGAAGTTTTAATTCGCAATGCGTTTGTGACTAATGTTGAATTAAGTCCACAAGAGCCCTCCTGTGCTATATTGTCTATTTACAAACAAATGAATTACTCTCAAAGCTTGCAGCATTATTCATACGTGCAATGGATTGACTGACGTCTTGTGAAATGTCTCCTTTTACAGACGAGTTTAAGGCCCCCTGCGAAACGACGGTAAGCAGGCTCTCTTTTCGTTTGCTCAAATATGCGACTTGCCCATAAGTTGAAAAAGTCAAAGCATTCGTCCGTGACGCTCTCCCTGAAAGGGAAAGCACCCAGTGTATATCGGGCGTCACGTTGGGAATCGACCCTACTTCACGCACATGCGCCCAAAGCGTCACCGGGACATTTCTCCTTTTTTTATGGCAGTGTTTTTTGGACGAATGTGAGTTGTCGGTTTCGTTGTTGCTGCCAACACAAATAATCCATAAGTTGAGTTGTGCGAAGATACATTTTTTGCCTTCTGGCAGCGTGTCCTTAATGCTCATGGCGGGTGTGTCATTCCTGCGGTGATTTCCACCTAAGCTCAAATTACTGTACCAGGAATAGATACATGTTACTTCACGTTTAGAAAGCTAAGCAGTATTAAGCCTGGTTTATGCTTGAGTGGGATACTGCCTGGGAAGACAGCCAGGTGTTGCAGAATTGGGCTCCATGTCGCAAGGATGATGCATCGCATCAATGGATTATTCTCGAGTCCCATCAGTGTGACGCTTCGAGAGTCTTATACCTAGTCGGTAATCCAGTTTACTTTGAGTGCATCCGATGATATCTCATGCAATTGGCCAAACATCCAAAATACAGTATCCCCTGAAAAAATGGGTCTTGATATTTTTCATGAGGCCTTGTTGGGCAAATGAAGGCAGTTGCAGTATTTGTAATCTCACTAAAATTATAAAGGGGATGTTAATTAAAACAAATAACCTGTGGGGTAGTTCCATGGTTTGGGACATACATTCCAAAACGGCTTCTTACACTGCTGTATAATCTGCAACACATGGAGGTACATAGATATTAACATGTTTTTAGCCAATTAATGAGTAAATTTGGAGCATTCGGAGAAAACCTACACGTGCCAGGGGTCAAACACTTCCCATGTAGATGGAGCTGATGGAGATTAGTCCACACTTTGCTGTACCGCATTCTGGCAAGCCAGGGAAGGTGGTTTTGCAAGATTGGTACGATCCACCAACCCTTGCCACCACAGTGCTGGGTTACAGGCGTGTGTAGCTACCACCGCCTTGCAGATAAAACACGCTAGCATCAGAAGTAGTCTATTCTCCTATAATGGGGTCGTTGCATTCCTGAAGAACACCGTGTTATGGAAAAATCGCGTTATAATAATGCAATTTAAGGTTTAGGGGGTAGTAGGTTTAGAAAACATCAACATGGCTGACATCTTTGATACAGATATTCTGCTGTGACTGTTCCACCTGAAGACGGAAGCTTGTGTTGCCTCTGAAACGTCGTGATTCAATTTAGTTTTATTTTATTTTACCTACGTGACTTTACCGAAAAAAAACAGAGTGAATCCTTGCAGTCACGAAAGCTTCAAATCTAGAATCTTTGATGACAATTTGTTATATTATTGTGTTTACGTGTTCTTTTATAATTACTGTGTTTTAGTTTGTATGTAATTAAAATCAACAAAGTTGTATGCAAAATGAGACATTATATTTGGTAAAGCACAGTTCACAATAACGCGTGAGATGCGTAAGCAGGCTGAACAAAGACTGAGGCGTGTGGGTAGCATGTAGAAGCATCCAGCAGCATCCCGCCCTGTGTGATGCTACGCCGAGGCAGCCGCACAATCGCTTATTCCTACTCGCGTGACGCAGTTCCGTTCACTCAATTGCGTTTATATCCAGTTCGCGATTTGAAAAGAAGCGTTGTTGCAAAACGGACTGTACTGACTTTTTTTCATCCATGCTTGGGTGGTGGTGTATATGCCAAACCATATAATTATTTAAAAAATGTAGCTATATTTTATAAATAAAATACCACATGCAGTGTGCCAGCATCATTTGATGCTTCTACTTTTAATACAAATTAGTTTATGCGTGTACATATTACAATTTTTTAAGGGTTTGTCTATTCAATATATAATGATGGGTATCTTTGTATGCCAATTTATAACTGTTAATTTGGAAGCCTTAAATTGTAATTCTTCTGGCCCTATAATGTATACAGAGACTCTTCTACTTACGCACTTTCAGAGGTACAAACCAACCTGTCCATATGTCCAGTTGCAGCTGTTTGGACCAAGAGTTGTAAAGTTCAACCGCCGTGCAAAAGATGGTGGTGGTGGCATCTACAGCTGCAGAACATAAAGGACCAGTGGCATCTACATCTGCAGGAGATTATACAACTTGTAAAGCCATTCCCCGTGTTTAGTGTACACAGCATACAACATTTTGATTTAAAGCTTTCGTGACTGCAGGGATTCATATTCTTCCTTATTTCGGTAAAGTCACGTAGAAGGGAAACAATAAAATAATAAAAATATAAAAAAATTCTCATGACGTTTCGACTGCAACACAACCGCCACTTTTTCAAATTTTCTTGCTGTGGTTTTCACACCTGTTGATGATTGCTTGTGTTGCAGTCGAAACGTCGTGAGAATTTTATTGTTTTATATTTTTTATTATTTTATTGTTTCCCTTCTACGTGACTTTACCGAAAGAACCAAGAATATACCGTACAACATGTTTGGAATCAACGGGAGTAAAGTTGAACTTATGAATTAATCGACTTATGAATAGACCTCTGGAACCTAACTCGTTCGTAAGTAGAGGAGTCCCTGTATTGCAGTTTTAAACTATTATACACTCCAATCACTATGTGCTGTGTAGAAGGATCCATTGCCTAATATATGATTTTAAGGCAGTATTGACAAATGTGGGTTTTAACTTGCGTGTGTGCACTGTCTGCTGTGTTTGAAGGAATGTGAAAAGCGAGGTGTCGATGAGATCTGCGGAAAGATGCATTCTTTGCTCGCCATTCGTGCAGGCAAGTAGCTCGCTCACGTTGTGCCCTGCGGTGCGGTCATGCCACACTTTACGATCTCATCTTGATCTTGGCTGTCCGTCTGGGATTCTTAACCCAAAAAAATGCAGCCCAGTCGGAGGCCTCGGCATGTCGTCTTTGGTGTACATGCTACAGTTTATTATATGACCTGATACAGGACAGTTAACGTATTGTTACATAACGACATCAATAATTAATGTCTTATAAGCAAATGCAGTTTCCCTTCACTTTATGTGGGTTCGGTTTGTGCGATTTTTTTTTATATTTACGTGGCTAACCTATTTCTCCCCAAAATTAGCGCTATGTGGTTTTAATTCACCCTGCATGTGGCTATGTAGTCAGATGTGGGACAACATTGTCTGTGGACCCTATGCGCTACTCGGCAGGCAGCTGTTGCGTGTAGTTTGCTTTGTGCTCCGTTTGTTTTTTAACGCGTTTACTTCCGCATAAAACGAGCAAAACCTGTACGTAAGTTCGGGTACGAAGATTCCTCCAGACCCAGTCACGGGTAAAGGTGTAGAACAGTGGTTCACAATTGTTTCTGGATCACTGCCAACACTATTTTTTTTGCGTTTTGTGAGAAATGTCTGCAGCAGTTCCGCGTACCACCTTGCACGGCCTGCAGACCACTGCTTGAATGCGGCCTACAAGTTGGGAACCATTGGTGTAGAGTATTTCAAGGCTCCATCTTCGGGTTCATATGTGCCATTTCTACACTGACGCTAGGAACCTATAATTGTTCACGTTGTTATTGATTTAAATGCAGCCCGTATCAAAACCTGGTGTGAATTAATTTGGTGGAAAACATTTTAAATGCAATAATCGAATGTGTCCCATTTATTATAGACTTATTTCTCACACTGGGAAGTACAGCATAATTGCTTTAAGACCAAAGTCTCTTTTATTCAAAGGAAACTGGGTAAAATAAAATGCTTAATATAATACTGATGATTTAGCAGAGCTTTTGCAAAATAAAAAGTATTTAATTACACACGCATTCAAAATTCGTATTTAACATCGTTTTGAAATCCCAGTAAAAAGTGGGTGATAACATTGCCAGTTCCCAGGTGTTTGAAAAATAAGAATAGGTTTTACCCTTTCTGGCAATAAAACAGGTGTTAATCAAGTACTGCATTAAACACACTAACTTGTGGTGAGCATGCAAACAAACATGGCATGCTCGTGTATTATAATTTATGCATTGTCTTTGAAACTGGCCGACACCAGAGACAGCCTAGTCTCGTCAGAGCAGAGCAGAAAACGCCAAAAGGAGAACAGTGTTGGTTGTTATTGTCACTTTCACATTAAACTGTCTTGTGTTTTTTCTCGCACAGGTGAATGTGATTGTGGGTATTTGAAGGGTCAGAAAGCTGAATTGCCTGTTGAAAAGGTGAAGGAGGACCCAGACATGAAGGTGAACAAGCAGTCAACATGACATATATTTGTCAATGAGGCATTGTGGTTTCCAGGTGACTACGGAAACTATGACCAATTGACTGGGAATGCACCTGATGCCAGGTCTCGAAGCTAAGCGGAATTGAGTCTGGTCAATGCTCGTATGGGTGACAACCATTGATAAAATTAGTCTTGTTGGCTGCTGCAAAGCTAAGTTGTCAGCAGAGGGCAGTGCATCAAAAGCAATGCATTGTATTACGCTCCAAACATATATTCTGTCCATCTTCGCTAGCCTCTGACGAGTATGAAGTATGGTCGGGAGTTAACACAAAGGCATGTACAATTTGGTGCCAGGGAAGACGACTAATTATTCTCCGTGCCGGTCACGTGAGCGGCCAAAGTATGACATGGACAGTGGAGTTATCCAAAAGAGTTGTACATTTCCAAGTGAAGCAACATGCCCGGACCGATAGTGAAAATATCCACGGCCATATTTAACCTGCACAGGCTCACCACATCGGGTTTTTTGGTGCATTACGATTATGGATTCACGTATTCACCAATGCTTTTTTGTTTTCAGAGCTACGATGAAACGGTGTTTCAGAAAGCACTGGAAGCAATCGTGAAGAATGAAGCTCGCTTTGGAATAAAGTAAGATGAAGGCAAACATTTAACTGTGATGTCTTTATAATGACTGTGCAGGATGGTATGTGTGTATACAGTGTCTTCAATGCTGGGTTTATTCGTGGTCCCTTTTAAATCTGTTTTCAAACAAAAAACCGCAAACAGCGAATGTATCTCCTATGGAGTTTGTCAGTTTTATGTGGATTGCTTTTTTTATATTTTATTGATAGAAAAAATGTAAACAAAACAGCGAAACCACGTTCGGTCATCAAACCAATTCTGGAACTCTCAATCGTATGCTGTAGTAGGTGCTGCACGGTACAGTACTAAACTGAGATTGTCTGTCGTGGAACTTTTTTAGGTGTAAAGGTGCAGCTATAACACCAAGTCGACGTTTTTGAGTTTGGGGAGTGCGATATGAATTCCTGGTTTACATATTTTGTGGTCTGCCCAAAAAAAACCTGTTATAAGGCCAGACAGTATATTCACCCAATGTAATGTTTCCCTTGCACATATGTATGGACAATATTGGTAGTACCGTGGTTATCTCGCTGCTCAATGGTTTCCTTTCATTACTCGTGTATGACGACATGCAATTGGCCTATATGTTCCTATATACGTTAGAATTTTAACAGACGTAGTATTGTACGAGTCTATGCTTATGCTGTATCTGCCAGCGTGGCTGTTACCGTATCACACGTTCATCCATCGGTTTTCTTGGACAGCTGCCCTCCCGTTGGTCTGTAGTGACCACTGTTTACGAGCTTGCCTCAAGTCTCATCTCCCCTTTGTCCACCGGCACATCCGAGCCAAACCAGCGCTGAGCTTTCGCCGTGCAGGGTAGGTGAGTGGCAGCGTCAGGCTCAAACTGGGCTGGCAATGGACGTCTGTCTTGACCTGACATCCGTCGCCAGCTTTGAGGGCAACGGGTTTAGGGAATCCTGAACAGGGGTGGATTCGTGCGAGCGTGTTTTACGTGTCGAAACACCGTGTCGCCGTCTGCCCAACACGTCGGTGATGAACGCGTCAATTAACACGTCCACGTTTTCAATCCTGTCGCGTGCGGTGCGTCCCGTTTTACGGATGCCAGAGTGCGCGGGCTCGATGCGAACCTGAAGGTGGCGAACGCCTCTGATGTCAAGTTCCTCGAGTCCATTCATCTTCAGCGCTCCTTTGTGTGCCGCCTGCGCAACGCCGTCGTGCAGACCATCGTCCGTCTGCTGCTCATCTTCTTGGGTAAGCTGCTGGGCGTCGCGAGGGGGGCGCGGTGAAGTTTTGATGATGCACGACGCGTGATGGTGTTCACCTGAAAAAGTAGTGTTCTGGGAAAAAAATCCTGGTAACTCGCGCGCATGTATATATAGGTGAGCCTTTAGCCAGAACAACCAGAATGTGTCTGATTTCGTCACATCTCGGACAGTGAGCAGGATCGAGCCTGGTAGAGTGGCAATGCCAGGGGTTATAGACTGCTGCGGGGCTACATGGCGTTCACCGGTGGTGGAGTGCAGCAAAATCTATTCTTGTTGGTCAGTCCTGCCAACCAGGACTGACCAGCATAGTGAAATATGATCTGATATGCAGCATAACCCACACAGTGTGTGGAGTCATCCCCATCTAGCATTGGACTGATAGAGGATGTTCCATTTAGGTGGCTCACGCCGGCTTAATTGGAACACATGACAAACCAATTTTGGCCTTTTTAGTTTCTTGATTAGCGTGCAGTAAATTCTGTCGACGCGGAGCGTGCATTTACAACCAAGGTCCGTAACGTTTAAAGTACATGTATTTCTCATCTTCCATTTGTGCTATTTCAGTGATCGCCGTCCTCTGGGGGCTCTACCTCTACGCAAAGTTGTGGCTGAAGCAAAAGCGGGAAAGGAAGACGCAGGTGTTCGAGCTTGTGGAAAAGATCTCGGGTATTGCTTGCTCTCCCCATGCTTTGTTGCGTTCGAGAAACACGCGCCTCATTTAAGCGTTTGCATTGTTCCATCACGATGTATGATTTGCCGTGTCGATGGACTTTTGGGGTTATGCGTGACAAGCAAGCCAAGGATCTGTCACCAACGAAAGTAAAATTAAGTAATGATTAGGTTTTCGTAACTTTTCCTGGTCTTCTGTACCCACGTGTTCTATCAGCGTTCAGGTACAATTGCCAACATGCACTTATCTGATCTCTCGTATGTTGTTTTGCCCCCTTTTGACCGAGTAATTGTAATGATGGATGTTATGTAAGTGCTCACACGAGTGTCCGCTCCGGTCGCAGAGATGGTTCAGCAGCAGATGCTCGACAGCCAGACCAACTGGAGGGTGGAGCCCTTCCTCCCCATCCCACATGTGCGAGACAGCCTCATCAAGCCCCAAGACCGGTGAGTCGCCAAGTCGAGTGGTGCCTAGTGCTTGAACGGCAGGTGCAGTAGACCTGCCGTGTCGCACGCACGCTCTATTTTTGGCGCCCTCATCTTGGGTAATCTTCGGAGGGATGTCGCTCAAACCCTGCTTAGCTTCCAACGTCTGAGCAAGATCAGGTGCTTTCCATGTAATATCATCATAGGCAGCTTGCCGTGCGTGTGCCATATGTTATTGACACTGCGCTGTGCGTCGATACTGTGATGCACGACACGTGGTTTATACTTCTTTGGTGTATGTGCAACATTGTCTCGGTGCGAAGTGATGTCTCAACTGTTCCTTGGGCGCGTCCCCCTTCTCTGACCCACACTGACGAGCAGGCTTCAGTATCGTCAAACTCCCCACTGACGACGGAAATGGCCTGGGAAAGCTTTCATCCACCCTTTCGTATAGGCCAATGAAGAGCAATTGTTAAGAGGTTCAGTACTAAGGGAAATGATTGTCCAATTGCTTTCAGAGTTTGTGAATTGCAGATGCATGCACCCCCACCACCCCCTTCACATTTATATTTGGGGCATTGTGGAGATATTGGGGGGTGGTGGGAGAATTGGCATGCCCCTCACACCAACTTTTAATAACTAGACTTAAGAGAATGACTAAGTGAAATCCATAGGCTCAGACTTGACTAAAATTCCTCAGTTGTCGTCGGCTAGACTAACGCTATGGCTACAATAAAAAAAAACCACAACAATGCTGACTCCACGGACATTGCTGCCCCCTTGCAGGGACCGCATGCGACCTGTGTGGGAGCAGGCGGTGCAGTTCATCGACGCCGGCGAGTCACGCATCCGCACCGAGAACCAGCTGCTGCATGGGCAGGACTGCGAGGTCTGGCGATGGACATCATTGCCCACGAGCCCAGGATCGTCGCCCGCCGCGTCCCCGTGACCCGGCCCGGAGCCGCGTGACCCGGCCTGGAGTCACGCGACCCGGCCGTGAATGGCGTGACCCGACCCGGAGTCATGTGACCCGGCCCAGAGTTATGCGACCCGGCCCGGAGCCGCGTGACCCGGCCCGGAGTGGCATGACCCGGCCTGGAGTGGCATGACCCGGCCCGGAGCCGCGTGACCCGGCCCGGAGTTATGCGACCCGGCCCGGAGCGGCGTGACCCGGCCCGGAGTCACGTGACCCGGCCCGGAGTCACGTGACCCGGCCCGGAGTCACGCGACCCGGCCCGGAGTCACGCGACTCGGCCCGGAGTCACGCGACCCGGCCCGGAGTCGCGCGACCCGGCCCGGAGCGGCGTGACCCGGCCCGGAGTTATGCGACCCGGCCCGGAGTGGCGTGACCCGGCCGCCTTGCAAACGGCGGTGGCGAGATGTTAACTACCTCGCCTTGTATACACCTGCTCTATATTTGGAGTTTGCATGTTCGCCTCATGGTCGCGTGGATTTTTCTCCTTGTCATCCGGTCTTCCCCTCCACATTTTACATAAATACATTTAGAGTATTTGGCTACTGCTATAAATGTACATGTGATAAGCCTCTTCGTTGAGCTATCATTTGTAGCCAGATTGCATCTGTAAATGAGCTGCATAGCTGAGTGGGCCTTACCTGGTAAACTAATAATCGTTTAGTTCATAGTTTAGTTGAGAGATGTAAAAACTCCGTGCCCGCATTCCCCATCTTGTCAAAGGAACCTCCTTTGCTTTCTTTCATTTGTCGTTTTTTTTTCCATTGGTGTCTTGTCATGAGATTAGGCTTGATGCACCTTAAAGCACTGCTTAACCCATTGTTAGAGAATTGCCTGTGGAAGGTGATATCACAGAACAACTTCTGAGATCCCTTAACGTGGCTTAGTCCCTTGACAGTCAAACACAAATGTATTTTTTTTAATGAGCTGGAATTTTATTTTTCTAAATTGGAAAACGTAATTTGATGTTTTTGTTGTTGGTGCAGTGATTGGTAACCCAACTGAGACAACCAATTGAAACACTAAGCCTGATAATCCAGTTCAATCACGGGTGAGTGGAACCCAGCTTTAAAAGCAGATGGCACGGCGATCTCTGCAATCTTTATTTTTTTAGATAAAGTATCTCCCACTCCTCAATCACTGGTCAACTATAACGGTAGTTCCTCGTCGCTTGTGGAAATTACAAATTAGTGTTTCTGCATAGAAGGGGTTGTGATTTTTTTCTACCATGTTGGTGCAGCCTCTTTAGGGAGGTGCTGGTTTTTTCCCATTGGGCTAATTGCTGATGATGTTCGAGCTGAGATTTAAACTGGCTCATCTCACTCTCGTGAGACCTGCTGTTTAACCAAATGATGTAAGTTATCTGGCTTTTATACTTGGAGAATACTTTTAATTTTGTAAATTAATAGTTAAAGTAGTTCTTTATTTTTGTACTTATCGGTTTTTTTCAAAGTGTTGTTTTGTCAAGATGGGAATGGGACCCTGTGAAGAATTTAACACTACCTACTCTAGAACATGACTTGGCGACTAGAGAAATATTGGGATAAGCTTACATTTTTGGAGGTATTTTCAATGGTATTGTAAGAAAGAAATGTCTTTGCAGTCCTTAAGCCATTAGTGTCGTGAAACATTTCCACGCAAACCATTGTAGCATGGTGAGCTCTGCAAGTGTACTTGTGCAGGGCGTGTGGGGTGCACAGTGCCTTAGGATGGCACTTATATGAGTTTGTTAAACCGGACCTCTGCCATTGTGATATTACGAGTTTTATTGCGTGTTGTTAGCCATCTATTTTACACTTTTACCTGAAAACACATGCTCTCTGAAACAAGCGTCAGGCTGATAACCCATATGAGCTTCATAATTTGAGGCTCTATGTTATCTTAATACATTTCGCTAAATGAAAGAACGGAACGGTGTACAATTCGTGTTGGAATTTTCCCCAAACATTTGGAGCTCTGAACACAATTCTGTGTAACTGCACCAAAGGGTGTTCATTGTTTCCAGGCTGATGAAAAATGTTCGGAGGCACCAGGAAAATTCAGGCAAACAAGTGATCCCACCGCAGTGTGCAGGCAAGTTAATAATACGGTAACATGCTGGTCCACATGTGCAAGGCAAGGCATCCTAAATTATACCCAACTCATGTTGGAGTAATTCACTCTGCAGTTACCCTTCTGCCGCACTGAGTAATCGATTCAAACAATAATACTTGTGACTTGTAATTCAGGAATGTATTACTTGAAGAAAAAAACAACCAGAATAAAAAATGTGTGCAGCTTTTGTAGGCGAACTCTTGGGAAATGCTCGTGTTCCCCAGGAAAATTGCTTAAGGCGACGACTGCTGGGCAGCTTGGCTGTTTTCTGCACTTGGGCGGCCAGGCGTTTGTTGGGCAGGTCTGCTGAGGACACGGACACAGCGCCCTGAAGTCCCCCGCGGCTGCGCATGTGCATTTTGACATTGCGGGCAATTTGATACTGGCCAGGGCTTTGGAAACGCAGCATAGCTAATGCAGTATCCCATGCCACTACAGCAGGTGTGGCGCCTTAGATATTGCCTTAGATACTGACTTGGATATTAAACACTGCATCGGTAACTCTGGGTGACCCCACAAACCCCGGTTTCCACACGTGTGTGAAAAAGTGTCGCCTTGAATTCTCAGCTCGACATTTCACTCTGCCTGCTACTGACGCCTGTGGCTAATACGCCTGCATCAATGAAATGCTTCAGCAGTTATGCAGTCAAGTTAAGCGATATCTGTATGAAAGACTTTTCAACAACAACAACAAACACTGCATTAAACAGTTGAAGCAACCGCGGGTAGTCGGTCCGCTTGTAAGATTTATAGCGAGTGGCGGAATTCGTATAAATGAGCACAATTTTGTAAGGGTCAAGGGGTCGTAATAGTTTTTTTGGTAAAAAAAATAATTTCAACATCTGGTTAGGGAGATGTGGAAAAATGGAAAATTGTTAGCACTTCATAAAAAAATGCTTGTACTGAAAATAGACATTTTGTTAAAAGCATTGGTAAACAATACACCAAACTAAAGCAATAACTTGAATTTTTTTTTAGGGCTTCAGCGCTATAACCATGCGAGTCTCTAAACGGGTGCTTGCATGTGTGTTTTTATCCTGCGAATTTAGATGCATGTCATTATTACCATTTTGTAATACGACTATATATACACACGTGTTTTGCTTATCTTATGATTTTGAAATGTGGTATGATTAAATATTTTGAATAGGGTACGGAAAATGTTGACGGTTTCTTGACCCCTGTTTCATTAAACAGCGTTCCTTCTGTAATGGGGTCTATAGACACGAACAGCAATACAGGGACTCCTCTACTTACGAACATTCGACTTACGAAATTTCAGAGATGCGAACAAAGCTGCCCATGTGTCCGGTTGCCTGTTCGGATCGAGAGTCGTAAGTTCAACCGGTGGTGGCATCTACAGGAGATCATACAACTTTTAAAGCCTTTCCCCGTGTTTAGTGTACATGTCCCGTAACGACATGTTTGGAATCGACAGGGGTACTCAAGAACAAATCGACTTACAAACAGACCTCTGTATCCTAACTCGTCCGTAAGTAGAGGAGTCCCTGTAATTACGGAACATCAATTCTGTAAAACTGCTGGAAAACATTGGACAAGTCTGCCATGGCGTGGAAGGGCCGCATGGGACTGTACGGTATGGATAAAAGTTGACCCATTGCTTGTAATGAATGCAGCAAAAAACTAACATTTGTGTTTATTTGAATATAATTACATTTTATCATCGCCTATTTTGAAAAAAAAAATAGCAATAGAAATATGCGTGTTTCTTAATAGGTAAGTGGTGTATAAGGTGTGTGCACAGTTAAATAACTTGTAAATTATGTGCTAAATTTGTCGGCTTCATGTTTGGGTGCAGTCTTGTAGGTAATAGGAATGTAACCATTTACTCCATCTAACAATTTGCTACAAATAAAGATCACGCCTCAATAAAATCTCAATTGTTTTTCATTGTCTCCTTGGTGATCTTGTTATTGGTACTGTTTGTCTGAATGTCAACATTTGCATGTCTTTTGCATAAAGTGTAAATAATGTATGCGTAACAAGTGTGGTTCAGGACATCTTGTTTTCATCGCAACAATTAGTAAGGTGTGATACATACGAGTTAATGCGTATCTTGAATTTAGCAAGGTTACGATAATAACTTGGGAAAAGAGACGATGGGAGGAGGGAATTCTCAAGTGGAGCAGTGAGGGAAGAAGCAAAAATAGAATGGTTGTGACCTGCAGTGTGGTTTGGTGAGTGTGTTGTGACCTGCAGTGTGGCTTGGTTAGTGTGTTGTGACTGCCAGTGTGGTGTTTTGGTGAGTGTGTTGTGACTGCCAGTGTGGTGTTTTGGTGAGTGTGTTGTGACTGCCAGTGTGGTGGTTTGGTGAGTGTGTTGTGACCTGCAGTGTGGTTTGGTGAGTGTGTTGTGACTGCCAGTGTGGTAGTTTGGTGAGTGTGTTGTGACCGCCAGTGTGGTGGTTTGGTGTGTTGTGACCTGCAGTGTGGTTTGGTGAGTGTGTTGTGACCTGCAGTGTGGTTTGGTGAGTGTGTTGTGACTGCCAGTGTGGTGTTTTGGTGAGTGTTGTGACTGCCAGTGTGGTGGTTTGGTGAGTGTGTTGTGATTGTCAGTTTGGTGAGTGTGTTGTGACCGCCAGTGTGGTGGTTTGGTGAGTGTGTTGTGACTGCCAGTTTGGTGGTTTGGTGAGTGTTGTGACCGCCAGTGTGGTGGTTTGGTGAGTGTGTTGTGACCGCAGTGTGGTGGTTTGGTGAGTGTGTTGTGACCGCCAGTGTGGTGGTTTGGTGAGTGTGTTGTGACTGCCAGTTTGGTGGTTTGGTGAGTGTGTTGTGACCGCCAGTTTGGTGAGTGTGTTGTGACCTGCAGTGTGGTGGTTTGGTGAGTGTTGTGTCCGCCAGTGTGGTGGTTTGGTGAGTGTTGTGACTGCCAGTGTGGTGGTTTGGTGAGTGTGTTGTGACCGCCAGTGTGGTGGTTTGGTGAGTGTGTTGTGACCGCCAGTTTGGTGGTTTGGTGAGTGTGTTGTGACTGCCAGTGTGGTGGTTTGGTGAGTGTGTTGTGACCGCCAGAGTGGTGGTTTGGTGAGTGTGTTGTGACCGCCAGGGTGGTGGTTTGGTGAGTGTGTTGTGACCTGCAGTGTGGTTTGGTGAGTGTGTTGTGACCGCTCGTGTGGTAGTTTGGTGAGTGTGTTGTGACTGCCAGTGTGGTGGTTTGGTGAGTGTGTTGTGACCGCCAGTGTGGTGGTTTGGTGAGTGTGTTGTGACCGCCAGTTTGGTGGTTTGGTGAGTGTGTTTTGACCGCCAGGGTGGTGGTTTGGTGAGTGTGTTGTGACCGCCAGTTTGGTGGTTTGGTGAGTGTGTTGTGACCGCCAGTGTGGTGGTTTGGTGAGTGTGTTGTGACCGCCAGTGTGGTTTGGTGAGTGTGTTGTGACCGCTCGTGTGGTGGTTTGGTGAGTGTGTTGTGACTGCCAGTGTGGTGGTTTGGTGAGTGTGTTGTGACGCCAGTGTGGTTTGGTGAGTGTGTTGTGACCTGCAGTGTGGTTTGGTGAGTGTGTTGTGACCGCCAGTGTGGTGGTTTGGTGAGTGTGTTGTGACTGCCAGTGTGGTGGTTTGGTGAGTGTGTTGTGATCGCTCGTGTGGTGGTTTGGTGAGTGTGTTGTGACTGCCAGTGTGGTGGTTTGGTGAGTGTGTTGTGACTGCCAGTGTGGTGGTTTGGTGAGTGTGTTATGACTGCCAGTGTGGTGGTTTGGTGAGTGTGTTGTGACTGCCGGAGTGGTGGTTTGGTGAGTGTGTTGTGACCTGCAGTGTGGTTTGGTGAGTGTGTTGTGACCTGCAGTGTGGTTTGGTGAGTGTGTTGTGACCGCCAGTGTGGTGTTTTGGTGAGTGTGTTGTGACCGCCAGTGTGGTGGTTTGGTGAGTGTGTTGAGTGTGGTGGATCAACGCCGTGTGGACGAAATGAACCCGTCTGGTTCTCGTAATAGGTGGCAGAATAAATCAATGTTGTGGGCACGATTATTGGTTTGAATACCCGAATCGGTGAAACGTTCCATGCCTCCCCGAGTTGGCTCTGTGAAAGAGACGTCTGCTGCATTCTGCACACATCCTTCTCCTGCAATGTCCTGCTTAACTGTCGGCACCGTCGACGGTCGTGGGGTTTGAGTCGTCCTCGTAAAAGAGCTGCTTTAGCCCAGTAAGATTTGACCAGCCGAAATCAAGCCTTTGGGTCTTGTCTACCTCTGCACTGGAGTCAACCTGGACTCTGAATGTGATGCGCGTGTAGCGTGACGCCCGAGACGCTAGAGAGTGCTGTTGTCCCACCGTTCCCACGAGGCTCTGCAGCGGCCTCTCGCTTCAAATGACATCGACTCACGGCCAATACCGGTAACGATTATCTGAACCGGTTCCTGGGCCTCTCCTAGGTCGACTCAGCCTCAAATGAGTACCTGGTGCGATGTGTAAAAAACGTTGCCACTCGGGAGACAAAGGCGGTCGGGAGTGGTGCTGGCCACCCACCCCGTCGTGTGCCGTCTCGTCCTTCATAGGCACTGCTCGCTAACAGCACTTGCCCCGATAGTTTATTAAGGCTGTAGGGGGGATCTTTTTCTTTGTGAAAGCAAGGAGCACTGTGGTGGTGATTTTGTTACTTGGCAGTATCTGAAATATGCACAGCCACGAAACATGCAACGTTGTCCCAACGTTGAGCCAACGTTGGGACAACGTTGCATGTTTACTGGGCATACACACATTTTAGACACGATCCGGAAATGTATAATATTGTATAGATTTTTTTTTTACTATTGGTGTTATATTGTTTCGATATTATTATATTACTATAGTCATTGGTTGTTTCGGTGTAGTCACGTATGTAGATATAAAATAAAATTTAAATAAATCACAAATAAAAGAAAGTTTAAATACATTATTTTATTTGTGATTTATTAACATTTTATTTTATTTCTACATACGTGACTTTACCGAAAGAACCAATGAGTTTAGTAATTTCTGCAGTCACGAAAGCTTCAATTCTAGATTATTATTCTATTGTTTTGTTCGAGTTTATGTATAATGGAGATTATGTATGTTAGCGTTGAAGTATTATTGAGTTTTTTCATTATAGCGATTATGTATGTTAGAGATTGTTTGATTGAGTTTGTGCATGATTGAGTTTATGTATGACTGGTTTAATGCATGATTGCATAAATGCATGGTTTAATTTGTGTATCATTGAGATAATGCACGATTCACTTGGTGGCAGAAAAATGTACGATCGAGTTTGTGTACGATTGAATTCACGTATGATTGAGATTATGTATGACTGACTTTATGTACGATTTTAATAACGTGCGATTTTTTTTACGTATGTGCCTGTTGTCGTTAACTCTGAAATGTATGGCCGCTGCCGATCCCACCAGGGTTCCTCTGGATAAAACATTAAACGTCGATATCTACGGTAATCGTACGCATGTATGTTGAACTTCTTTCGCGCCGTACGTAGCCGCCCGTGTGATGTCGCGGTGGGTAAAGACAACAAACTAAACACAAAAAGCAGTTCTGACGAGATAACATGATGTAACAGGATTCTTGTCCCTGGGTAGTAAGTGTTTTTTTTTATTGCTTATGCCTACAAAGTATAGAAAATGGATATTATTCCCCACAAACTTTGCTTTTGTGACCAGGACTTTACGTGAAGGAATGACACAAATTTGCCCGTTTTTTCATTAAAAATAGATACACTTCAAAATATCACTGTCCTGGTCACAAAAGCAAAGTTTGTGGGGAATAATAGCCATTGTCTGTACTTTTTATGCATAAACAATTACGAAGTAACACTTACTACCCAGGGACAATTTTTTTGTTACACAGTGTAATCGTACATTTCCGTTACTATTTTAAATGTGTGTCAGTTTCCCATCGGCAGATGAAGATGTTGTCCCCTGCACGGAGCGCGCCGCGGGTGGCCTCCACAATGTGTGATGCTGGGAAGCTCCTCAACACTCCACAGCGTCTCAGCAAAAGCACAGCCAATGCACAATCGATCATCGATTAGGTAATTTATCCGGCTGCTGCCTCGAACGTGATCCGGTGGTCCCGGGCCGATCCGACAAAACCGCCCCAAAGGCTGTATAACCAGTCCGGCTAAAGGCAGCGTGCAGACTGACGATACAAAGTAAGCTGCTCCGCTTGATTTCGGCGTCAAATATTGCATACGGTACACTACACACTACGTGCATGCAACGTAACAACGAAAATACTGCACGTATGTAAAACAAATTGTGATGAATAACTATAGTGATAAAAACAGAAAAAATACACGGTGCGATCCGGCAAAATGTGTGCGTCTAACTCGACGCACCGGTCTAAAGGTTGCATCAGTCCAGCGATCGTCAAACACAATCCAGTTATAACATTCGGTTTTACCCTTTCTGGCAATAAAACAGGTGCTAAGATGTTAAAACACCAAACAGAATCCCTTTCAAGGTATCCTGCCTGCATTAACCACACGTACTTGTGGTGAACGTCCAAACAAAACATGCTCCGATAATATACGGATGGCATTGTCTTTGAAACTGATCGGTCCACACCAGAGACAGCTTTCTTTTGAGCCTCGTCTCAAAGTGTGAGACCAGAGAACGCCAAAAGGCAAACGGCACAAAGACAATGCCACTATCGGGGTATTTATAGCTCGGGGTGAGCAGCTACACTATGGGACCTTCAAGTTGTTGTTGAAACAAGATCGCAGTGCTACGTACATCACCCGATGCGGAATCTTCCAGATTGGAGTGGTAATTACCCTACAGTAATTAGATACTTTTTGCAGTAGGATATTTATTTTTGTCTATTTGTATGTTTATTCATGCCAATTGCACATAGTAAACTAATTTTAAAAAATAAAACACATATGCACAACACCTCTAAAAACATGTTATACAAGAATGTGCAAAAATAAACTATTTTGAATAATGATGATTAGTGATTATCCGGCGGATAATCGATAATATCCTGTAAGGTCTCTAGCTCAATGGAGTGTAGTGGTAGTTGGCACCCACCCCCTATTCAATGCCCTGATCTACGTGGCGGAAACTCCACGTTCCCATGACAGGGACCGGTAGAATCTTTCATTGCATGACCTCTGCTGACTTCCTGCGAAGTGGTTCTGGTGCTATTGAACTGGAAGGGTCGTCGGCCTGAGTTGACCTTTCAGCTCCTCCCCTTACGGCTCAGGATTTAAGGGGTGGGGTGGGGTAGGTGTAGCAGGGAGTAGCCATGTCCTGAAGAGCTGCCTCGTAAACGTGTGAACAGACCCGCACCCGCAGACTTAAGTGCATTTATTATTATGGCCCTTTCATTTTCTCTCCACTGTCATCGTCCAGACGTGACAACTGCAATTAAACCAGAGATGCCACCCTCCCACACAGGGTTCCATCGCAGCGTCCGCCTGGCCAGACGCTAGTGGCGAGAGGCCCTTGCCAGAGCTGTATAATCCAATGGCCCACTGTAGGCACTGTGCTTAGGGCCTACGGAAACTAAAGGGTCGACGAAAATAAAATATGATGTTTCTTTAGTTTTTTGTATGTGTAGTGGCATAGTGCTGGCTGCTGGCGAAAAAGGGGAACTGCGTTATACGGCAGTATTGAAGTCAGCAGGCCATGATAGACACCAAAGGGGGACATCTAGGGGCAAGGTCACAGAGGGGGGCCCATCGGGAAGCCTCGGGAACCCGCTAGTAGGTTCCAGAGAGGGGGCGTGGCCGGGGCGGAGCGAGGCCATGCTGAGAGTAAAAGAGGGGCCACTGTGAGGGACCTCGTGGCTGTTGTTAGAGTGGGATCCTCGTCGTGCTGTTCGAGACCGTTGCCATCGTCACTGTCATCTTCACTCGATATTGCGCTGCTAGATAGTTGTTGTTGGCTGTCTCGGTTCAGCGCTGTCAGTGTTAGACGGTTAGAGTTGTGTATAGGCTAGCAACAGTAATAGTGTGTACCCACGTAGTGTTGTGTATAGGCTAGCAACAGTAATAGTGTGTACCCACGTAGTGTTGTGTATAGGCTAGCAACAGTGATAGTGTGTACCCACGTAGGGTGTGTATAGGCTAGCAACAGTGATAGTGTGTACCCACGTGGTGTTGTGTATAGGCTAGCAACAGTGATAGTGTGTACCCACGTAGTGTTGTGTATAGGCTAGCAACAGTAATAGTGTGTACCCACGTGTTGTGTATAGGCTAGCGACAGTAATAGTGTGTACCCGCGTGGTGTTGTGTATAGGCTAGCAACAGTAATAGTGTGTACCCACGTAGTGTTGTGTATAGGCTAGCAACAGTAATAGTGTGTACCCGCGTGGTGTTGTGTATAGGCTAGCAACAGTAATAGTGTGTACCCACGTAGTGTTGTGTATAGGCTAGCAACAGTAATAGTGTGTACCCACGTAGGGTGTGTATAGGCTAGCAACAGTAATAGTGTGTACCCGCGTGGTGTTGTGTATAGGCTAGCAACAGTAATAGTGTGTACCCACGTAGTGTTGTGTATAGGCTAGCAACAGTAATAGTGTGTACCCACGTGGTGTTGTGTATAGGCTAGCAACAGTGATAGTGTGTACCCACGTGGTGTTGTGTATAGGCTAGCAACAGTGATAGTGTGTACCCACGTAGTGTTGTGTATAGGCTAGCAACAGTGATAGTGTGTACCCACGTGGTGTTGTGTATAGGCTAGCAACAGTGATAGTGTGTACCCACGTAGTGTTGTGTATAGGCTAGCAACAGTGACAGTGTGTACCCACGTAGGGTTGTGTATAGGCTAGCAACAGTGATAGTGTGTACCCACGTGGTGTTGTGTATAGGCTAGCAACAGTGATAGTGTGTACCCACGTAGTTTTGTGTATAGGCTAGCAACAGTGACAGTGTGTACCCACGTAGGGTTGTGTATAGGCTAGCAACAGTGATATTGTGTACCCATGTGTTGTGTATAGGCTAGCAACAGTAATAGTGTGTACCCACGTAGTGTTGTGTATAGGCTAGCAACAGTTACAGTGTGTACCCACGTAGGGTTGTGTATAGGCTAGCAACAGTAATAGTGTGTACCCACGTGGTGTTGTGTATAGGCTAGCAACAGTAATAGTGTGTACCCACGTAGGGTTGTGTATAGGCTAGCAACAGTGATAGTGTGTACCCACGTGGTGTTGTGTATAGGCTGGCAACAGTAATAGTGTGTACCCACGTAGTGTTGTGTATAGGCTAGCAACAGTAATAGTGTGTACCCACGTGTTGTGTATAGGCTAGCAGCAGTTATAGTGTGTACCCACGTGGTGTTGTGTATAGGCTAGCAACAGTAATAGTGTGTACCCACGTGGTGTTGTGTATAGGCTGGCAACAGTTATAGTGTGTACCCACGTGTTGTGTATAGGCTAGCAACAGTAATAGTGTGTACCCACGTAGGGTTGTGTATAGGCTAGCAACAGTGATAGTGTGTACCCACGTGGTGTTGTGTATAGGCTAGCAACAGTGATATTGTGTACCCACGTAGAGTGTGTATAGGCTAGCAACAGTGACAGTGTGTACCCACGTGGCATTGTGTATTATCCGATAGTGCTCGTTAAATAAAATTCGTGCCTGCAAGTCTTATCGTCTCCGAGTTAGTCACTACATATGCATGTATAAAAACATTTTTAACCAAGATATATTAATAAATATCTTTAGAAAGCAAGGATAGGCACAGGGTATATTCTAAGAGGCAGAGTCGTGTCAATGTTTTTTTTCATAAGACGAGAGAAATTAACACCGGAGATTAACTGTTCGAAACATTTTAATTGCGAAAGGAGCAAATAGTTCCTTCAAATGGTGTTTTTCGCACAATCTCAACAGAGAGTCGTGCAAGGGAAGGACAAGGCGGCGTCGTTGTCCTGTGGTTGATCGTAAGACAGCTGTCTTTCTATCAGCTTTAGCGAGTGACAGTGGCGGTAGTCGTAACACGGGGCAGCAGCAGCAGACGCCAAGTGTCGAAAGTGATCACTGAAGGCCCACCAAACAGAAATGCCTAGGGCCTGCAATGACCTTCATCCGGCCCTGCTCCTTGCTCTGCCTCTGATTCCACGGCTATAGGGTCACAGAAGAAAAAGGGGTAAGGGCGCAGCCCTGCAATCGCCACTACGGCCGAACCCGTGACTGTATTTTGCCTACTCTTCCACACGCTGCCTACTCGATTTGGACGGTGGGCGTGGTCTACCAAGTGGCGCATTCGCCGCTCGTCGCAGCGGTTTCACGGTTCGCATCCAGTGGCCTCGCTGATTATAATCAGGTGATTATAATCAATTATTGCTGCCGTGTGCTACGACCATGAGGAAGCTACGCGCCGTCTCCTTCACGGTGGGGACGTTAGAGGCCCCCCCCTAGCTGGAGTCATTCGCAAGAGTCGGGCCACTGTGCGCATATTGGGTCGGCATCCAGATTCGCCAAATTTCACCTGAGAATTCCTCGACTCGGAACGAATCACCGCAGCCTCGCTTGCCAATGACGCTCATCCTGCTCGCACCGCGTTGCACGAAATAAACCTTGTTGACCAGAGGTGTTGGAAGAGATGCGTGTACGCACACTTTATCCCACCACACACGACCTGCCGCTCATCGACGAAAGGTGTTGAAGTCAGATGCGTTGGGGCTGGAGGAGGGGAGAGGGGTGGTGGTGGTGGTGGGGGCTTTGAGAATCTCGCCTCATTGTTTGAACTGCCACGCCGGAAGATGGAATCGAACCGGGTGACCTCTGGGTCGCAAGTCCAGGGCGCTGACCTCCACTACAGCACAGCAGCTCCGGGATAGCTGAGAACGATGCAGGACCATCCAGTGGCTTCTCTGAGCACGTGACGGTTGTAAACCCCAAATGTTTCACATTTGGCTCTGTCTTAGCCCTCGTTGACATAATCTTACCTCGCAGATTTGGTGTGGTGCATTCAGCAGCTGTGTTTTTGAATCGCATGTTTGAACGTTTAATCCCCGATTATAATTGTGATTTGTTTTAACGCAGTTAATCTCCTCGAGCTGACACGCAGCTTGGACAAGCCTTCATCCAGCCAGTTACGGTTGTCACCTGTCCTGACTATCCAAGGATTGTCAACTTGTTGAGACAATTGCCCTGATACATCTTGTACGGCTTCCCGATCGATTCATTGTCCCGGTGTTTGTCAGTTGCGTAATTAATAATAATAATAGATAATTCACAGCACTCATATAAATGTAGTTCCCCTCTCTTTGGAGATTGTGAAATAATATTCTCGTGATGTGTCCCGGTTTTCTTGTACCTCGGAGGTGGCAACCTCTGCCAGAAGTTGATTGGCAAATGGCTGTAAATAATTTATCTTTTTATTTTCCGTCTTAAAAAAGTATTGCTTTTAATTTGCTATTTATCTTTGCATTTTTGTTTAATATATCTAAATTACATATAATAATTGACGCTTACTAAAAGGTGTATTATAATAAATACAAGCTGGCAAGCCAGCCCATTTAGAGAACCTGCTTCCATTAAGGGGATTTGACGATGCACAGAGACACGCCCAGGACAACACACAAACGCACGTACAAAAGACAAAGATCCCCCGTATAGACTTAACATACTGCTGGGGCAAGTGCTCTTAGCGAGCAACTATGAAGACCGAAACGGCACACGAGGGGGTGGGTGGCCAGCACTACGCCCGGCCGCCTTTGTCTCCCCAGTGGCGATGTTATTACACACCGCATCAGGTACTCATTTGAGGCTGAGTCGACCCAGGGGAGGCCCTGGATCGGTTCAGATAATCGTCACTGGCGTTGGCCGTGTGCGGGAATTGATATCGAGTCGCCCGGTTCGTAGGGCAGTGCACTAACCGCTACACTACCGCTCCCAGGCACGTACGCACACACACACGCGCAAGTTCTAACATCCACGCGCACGTGTTCTTACACGTGTTCTTACACGTGCGCGTTAATCGCATTGGAACACCGCACATCGTTCATTGGCTAAGAGTGAGGAAACACAATTTTTGTAAAATGCACTGCGCTACGAACCGTGACTTTACCGAAAGAACCCAGAAGATGAATCCCTGCAGTCACGAAAGCTTTAAATCGAAAAATACTTGTAGAGTGTCCTTGCACACAATGGTCACACGATCCTGGGTGATCAGATGATAGATTCACCCCCCCCCCCCCTCCACGAAAACGTAATAAGAAGAAGTTACAGTCGAGTACAGAGAAATACTGTACAACATTTTTACTTTAAAGCCTCCACGTGGCCTCCGCCGTTCACAACACACCGCATTTGGCACACAGCCGAATTTGCAAAGAAGCATCCGCAGCAGGTTCGGGAATTAAAAAGTGAATCGTGCTCATTTTCTCGTCGTTGCTCACCACCGTCAACGTCAACGTGAGCGGATCCGACCAACCGACCGGTCGACAGCAGCAGTGATGCGGTAATTATCGACAACAGTGGACCGGCGTCATCGCAATTGGGATTCGTCGGCAATAAGTCCGCCTCTGGAAACCGTGCACAGTAAATGTGGAGACCCCACGTCCACTCGGACACTCACGGCTTGCCAGCCCCGCGCCGTTATTCTGTGATGACGGATTTTTTTTCTCGTCATTGTGCAGATTTGATGGGTGTGTTTAGCCCTGCGGTGTTAAGATCGGCCTCTGTGGGGGAGGCTCGTGAAGGACGCCGCTTCTGGGCAGTTGGAGGCAGTCGCCCTCCAGAAACAACGGAGGGCAGAGGAGCGACGCTCACAACAACGAGCGGAGCTCCAAGCGGATAAAATTAAGCGAATTGTCACAGTAGGTAGCACAGGTGGTGCATCTGCCAGTCATCTCAGGTAGTCAACCCATGGCACCTGGGTCTGTCCCGTGACCTCCTGCCAGCAGCGTGCATTCGACACTTCACGTGGCCTCAAAATGCACGTAACTTGGTACAATCGCTGTGGTGACATCAACCCCACTTAGTGGCGAATGGCAGCTGTTGTTGTGTGCTCAACAATCCCGCGATAATTTGTGTACGGTATATATTTTATGGGTTTGGTAGTGGGGAGTGCTAACTAAACTACTAAAAATATATATTTTACCCACTAAGCTATATTGCTCCTTTTTAGAATCGACCTGACCACAAATAATAGCTCCACGAAGCGGCTTTTAGTGTGCAAATGTATTGTAGCGAAATACTCTAAGCGCGTGTTGTTGATTCTAAATGTGGAGTGAAAGACAGGAGGACCCGGAGAAAAATCCACGCGACCACGTGGAGAGAGACACACAAACTCCAAATATACAGCAGGCGTCAGCATCGAACCCACGACCTCCTGCAAACCAGGCTAGGAAGTTAACATCTCCTAGCTACCGTGGTGATGTTTTGCGTGTCTGCGCTCACTCTCTCAGTGACCCCGGTTCGAGTCCTGACCACGTGTGTCACTGGTTTCAATTGGTATATGAATTTGCATGTACCTCCCGTAGGTTGACTCGGCCGAAAATGCAGATCTAATGCAATGAGTGGTGGTGAATAGTAGCGTTACGGAGATGAAGGTATTTGAGAACGCCTGGTACTGACGTGCCAAACCATCCATTTGTGTGCCATTCCGGCATAAATAGATGCTTGCTAACAGAAATTGTCCGAGCTGAGTATATGTATGGATTCATTGGGGTTGTTTGTAATAAATAATGCAATGCTTCTCTCATTATTAGTTGAAATGTTGAACCCATTTCAGATGAATGAACTGGTATAGAGAGTAAATTAAATAATTTACAGCCATTTGTTAATCCAATGCTGGATGGCCTCCCCAAAGCATGACCAATCAGGTTCATTGTTTGACCATACTTCACCACGCTGGTCAGTCAGTGCGGGTCGGTGAAGATGAGGTCGACCTAGAACCGCTTCAGGTATCATCACTCGCCACTGATGTTAGCCGTGGGCTGGGACTTTAAACTCGGGCCGCCGACTTTGTGACGCTGTTCTCCTTCCGTACGGCTGCTGACGTAGATGCAGAGCAACGGCTACGATTTGACATGCAGGTGGTCAAGTCAAGATTACCGCGTCACGATCAACCGAGTGGCATCGCCGTGATGTCTCCTTCGTTTTTTGTGGATCGGCCATTGCGTCGTTATGCGTTGTACGGTCTGTTCTGGATGACCACAGTCGCACACTACTGGAGTGAGTTTTAAATGTTCCATGTGTGCATCAGCTATCCGCATCTACTGAGATGGTTTGCGCAGCGGATGCGGTTCAGGGTGGACCGTGAGTTTCGTGGAACGTCAATCCTCGGGACCTTCTGCGTTGGGTCTTTCGTAAGGTGTTTGTTTGTGAGTTCTTTTGAGCTCCATTCAGCGCTGCAAGCTTCATCGGGGTTGAATTAGCATTGTTTAAGGTGAAGCGCATCGGTCCACACAAGGGCTTGCAGCGTGACTTCAAGCGACGACGAGGGTGTTATTGAGGTCCTGATGAATGGGAAGGGGCGACTGTTTTCATCGATTCGCAGGGACTTCCCAGAGGGTTGCAGCGTTGCGGCGGATGGGTGGGGGGGAGAGATTTGTGACAGCACGGGGAGCCCCAGGCTGTTGGGGTCGACTTGAGGGTTCCAGTTATTCACCGCATTGCAGTGTTCAGCTGGACGTCAACAAGTCTCGAGTGCGACTACTTCTGCCCCATGCTGGTGCCACAATATTCCCGGTGATGACGCAGTGCTCGCGAGCCACCGCGCTCCGCTAACATGTACGGTATGCGATGTATACCGAGATGAAATGCTGCGCGGGCACGAGACCACACGGGCCGCTGCGTGTTGTGAAAGTTGCTTGTGCGCGCGACGCGATGTTAAGAGTGGAGAGCGTGCGGAGAGGGCGAGTCGCGGCCCAACACGCGGTGCGCACCGCACGCGGATTTTTGTCTATCACAATCGGCCGAGCTGAGCCACTAAATGCGTTTTGACTTCCCAGGCAAAATATTCAGGGGGGAGTGGGGGGGGGGAATTATCCACTTTTAGAGGAGGAGGAGGAGGAGGAGAAGAAGGAGGGGAAAAAAAGACACTGAATATCCAACCTCACCAGCGCACGTTTATAATTTCACAAAGGGACGTTATGACCCGAAGCCATCTGCTGACTTTTATTTTTTTACACAAAATGCACTTGACAAGGCCATTATTGGAGCACGATACATGGAGTATGCATAATATATAAATAACTCGCATAAACTCAGATGCAAATGTTCCCCCCTTCCCCCCCAAAAAAAAATCACTTTGGGTTTGAGCAAATCGTAAGAATGATTCCAACCCCCCGCCTTGGCTATAGCTTGTTGAGGTTATTCAACAGTTTGTCATCATTAAGTGGGGTTTAAAAAAAAAATGGACACTGTTAAACAGCGGAAGCAATCCAGCGGCTAGACGGTGTTGCGTGGGATCCATGAGCATTTCATGGAAAGGCCCCGGGGGCTCAAAGAACCAAACGAAGGCAAACTCCCGATACCCGAAATCAAAAACACAAGGCGCGTTACCCCGCTTGGGCGATTTCGCATGGAGCAAACTGCGACTACTGAGCAAGCCATCATCGTCGTCGTGGTACATACGCGGCTCACACGTTGTCCCTGTTAGGTGTTGTTGTGTTGTGCGTGCGTGTGTGCGCGTGTGTGCGCGTGTGCCCTTTTTTACATTGGCAATTACATTAATTGTGCGCGCTTTTTATGGTGCCTTGTAATAACTTAAATTTTTAAGGGAGAAAAGGTGTTTCAAGGTCTCTTGGGGAACATTCCCCTCCCCCTCCGGGGGAGGAAGACGGTTCCATTCAGGTGTGTGTGTGTATCACCACTGTGTGTGTGTGTTACTGCATTGTGTGTGTCACCACAGTGTGTGTGTGTGTCACCACAGTGTGTGTGTGTGTGTGTCACCACAGTGTGTGTGTGTCACCGCAGTGTGTGTGTGTCACCACAGTGTGTGTGTGTCACCGCAGTGTGTGTGTCACCACAGTGTGTGTGTGTCACCACAGTGTGTGTGTGTGTCACCGCAGTGTGTGTGTCACCACAGTGTGTGTGTGTGTCACCACAGTGTGTGTGTGTCACCACAGTGTGTGTGTGTCACCGCAGTGTGTGTGTCACCACAGTGTGTGTCACCACAGTGTGTGTGTGTGTCACCACAGTGTGTGTGTGTCACCGCAGTGTGTGTGTCACCGCAGTGTGTGTGTCACCACAGTGTGTGTCACCACAGTGTGTGTGTGTCACCACAGTGTGTGTGTGTCACCACAGTGTGTGTGTGTCACCGCAGTGTGTGTGTCACCACAGTGTGTGTGTGTGTCACCACAGTGTGTGTGTGTCACCACAGTGTGTGTGTGTCACCACAGTGTGTGTGTGTGTCACCACAGTGTGTGTGTGTGTGTGTCACCGCAGTGTGTGTGTGTCACCACAGTGTGTGTGTGTGTCACCACAGTGTGTGTGTCACCACAGTGTGTGTGTGTGTGTGTCACCGCAGTGTGTGTGTGTCACCACAGTGTGTGTGTGTCACCGCAGTGTGTGTGTGTCACCACAGTGTGTGTGTGTCACCGCAGTGTGTGTGTGTCACCACAGTGTGTGTGTGTCACCACAGTGTGTGTGTCACCGCAGTGTGTGTGTGTCACCACAGTGTGTGTGTCACCACAGTGTGTGTGTGTGTGTGTCACCACAGTGTGTGTGTCACCGCAGTGTGTGTGTGTCACCACAGTGTGTGTGTGTCACCGCAGTGTGTGTGTCACCACAGTGTGTGTCACCACAGTGTGTGTGTCACCGCAGTGTGTGTGTCACCACAGTGTGTGTGTGTTATACTGCATTGTGTGTGTGTCACCACAGTGTGTGTGTGTCACCGCAGTGTGTGTGTGTGTGTGTCACCACAGTGTGTGTGTGTCACCACAGTGTGTGTGTGTCACCGCAGTGTGTGTGTCACCACAGTGTGTGCGTGTCACCGCAGTGTGTGTGTGTGTGTGTCACCACAGTGTGTGTGTGTGTGTGTCACCGCAGTGCGTGTGTGTCACCACAGTGTGTGTGTGTCACCACAGTGTGTGTGTGTCACCACAGTGTGTGTGTCACCACAGTGTGTCACCGCAGTGTGTGTGTGTCACCACAGTGTGTGTGTGTGTGTCACCACAGTGTGTGTGTGTCACCACAGTGTGTGTGTGTCACCACAGTGTGTGTGTGTCACCACAGTGTGTCACCGCAGTGTGTGTGTGTCACCACAGTGTGTCACCACAGTGTGTGTGTGTCACCGCATTGTGTGTCCTGTACAGATGGGCAGCGGTAGTATAGTTATTAGCGCCCTGCGCTACGAACCCGGCGACCCGAGTTCAATTCCCGCTCACGGCCAACACCAGTGAGGATTATCTGAAGCGGTCCTGGGCCTCCCTTAAGTCGACTCAGCCTCAAATGAGTACCTGGTGTGTAAACATCGCCACTATGGAGACAAAGGCGGTCGGGCGTGGTGCTGGCCCCCCACCCCCTCGTGTACCGAACCGGCCTTCACAAGTGCTCGCTAACAGCACTCGCCCCAACAGTCTACTCAGGTTATACGGGGAGCTTTGTTTTTGTATGTGGGAACACAGGTGGTGCATCTGCCAGTCAACTCAGTTAGTTAACTCATGGCACCTGGGTCTGTCCCGTGACCTGTCGGCAAGCCTTCACGTGGCCTCAAAGTGCACCTGGCCTGGCACGGGATCCGTGGTAATGACGCCACCGCCACTAAGTGGCGAATGGCGGGTGTTGTTTTTGTCATATTCGCGGTGTGTGTGTGTGTGTGAACTGCGTGTGCATGTTTGTGTGGCATATTGTGGTGCGTGTGTGTCTCATGTGGAGTAACGCCCTGACTTAGTGGTTAGCACGCTGCACTTGTGAACCCGGTGACTCAAGTTCGATCCCCGGTCAGGTGTGTAATTGTCTTTGAATGCGGAAAGGAGAAGTGGAGCGGTTAGCGCGCTGCGTTACCAACCCTGCCCACCCCCCACCGAGTTCAATTCCCGCTCACGGTCAACACCAGTGACGATTATCTGAACCGGTCCTGGGCGTCTCCTAGGTCGACTCAGCCTCAAATAAGTACCGGGTGCCGTGCGTAAACATCGCCACTGGGGAGACAAGCGATCGGGCGTGGTGCTGGCCCCCCCGTGCCGTGCCGGCCTTTGTAGGTGCTCGCTAACAGCACAATCTGTTCAGGCGATAGGGGGGATCTTTGTCTTTGTATGTGGGGAGTGGTGGCGCAGTGGTTATGTACCTAGTGACCTGAGGTCGATTCCAACTCATGGCCATCACCGGTGATGATTGTCTGAACGGATCCTAGGCGTCCCCTGGGTCGACTCAGCCTCAAATTAGTACCTGGTGCGATTTTTCAAATATCGCCACTTCGGGAGACACCTTCGTGTCCCGTACTGGCCTTCATAGGTGCTTTCTGAAAAGCACTTGCCCCAAAAGTAGGTTAGGCCTGTACGGGGGAGCTTTGTCCTTGTGTGTGTGTGTGTCAGAGAGATGATTAGGCATGATTGTTGCCAATACTCTTCGGAGCTTCGTTTGAAGCGATCGGCCAGGCAGCGTCGACGCGGCGTTACCCTGGAAATGAAACGAGAACGGTGGTCAAGTGAGTCGTGGTAAGGCCTCCGCTGTCAAGCCAGGTACAGGAGCTCCAGCACTCTCTCCACAGCTGCCCCATTGCTCATACAGCCAGCTTGAAACATCCAGGCTGGCCTGCCTATGATTCATCCTGAGGTTAACCCGGCTGGATTGTGTGAGGATCTCATTGATCTCTGAAAGATCTGAAACACGGTCGATGCTACAACGTCGGCTGGGTTACGTAGCTCGCATGCCCAGTCACCGCTGGCCCAAACAGCTTTTTGTTTGGCCGGATAGAGGGGGGCTATAAGTGGTGAGCTGATGTGCTACCGGCGGATTTGGAGCTGATTGGAGTTACCGATGGCCGAGGTGTCAAGATCGGCCTCTGTGGAGGAGGCTCGTGAAGGACGCTACTACTGGGCAGTTGGAGGCAGTCGCCCTCCAACAACAACGGAGGGCGGAGGAGCGACGCTCGCAATGATGAGCGGAGCGCCGGGCGACTAAAGCGCAGCACGTTGTCACAGTGGGGAGCACAGGTGGGCATCTGTCAGTCATCTAAGTCAGTCAACTCATAAAGACCCTCATGCCAGCCTTCAACACTTCACGTGACCTCAAATTGCACCTCGCTTGGCGAGTGGGTCTGTGTTTACGTCTCGTATTGTGATTTGGGTGTCTGGGCGTATGTGCTCGTAATAATGGGTTCTTTCGGTAAAAGTCATGTGGATAGAAAATAATATATTTAAAAAAGTTTATTAAAATAAAAATATATTTTAAAAAACACGAATGTAGACTGTAGCCTGGTTCGTAATCGGAGTGAGTGTACTGGCAGCCTATAATGTAGACTGTAGCCTGGTTCTTAACCTCGGTGAGTGTACTGGCAGTCTATAATGTAGACTGTAGCCTGGTTCTTAACCTCGGTGAGTGTACTGCCAGTCTGTAATGTAGATTGTAGACTGTAGCCTGGTTATTAAACTGGGTGAGTGTACTGACAGTCTATAATGTAGACTGTAGCCTGGTTCTTAACCTGAGTGAGTGTACTGGCAGTCTATAATGTAGACTGTAGCCTGGTTATTAAGCTGAGTGAGTGTACTGACAGCCTATAATGTAGACTGTAGCCTGGTTCTTAACCTGAGTGAGTGTACTGGCAGTCTATAATGTAGACTGTAGCCTGCTTTTTAAGTTTGTTGAGTGTACTGGCAGTCTACAATGTAGATTGTAGACTGCTACAATGTAGATTGTAGACTGTAGTCTACAATGTAGACTGTAGTCTACAATCTGTAGTCTGGTTCATATTCTTAGTTTTTTCGGTAAAGTCACGTTGAAGAGAAACAACATAATAATAAAATATATAAAACAATAAAATTCTCACGACGTTTCGACCATAACTCAAACGGTCATCTTCAGGTGACGTTTGAGTTATGGTCGAAACGTCGTGAGAATTTTTTATTGTTTTATATATATTTTATTATTTTGTTGTTTCTCTTCAACGTGACTTTACCGAAAAAACTAAGAATATGAATTACTGCAGTCACGAAAGCTTTAAATCAAAATGTAGTCTGGTTATTAAACTGGGTGAGTGTACTGACAGTCTATAATGTAGATTGTAGCCTGGTTCTTAACCTGAGTGAGCGTACTGACAGTCTATAATGTAGACTGTAGCCTAGTTATTAAACTGGGTGAGTGTACTGGCAGTCTATAATGCAGACTTATTCTTGGTTCTTTCTGCGTGTCATATTGGGTATGGCAGTAGCGCAGCAGTGGTTGTTAGTACACGGCACGATAAACCTCAACAACCAAGTTTGATTCCTGGCCATGGAAAATATACTCAATACAAGGAAAAGGCCAAACATCCGCAAATGCACATGTGGCTCAGCTTGCCTCGTCATTCTCAGCCAGGACCAATCCACCGCTGAATGGATGGACCCCCTCCCCAAGCCCTGCGCGGCGGGGATGGAACTTCGCGGTCCCCACGCAACGCAGCCCCGGTGCGAGATTCCCCGCCCGGCCGCTCGCGAGGCGCTGGGCTGGGCGGGCTCCGCGCGCACGGAGGCCCCGCCGCTGTGGAAAGGACGCGGGTGGCGGTGCTGCTGCTGCTGCGCTTCTCTTGAAGCGTGTTTACAGGGCGGTCCACGGAAGCAGGACCCTGCGTTTTCTTTTTGGCCAATGTCAACGTCTATGGAAGCCATTATCATTTTTGTTTTGTTTTAAATATTATTATTATTATGATCGTGTTCCTTCCATGTGATGTCGCGCGATGGGTTGGATTTTTTGTTCTTTTGTTTTGATTTTAGGACAATTACCACTGACGCACGTTTCTTCAGGTGATGTGGCATGGCTCGGGCAACCACACCATCCTGCAGCCCCCGAGGGCTAAACAAGTGGAAATAGGCCCTGACATATTGCGGTGGGAATTGTCTTTAAACACAAAAATATTACCAGATGACAAAACGTCCAAAAAATGGGGGGGGGGGCGGGGTGGGCCCCCCAAAACGCAGCTTCAAAGCAGCGGCAACAACAACGACAAACATTTAAATGGGCAATTGTAATATGCGACTCAACAACCGAATACAAGAGCAATGAATTATCGCCAAAATAAATAAGTCGAGCAATTTGCGAAAGCTTAAACTTTGAGAGAGAGAGAGGGGAAGAAAAGAGGGGGTGGGGGGTTGGTGGTTGTCCAGCAGCATGTAATGTTCACGCAACAAAATATCAACGTGGTTTTTTTTCCAAGGCACCACGACTGCTGGTGGCGCGCGTGCGCCACGTTACCTGCTCTGGGTCCTCACTCGGAGCTCGCGGCTCGCGCGCGTTCGTTGCTCGCGAGCAAATAAATAAATAAGTAACGCTCGCCGGCAGAACCTGAAGCCGTTACACCAAAGTGTACACACACGTTAGGGTAATGCGCTGCATATGGATCGTCCGTGCCCAGTAATTGCCCTAACTTTGTTTACGCTTAATGTTGCACCCCCCCCCCCCACCTTTTGAAATGTTTAAGTGTGGAAACTTTGGGTTTCCAGTCAGCGTAGGCACAAACGAGGCTTCGGACCGAGGCTAGATTTTCTGGCACAAACGTCTCCGTGCGTGCGTGCGTTGATGATTCCGCGTGTGCCCTTCGGTTGAAAAATTCCTGCGATGTGCCCGACAGAGCCCCCCACAATCCTCCCAGAGCTCTCATAAAATCCCCTGCCTACTTCCACTCGAATTGTCAACTTGCGGCTCCCACCGCAAAGTAATGCCACGTTGTGTGCTGCCTCGGTTCAAATATTTCTCTTTTTTTATCCGTTAACTCTTTCTCGGAACTTCTAAAATGGCAAATGATTTGTTTACCCGGCAGAGATTTACTGAGTCTCAAGAGCCATTTCGCAAGAGGGTCCTGCATCGTGATGTTTGGCAGTCATTCCTTTTGTAGATTTGTAAATATTTGTCAACCAATGCATTAGATCTGTCCGGCTGTTTGGAGAAGAAAACGATAATTGTCGTGAAGCTGATCCAGCCCAGAATGCCGGGATTTTGTCTCACTCCTGTACATGAACCGATTTCATTGCTCCATCTTGTCTCCTGATTTTCATCCAGCAGTGGATTGACAAGGGCTGATGATGATAATAATGATGATGACCCGATTACTGCGGGCAAGATCCTTGCAGTGATGTAAATTTTTGTGTGCAGGCCCTTTTTGAAGTGGTAGGCCTCATGTGGTCATGGGTCGTATCAAATGATGTCTCGGGACATGTGAAGTGAAGTCACGTGGCGTGTGAAGTGAAGTCACGTGGCGTGTGAAGTGAAGTCACGTGGCGTGTGAAGTGAAGTCACGTGGCGAGTGAAGTGAAGTCACGTGGCGTGTGAAGTGAAGTCACGGGTCGTGTGAAGTGAAGTCACGTGGCGTGTGAAGTGAAGTCACGTGGCGTGTGAAGTGAAGTCACGGGTCGTGTGAAGTGAAGTCACGTGGCGTGTGAAGTGAAGTCACGTGGCGTGTGAAGTGAAGTCACGTGGCGTGTGAAGTGAAGTCACGTGGCGTGTGAAGTGAAGTCACGTGCCATGTGAAGTGAAGTCACGTGGCGTGTGAAGTGAAGTCACGTGCGTGTGAAGTGAAGTCACGTGGCGTGTGAAGTGAAGTCACGTGGCGTGTGAAGTGAAGTTACGGGCTGTGTGAAGTGAAGTCACGTGGCATGTGTAGTGAAGTCACGTGGCGTGTGAAGTGAAGTTACGGGCTGTGTGAAGTGGAGCCACGTGGAATGTGAAGTGAAGTCACGTGCTGTGTGAAGTGAAGTCACGTGGCGTGTGAAGTGAAGTCACGTGGCGTGTGAAGTGAAGTCACGGGTAGTATGAAGTGGAGCCACGTGGCATGTGTAGTGAAGTCACGGGTTGTGTGAAGTGAAGTTACGGGCCGTGTGAAGTCAAGTCACGTGGCATGTGTAGTGAAGTTACGGGCTGTGTGAAGTGGAGTCGCTGGCCGTTTCTGGCCCGCTGGTCGGATAGGTTCCACGCCCTCATCCCATAGGCGAGACAACTCCCCGTCCAGACCATTTCCTGAAGCGTCGCGTGTAATCAAATTGCAGAGGTATGCGGGACATCCAAAATGTATCGCAAGTTTCAAAGTCGCTGCCAACAGATCGTCCTGCTCTCCACGCGAGAAATCCTAGCGCTGCGGCTGGCCCTGATGGACGCGTTCCAAGCGGTGAACGTAGCCAACGTCGTCCGAACTCGTTCCGTTCACTCGAGAGTCTTCTGGAAATGTAGACGGAATGTGGAGTGCCCAGCGCCCGGATAAAGATAGATGCTTTTTGGCTCAGGTGAGTCTGCGGTAATGAGTAATAATGAATTTACATTCCAGGCTATGCTTTATTGTATTTACGCTGTGTGCGCGTGCGTGTGTTCGCTTACACGCGTGTGTGTAATCCCAAGAATAAGGGAATTAAAATTACCCCGAGGAAGAAAAAATACAATTGAGTTAGCATTTCATCTAATCATCTGGACCCAATTGGCTCAAATATACACTTAGAGACTGCATTTCAGTATTTTCATACTCCCTGTATATTTATGGGTGGGGGGGGGGGGGGGGTCGTAATAATAAAATAGGGAAAAGTATATTTACAACCCTTTCTTAATCCACTGCTAGGTGAAGGCCTACCCATGGCGTGTCGGTCAGAGGGCTTGCTTCTACAAACGTCACCGTGTTGGTCAGTGCGGGCTGGTGAAGGTTCAGAAAGCACTCGCCACCGATGTGGGCCCTGGCAGGGAAATTACACTTGGGCCACCGACTTCAGAGCACAGTGCGCCCACCACTGCGCCACCGTTACATCGACCAATATTATCATTATTCATAATCAGGGTTTTTGGTTTAGATCGCGTTGTTTATAAATGTGTCGTAACGCTCCACCACCCGACACGGCCAAACAGTAAAACAAAGTGTCACGTTTACAAAAGACAAATAGTTCACTATTTTAGCCCACTGGTGTGTTGAAGAGTGAATCCACAACATTGGCAATTTTGAGTAAATGCTGTTGATTCACTCTTCAACACACCGGTGGGCTAAAGTAGTGAACTATTTGTCTTTTGTAAACGTGACACTTTTTTACTGTTTGGCCGTGTCGGGTGGTGGAGGGTTACGACACATTTATAAATAACGCGACCTCACCTAAAAACCTTGATTATGAATAATATTGGTCGCGAAAGCCTACCACGTGTTCAATTACCATTATTATAAGTCCACGTGGCTTCGTGTGGGAAGAAATTGGAGTACCTCATAGGCAGCCGAGCCACCACCTATATGAGGGAACGACACACAAAGCGAACACTGCACAGACGGATTCAAGTATCCATTGGTATACTTACATCTCATCGGCACCTCGCATCTCAGTAACCGATGCCCCCACTGCTCATGAGAGCAGGGAGACAGTTTCACATTTGATGCAACTGTTTTCATGGCCTGTGACACGCACGCACACACGCAGCGCTTCTTGGGTGCACAGGTAGTCTGGTCACGAGGCTCAGTTGGTCTACACTCGGCTTACAATCGGACGCTTGTGGGTTCACATCTCGGACAGAGGTTAAATCGCCTATATCGCTTGAGGGTTGTAAAAATAAGTACAGAAACTGATTGTGTGGGATATGAAGCCCCGTGGTCATCATACGGATAGACGGGATCCTGTCAGAGGAACGTGGAATGTTTTTTTGCATTGGCTCAATGCCAGCAAGATAGACAATTTGCACTGCAATGTCGATTAACGTAGCGACTAAATGTGCCCGCACCTCTAGACGCTGTAGAGAAGCAGTGGTGGTGTGTTGTTATGTGGAGGGAGAGAGAGGGTGGGTGGGTGGGGGGGCAGTCACAGTCACAGGCAGAAGAGAAGAGCAAAGGCCTTGACCCTGGACTTGAAACATGGGCAGGGAGTCGACAGCACGAACGGCTGTGGAGAAGGAGGTTCCAGAACTGTGGAGGCAGCAGTGGAGAATGAGTGGCCCCCATCCGGGGCCGTGCTAGCCGTCCGAGGTTCTGCCAATGTGTGCAGTCCAGAGTCTGTGTTCGCTTCGTACGCGGGGATAGTTGCGTCCCTGAAGAACACCGAGTTCTGGAAAAATCGCGTTAAAAACAATAACATCGGTTACTGTTTGGACGTAGTATTATCCCTTTCCCCAGAAATTGCCCATTGTTAATCGGCCGTCGGGATGAGAAATGTTCGTCACCGTGCCTTTTGTGAGAGATGCCCTCTAAGAGTCCTGAGCCTGGGGGCACCGCTTGGATGAGTTACTCCTCACCACCCCCCCCCCCCCACACCGTTATTGTCCGTGGTTCAGAAGTGGACAAGATCCCAGATTCTGAACGCCGCCGCTTCGCGCACAGGAAAATTCCACTTTGCAAAACGCAACATTTGGGCGCAATGCGCCATTGTCTCAACACCCCCTCCCCCAACACGCACACACAGCCGCCCCCCCAACACGCACACAGCCGCTATCCCAACACGCACACAGCCGCTATCCCAACACGCACACAGCCGCTATCCCAACACGCACACAGCCGCTCCCCCAACACGCACACAGCCGCCCCCCCAACACACACACAGCCGCTCCCCAACACGCACACACAGCCGCTCCCCCAACACACACACAGCCGCTATCCCAACACGCGCACAGCCGCTCCCCCAACACGCACACAGCCGCCCCCCCAACACGCACACAGCCGCTATCCCAACACGCACACAGCCGCTCCCCCAACACACACACAGCCGCTATCCCAACACGCGCACAGCCGCCCCCCCAACACGCACACAGCCGCTATCCCAACACGCACACAGCCGCCCCCCCAACACGCACACAGCCGCTATCCCAACACGCACACAGCCGCTATCCCAACACGCACACAGCCGCTATCCCAACACGCACACAGCCGCTATCCCAACACGCACACAGCCGCCCCCCCAACACGCGCACAGCCGCTCCCACAGCGCGCGGGGGACGCGGGTTTGAAACCGGAGAAGTCTTTGTGATGTTTCTTCTTCACCCCCCCCCCCTCCACCGCCCTCTTTTTCCACGCACATATATATTTTTTGTATGTATCGTGTATAAGATAATCAGATGCAGATTTTTTTTTAAACTAAGTTCATAATTCGCAGCACCCCGTTGTCAATCCGCTGCTGGATGAGAGCCTCCCTCGTTGCGGGCTCAGGTCGGCCACTGAAAGAGTTGCTCGACCATACTTCACCACGTTGGTCAAGTCGCAGGTCGGGGGTGGGAAGGGAGGGTGTGGGGGGAGTGCCAATGACCGGTCGGGTAACACTCAACGTTGGTGTTAGCTGTGCCTAGAACCCTAACTCAGGTGTCCGGGGTTCATAGTTCAGTGTGCTAACCACTAATTGCGCGATTGTTATCAACCCACCACAGCCCCTCTCGAGACCTATGCTGCCAAGCGCACTTTTCTGAGAACTCGATTCGATGTCTCCAAACTTGGCGTACGTCCTCTGATCCGTGTGCTGCTCCGTTTTCTGTCTCGCGATGCCGCAGTCATCCCAGGCGTGCCCTTCCCGTGCGCTTCTTGGCGCACTTTACAGCTCTTGTTCCATATTCTTCATTAATAATAAATAGGAAGACACCGCCTAAGCTACCCGTACTGCTTTTTGTGTGTTTTAGTTTGTTGTCCTTCGCCCCACACCTCCGATCAGCACGGTTTGAATGCGTACGGTGCGAAAGAAGTTCAACATACATACATAGTTATTCACAAAACTGTGTCTTCACGCAAAACACAATGCTCGTAGCACAACCCACAGCTACACGGCCACGTTCTGGGAGTTTCATAATTGCAGCTGCATTGTTTCTCGACCAAGCAACACTCTAGACTGGTTTCAACACCCAGTGTCTCATCAGCAGAGTCAGGCTCGCTGGAATCAATGCCGGCGAACTTCCGACCTGACAGATCGCAACGAGGAGAGGAGCATTTCTCTTTTAATGCCACGTGGGAGTCCTAGATTGACTTAAAATTACAACAAAAAAGCAATGCACAACTCAACGTAATTATTCGCGTCGAATGATTATGAAGTATTCACTGATTGAGGAGTTTCTTCACGAGGCACAACGATGGAAACAAATCACCGCAACGTTAAGTTGTAGCCCCTCGTAGATGCTGTCACGCTTATCAACATGATTGTCCATAATAGAGGTTCTTGGGTTAGAGCGCGTCAATATAAATGTGTCGTTCAACCCGCCGCCACCCGACACAGCCAATTAGTACATTAGTAAGTTGTCACGTACTAGTCGGCTGTGCTCTCACCCAAACACCTCTATTTTGGATAATATTGTTCGCGAAAGCTTATTACTACGTGTTAAACATGATTGTGTTAAACATTATTGTGTTAAACATGAATGTGTACAACATGATCTTGTTAAACATGATACATGATTGTGTTAAAAATGAATGTGTTCAACATGATTGTGTTAAACATGATTGTGTTAAACATGATTGTGTTAAACATGAATGTGTTCAGCATGATTGTGTTCAACATTAATGTGTTCAACATGATTGTGTTCAACATGATTGTGTTAAACATGATTGTGTTAAACATGAATGTGTTCAGCATGATTGTGTTAAACATGATTGTGTTAAACATGAATGTGTTCAACATGATTGTGTTCAACATTAATGTGTTCAACATGATTGTGTTAAACATGATTGTGTTCAACATGATTGTGTTAAACATGATTGTGTTAAACATTATTGTGTTAAACATGAATGTGTTCAACATGATTGTGTCCAATATTATTGTGTTAAACATGAATGTGTTCAACATGATTGTGTTAAACATGATTGTGTTAAACATGAATGTGTTCAGCATGATTGTGTTCAACATTAATGTGTTCAACATGATTGTGTTCAACATGATTGTGTTAAACATGATTGTGTTAAACATGAATGTGTTCAGCATGATTGTGTTAAACATGATTGTGTTAAACATGAATGTGTTCAACATGATTGTGTTCAACATTAATGTGTTCAACATGATTGTGTTAAACATCATTGTGTTCAACATGATTGTGTTAAACATGATTGTGTTAAACATTATTGTGCTAAACATGAATGTGTTCAACATGATTGTGTCCAATATTATTGTGTTAAACATGAATGTGTTCAACATGATTGTGTTAAACATGATTGTGTTAAACATGAATGTGTTCAGCATGATTGTGTTAAACAAGATTGTGTTAAACATGATTGTGTTAAACATACATGTGTTCAACATGATTGTGTTAAACATTATTGTGTTAAACATGAATATGTTCAACATGATTGTGTTAAACATTATTGTGTCAAACATGAATGTGTTCAACATGATTGTGTTCAACATTATTGTGTTAAACATGATTGTGTTCAACATTATTGTGCTAAACATTATTGGGTTAAACATGAATGTGTTCAAAATGATTGTGTTCAACATTATTGTGTTAAACATGATTACGTCCTCGGAAGTTTTTAATTATCGGAACAGAAGCTCACAACGGTAGCAGCAGCTGTAAGGGCAGGACACGTTCACATTCTTTCAAACGCTGTTAAGTCATTCCCCCTCCAGTCTGCAAGGACTGGAGTGTGGGAAACGATGCCCGAACACACAACTCATTACAATCACCACAAGTTCACGCGTGTTTAAAAAATAACGCTTTCGGAGAGCAGGTCACCGCAGAGCAAACATTTCACAGACAAATGAAACGGTTTGATGACGGTGTAAAGTGACGGCCTCCAGCTCTCCTCGCCGTTAAGTCCGATGACGAACGTCCCCTTGCAGCGACGAATGTGTTGAAGTTTACAAAGAGAGAGAGAGAGTTGAACGCGTTGGGAAATGTTGCGTCGGACCCGTCAAATAATAATTCAAACTCCCACCGCTGGCCTAGAAGAAGAGAAAAAATTGCCTCAAACATTGTGGATGTTTTTGTTGCTGTTGTTGTTGGTTATAAAGCATCGTGAGTTGTATTAACGATGACGACTATGATATGATGATAGTAAGCTGTGTTTTCGGCCCATGTTTTTAGACGTGAATATTTTTTATTTATTTTTTAAACCCCAACGATTTATTTCGTGCACGCAACGCAACAATACTCGGGCACATTACGACGGTCGTCATCTAGAATATATCACTCCATGTCACTTAACGGTCGGCACACCACACGGGTTTGCAGTTCACGTGGTCGTCGTTCCGGTCGAAGCAGACGCTGCAAGTTTGTTAAATGGTCGCGCCTCTCAGCAGCATGAACGGGCACCACCAGAACGAGTGGACCGGGCAGGTTGCTTGCGGTGCGGTGTTGGTCAAGTGTGGGGGACTCCCGTCTCTTCTTAGATGTCTACCAAGAGTGGAGGAGTAGGCCAATACACCCTCCCCCTAGCGGGGGCTCGAGCAGGCAATTGCAGGGCTGCACTTGACACGTGTTACTGCCCTTGAGAGCACCGGTTGAGGAATGAGATCGCTCATCCCAATTGAGGTTGTATTTTTTATGTTTCCTGGTAAAACATGTTCAGCAATTCGTAAAAGGAAAACAAGGATTTTACGGAGCAGTGGTTCACAGACCACACCACGAACCCAACCAATCAACGGCAAACATCAGTGACGAGTAAAGATCTGAAGCGGTCCTGGAAGCCTCCGCATTCCCAAGCCTGCGCTGGCCAGCGTATAGTGAAGTATGGTCAAACGACAGCCATCGCTGACACAGGGGTGAGAGAAAGCCTCGGATTTCTGGCAGCGGGTTTGGTAAAAGAGGGCTGTGGGATATATATATTGTTTTGATTACCATTGTAGAAATACATTCAAGGAGTGCTCTAAAAGACAATATACCCGCCATCAGCCCATCTACACCGCACCATTTATTGTCAAAGCACCAATGATCGTCAGGCAACAACAACAGCAGCAGCAGCAGCAACAGCAACAGAAGATCACAGGCAAACTCTTTGAGCATAGGTTCAACACCCGGCATCTGAAGGATCGACAGGTTAAAGGGTTTCCAAGGGATTTCCGTGAAGCCACAGCAGCGTCCTTTTAAAGCGATACAGTAATTATCGTCATTAAGAGGGTCTTTAGACTCGGAGACCTCAGCTAAGCCGAAGGGATTCTGTTACTGAAGCGCCGGACACTCAGTGGCGTTGACAGTAATTGACTGCGCGCACACGTGGCCAGGGAAAGAGAAAAAAGAACAGGGGTGGGGGGGGGATGTAAGGCTGATGCATCGTAAGCGTTCGTGCCATCGTATTATCCTGGAGGTGTTTTAGAGGTTGATTTTATTTTTGCGCGGTAATTTCCTCCCTCCTGCACCCCACCACCACCACCACCACCCCCAACCCGATTGCGCTATCGGCGTCGCGTCGCGAATCGAAGCGGCCGTTCGGATCTCTCGCTTAGGGCGGTGGTGCTGAGAAGGGTCCACGGAAGCGGATGCCGTAGAGCTGCCTCTGATGTTCTTGCAAGTGACCTCTGGTCCACACGGTCGGGGGCGGCACTTCCCCCTTGAAGATCCCACGAAGAGACGGCCCTGGCTTCCCTCTGCTGCCCCGACGACAGTGGACGCCTCTCAACCGCGTTCCAAACAACAACAACAACAGCAACACAACACAACACAGGGTAGAAGAAGGTGGGGATACTTACTCCATAAATCGAAGATCAGGGACTCCACCAAACTGCAAATGCGGCGAGGTACAAACCGTCGCTGATGACTGCCCAATACAACGACGTGTACTCTGGTGGAGCAAGCGGACTACTCCACTCAGCTACCCCAATACAACCACACGTACTCTGGTGGAGCGAGCGGACTACTCCACTCAGCTACCACAATACAACCACACGTACTTTGGTGGAGCGAGTGGACTACTGCACTCAGCTACCCCAATACAACCACGTGTACTCTGGTGGAGCGAGTGGACTACTCCACTCAGCTACCCCAATACATCCACGTGTACTCTGGTGGAGCGAGCGGACTACTCCACTCAGCTACCCCAATACAACCACACGTACTCTGGTGGAGCGAGTGGACTACTGCACTCAGCTACCCCAATACATCCACGTGTACTCTGGTGGAGGGAGTGGACTACTCCACTCAGCTACCCCAATACAACCACGTGTACTCTGGTGGAGCGAGCGGACTACTCCACTCAGCTACCACAATACAACCACACGTACTCTGGTGGAGCGAGTGGACTACTCCACTCAGCTACCCCAATACATCCACGCGTACTCTGGTGGAGCAAGCGGACTAGTCCACTCAGCTACCCCAATACAACACGTGCACTCTGGTGGAGCGAGTGGACTACTCCACTCAGCTACCCCAATACAACCACGTGTACTCTGGTGGAGGGAGTGGACTACTCCACTCAGCTACCCCAATACATCCACGTGTACTCTGGTGGAGCGAGCGGACTAGTCCACTCAGCTACCCCAATACATCCACGTGTACTCTGGTGGAGCGAGCGGACTACTCCACTCAGCCACCCCAATACAACCACGCGTACTCTGGTGGAACAAGCGGACTACTCCACTCAGCTACCCCAACACAACCACGCGTACTCTGGTGGAACAAGCGGACTACTCCACTCAGCTACCCCAACACAACCACGCGTACTCTGGTGGAGCGAGCGGACTACTCCACTCAGCTACCCCAATACAACGACGTGTACGCTGGTGGAGCAAGCGGACTACTCCACTCAGCTACCCCCAATACAACACGTGTACCCTGGTGGAGCGAGCGGACTAGTCCACTCAGCTACCCTGGATGCCGTGGGATGGCTCACAACATAAACAAACACTTGTGCTCTCCTGCTCCGTGCATGCGGAAGAAGAACAAGAAGGTGAAACCTCCCCCCACGTGCTCTGCACATGAGAGCAATGTTCACTTGGCAGGCAAACAGACATTTAATTGTCACTGCTGGAATTTAGGCGCATTAAGTGCGGAACTGAAGTTAATGTTACGGGGTTTGGGTTTTTCTTTCTTCTCCTTCTCCAAGTCATTAGTGACCGTGCTGGGACCATCGTCTCACTACCACTGGAGAACCCCGTTTAGTCACTGTCCACTGCCTGGAGTCGAACCCAGGCCTTTGACCTCCGAGCCACGCGGCCTCCTCCATCCCGACGAGACTGGGAGACGTCGCGGTTTAACCACCACCGCAAGCACCACACGCCGTGCTCATCTCCAGTGGTGCAACATCCACATTCCTACGGCAGGGACAAGGGCGTCCACGAGAAAGGCAACCGTTGGCTTTACACTTAGTGGCGCTCGTCTAAGTCGTCTGAACGATTGCGATCGAGTCTTTAAGAGGCCAGAATGCCGAAATGTGACACAATTAGTGTTGCGTCCATGCTTCGACTAGGTATGGCAACTTGTATGGCAACTTGCTACATATGTATAAGCTACATATGCAGTAGCTACATATGCAGTAGCTACATATGTAATAGCTACTACATATGGAGTAGCTACATATGCAGTAGCTACATATGTAATAGCTACATATGTAGTACATATGTAGTAGCTACGGGCCCCGCACTTTGAAGGGCCCCGCGGTTCAGTGATTCTGCACTTGCTCTATTACTATAGTACTATACCGCCTCCAACTTTCATGAACGACTGGGTGTTTAAGGTTAGCGATTTGCCGCATTGTCTGACTGTATAGCAAATGAAAAAATACAATTACTTTACTGTGCAAGTTAAATATTTGTGTTTTAATATTTACGTGTTTTCTTGTTTTTAATTCAGGGCCCCTTCACAACATCACACGCTGCAAGCCCCGCACTCGCTTCATCCGGCACTGCTTCCCGTTCTGCCATCAAATCCCGTGCTCTTCCTCCACCTCGCGCCTCTGAGCGCGCCTCTCTCCGCTCTCTCGGAGAGTGAACGGACGCTGCTGTGGCGGCCCGCAAGTTCGAATGAATATAATTACGCTGTAACATGTTGTGCTTTGTTAATAAAAACATATATATATTAAAAACAATTGCTATTGTCTTAAAACTTTCGTGACTGCAGGAATTCATATTCTTGGTTCTTTCGGTAAAGACACGTAGGTAGAAAATAAAAATAAAATGCATTTTTAAGTAAAACAAGAATAATTTGAATTTAAAAATAATTGAAATGTTTTAAAAAAATATATTTTATTTTTATTTTATTTGTATTTTCATCTACGTGACTTTACCGAAAGAACCAAGAATATGAATTGCTTATTGTTTTCCAGATCGTATATGTATTTATTTTTCACGGGTTTTTTCCTTGTATTATGCATACCTTCAAGGGGCAGATTTTCAGAATATCTCCCATAACAAGCATGGAAACAATTTACGGCGAATTTTAATTAAGCTGAGTGCTTTTAATTTCTGTGGGAATTTAATTGCCTCACAGTTACATTGATGAAAGCGTATAGAGTGCTCGGGCGTGTGCGCGCGCGTGTGTACGTACGTGTGGGGAGCGGTGGTGCAGCGGTTAGCGCGCTGCGCTACGAATCCGGCGACCCGAGTTCGATTCCCGCTAGCGGCCAACACCGGTGACGATTATTTGAACCGGTCCTAGGTCGACTTAGCCTCAAATCAGTACATGGTGCGTTGTGTAAACATCGCCACTGGGGAGACAAAGGCGGCTGGGCGTGGTGTTGGCCACCCACCCCCTCGTGTGCCACCGTGCCGGCCTTCAGAGGTACTGCTCGCTAACAGCACTTGCCCCAACAGTCTGGTCAGGCTATGCGTGGGACCTTTGTCTTTGTATTGCATGTAAGTGCGTGCGTGAGCACGTGCGCCTCCGTGTGTAAATCTCTCTCCCTGTAAAGGCATGTAACAATGCTCTTTATTCAAGAAATCCTTGTTAAGTTTCATTGCTCGTTTCAAAAGGAGCCCGGCTGAGGGGGGGGGAGCTTTGTGGCCACATTTCTGAAAGAAGCCCCCCCCCCCGCCCAAAAAAAGACGACAAGAAAAAAAGAGACCGCTTGTTCCGAATCATGAGAGGCAACGCGGAGCGGAATGGAGAAAGTTCGCAGGAAGCTTTCGCATTGAGCGGCAGGTACAGCGATCTGCTTGATGTACTGCCTGCAATGCCAACTTTTGAACAACAACAACAGTAAATATCTAGATCATTGCAGGAGATCATGGAAAATCCGGCTTCCAACATTATCCGGCGGTCGCGGGCCGATCCGGCGAACCTCCATCACAGCTGCTGGAGTTGGAGTCAGACTGAATAATAACCACCTCCAAAATTTAGACTCCAAATATGACAACTCCCAATCACCACCCCATGCAGAGCCCTCGACATTGGAGTGGCAAGTATGGTAGAGGAAATACGGTAACTTTATTTTGACAGTAGGATATTTATTTTTGTTAATTTTTTTATGTTTGTGTGTGATAGTTTCGTATCGTAAACACATTTACAACACTGAACAAGCATATACGCAGCACCCAAATACATAATGTAACGCAAGAATGTGTAAAAATAAGCGATTTTAAATAATGATGATGTAGTGATTACTATCCATCTTTTTTGAAAATCCTACCCCGCTCCCCCCCCCCCCCCCCCCCCAAGCCGCTGGATATGATCGATGATCGACTGGACCTTTAAATGTACACCCCGTAGTGTGTATTACAGATAACCGATGATCGACTGCACCTTCAAATCTTCACCCCCCGCGTCTATTACGAGAACACGGCATGTGGAAGCCTTCATCCAGCAGTGGATCGTCTGAGCGTTGGTAAATGAAGGGTCACGAGATGCACACCACGTGACGCCTGTGAGATAAGTCGATGATGATTTTTTGTTTCCTCTCCACCGACTGCACATCGTACTCTTTATCCACATTGTGACCAACCCCCGCGCCTCCCATTAAAAATGAATAATTGATAGAGTAGCATAATTATTTAATTACTTACATTGTAACATTTTTCATCGGGTCGCCTGAGCAGTGAAGAACAGGGGGGGGGGGGGGGGTGGGTGGGGGGGAGTTGTTGACGAGTGTGGCCGTCATTACACCTCGTCGCACTTTATCACCGTCAGGACGTGACGAGGTGTTCACCCGGCACTGTGTGGAGCGGGCGGGGCTGGGGTTGGTGGATCACTGCACGAATGTTGTGAAACGCCCGTGGTCATCTTGGAGGTGCCGTACCCCTGGCTCACCAGGAGAGGGCGGTGCAGCAGGTCGACTCATCGCCGTCTGGTTTACATCCGTACGGGGATATATGGAGCTGCCCCCGCCGTGCATTGTGGGTTCGATCCCGACCCCTGATGCCTGCTGTCTCTGTGGAGTTTGCGTGGCTCTCTCTCTCTCTCTCCCCGTGGTCGCGTGGATTTTTCTCCAGGTCCTCCGGGGTTTGCCCCCTCCACGTTGCGAATCGACATCACCACGCGTTTAGAATATTTGTTTGCTGCTGTACATTTCCACACAGATAAGAGACTTGGTTGAGCTATAATTCGTGATGGCCATGTTGCGTCTGAGAAAGAGTTACATAGCTCAGTGGGGCCTTAGCTGGTAAAATAAAATAAAAATAAACCAGTTGAGATTAGTTTTCGGGTGCTCCGGTTTCCTCCCCACGCGAATAATAAACACGGCTCGTCATAAATTTACATGTAAACGTCTCACAAATAAAAACTCAATGTAGCAACCCTTCCGACAAAGAGCTGCACGCCTCGCTGTGGCTCTGCTGGATATTGCTGTGCACGTGCGTAGCTGACCCGAGTTCGATTCCCGCTCACGGCCACCAACACCAGCGACGATTATCTGAACCGGTCCTGGGCATCCTCCAGGTCGACTCTGCCTTCAGGTGAGTTTCTTGATGCTGTGTGTAAACATCGCCACTGGGGAGACAAAGGAGGTCGGGCGTGGTGCTGGCCACCCACCCCCTCGTGTGCCGTGCCGGCCTTCATAGGTGCTCGCTAGCAACACTTGCCCCAACAGTCTGTTATGTCTATACGGGGGATCTTTGTCTTTGTGTACGCGCGCACACGTGTGCCAGCCTGCTGGAGCCCGTGTGGTAGCTATTCACGGAGGGAGGGGAACACGCTTGCTATTTTTGTGACTTCATCGGAACTGAATTAATGACAGCTTGCGGTTGGAAGCTGCACCAATTTTGTGTGTGTGTGTTTTTTTCTCCCTCCCGTCTGCATATTTGTGGATGTGCACACATTTTAATTGCGAATTGCCAGCAGCCTCTCTTAGTCACATCCAATTTGTATGAAGGGGACGGCTGCTGCCTTTGAGAATGGGAGCAACCACCGGGTTTTTTTTGCTTCGGAAGCGAAATTTCCTTTGCGTGAAACGCGTTGTAAGTGGTGCTTGCATATGGGGAGGGGCCCTAAGCAGAAGTTACTTGGGGGCGCTCCCCCCACCTGCCCCCCACTCCTCCCTACCTTGCAGCCCAAACCTATAACACCTGTGACATTTATCAGGCAGTCACCAAATCCAAGCACGAACCAGGCGGCTCAAACCCATGGCCCTAAGCTTTCGAGAATCGATGGAGCATTCGCCATTATGATCACCATCACGATCGTCGTCATTCATTATTTTTACGGCGCCTCCCGTGCAGCCGCATGTCGAGGCACCAGACTCAGGGTGCTGCCATGCGAGGCCAATGGACTAGGAACAATAATAGCTTATTTACCCAGGAAGCCACACCAACCCGTTATCAGGAGGATCATGCTGCTAAAACATTTTTTTAAGATTACTTTTTATCCATCTGATGAGCGCTTACGGAAAGAACACTCTGAAAAAAAAGACGAGGGGGCAACGCTCGATTCCCGTACGGATGGGGCAGATGGCGACGAGTCCGCGGCTCGTTAACAAGTGAATACGGTCAGAAATTAACGGAACCTGGTTCAGTGTAAAAACAATCTTGAACTGGTCAGTCGTGAAGCGAGCACAGCGATGCTCGCAGCTCCGTGACCAACTCTCGCTCTGCATCCTCTAACGCAACGGTTCTTAACCTTCACTGCAGCCTTTCCTTCCCAATCGTTAAGAAACATGTGTAATGTTAATAATACAGAGGGTTTGATGAAACGAAGTAAGTTGAACTTACTTGCCCATGCTTAATTTGTCTTTTCGATGATTTACCTTCTAAACAAAAAAAAACTCTTGTCAATGTCTCGCACCCCCCAGTGGGCACGCGATGCACCACCAGGTTAAGAAGAAGAATCACTGCTCTGGCGCTAACGCCCCGCAATACAACGTCGAGATATCCCACTCGCTGGCGAACCGAGCTTCAGCCGGGACAAGTGAAGGACCCGTTAACACCGCCGTGCGCCAACACGGCACTGTGGGCGTTGGCGGTTGATTGGGCATGCGGCGGTCAGATATGGGACATCGCGCCCTCGTGTAAACCGTTACACGAGGGCGCGAGGAAGCACCGTCGTGGGTCGGCGGGGAGGTTTCCTTCCCCCCACAAATTGGCGCTGCCACCTGCGTGGCCAAGGAGGGGGGCCTCGGAGCTGCCGATTCACACGGGGCGAGAGGGCCCCGCGTTCTGCGCGGTCGTGGGAATGACAATCTGGATGCCGTTAAAGTCTCTGGTGTCGTACCGCGAGCCCCCACCGCCAGAGTGCTTCATTCCCATCCTCGTTATACACCCCACCCCCCTACTCATTCCCACAGACTTCCTCAATAACCCGGAGCCTGGCGTCCTTCTGCACCCGCGCCTTCATCTCCCCTCCCCATCCTCACCCGCGCCTCCAACTCCCCTCCCCATCCTCACCCGCGCCTTCAACTCCCCTCCCCATCCTCACCCGCGCCTCCAACTCCCCTCCCCATCCTCACCCGCGCCTCCAACTCCCCTCCCCATCCTCACCCGCGCCTCCAACTCCCCTCCCCATCCTCACCCGCGCCTTCAACTCCCCTCCCCATCCTCACCCGCGCCTCCAACTCCCCTCCCCATCCTCACCCGCGCCTTCATCTCCCCTCCCCATCCTCACCCGCACCTTCAACTCCCCTCCCCATCCTCACCCGCGCCTTCATCTCCCCTCCCCATCCTCACCCGCGCCTCCAACTCCCCTCCCCATCCTCACCCGTGCCTTCAACTCCCCTACCCATCCTCACCCGCGCCTCCAACTCCCCTCCCCATCCTCACCCGCGCCTTCATCTCCCCTCCCCATCCTCACCCGCACCTTCAACTCCCCTCCCCATCCTCACCCGCGCCTTCATCTCCCCTCCCCATCCTCACCCGCACCTTCAACTCCCCTCCCCATCCTCACCCGCGCCTTCATCTCCCCTCCCCATCCTCACCCGCGCCTTCAACTCCCCTCCCTTCCTCCCCACCCACCACGGTGCCCCGGCCTCCCTGGTTTGCTGTCTTTTCGGTGCGTTCAGCCAGAGGCCGCGTGCGGCGGGCGCGGCGCTGTGGCCAGGCTACTTGACTCGCAATCGCGAGGTTGCGACCCGGCCCGCCCTCTTCCCGAGGTTGCGACCCGGCCCGCCGTCTTCCACGGCCTCGTCGGTGCCCAGTAACCACTTTTGTGGGAAGTCGACCGTGACCGTTCCGTCGAGAAGCTGCCGTAGCAATGTGGAAGTTCCACCAATTGTATCACACCGTGCGTAGCCAACCGCGCTAATCGGAGGTGCGGGGGTGGGGGGGGGAAGGAAGGCGACCTAAAGCACAAGCAGCGGTTCTAAAGAAATTAGTTTTCGGTCGAGATGTATAATTAAATAGCACCCGGTGGCTTCTCTAATATCGGAAGGAAGAGCGGTGGGGGTAGCCACCCGCAGCACTCCCCCCTTCACCCGACAGAGATGAGCACTGCCCCGTTGGTTGTCAGAGCAGGGGGACGCTTTAATCAGGGACGCCTCGCTCACTGAGACTCAAGACCCAGTGTCAGGAGGGTCTTGCCGTTAGTATGCGTGCCCGATCTCGTTGATTAGAGTTTGTTTGGCCTCGTTTGGGACGACACCGTTTGACCCGGAGAGAACCCGCCCCCTTACGGGGCAATGACACGGAAAGCTCCACACAGATAGATTCAATAAACCATCGCTTTACTGACATCTTTTGGCCGCCTCACAGCCCGAACCGCTTGTGATATGACAGAAAAGATTGGCAAGAGATATAGCTGGAGGGAGATGAGAGAGGTATGTAAGGACATGCTCGTGGTGGAGTGAGACGAAGGGAGAGATACAGATGAGACGGAGATGGGCTGAACCGAGAGGTAGATGCCAGAGACAGCGATGGAGTTTGATGATAGAGATGTAGTGTTTGACTTTACGCGGACAACTTCTGTCTTTCTTCAAACACCGCTTTATTTACATCATTCAACATGTCCTCCACACTCCACAGTATCCTGGTCACCACGGCTCGCTCACCACCTTTGTCTCTCTCCGTCTCAGCAACTTCGCACACAGCGTCTTTACACACAGCGACTTTACACACAGCGTCTTCACACAGCGACTTCGCACACAGCGACTTTAGCTCCGCTATCACTACGCTCACTCCACTGCTAGCTATCTCGTTCACTATAACTCTGTTAACTCTGCTGTCTCTTCTCTGCTCCGCTTTGCTCTCTCCACTGCTAGCTATTCTCCTCAGCTCCTCCGCACACAGCGTCTTCAACTTCAACCCACCTCCAAGCTCTTCACCATTCAACCACCTCTCAACAACCTCCCCAGTTGACTCCGACTCCCGCTCTTATACCCGCTCTCATTACACCCCCAATTAATTAACCCACGTCTCAACCGACGCTCGGCGTGACCATCGCACCTGTTTGTCGCCAGACTTCTCGACGCCTCTCCAGTCCCAGCAACAGTACCAACCAATCACCGCCGTTGCTGATCTTCTGGCTTAATTGGCCCAACCGTTACCTCATCATTTCAGCCTTTGCACCTGGCTGTCCTAAGACGACCCACACTGTTTACGCCTTCTCCATAGGCCGACCCCAAATAACCCCACACTGACCGTGTGATCATGCAATCGCGCAGTTTTCACAACACACCTTCATACTCCACTACAGAGATACAGGCAAGATAAGGAAGAGAGAGAAATCACATTAACTTATTTATGTAAATTAACTCACCTCTGCTCTATCGCCCATTCTCTTCCTCTTCCCTCCCCTCGCCCCTCCACTCCCCTTTCGTGATCCCTAAGTTACCCCTCTATCGCTGCCATCCATTCCTCAAACGCCTGTACCACGCCCTTGGCATTTGAATAATTATATTTTTAAGTGAAGGCGCTCTACGATTATTAAATAAGACACGAACAACTACTACATGTACGGTTTGCCTGATATGTAATCGGAATTATGTACATTTGCAAAGCGGTGAATTTCATCCGTAGATCCCAATGTGCCCCGTGTATGGAAAGCCAGGAAAGTACCAGAACCCGCTGGGTAAACGGCCACAACTAGGCGGGGGTAAGAGGCCAATTTCGAGAGGTGAGTTTTCAAGACGGACTTATATCGAGCCAGCCACTCCCGTTGTCTTATTAGCAAAGGCAAAGAGCGTTGTTCCAAAGCTTGGGAGCTCCACTAGGCAAGAGTCTGTGAGGACCTTGGAGTCCTGAGAAGATAGTGACCCGAAGGTCTCAGGCGCCTCGTTGGAGGACACAGGAGGATCACTTCCTGTCAATGTTGATGCACCTCTAAGTTTGGTTTCATTGTCATGACTCCGGACCATCACCCTCTCCCCCCCCCACCTCACTGATCCACTTGGGGGCCCTGAACTTTTGCTCGGTTTCATTCATGCGTCGCTCCGCCTCCGCCACCCCGTTCATCCGCAGGGTCTCATTGTGACGCGGGCTGACGGTAAGGCATGTGGCTTCATCTCTCAGGAAGGAGGGGGGGGGGGGAGCGTGCGGGCAACGTGAAGTTCGTGAATGCGCTCGTCATGACAAAATAATAATAACAATTATAAAAATAATGATAAAAATACACAGATCGAGCAAAAACAAAGAAAAGCAACAACAAAAAAGAACAAAACAACTGCGAAAAAATTGCCTGGGAAACGAAAAACCATCAGGGGCGAGTGCCCATGCCTAGAAGGCCTGAACATGAAAGTGCGAATGCACTTGGTGAGGGTAACTCAAGAGGTCCCCCGTGCCATCTGTGCCAAATTAATAAATTGTCTCCCTGGGGTCTCAAAGCCAGCCGCGTTGCTTTTCATTCCAGGAAAGAAGTGTCCATTAACCAGCAGCAGCAGCAGTGATCCCTGAGCCAGCATCGTTAAGTTTGTTGCGTGTGTGTCTTTGTGCATGCGTGTGTCTTTGTGTTTATGCATTTGTGTATGTGTGTGTGTCTTTGTGTGCGCGTGTCTTTGTGTATATGTTTATGTATATACACATAAAGTGTCATGGTTAGCGCGCTGCACTCTGAACCAGGCGACTCGAATTCGATTCCCCCTCACGGACAACACCCAGTGACGATTATCTGAACCGGTCCTGGGCCTCCCCGAGGTCGACTCAGTCTCAAATAAGTACCTGGTGCGATGTGCAAAAACATCACCACTGGGGAGGCAAATGCGGCTGGGCGTGGTGCTGGCCACCCACCCCCTCGTGTGCCGTTTTAGCCTTCATAGGTGCTGGCTAACAGCACTTGCTCCAACAGAATGTCAAGGCTATATGGGGGATTTTTTGTCTTTTGTTTTGTATGTGTGTGTGTCTTTGTGTGTGTATTTGTGTATGTGTGTGTAAGGCGGTCGGGCGTGGTGCTGGCCACCCACCCCCTCGAGTACCGTTCCGGCCTTCATAGATGCTACTCGCTAACAGCACTTGCTCATACAGTCTGTTAAGGCTATAGGGGGAAATTTGTCTTTGTTTGTCTTTGTGTATGTCTTTGTGTACTTTTCTAGATTTGAAGCTTTCGTGACTGCAAGGATCCATACTCTTTGGTTCTATTCGGTAAAGTCACGTAGGTAAAAAATAAAACAACAAAAATCACGACGTTTCGGCCACAACGCAAGTGGCCTTCATCAGGTGAAGGGGACCGTACTGTCACGAGGACAGCGTTGGAGTGAAGACAGTCCAGCCCAGGTCGCGTCCTTTTAAGCTGTGTGGGAGGAAACAAAACGCTTTGACAAAGGAATTAGCATAAAATGACCGAAAAGCACAAGAGGACCGGCACGGAGGGGGGGAGGGGGTGTGAAGTGGAACGTAGAGGACCGGCACGGGGGGGGGGGAGTTTACAAATGTAGGTGTGAAGTGAAATAAGCTTCTGTGAAAGTTTGGTATATCACTATTTGGATAAATACCATTGAAAATTAGTTTAATGTTTGGTATGATTTAGAACATCTTTCCAATGGTTGCTTAATTTGAAACCATCTTCTCGGTTGAAATTGTGTCTGTGTTTGTAAATCTGAATTGCCTCGTGGATAAATCTCTGATGAAAACCCGTGGGTTTACAAAGGACCTTGGTATCGGAGAAAACTATATCGTGATCACCAACAGCGTTGTAACAGTGGTCAGCTACGGCAGAAGAATTCGTTCTGCCGTGTTTCAAATCTGATTTGTGCTCGCGAATTCGGTCAGAGACATGTCGTTTCGTCTCCCCGATATAGCAATCACCACAAGTGCAGCTCAATTTGTAAACCCCGGGGTACTGTAAGTCAGGAATGACATCCTTCACGGATGGGATCAGATCACGAATTTTGTGTACTGTATTGAACCGGACCAGGATCTTGTGTTTGTTTAGAATTTTGGAGATCTTTTTAGTAACGCCTGCTATATATGGTAGTGTGATGGTTTTGATCGGAGTATCAAGTAGTTGTTTCTGTATGGAGGGAGAAACAGCTTGGCGGATGGTACGGTCAGAGTATCCGTTTTTCTTGAGGGCCAGATGTACATGTTTTAATTCACTGGTCAGGTGGTGTTGGTCCGAAATGCAATGAGCCCTGTGGTATAACGTTTTGATGAGATAATTATTTTGAGTTGGGTGGTGGTGGGAATCAGGTTTCAAGTAGGAATCTGTGTGGGTGGGTTTCCTGTAGACAGAATGTCCCAATGAGCCATCAGGTCTCCTCTCAAACAAAACATCCAAGAATGGCAGCTTGCCATCTTTCTCCACTTCCATGGTGAATTTGATGGCGGGATGTCTGGAATTGATGTGGTGTAGGAAAAGGTTTAAAGCTGGGAGGCCATGTGGCCAAATGACGAAAGTGTCGTCTACATATCTCTTCCACAGGGAAGGTCTGAGGGTGGAAGTCTAGATGGCGTTTGATTCAAATTTCTCCATGAAAACATTGGCTATCACTGGTGACAAGGGAGAACCCATGGGGGTACCCTCATTTTGTTTGTAGAAGGTGCCATTCCAAGTAAAGTAGGTATTGGTGAGGCAGTGCCTAACCAGCGCAGGTGTATCGGGGTCTAGTCCATGTTGTACCAAATTTTCAATTATTTCAATGGTACTGTATAATTTATGGGTAGTGTAGGTGATTGGTGGAGCAGTGGTTAGCGCGCTGCGCTATGAACACGGCCACCCGAGTTTGATTCCCTCTCACGGCCACCAACACCAATGACGATTATCTGAACCGGTCCTGGGCCTCCCCGAGGTCGAAGGCAAGTGGTGTGTAAACATCAGCATTGGGGAGACATAGCACGTGTGGTGTTCGCCACCGAGCCTCTCGTGAGCCGTGCCGGCCTAAATAGGGGCACGCTAACAGCACTTGCCTCAATATTCTGTTGAAGGCTATATGGGGGAATGTTTGTCTTTTTTATTCTATACGTGTGCAGTGACTGTGATTGTCACTGTATGGTGCCGGGCTTACGAAGTCACGGCGGATAACGTGTTGGCATTATGTAACCCGCTTACTGGGTGTAGTACCAGCCCTAGCGGGGCTTGGGTGAGCGCTGGTCAGCGCAGAGGCACCACGTACAGTGTGCGGTGTGGGCTCCCGGTGAGGAGCGAGATGGAGTGTCAGCTAGCCAGGGTTACGTTGGGGCATGATACGCTTGTTGACCTGCCGACACGTGACCGGATGATATTGGAGGGGGGCCACCGGTGGACGGGGGCTGCTGGGCGGTCACGTGGTATAAAGGAGCTCTTGGGAGCCTTCGGGAAAGAGCTCAAAAGATCTAGAAGGTGGGCGGGGTGAGGGGCGGAGCCAGCCCCAGCCCAGGCCGATATAACGGGGGCCCCGTGAGGGGCTCGGGGTTCTTCGGGTTGTTGGTGAAGAAGATCCACGTCGGGTTAAAGAAACCTCTAGCCACGCGGTCCGGGACCCAGCTCGTGGTCCGGACTGGGATAGCGGGACCGTGTCTAGTTCTGCCGTAGCGTGGTTAGATGGGCGTTCAACACCCAAGTGTAGGTTACGTTATGTTGTGTTGAGTTGATGAAATAGTGTTGCTCCCAAGACAAGGTCTGCGACTCAGTTGGACTCACTACACGTGGATATATGTGTTGATTAATCTGGGGTGCTGCCATCGTGGAAGGGTTAGAACACCAGCCTTGCAATCAATCGTGAGGTTGACGGATCGATTCGATCTCTCGGCGTGGCAGTTTAACCAAAGGAGAACATTTCTTGAAATCCCCCCCCCCCTCTCCCATCCCGAAGTATGGGTTCACCACATTTCGAGTATCACGTGCGGTAGGGTAAAGTGTGGGTACTCCCACCTCTTCCAAGACGTCTGGCCATGGGTGCAAGAGGACACTCGCCCTCCACGAGCTCTCGGGGCGCTCCCTAGAGCTCGTGCCACGGAGGCCCGCACCTCCAGCAGTGGCGGGAGAGAGAAATTGCAGGGCTGCTGCACCTTCACCTGTCTGACAGGCGCCTTGTCTTGAGCGGAGGAGTTCGCGAGAGGCGACGGAGGGAGGGGGGGGGGAGGTAAAGGAACGGGACGGGAGGCCGCATTCTGCAAGAGCCTTCCCGCGGAGCCGCGCGGTGCTCATTACATCGTCGTTAGTGTGCACATTGTTTTCCTGCGCGCTTGGGAAAATAATAAATTAACATATTCTTGGGTTCTTTCGGTAAAGTCACGTAGATAGAAAAATAATAATAAAAATAAAGTGAATAAAAATATTAAAAATAATAAAAACTGAAAAAACACTAATGTAGACTGTAGCCTGGTTCTTAACCAGGTTACAGTCTACATTAGAGACTGCAGTACACTCACCCAGTTTAATAACCATTGCTACAGGCTACATTAGTGTTTTTGTTTATTATAAATTTTATTTGTATTCACTTTATTTTTATTATTAATTTTCTATCTACGTGACTTACCGAAAGAACCAAATAATATGAAATAAACATTTCGCGAGAACGTTTAAAATGAAAAAAAAAACAATAGCGACAACAGTGGCGGCGGAAAGAATTGAAAATTTGTCATAAGGCTCACAAATGACGACGTCCCTTCCCGTGTCTCTCTCTCTCTCCCTGTCTCTCCCCTTGCACGAGAGCTCTCTCGTCTCGTCGCTCTCGCAGGGGCTTTAATAGCGGGGATACTTAAAGACTCAGTCGCACGCCAACTCAACGGAGCCAAATAAAGGACGCAATGCATTCATCATGAAGCGGCGGGGGGCGGGCCTCTGTGGAACTCGATACATTTCATTTTGGGAGCGGCAACTTTCCCCTCTCTCTCCTCTCTCTCCGTGTCGTCTCGCGTCCGCTCTCTCTCTCTTCCGCCTCTCCCACCTCTCACAACCTCGGCCATCACGCGCTCCTCTCTCTCTTCCCCGTGTTGAGTGCCCCCCCCCCCTCTCTCCCTCGTTCGCTACCCTCGACTGCTCCGGGATTTATTTGCGTCAGGTTCAATGTATTTCTTTTTTGGCGTACGAAACGTTTACTGGTGAGAGAGAAGGGGAGAAAAAAAACACACGGGCCGGTTCGGTTCATTATTTAAGATGTTTCGAAATGGATTTGCGTGCCTTGTAAACTAAAAAAACCACGGGCTTTCATGTCGATGGGGGGGGGGGGGGTAACTCTTCATCTCGCTCATTGTAACATTCCTGCCCCTCGTGCGAGCTCAAGCTCTAGAGGAGCGGTTCGTCTTCTTAACCTGGGGTGAGAGATGCCCTTTCCGGGGGGTGCGAGACATGCCAGATTTTTTTTCCCGAAGGGGCACGTGAGTGCAACTACTTTGTTTCATCAAACCCTACGTAGTTATTAACCTTGTATTTTTTTTTGTAACGACTGAGAACCAAAGGGGTTGTAAGGCTGCAGCAAAATGTTAAGAACCGCTGCTCTAGAGCGGTTCAATCGGATCGCCACGCGCTCCTGAACGGCTCTGCCCATTCGCGGTGCGGAGCGCACGCCGGACTAGCAACACAAGTCTCGGCGGGGGTCCTCTGCGTCAATTCGATCTCCCGGCGCGGCGGCTGAAACAATGGGGACAAGTTTTGACTTAAAACTTTCGTGACTGCAGGAATTCATGTTCTTTGTTTTTTTTTTCGGTGAAGTCACGTAGATGGAAAATAAAATAAGCAAAATAATTAAAAAAATCCAAAGGAACCAAAAACTCATGATGACGGCCGTCTGATGACGACCGCTTGTGTTGCGATCGAAACGTCGCGAGCTTTTGGTTTCGATGAATTTGTTTTCATTATTTTTATTTTATTTATTTACCATCTACGTGACTTTACCGAAAGAACCAAAGAAAAGGGGGGCAAGCTTCTTACATTGCCACCTCCCCTTACCCCCTACGCCCTTTAACGCCGTCCACCCGGTGGTATAAATGGGCACACCACGGTGAGTGGCGTGTGTGGTGGTGTGTCGTGTTGGGTGCTGCCACCTCGTCCAAGACGGTTAACCCAGTGGGGAAGAGTAGGCCAACGTACACGCCCGCGTAGGGCGAGGCTCCATCGCGCTCGCTCCAGTGGAGGGTCTGCCGCCAGCGATGGCGTGATCGAGCATTTGCAGCATTTGCTGCAATCTTTACGTGATCAGCATCCGATCCCTTCAGAGCTCAGAAGCTAAACAGAATTTTTACCCGGATAGTTATTGGGTGGGCAGCCGGCACGCACACGCCAGGCTGTTATCGGCTGCGGGCGGCAGAGGGGGCTGTCTATATAGAGCTCCCCTTCTAGCGGGGGCAACTTATACCGGCAGCGACGTAGGCCAGGAATTGCGGGGCTGCCCCTTTATCCCTCAGAGCCACGTGATGGGATTCTTGTCCCCCCGGCCCCGCCTTCGTGCGTCCCAACTTCCTCGCTTGCGCAAGCCACCGACGGCGGCGAGTTTTAATTTTCACAGCAGGTCCGCATTTCGCCCGGCCACTGACGTGAGGCCAATTTTGGGCAAATTTCCTTCGATTAATTCGCACGTACAAATAGATTACGTGTTCGAGCGTGCACGGGCCAGCGTCCGGCCTCGGGGTTGGGCTCTGACACGAGGACCCCCCTCCCCAAGATCGCCGGAGGAATTTATTCATTAACTTTTTTGGTGGCAGGCTTGGGGGGGGGGGGGCAAGGAGAAGTGAACCGTCAACAAACAAAAGGGGAGAGCGCCTTTCGTTTAATTCTCATTTCTGTCCGTGCACATTTGCAGAGAGACGTTTGTTTATCTCGGAATGAGTCTGTCCCTGGTGTAGGCCGGTCTGTTTCAAGCACAATGCGTATATTATCAGAGCATTTCTGTTGGCATGTTTTCCCACAAGTATGCGTGGTTAATGCAGCACTTGATGACTCGCAAGAGGTTTCTATTTGGGGCTTGGGCATTTTAACACCTCCCGTTTTATTGTCAGAAAGGGTAAAAACTATTTTTTTATTTTTCATACTGGCAAAAAAGGTTCCGGTGATATGTATTTAACTCTCGCCAATTACGTCTCAGTTGTTGTTCTATTGTCAGATCAGACAAGAACTCGAGCCTATGAGCGAGTTTCTGAGATCTGGCGAGATCGGGCACATTGCGGGTAACAACCACCATCAGCTGGGCTGAGACCATCAATTCCACGGCGCTCGAGAGACCCAGAGATTAATCAGGGGCTGAACCCCAGATTTATACCCCGGGATCTCAGTGGTGGTGCCGGCTCAGTCTACCTGACCCCTCTCAGCGACCCGACCACCTCAGCCACAAAACTATTTCTGGAACCACTTGATAATCCTCTTCAAATCATAAGACGGCGTTCCTTCATGCGCTATTAAAAGTTATATATATATCCCGTCAGCCTTGTGATGAACAAATAAATATTAAGCTTCAAAAACTGGGGCCGGGCCAAATTAAGCCACACGAAATGGTATTGAATGACAAGAAGCAAAATTAAATAAAATAAAAACGGGCTGCCAAAGTCGGAATGACACCGAGAGACAGACACATGAGCACGCGGACAGAAGACGCGCAAGTTCGAGGCGTCACAGACGGATCCGTCCCTAAGTGGTAGGTGACGATGGCCAGCGGTCGAGACTCACGACCTAGCGGCAGCCAAAAGGCGGGGAAACGCGCTCGGGGAGGACGTCCGCCGTGGAGACGGAGCAGATCGCATCATCTCGATGCGTTTATCCACCTCGTGCTGCCAGCGAGCCTTCCACACTCCGCGTGACGACCTCAAAGTGCACCTTGTGTGGCCGCACGCGCCGGCGGTGATGTCTCTGCCACCGCATAGCGTATGGCGGCTGCTGTTGATGTTGTTCTTGTTCCCGTAGTGCGCGTGACCGTGAGAGATGACGGCAGCTTGCGGAGGCCTTCAGCGGTGGATAGAACAAGGCTGGCGAGGATTCAAACTACGAATGTTGCCACAATGGAGAACCAGGTGTCAAGTTGCATGGCTGAAACCCGGATTCAAACCCAGGGACCTTAGCGATGTTGTTTGTAGTGTTCAAACTTGCTTACTTAGAAATCCAGTTGTAACGTATGAAACAAACTGTAACGATATCAACGCTCGGTGTGTTTGTTTTCATCTGCTATGACACTTGCTTCAGAGGCAGCGTCATTGACGGAATGCATAGGACTGGAACTGAAAAGCGCGCAAAGAATCGTTGGAGAGGAGATGACATTTAGAGGCGGAAGGAGTAAGGCACGAGTTAGAGAACCGGCGAAAGACAACGACATAGCCTGCAAAGCGAGTGGCCTTGGGCAGGGCACGTCACGAGAAATGGGGATGACCGATGGGTAAAGACTGAAGGTGAAATGGCAGCTATGGAACGGAGAGCGTCCGTGAGGACATTCACAAGGGAGATGGAGCGCGCGGGTTCGCGAGCAGCTGCTGCATAGATCATTGGCATCGCGGGATCGTGAGGGATGGCGCAGCTTGGGGTAAGCCCTCATCCAGCAGTGGATTAGGCCATGGATAACATTGATGATGATGAGGACGTTGGTGTGTGTTGCCATTGTCAATAAAACCAAAGTCAACTTTTCGCAACGTGCTCAGCGAGCCTGTGTAAGAGGCCCTCGCTTCGACGTTCACTCTGCTGGCCAGACGCACACACAAAGACTCGTGCCCGCTGTTCATGAAGTCACACGAATGTGGTTACACAAAGACAAAACAGACTGCTGGGGCAAGCGCTGTTAGCGAACGCCTATAAAGGCCGGAACGGCACACGAGGGGGTGCGTGGGCAACACACCGCCCGACCGCCTTTGTCTCCCCATTGACGATGCTCACACACCGCACCAGATACTCATTTGAGACTGAGTCGAAGTAGGGGACGCCCAGGACCGGTTCAGATAATCGTCACCGGTGTTGGCCGTGAGAAGGAATACGAACCGGGTTCGCCGGGTTCGTAGCGCAGCGCGCTAACCGCTACACCGCCAAGCCTGACAGACGCACACACCCGACCCGAATTATAATACGTGCGCTTAACTTTTGTTCTTACATAAAAAAATAAATTGCCTCTCATAATCCGCAGAATACGGTAATTTGTTGCTGATCACACTGCGGCGTGGCGCACCTGCTAATCGACTTCCACCCACAGGGGAAGAAAAAAAACAGATTCATAGGCAAAAAATGACGGGGTCTTGAACAAAACAAAATGTTACGCCGTGAATGTATTGAATATAATTGGGCGCCTCCGGGGAGACGCAGGTACAGCGTGGTGGCGCTGTGGCTGACGGAAGACGCAGACTCTGCCCTCAACTCGGGGCGAGTCGCTCGCTCGGCCGTGCGTTATCCCCTCGACACGGCGAACGCAAACCGCACGCAAAGCCACGGATCCCCCTGCTGCTGCTGCCGCTGCTTCATCAGCGAACAGCGATTTAGTTTGAGCAGAAAATGCCTCGGCGAGCACGCCAAGGTGGATTATAGTAACGGCCGACGACGCTCAAAGCTCGGCTTATTAAAATTTTTGCCTGCTGCTACAGCGGGTGACTCTTTTTATAGGATAGCGGCTAATATTCCCGGGTCAGAAGCAATAAAGTGAATTGCCAGAGCCCGCGGCGGTTTTATGCATTCCGATTTTTCGTGGTTAATAATCGTTTCGAGTGGATTCCTATTCTCTTTGGTTCTATTGGGTAAAGTCACGTAGGTAAAAAAATAAAATAACAAAAATCACGACGTTTCGGCCACAATACAAGCGGCCTTCATCAGGTGAAGGGACGAGACTGTCTGGAGGACAGCGCTGGAGTGAAAAAAGCCACGCTCAGATCACGACCTTTAAGCTGTGTGAGAAGAAACAAAGCGCCTTGACAAAGGAATTAGCATATAACCAGTAGATGATATCATCTCTCAGGTCGATGTAGCCCTCAAAGGCGTAGGACACATCCAAGCAGACGTTGCGAGAGCTGAAATATCCACTATTCTTAAGAATGCTAAGAAACCCATTAGTAACATCAGCAAAAATGAACGCTCAGAACTCGCGAATTAAAAAAACAGAAGTGATATAGTCATCCTCTCAGCCGATAAAGGCAACGCTACTGTTATTATGGATAAAGATTCATACAACAACAAAATCCAGAATCTGCACAACGATGAAAGTTATTAAACAATAAAAAAATGATCCTACTAATAGCCTAGCGATAAAAACCAACAAGATCATCGCAAGTTCGACCTCCCTAATCGACCCAACTAAACGTCCCTCCCTAAAACCTTCTGCTGCAAGACCCCCTAGATTCTATGGTCTTCCCAAGATTCATAAAGAAGGAACCCCACTACGACCCATCGAATCCACGATCAACTCCCCTACCTATAGACTAGCCCGTTTTCTGTCAGATACCTTGCTGCCTTTCACTGGCAAGACCGCCTCAGCAGTACTTAACTCAGCCCAATTGGTCTCTATGGTCAAAGACGTTGTACTGTCCCCTGACGATATCCTTGTCAGCTTCGATGTGGTCTCTTTGTTCACCAAGGTCCCAGTACCTGATACCATTGATACCATTGAAATAATTGGTCCAACATGGACTAGACCCCGACACACCTGCACTGGTTAGGCACTGCCTCAACAATACCTACTTTACTTGGAATGGCTCCTTCTACAAACAAAATGAGGGTACCCCCATGGGATCCCCCTTATCACCAGTGATAGCCAATATTTTCATGGAGAAATTTGAATCAGACGCCATCCAGACTTCCACCCTCAGACCTTCCCTGTGGAAGAGATATGTGGATGACACTTTCGTCATTTGGCCACATGGCCTCCCAGCTTTGAACCTTTTCCTACACCACATCAATTCCAGACATCCCGCCATGAAATTCACCATGGAAGTGGAGAAAGATGGCAAGCTACCATTCTTAGATGTTCTGTTTGAGAGGAGACCTGATGGCTCATTGGGGCATTCTGTCTACAGGAAACCCACCCACACAGATTCCTACTTGAAACCTGATTCCCACCACCACCCAGCCCAAAATAATTATCTCATCAAAACTTTATACCATAGGGCTCATTGCATTTCGGACCAACACCACCTGACCAGTGAATTCAAACATGTACACCTGGCCCTCAAAAGGAATGGTTACTCTGACCGTACCATCCACCAAGCTGTTTCTCCCTCCATACAGAAACAACCACTTGATACTCCGGTCAAAACCATCACACTACCATATATAGCAGGCGTTACTAAAAATATCTCCAAAATTCTAAACAAACACAAGATCCTGGTCCGGTTTAATACAGTACACAAAATCCGTGACCTGATCCCTTCCGTGAAGGATGTCATTCCTGACTTACAGTACCCCGGGGTTTACAAATTGATCTGCACCTGTGGTGACTGTTATATCGGGGAGACGAAACGACATGTCTCTGACCGAATTCGCGAGCACAAATCAGATTTGAAACACGGCAGAACGAATCCTTCTGCCGTAGCTGATCACTGTTACAACGCTGTGGGTGATCACGATATAGTTTTCTCCAATACCAAGGTTATTTGCAAACCCACGGGTTTTTATCAGAGATTTGTTCACGAGGCAATTCAGATCTACAAACACAGACACAATTTCAGCCGAGAAGATGGTTTCAAATTAAGCAACCATTGGAAAGATTTTATTTTGATTTAAAGCTTTCGTGACTGCAGTAATTCATATTCTTAGTTTTTTCGGTAAAGTCACGTTGAAGAGAAACAACAAAATAACAAAATATATATAAAACAATAAAAAAATTCTCACGACGTTTCGACCATAACTCAAACGGTCATCATCAGGTGTGTCGGTTTGCATAAATTTATTTTGAAAACGGCATATTTATTTATATATATATATATAAAATAACGTTTGCGTCACGCGCAACGATTGGCAGTTTGCCCAGGACTAGTCCATCTATTTTTTGAAAAGAGGAGGGGGGAGACGAAATTTGTTTTTATGTATGCTGTCTGAAAGCCACTGTAAGCGTGAACAATCAATCAAGAACTGAAATGATTTATCAAATCTTTCCAATGATTGCTAAGATAGAATCCATCTTCTCGGTTGAAATTGTCTCTGTGCTTGTATATGTGGATAGCCTCATGAACGAATCTCTCATGGAAGCCAGATGGCTTACAAAGAACCTCCGTCTTGGAAAAGTCAATGACATGTGAGCCTACTGAATTAGAACAATGATCTGCTACGGCCGAGGTGTTGGTCCTACCGTGTTTAAGGTCTGCTTTATGTTCACGAATGCGGTCCGAGATATGGCGTTTGGTTTCTCCAATGTAACTACTACCACAGAGGCAACTTAGTTTGTAGACACCAGGGTATTGTATGTCCGGAATCACATCTTTTACAGACGGAACCAGATCACGGATTTTATGTAATGTGTTGAAACGGACCTGGATCTTGTGTTTATTCAAGATTTTGGAGATCTTTTTTGTGATCCCAGCAATGTAGGGTAAAGTGATGGTTTTGAAAGGCTCCTCAAGAGGGTTCTTCTTCATGGTTTGAGTGATAGCTTTGCGGATTGTATAGTCGGAGTAACCATTAGCCCTAAGAGCTTGGTGTACGTGCTTGAGTTCACTGCTTATGTGTTCCTGGTCGGATATGCATTGGGCTCTATGATACAGAGTCTTGATGAGAGAATTCTTCTGTGATGGATGGTGGTGGGAATCCGGTTTCAGATAAGCATCCGTATGGGTAGCTTTCCTGTAGACAGAGTGGCTCATTGAACCATCAGGTCTCTTTTTAATTAGGACATCCAAAAAAGGTATCTTGCCATCTATTTCGACTTCCATGGTAAATCTGATGGCTGGGTGTATGGAATTGATGTGGTCGAAGAATTGGTCTAGAGCAGGCCGGCCATGTGGCCAGATGACAAAAGTGTCATCCACGTACCTCTTCCATAAGGTTGGGCGCAGAGTGGCAGTCTGGATGGCGTCATCTGGCCACATGGCCGGCCTGCTCTAGACCAATTCTTCGACCACATCAATTCCATACACCCAGCCATCAGATTTACCATGGAAGTCGAAATAGATGGCAAGATACCTTTTTTGGATGTCCTAATTAAAAAGAGACCTGATGGTTCAATGAGCCACTCTGTCTACAGGAAAGCTACCCATACGGATGCTTATCTGAAACCGGATTCCCACCACCATCCATCACAGAAGAATTCTCTCATCAAGACTCTGTATCATAGAGCCCAATGCATATCCGACCAGGAACACATAAGCAGTGAACTCAAGCACGTACACCAAGCTCTTAGGGCTAATGGTTACTCCGACTATACAATCCGCAAAGCTATCACTCAAACCATGAAGAAGAACCCTCTTGAGGAGCCTTTCAAAACCATCACTTTACCCTACATTGCTGGGATCACAAAAAAGATCTCCAAAATCTTGAATAAACACAAGATCCAGGTCCGTTTCAACACATTACATAAAATCCGTGATCTGGTTCCGTCTGTAAAAGATGTGATTCCGGACATACAATACCCTGGTGTCTACAAACTAAGTTGCCTCTGTGGTAGTAGTTACATTGGAGAAACCAAACGCCATATCTCGGACCGCATTCGTGAACATAAAGCAGACCTTAAACACGGTAGAACCAACACCTCGGCCGTAGCAGATCATTGTTCTAATTCAGTAGGCTCACATGCCATTGACTTTTCCAAGACGGAGGTTCTTTGTAAGCCATCTGGCTTCCATGAGAGATTCGTTCATGAGGCTATCCACATATACAAGCACAGAGACAATTTCAACCGAGAAGATGGATTCTATCTTAGCAATCATTGGAAAGATTTGATAAATCATTTCAGTTCTTGATTGATTGTTCACGCTTACAGTGGCTTTCAGACAGCATACATAAAAACAAATTTCGTCTCCCCCCTCCTCTTTTCAAAAAATAGATGGACTAGTCCTGGGCAAACTGCCAATCGTTGCGCGTGACGCAAACGTTATTTTTTTATATATATAAATAAATAAATAAATATGCCGTTTTCAAAATAAATTTATGCAAACCGACACACCTGATGATGACCGTTTGAGTTATGGTCGAAACGTCGTGAGAATTTTTTATTGTTTTATATATATTTTGTTATTTTGTTGTTTCTCTTCAACGTGACTTTACCGAAAAAACTAAGAATATACATTGGAAAGATGTTCTAAATCGAACTAAACATTAAACTAATTTCAATGGTACAGTATATTTTTTAAGTAGTGGTACCCCAAACTTTCGCAGCTCTTATAAATTCCCTTTTCACACCATCAATAGGTAAACTCCCCCCCACCCCCCGCGCCAAACGGCAAGTCCACCGGCACGTACACCACCTCTTTTCTAAAATCGGCCAATCAAATGCTATTTTTTATGCTAATTTCTTTGTCAGGACACCTCGTTTGCTCGCACACAGTTTAAAGGTCCGCGGTCTGAGCGTGGTTGTGTTTCGCTAAATTCTCCTCTTTGATTTGTACTAGGTGCCTCGGTGAATGTATATGCTCCGACTTTAACATAGCTATTTCTGTGACCAGTTACAAGCTAATCACTCAGATATTTCAATGCTAAATTCTATGCTAATTCCTTTGTCAAGGGGTGCCTCTGCGGATGTGTATACTTTAACTTAGCTATTTCAATGAGCCATTTCAATGCTAAATTATATGCTAATTCCTTTGTCAAGGCGCTTTGTTTCTTCTCACACAGCTTAAAGGTCGTGATCTGAGCGTGGCTTTTTTCACTCCAGCGCTGTCCTCCAGACAGTCTCGTCCCTTCACCTGATGAAGGCCGCTTGTGTTGTGGCCGAAACGTCGTGATTTTTGTTATTTTATTTTTTTACCTACGTGACTTTACCCAATAGAACCAAAGAGTATAGATCCTAGCAGTCACGAAAGCTTTAAATCTAGAATGGATTCTTAATTTTTTTGCGTGCCCGTTTGAGCGTGACTCTCGTACGGCGGAAGTGGTGAGCGGATGACGTACACGGATGACGTACACGGATGACGTACACCGAGCCGTGAGAGGCGTTTGACGGAGCGTCGATTCATATCGTATACCTGTGCGAGAATCAACTGTGTACTTAAGTTGCTTACGCTCTACGTAGTGGGTATACGCAGAGCCGTTCCTCGGGTACGCGGCGATTACGGGGGCGACCGCCCCGGGCCCCGCGCTTGGGGGGGGGGGGTGGCACCGCGCTTTGACGTCACGGTGTCAGATGTAGTTTGAAGGTGTCGGGGAGCCCACGTGGTGTGAGATGTCCAAAGGGTCTCATTTGGCACGCTGCCACCGGGTCCTCCAGAACCCTCTGGGCAGCCAACCCTGTCTGGAGTTGGACTTCATAACCCAGCCAAACAAAACGACCCCGTGTACCGTTCATTGCGTGCGTGACATCTCACAACTCCTCCGTGACTCGACGAATTGTCATAATTCTCAGTGACAATTTAATTCCATAACCAATTCTGTTTGTGTTTGTGCTGCGTGCAAAGCAACAAACAGCGGCTACGGGTTTTTTTCATTTCACCCACATACAATACATAATCATAATCGGCCACGATTTATCCACTGCTGGATGAAGGCCTCCCCCCAAGCTCTCGCCCACTCTCACCATTCTCGCCACGGCCACGCCGGAGTCCGATCTCTCACAGGTGCGCGCAAAATCGACACGAGGTTTAATTTCCTCTCTGAGACGCAGAGGGCCCATTAGTAATCAGGCGATCGCGTGTGTCTCCTAACCGTAGAGGGCTTATTGTAAAAACCCAGCTCTCTTTCCCTGATGTTAATCAATCTCACCTACACCTGCTCCGAGAAGACTGTTCGAGCAGCGCTCATGAATTCTGTGCGGTTTGCCACCGCCAAACATTTTATTTCTTCCTCCCTCCCTCGGATTTGCGTTTTGCTTTGTCTTATCGCAGCAAACAAAGCAGGAAAGAATAAAAAAGTTAGAATGTTGGGGGCAAGGGGTGTGGATGTGGGTGGTGGTGGGTGGTGTGGGTGGTGGTGGGTGGTGTGGGTGGTGGTGCTGGATGTTGTGCGTGGTGTGGGTGGTGTGGGTGGTGGTGGGTGGTGTGGGTGGGTGGGTGGTGTGGGTGGTGGTGGGTGGTGTGGGTGGTGTGGGTGGTGGAACGAGCTGCGAAGCGGAGGTTTGGTTTTTAACGTTCTGACAAATAATGAAATATTCAGTTGCAAACATTTTTTTTTGGAACTCGCAAAAGGGCACGGTACCCAAAAGGAGTCATTTCTAAACCCCTTAATAAGCACCGCACCGCAAGAATTTCTCGCTTACGGCAATGGGCGCTGAATCTCACCACACATTAAAAAAACGAGCCGTTCTGAAGCCCCGAGAGAAGCCCCATATAAAGTTGTAAACGTTCAGGCCACGAAGCCCCATATAACGTTGTAAACGTTCATGTCGCGAAGCCCCATATAACGTTGTAAACGTTCATGTCGCGAAGCCCCATATAACGTTGTAAACGTTCATGTCGCGAAGCCCCATATAACGTTGTAAACGTTCATGTCGCGAAGCCCCATATAACGTTGTAAACGTTCATGTCGCGAAGCCCCATATAACGTTGTAAACGTTCATGTCGCGAAGCCCCATATAACGTTGTAAACGTTCATGTCGCGAAGCCCCATATAACGTTGTAAACGTTCAGGCCACGAAGCCCCATATAACGTTGTAAACGTTCATGTCGCGAAGCCCCATATAACGTTGTAAACGTTCAGGCCACGAAGCCCCATATAACGTTGTAAACGTTCATGTCGCGAAGCCCCATATAACGTTGTAAACGTTCATGTCGCGAAGCCCCATATAACGTTGTAAACGTTCATGTCGCGAAGCCCCATATAACGTTGTAAACGTTCATGTCGCGAAGCCCCATATAACGTTGTAAACGTTCATGTCGCGAAGCCCCATATAACGTTGTAAACGTTCATGTCGCGAAGCCCCATATAACGTTGTAAACGTTCAGGCCACGAAGCCCCATATAACGTTGTAAACGTTCATGTCGCGAAGCCCCATATAACGTTGTAAACGTTCAGGCCACGAAGCCCCATATAACGTTGTAAACGTTCATGTCGCGAAGCCCCATATAACGTTGTAAACGTTCATGTCGCGAAGCCCCATACAACGTTGTAAACGTTCATGTCGCGAAGCCCCATATAACGTTGTAAACGTTCATGTCGCGAAGCCCCATACAACGTTGTAAACGTTCATGTCGCGAAGCCCCATATAACGTTGTAAACGTTCATGTCGCGAAGCCCCATATAACGTTGTAAACGTTCAGGCCACGAAGCCCCATATAACGTTGTAAACGTTCATGTCGCGAAGCCCCATATAACGTTGTAAACGTTCATGTCGCGAAGCCCCATATAACGTTGTAAACGTTCATGTCGCGAAGCCCCATATAACGTTGTAAACGTTCAGGCCACGAAGCCCCATATAACGTTGTAAACGTTCATGTCGCGAAGCCGCATATAACGTTGTAAACGTTCATGTCGCGAAGCCCCATACAACGTTGTAAACGTTCATGTCGCGAAGCCCCATATAACGTTGTAAACGTTCATGTCGCGAAGCCCCATACAACGTTGTAAACGTTCATGTCGCGAAGCCCCATATAACGTTGTAAACGTTCATGTCGCGAAGCCCCATATAACGTTGTAAACGTTCAGGCCACGAAGCCCCATATAACGTTGTAAACGTTCATGTCGCGAAGCCCCATATAACGTTGTAAACGTTCATGTCGCGAAGCCCCATATAACGTTGTAAACGTTCATGTCGCGAAGCCCCATACAACGTTGTAAACGTTCATGTCGCGAAGCCCCATATAACGTTGTAAACGTTCATGTCGCGAAGCCCCATACAACGTTGTAAACGTTCATGTCGCGAAGCCCCATATAACGTTGTAAACGTTCATGTCGCGAAGCCCCATATAACGTTGTAAACGTTCATGTCGCGAAGCCCCATATAACGTGTGTAAACGTTCAGGCCACGGAGCCCCATATAACGTTGTAAACGTTCAGGCCACGAAGCCCCATATAACGTTGTAAACGTTCATGTCGCGAAGCCCCATATAACGTTGTAAACGTTCATGTCGCGATGCCCCATATAACGTTGTAAACGTTCATGTCGCGAAGCCCCATATAACGTTGTAAACGTTCATGTCGCGATGCCCCATATAACGTTGTAAACGTTCATGTCGCGAAGCCCCATATAACGTTGTAAACGTTCATGTCGCGAAGCCCCATATAACGTTGTAAACGTTCATGTCGCGAAGCCCCATATAACGTGTGTAAACGTTCAGGCCACGGAGCCCCATATAACGTTGTAAACGTTCAGGCCACGAAGCCCCATATAACGTTGTAAACGTTCATGTCGCGAAGCCCCATATAACGTTGTAAACGTTCAGGCCACGAAGCCCCATATAACGTTGTAAACGTTCATGTCGCGAAGCCCCATATAACGTTGTAAACGTTCATGTCGCGAAGCCCCATATAACGTTGTAAACGTTCAGGCCACGAAGCCCCATATAACGTTGTAAACTATCATGTCGCGAAGCCCCATACAACGTTGTAAACGTTCATGCCGCGATGCCCCATATAACGTTGTAAACGTTCAGGCCTCGATCCTATCGAGAGCGAGATCCAGACGAACCGTCCCCACCACCCCCACCTGACTGCTGCATGAGTGAGCTCAGCAGCCCCTCCTCCTCTTTGTCCCTTAGATGCGAAGCGCCATGTGTTTGTGATAGAGCGAGTTAACGTCCTGAACTCTCTCGCTCTGGAATACGGCGACGTTAACGGAAGAGCAAACGCGGCGACCGCCGCCTTGCCGGGGCGTTCTAAGGGGCCGCGGAATATTTGAACAATCATCTCCGATGCCCTCCGCCGCCGCGGTCAGCGTGCAGTACGCACGTGCACGTGCGCGCGTGCGTGAGTGCGCGCGTGCACGTGCAAGACGCGAGTGCACCGAGCCATTGCCGCATCTCGAATAGCGCCTCTGAGTGCCGGCTCAGCACTCGTGAGCGTCCGTGTCGCGCACATTTAATAATCGGATGTTTCATCCATAGCCCCCCTCCCACCTGTCGACTCCCTTCAGTGTTTGTTTTTGTTTGTTGTTGTTGTTGTCGTCGTCCGCGTTCCGTTGTATTCGAGGCTTCCGCAGACGCGTGGTTGAACTTCAGAGTTCGACTTCGTGTTCGGGGTCTTGCCGATTTTATGAACCGGGATTTTATTTCGCGCGCGCGGTCATGCCATAATACAGCGGCCATACTTAGACGAAACAATATTAATAATCAGAGAGCATCCCTCCGTCTGTCCCTCGGCATGAAACAACAACACACATTCATTATTATTTTTTTATACTTCCCATCAGTCGCACGGCCCTCTGGCGATGATCGTCCACGTGATTATTTTGTTACTCGCGTTCTGCACAACAAAGCGCGTGACTATTTTGGGTTGTTCCGGCACTGGTGATGTCATCACGCGTGACAGACCGGACAGGGACACACGTGGAATCTTCGATAAAATAAAAACATCTGTGCTAATTCTTATACAGATATGATAATAACAACAATAATAATACTTACAATACGTGTGTTAATTATTTGTATTTTTACCCAGGAAAGCCTCAAAGGAGTCTCAAGACGCTTTTTTTCAAGAGGCCCTTGCTTTATTTGGGATCTTGATTTGAAGTTTTCGTGACTGCAGGAATCCATACTCTTTGGTTGTTTCGGTAAAGTCACGTAGGTAGAAAATAATAATAATAGATCACGACATTTCGAACGCCACACAAGCAATCGTCCTCAGTTCCCACCTGAGGACGATTGCTTGTGTGGCGATCGAAACGTTGTGATCTATTATTATTATTATTATTTTTCCACGTGACTTTACCGAAAGAACCAAAGAGTATATTTGGCGAATTCCATGACTGTTTTTCTGTGGTGGAACACCAGAGTTATTTTATAACCCGTTGTCAATCTACTGCTGGATGAAGGCAAAACGGCCGTCATAGAGGTCGTTTGCCCACACTTCACCACGCGGGTCAGTGTGGGTTGGTGAAAGTGGGCGCCCTAAAACCAAATCAGACGTACGTGGCGTTGAACTTCTTTCGCAATCAACTGTGATCATTAATCGGAGGTGCGGGGGAAGGACGACAAACTCAACACACGCACGCACGCGCAACACTCAGCAGTTGGCTAGGGAATCAAATCAAATGCAGGGTCGGCGAGTTCACAGGGCAGTGTGCTAACCACTGCACCACCGTTCCTCCTTCTGCCACCACAGCACCTGCAGAAAACCCCAAACGCATTAAACGAGGGCGTGCCACCCGGGCACCACTAATAACAACAGCAGCAGCAGCAACAACACATTCATTAGCAGTTTTGTTTTTGTCGCTCTGACATTGCCAAGGATCGGTTTGGCCATTGTTTGAGTGGAAGCGTTACTTTTGTTCGTGCTCTCAATTGCCCTGCGCCACGTTTCCCGCGAAGCATTCCCGGTCGACTGTTGTAATATACATCTATATATTTATATTTTCTTCTTCCAGTCGGCCCATTGCACACAGGGGTCGGCGTAACTTCTTATACCTTGTACGATAACCGCGCGAGGGCCGTAAAGCCATCGCACGCGACTCTGATGGCTGCACATTAACTGAATAGCCCCTCTCTAATGATTTGCAAAATTTATTTCGCCGGCGTTTTTATATATTTATTTCCCCCCCCCCCCCCCCCCCCCCACTTTTTAAAAGAATTCCAACGACGGCCGAGCTTCAAAAGCCATCGCCGCCGTTCAGCGGTTTCGTTTGAAAAATTCTTACGAGAACAAGATGAAGTACTGCAAGGGATAAAAACAAACTCCCATGATTCACCGCGCCAGGATTTACATAATAGCACCGAATCATCCGTTTCGGAAGCTCTGAAATGTGCGTTTTCGGTTCGTGCCGCGTGCTGCTGTTGGGTGTTATGTCCGACGTTTCGCTCCCACGTGCGAGGGAAGGTTAGGTCCCTGAACGAGCTCCCAGCACCTGGAGCAAAAGCGTCAGACACAGGCCAAATCAGTCGGCCGCCTTCATGAATACTGCCGCTGAGGGATTAATTACCCTGCACACAAACACGACGCGTCGTGGACGTCAGATATGCATTCTGACGTCACCGGCAAGGAGAGGCCATTGTGTGCCGACGTCATGGTCCACATTTGCGAACAATTCCTGCAAAACACTCAAATGCGATGATGCATGCGTAGCTGCTAATCTACATTTATAGTGAGCCTTCACTCAAGGCAGAGTGGCACGATGTTGTCAGCAGGGGCGTACTGCAAGGATTGAGGAATGAGTGACAGCGACAGAGGAGTACTTAGGGATCACGAAAGAGCTACAGGGGAGGGACGGGAAAGAGTAGCAGGGAAGGGGGGGGGGAGAATGGGCGATGTAGAAGATGTGAGGCTTTAAGAGAGGAACGGAAGGAGGTGAAGGAGGGGGGACTTGGCAGGACCCTCAATCCTGAAAAAAGTCTTGAGATTCAGCGAGGGCTTTTCCTGGATAAACAATCCTATATATTTCTGTTTTGGTTAATACACCCGCAGTAATAACAACAACCAGGGCGGCCACTTGATTCGAACCGTGAAGCTCGGTGACGGGCGGCAGACAAGCTGTTGGTGACACTGGACGAGGACGTGAAGAGAGGCTTCGGGGTAGAAGCCCGAAAGAAGGCCGAGCTGCTGGCGGCGAGGCACTGCGACCTCTTGAGGAAGAGGCAGGGCCCCTTTCACTCGTGTCACCACAACTACACTGTGCTAAACTGTGAACGTCCTGTCAAATGAAATGCGCAAGCTAGCCTCGGTGACTTGCCCTCGTACAGGGACTCATCTACGAGTTCGGTTACAGGGGTCTATTCGTAAGTCGTTTTGTTCGAAAGTCCAACTTTACTCCAGTGGATCCCAAACGTGTTGTACGGCTTTACAAGTTGTATAATCTCCTGTAGATGTAGATGCCACTGGTTCTTCACGTTCTGCAGATGTAGATGCCACCACCGCCATCTATTGCGTACCACCACCACCACATCTACAACTACCACAAGTGCAACAACACTTCCATCGCTTGACCCGGCACCAGCACCATACTTATAGCCATCATCATCATCAACACCAATCCCACCACCACCATCTACACGAAGCCCTCCAGTAACACCACCAGCAACAACATTGTCATCGGCACCATCACCACCACCGCGATGTTGACCACAGCCACCACCATCGCCATCATATTCACTGTCATCGCCACAGCCACCACGCTCACCACCAGCAACAACTCACCGCAACCACACTCAAACCACCACCGTTACCACATTATCATCAGCACCACCACCAATCAGCACCACCAATCAGCACCACCACCAACTACCACCACTACAACCACCACACCCATCGTCATCATCACCACCATCACAATCACTATCGCCACGCCCACCAGCGCCACCACCACCACCATGCCCATCCCAGCAATTCCTCCGACATTCTCTCCTCGGCGGCAAACACGCCTCGCATTCCACCAATACTTGAGGCAGCGGCGCTCTCCCGCGATGGTGGTGGGGGGGTGGAAATCACCGCTGCCCCGCCTCGCCACGAGGCCGGGGTTTGGTGGTGGCGCTGGGGAGGTGGTTGGGGTGGGGTGTGGTTGTGGTGCAGTGAGTAGGGTGGGTGAGAGAGTGAGAGAGAGAAAGCGAGCGGAAGGGGAGTTGGGGCTGGAGGGCGGGATGAGAGAGCGGTAAGCAGGAATGATTATGCCGCACCACGGTGTCCCATGTTTTCTCGTCTAGACAGCCGGACTAAACATGCAATTACGCCTTTGATAGCCGCGCTGGGAGAGGCGTCCCACGATGGCTGTAACGCGACAGCGGGGCTAAACATCTGGCGACACGGGGGCACGCTAATTGAGAGCCTCCTGCACCGCTAGAGGACACACCAGGTATGCAGGCTTCGGCATGAGATTCATTTACCGGAATTTTTAGTTTTTAACAACAACAAAAAAGAAATGCGTTTCGCAATTATTATTATTCCAATTGCGGTGTTGGGGAAGACGTGTCGCCAGATGAGACGTCCATTGACGAGCTCTCGCCAGGACTCGGCTAAGCGTTGCCACCTGTCCCGTTTCTCACCCCCCCCCCCCAGAATTGTCCTCTTGTCGCCATGCATCATGGGAAAGCTGTACGTCTTCCACGGGACATGAGTTGTGTGATGATTACGACGACAACATCAACGACAACACGCCACTCCTCTTGCGGCAGTGTGAGATATCTTTGTTCCTTCTCTTTGATTTTATTATTCGCACACAAAAAAGAGAAAGTGGTAAAGACAAACAGTGCGCATAAAAACACAACGAGATTAAACAGGGTGTGCAGGTGAGGTTGGAATCCAAACTATGGGCTTAGATGAAAAACACACCAAAAACATGAACAATGTATATATACAATGTATATAAATACAATGTATATAAATATACAATGTATATAAATACAATGTATACAACAATTTAATTACAAAACAAATTGTCACGGTTTTTTTTTTAGACAGAATGGCCTCGGGTCCACGCGCAGAGGCGGGTGGGGATTATTCCCAGCGGCCACGCGTCGATATCCAAATCACTGCCACCACTCGATCGTCAATCACGCGATCGTCAATCACGCGATCGTCAGACACGCGATCGTCAATCACGCGATCGGGTTCAATCAACCCTCCTTTTGTCCGCCCTTGGCGGACTCGGCCAGGGTCGCCCAACCTGTCCTGTTTTGACCCGTGAGGGTCCGCGAATTGGCAGAAGGAGCAGGATTTGACATGTTGCCGAGGGAGCCGGGACCGCTATTGTGCTGAACTTTATTCCAATATTCTGCGCGGTATCGATCGACCCGGTCTGGACTGCGACAGGCACTTTTGAGGTCCACCCCAAAATAGTGGTACTTATTTTAGCGCACCCAGGTGAGGGAGATGGGCTGAGATTTAAACCTCAAGGCGAATATGAGGTCACGCAAGACATTCACATTTGATAGCGCCGAGCCACATGGCCAGCTAATCGGGTACTAGAGGGGGATACATTAAACTTGACAGCATCGCTCCGTTTATCAGTTCGGCACGTTAAGTCAGTTCTGCCACTGCGGGGACCTCTAGCAGTCAGTAACAGGTTACTCTTGCAGTCAGTAACAGGTTACTCTAGCAGTTAGTAATAGGTTACTCTGGCAGTCAGTAACAGGTTACTCTGGCAGTCAGTAATAGGTTATTCTGGCAGTCAGTAACAGGTGACTCTAGCAGTCAGTAACAGGTGACTCTTGCTGACAGTAATAGGTGACTCTAGAAGTCAGTAAGAGGTTACTCTGGCAGTCAGTAACAGGTTACTCTAGCAGTCATTAACAGGTGACTCATGCAGTCAGTAACAGGTGACTATGGCAGTCAGTAACAGGTTACTCTGGTAGTCAGTAACATGTGACTCATGCAGTCAGTAACATGTGACTCATGCAGTCAGTAACAAATTACTCTAGCAGTCAGTAACAGGTGACTCTTGCAGGCAGTAACAAGTTACTCTGGCAGTCAGTAACAGGTTACTTTAGCAGTCAGTAACAGGTGACTCTTGCACTCAGTAACAGGTTATTCTGGCAGTCAGTAACAGGTTCGTCTAGCAGTCAGTAACAGGTGATTCTTTCAGTCATTAACAGGTGACTCATGCAGTCAGTAACATGTGACTCATGCAGTCAGTAACAGGTTACTCTGGCAGTCAGTAACATGTGACTCATGCAGTCAGTAACAGGTCACTCTTGCAGTCAGTAACAGGTTACTCTGGAAGTCAGTAACAGGTTACAATTTCAGTCAGTAACAGGTGACTCTGGCAGTCAGTAACAGCTTACTCCAACAGTCAGTAACAGGTGACTTTTGCAGTCATTATCAGGTGACTCTTCAATTTAGTAACAGGTGACGCTGGCAGTCAGTAACAGGTTACTCTTGCAGTCAGTAACAGGCGACATTAGCAGTCAGTAACAGGTTACTCTAGCAGTCAGTAACAGGTTACTCTGGTAGTCAGTAACAGGTTACTTTGGCAGTCATTAACAGGTTACTCTGGCAGTCAGTAACAGGTTATTCTGGCAGTCAGTAACAGGTTATTCTGGCAGTGAGCAACAGGTTTGTCTAGCAGTCAGTAACAGGTGACTCATGCAGTCAGTAACATGTGACTCATGCAGTCAGTAACAGGTTACTCTGGCAGTCAGTAACAGGTGACTCTGGCAGTCAGTAACAGGTTACTCTAGCAGTCATTATCAGGTGACTCTTACAGTCAGTAACAGGTTACTCTAGCAGTCAGTAACAGGTTACTCTAGCAGTCATTATCAGGTGACTCTTACAGTCAGTAACAGGTTACTCTGGCAGTCAGTAACAGGTTACTCTGGCAGTCAGTAACAGGCGACTCTTGCAGTCAGTAACATGTGACTCTGGCAGTCAGTAACAGGTGACTCTTTCAGTCAGTAACAGGTTATTCTGGCAGTCAGTAACAGGTTCGTCTAGCAGTCAGTAACAGGTTACTCTGGCAGTCATTAACAGGTTACTCTTGCAGTCAGTAACAGGTTACTCTTGCAGTCAGTAACAGGTTACTCTAGCAGCCAGTAACAGGTTACTCTGGTAGTCAGTAACAGGTTACTCTGGCAGTCAGTAACAGGTTATTCTGGCAGTCAGAAACAGGTTATTCTGGCAGTCAGTAACAGGTTACTCTGGCAGTCAGTAACAGGTAATTCTGGCAGTGAGCAACAGGTTCGTCTAGCATTCAGTAACAGGTGACTCTTGCAGTCAGTAACAGGTGACTCTGGCAGTCAGTAACAGGTTCCCCTGGCAGTCAGTAACAGGTTATTCTGGCAGTCAGTAACAGGTTACTCTAACAGTCAGTAACAGGTGACTTTTACAGTCATTATCAGGTGACTCTAGCAGTCAGTAACAGGTCACTCTAGCAGTCAGTAACAGTTGACTCGGGAAGTCAGGAACAGGTGACTGGCATTCAGTAACAGGTTACTTTTGCAGTCAGTAACAGGTTACTCTTGCAGTCAGTAACAACTTACCCTGGCAGTCAGTAACAGGTCACTATTGCAGTCATTAACAGGTGACTCTTGCAGTCAGTAACAGGTTAGTCTTGCAGTCAGTAACAGGTGACTCTGGCAGTCAGTAACAGGTGACTCTTGCAGTTAGTAACTGTTGAATCTTGCGGTCAGTAACAGGTCACTATTGCAGTCAGTAACAGGTGACTGGCAGTCAGTAACATGTTCCTCTGGCAGTCAGTAACAGGTGACTCTGTCAGTCAGTAACAGGTTACTCTGGCAGTCAGTAACAGGTTACTTTAGCAGTCAGTAACAGGTGACTCTAGCAGTCAGTAACAGGTTACTCTAGCAGTCAGTAACAGGTGACTCGTGCAGCCAGTAACAGGTTACTCGCGAAGTCAGTAACAGGCGACTGGCAGTCAGTAACAGGTTACTTTTGCAGTCAGTAACAGGTGACTCTTGCAGTCAGTAGCTGGGACTCTTGCAGTCAGTAACAGGTGACCCATGCAGTCAGTAACAGATTCGTCTAGCAGTCAGTAACAGGTGACTGGCAGTCAGTAACAGGTTACTCGTGCAGTCAGTAACAGGTCACTCTTCCAGTCAGTAATAGGTGACTCTGGCAGTCAGTAACAGGTTACTCTTGCAGTCAGTAACAAATGACTCTTGCAGTCAGTAACAGGTCACTCTTGCAGTCAGTAACAGGTTACTCTTGCAGTGAGTAACAGGTTACTCTAGCAGTCAGTAACAGGTTACTCTGGTAGTCAGTAACAGGTTACTTTGGCAGTCATTAACAGGTTACTCTGGCAGTCAGTAACAGGTTATTCTGGCAGTCAGTAACAGGTTATTCTGGCAGTGAGCAACAGGTTTGTCTAGCAGTCAGTAACAGGTGACTCATGCAGTCAGTAACATGTGACTCATGCAGTCAGTAACAGGTTACTCTGGCAGTCAGTAACAGGTGACTCTGGCAGTCAGTAACAGGTTACTCTAGCAGTCATTATCAGGTGACTCTTACAGTCAGTAACAGGTTACTCTGGCAGTCAGTAACAGGTTACTCTGGCAGTCAGTAACAGGCGACTCTTGCAGTCAGTAACATGTGACTCTGGCAGTCAGTAACAGGTGACTCTTTCAGTCAGTAACAGGTTATTCTGGCAGTCAGTAACAGGTTCGTCTAGCAGTCAGTAACAGGTTACTCTGGCAGTCATTAACAGGTTACTCTTGCAGTCAGTAACAGGTTACTCTTGCAGTCAGTAACAGGTTACTCTAGCAGCCAGTAACAGGTTACTCTGGTAGTCAGTAACAGGTTACTCTGGCAGTCAGTAACAGGTTATTCTGGCAGTCAGAAACAGGTTATTCTGGCAGTCAGTAACAGGTTACTCTGGCAGTCAGTAACAGGTAATTCTGGCAGTGAGCAACAGGTTCGTCTAGCATTCAGTAACAGGTGACTCTTGCAGTCAGTAACAGGTGACTCTGGCAGTCAGTAACAGGTTCCCCTGGCAGTCAGTAACAGGTTATTCTGGCAGTCAGTAACAGGTTACTCTAACAGTCAGTAACAGGTGACTTTTACAGTCATTATCAGGTGACTCTAGCAGTCAGTAACAGGTCACTCTAGCAGTCAGTAACAGTTGACTCGGGAAGTCAGGAACAGGTGACTGGCATTCAGTAACAGGTTACTTTTGCAGTCAGTAACAGGTTACTCTTGCAGTCAGTAACAACTTACCCTGGCAGTCAGTAACAGGTCACTATTGCAGTCATTAACAGGTGACTCTTGCAGTCAGTAACAGGTTAGTCTTGCAGTCAGTAACAGGTGACTCTGGCAGTCAGTAACAGGTGACTCTTGCAGTTAGTAACTGTTGAATCTTGCGGTCAGTAACAGGTCACTATTGCAGTCAGTAACAGGTGACTGGCAGTCAGTAACATGTTCCTCTGGCAGTCAGTAACAGGTGACTCTGTCAGTCAGTAACAGGTTACTCTGGCAGTCAGTAACAGGTTACTCTAGCAGTCAGTAACAGGTGACTCTAGCAGTCAGTAACAGGTTACTCTAGCAGTCAGTAACAGGTGACTCGTGCAGCCAGTAACAGGTTACTCGCGAAGTCAGTAACAGGCGACTGGCAGTCAGTAACAGGTTACTTTTGCAGTCAGTAACAGGTGACTCTTGCAGTCAGTAGCTGGGACTCTTGCAGTCAGTAACAGGTGACCCATGCAGTCAGTAACAGATTCGTCTAGCAGTCAGTAACAGGTGACTGGCAGTCAGTAACAGGTTACTCGTGCAGTCAGTAACAGGTCACTCTTCCAGTCAGTAATAGGTGACTCTGGCAGTCAGTAACAGGTTACTCTTGCAGTCAGTAACAAATGACTCTTGCAGTCAGTAACAGGTCACTCTTGCAGTCAGTAACAGGTTACTCTTGCAGTGAGTAACAGGTTACTCTAGCAGTCAGTAACAGGTTCCTCTGGTAGTCAGTAACAGGTGACTCTTGCAGTTAGTAACAGGTTACTCTGGCAGTCAGTAACAGGTGACTTGCAGTCAGTAACATGTGACTCATGCAGTCAGTAACAGATTCGTCTAGCAGTCAGTAACAGGTGACTGGCAGTCAGTAACAGATTACTCTTGCAGTCATTAACAGGTCACTCTTGCAGTCAGTAACAGGTGTATTCTTGCAGTCAGTAACAGGTGACTCTGTCAGTCAGTAGCAGGGGACTATTGCCGTCAATAACAGGTGACCCATGCAGTCAGTAACAGATTCGTCTAGCAGTCAGTAACAGGTGACTGGCAGTCAGTAACAGGTTACTCTTACAGTCAGTAACAGGTCACTCTTCCAGTCAGTAATAGGTTACTCTAGCAGTCAGTAACAGGTTACTCTTGCAGTCAGTAACAGGTGACTCTAGCAGTCAGTAACAGGTTACTCTGGCAGTCAGTAACAGGTGACTCTTGTAGTCAGTAACAGGTTACTCAGGTAGTCAGTAACAGGTTACTCTAGAATTCAGTAACAGGTTACTCAGGCAGTCAGTAACAGGTTACTCTTGCAGTCAGTAACAGGTGACTCTAGCAGTCAGTAACAGGTTACTCAGGCAGTCAGTAACAGGTGATTCTTGCAGTCAGTAACAGGTTACTCAGGCAGTCAGTAACAGGTTACTCTTGCAGTCAGTAACAGGTTACTCTAGAATTCAGTAACAGGTTACTCAGGCAGTCAGTAACAGGTTACTCTTGCAGTCAGTAACAGGTTACTCTAGAATTCAGTAACAGGTTACTCTGGCAATCAGTAACAGGTGACTCTGGCAGTCAGTAACAGGTTACTCAGGCAGTCAGTAACAGGTTACTCTAGCAGTCAGTAACAGGTTACTCTGGCAGTCAGTAACAGGTTACTCAGGCAGTCAGTAACAGGTGATTCTTGCAGTCAGTAACAGGTTACTCAGGCAGTCAGTAACAGGTTACTCTAGAATTCAGTAACAGGTTACTCTAGAATTCAGTAACAGGTTACTCAGGCAGTCAGTAACAGGTTACTCTTGCAGTCAGTAACAGGTGACTCTAGCAGTCAGTAACAGGTTACTCAGGCAGTCAGTAACAGTTGATTCTTGCAGTCAGTAACAAGTTACTCAGGCAGTCAGTAACAGGTTACTCTTGCAGTCAGTAACAGGTTACTCTAGAATTCAGTAACAGGTTACTCAGGCAGTCAGTAACAGGTTACTCTTGCAGTCAGTAACAGGTTACTCTAGAATTCAGTAACAGGTTACTCTAGAATTCAGTAACAGGTTACTCTGGCAGTCAGTAACAGGTTACTCTAGCAGTCAGTAACAGGTTCCTCTGGCAGTCAGCAACAGGTTCGTTTAGCAGTCAGTAACAGGAGACTCATGCAGTCAGTAACAGGTTACTCTTGCAGTCAGTAACAGGTTACTCTAGAATTCAGTAACAGGTTACTCAGGCAGTCAGTAACAGGTTACTCTTGCAGTCAGTAACAGGTGACTCTAGCAGTCAGTAACAGGTTACTCAGGCAGTCAGTAACAGGTGATTCTTGCAGTCAGTAACAGGTTACTCAGGCAGTCAGTAACAGGTTACTCTTGCAGTCAGTAACAGGTTACTCTAGAATTCAGTAACAGGTTACTCAGGCAGTCAGTAACAGGTTACTCTTGCAGTCAGTAACAGGTTACTCTAGAATTCAGTAACAGGTTACTCTAGAATTCAGTAACAGGTTACTCTGGCAGTCAGTAACAGGTTACTCTAGCAGTCAGTAACAGGTTCCTCTGGCAGTCAGTAACAGGTTCGTTTAGCAGTCAGTAACAGGAGACTCATGCAGTCAGTAACAGGTTACTCTGGCAGTCAATAACAGGTTACTCTCACAGTCAGTAACAGGTTACTCTGGCAGTCAGTAACAGGTTACTCTGGCAGTCAGTAACAGGTTACTCTAGCAGTCAGTAACAGGTGACTCTGGCAGTCAGTAACAGGTTACTCTAGCAGTCAGTAACAGGTTACTCTAGCAGTCAGTAACAGGTTACTCTGGCAGTCAGTAACAGGTTACTCTGGCAGTCAGTAACAGGTTACTCTAGCAGTCAGTAACAGGTGACTCTGGCAGTCAGTAACAGGTTACTCTGGCAGTCAGTAACAGGTTACTCTGGCAGTCAGTAACAGGTTACTCTAGCAGTCAGTAACAGGTGACTCTGGCAGTCAGTAACAGGTTACTCTGGCAGTCAGTAACAGGTTACTCTAGCAGTCAGTAACAGGTTACTCTTGCAGTCAGTAACAGATTACTCTCGCAGTCAGTAACAGGTTACTCTGGTAGTCAGTAACAGGTTACTCTGGCAGTCAGTATCAGGTGACTCTAGCAGTCAGTAACAGGTTACTCAGGCAGTCAGTAACAGGTTACTCTTGCAGTCAGTAACAGGTGACTCTAGCAGTCAGTAACAGGTTACTCTTGCAGTCAGTAACAGGTGACTCTAGCAGTCAGTAACAGGTTACTCTTGCAGTCAGTAACAGGTTACTCTAGAATTCAGTAACAGGTTACTCTTGCAGTCAGTAACAGGTTACTCTAGAATTCAGTAACAGGTTACTCTTGCAGTCAGTAACAGGTTACTCTAGAATTCAGTAACAGATTACTCTTGCAGTCAGTAACAGGTTACTCAGGCAGTCAGTAACAGGTTACTCTTGCAGTCAGTAACAGGTTACTCTAGAATTCAGTAACAGGTTACTCTTGCAGTCATTATCAGGTGACTCTTGCTGACAGTAATAGGTGACTCTAGAAGTCAGTAACAGGTTACTCTTGCAGGCATTAACAGGTTACTCTAGCAGTCAGTAACAGGTTACTCTTGCAGTCATTAACAGGTCACTCTTCCAGTGAGTAATAGGTTACTCTAGCAGTCAGTAACAGGTTACTCTTGCAGTCAGTAACATGTTACTCTAGCAGTTAGTAACAGGTGACTCTGGCAGTCAGTAACAGGAGACTGTTGCAGTCAGTAACAGGTCACTCTTGCAGTTAGTAACAGGTTACTCTGGCAGTCAGTAACAGGTGACTGGCAGTCAGTAACAGGTTACTCTTGCAGTCAGTAACAGGTCACTCTTGCAGTCAGTAACAGGTTACTCTAGCAGTCAGTAACAGGTGACTCTTGCAGTGAGTAACAGGTTACTCTTGCAGTTAGTAACAGGTTACTCTGTCAGTCAGTAACAGGGGAATATTGCCGTCAATAACAGGTGACCCATGCAGTCAGTAACAGATTCGTCTAGCAGTCAGTAACAGGTGACTGGCAGTCAGTAACAGGTTACTCTTGCAGTCAGTAACAGGTCACTCTTCCAGTCAGTAATAGGTTACTCTAGCAGTCAGTAACAGGTTACTCTTGCAGTCAGTAACATGTTACTCTAGCAGTTAGTAACAGGTGACTCTGGCAGTCAGTAACAGGTTACTCTGCCAGTCAGTAACAGGTGACTCTAGCAGTCAGTAACAGGTTACTCGGGAAGTCAATAACAGGTGACTGGCAGTCAGTAACAGGTTACTTTTGCAGTCAGTAGCAGGTTACTCTTGCAGTCAGTAACAGTTGACTTGCAGTCAGTAACATGTGACTCTGGCAGTCAGTAGCAGGTGACTCTTTCAGTCAGTAACAGGTTACTCTGGCAGTCAGTAACAGGTTACTCTGCCAGTCAGTAACAGGTTACTCTGGCAGTCAGTAACAGGTTACTCTGGCAGTCAGTAACAGGTCACTATTGCAGTCAGGAACAGGTAACTCTGGCAGTCAGTAACAGGTGACTCTTACAGTCATTAACAGGTGACTGGCAGTCTGTAACAGGTGACTCTGGCAGTCAGTAACAGGTTACTCTTGCAGTCAGTAACAGGTTACTCTTGCAGTCAGTAACAGGTGACTCTTGCAGTTAGTAACAGGTTACTCTGGCAGTCAGTAACAGGTTACTCTTGCAGTTAGTAACAGGTGACCCATGCAGTCAGTAACAGGTTCCTCTGGCAGTCAGTAACAGGTGACTCTTGCAGTTAGTAACAGGTTCCTCTGTCAGTCAGTAACAGGGGACTATTGACGTCAATAACAGGTGACCCATGCAGTCAGTAACAGATTCGTCTAGCAGTCAGTAACAGGTGACTGGCAGTCAGTAACAGGTTACTCTTGCAGTCAGTAACAGGTCACTCTTCCAGTCAGTAATAGGTTACTCTAGCAGTCAGTAACAGGTTACTCTTGCAGTGAGTAACAGGTTACTCTAGCAGTCAGTAACAGGTTACTCTAGCAATCAGTAACAGTTTACTCTGGCAGTCAGTAACAGGTGACTCTTGCCGTTAGTAACAGGTTACTCTTGCAGTCAGTAACAGGTGTACTCTTGCAGTCAGTAACAGATTCGTCTAGCAGTCAGTAACAGGTGACTGGCAGTCAGTAACAGGTTACTCTTGCAGTCATTAACAGGTCACTCTTGCAGTCAGTAACAGGTGTACTCTTGCAGTCAGTAACAGGTGACTCTGTCATTCAGTAACAGGAGACTATTGCCGTCAATAACAGGTGACCCATGCAGTCAGTAACAGATTCGTCTAGCAGTCAGTAACAGGTGACTGGCAGTCAGTAACAGGTTACTCTTGCAGTCAGTAACAGGTCACTCTTCCAGTCAGTAATAGGTTACTCTACAGTCAGTAACAGGTTACTCTTGCAGTCAGTAACATGTTACTCTTGCTGTCAGTAACAGATAACTCTAGCAGTCAGTAACAGGTTACTCTAGCAGTTAGTAACAGGTGACTCTGGCAGTCAGTAACAGGTTACTCTGCCAGTCAGTAACAGGTGACTCTAGCAGTCAGTAACAGGTTACTCGGGAAGTCAGTAACAGGTGACTGGCAGTCAGTAACAGGTTACTCTTGCAGTCAGTAGCAGGTTACTCTTGCAGTCAGTAACAGTTGACTTGCAGTCAGTAACATGTGACTCTGGCAGTCAGTAATAGGTTACTCTGGCAGTCAGTAACAGGTGACTCTTTCAGTCAGTAACAGGTTACTCTGGCAGTCAGTAACAGGTTACCCTTGCAGTCAGTAACAGGTGACTCTTGCAGTCAGTAACAAGTTACTCTGGCAGTCAGTAACAGGTGACTGGCAGTCAGTAAGAGGTTCCTCTGGCAGTGAGTAACAGGTGACTCTTGCAGTTAGTAACAGGTTACTCTGTCAGTCAGTAACAGGGGACTATTGCCGTCAATAACAGGTGACCCATGCAGTCAGTAACAGATTCGTCTAGCAGTCAGTAACAGGTGACTGGCAGTCAGTAACAGGTTACTCTTGCAGTCAGTAACAGGTCACTCTTCCAGTCAGTAATAGGTTACTCTAGCAGTCAGTAACAGGTTACTCTTGCAGTCAGTAACATGTTACTCTAGCAGTTAGTAACAGGTGACTCTTGCAGTTAGTAACAGGTTACTCTGTCAGTCAGTAACAGGGGACTATTGCCGTCAATAACAGGTGACCCATGCAGTCAGTAACAGATTCGTCTAGCAGTCAGTAACAGGTGACTGGCAGTCAGTAACAGGTTACTCTTGCAGTCAGTAACAGGTCACTCTTCCAGTCAGTAATAGGTTACTCTAGCAGTCAGTAACAGGTTACTCTTGCAGTCAGTAACATGTTACTCTAGCAGTTAGTAACAGGTGACTCTTGCAGTTAGTAACAGTTGACTTGCAGTCAGTAACAGGTTACTCTGGCAGTCAGTAACAGGTTACTCTGGCAGTCAGTAACAGGTGACTCTTGCAGTCAGTAACATGTGACTCTGGCAATCAGTAGCAGGTTACTCTGGCAGTCAGTAACAAGTTACTCTGGCAGTCAGTAACAGGTGACTCTTGCAGTTAGTAACAGGTTACTCTGGTAGTCAGTAACAGGTTACTCTGGTAGTCAGTAACATGTTACCCTGGTAGTCAGTAACAGGTTACTCTGGCAGTCAGTAACAGGTGACTCTTGCAGTTAGTAACAGGTTACTCTGGTAGTCAGTAACATGTTACCCTGGTAGTCAGTAACATGTTACCCTGGTAGTCAGTAACAGGTTACTCTAGCAGTTAGTAACAGGTGACTCTTGCAGTCAGTAACAGGTGACTCTGGCAGTCAGTAACAGGTGACTCTTGCAGTTAGTAACAGGTTACTCTGGTAGTCAGTAACAGGTTACTCTGGCAGTCAGTAACAGGTGACTCTTGCAGTTAGTAACAGGTTACTCTGGTAGTCAGTAACAGGTTACTCTGGCAGTCAGTAACAGGTGACTCTTGCAGTTAGTAACAGGTTACTCTGGTAGTCAGTAACAGGTTACTCTGGTAGTCAGTAACAGGTGACTCTGGCAGTCAGTAACAGGTGACTCTTGCAGTCAGTAACTGTTGAATCTTGCGGTCAGTAACAGGTCACTATTGCAGTCAGTAACAGGTGACTGGCAGTCAGTAACAGGTTACTCTTGCAGTCAGTAACAGGTTACTCTGGTAGTCAGTAACAGGTTACTCTGGTAGTCAGTAACAGGTTACTCTTGCAGTCAGTAACAGGTTACTATTGCAGTCAGTAACAGGTTACTATTGCAGTCAGTAACAGGTTACTCTACCAGTCAGTAACAGGTTACTCTGGCAGTCAGTAACAGGTTACCCTTGCATTCAGTAACAGGTGACTCTTGCAGCCAGTAACATGTGACTCTGGCAGTCAGTAACAGGTGACTCTTTCAGTCAGTAACAGGTTACTCTGGCAGTCAGTAACAGGTCACTATTGCAGTCAAGAACAGGTAACTCTGGCAGTCAGTAACAGGTTACTCTTGCAGTCAGTAACAAGTGACTCTTGCAGTTAGTAACAGGTTACTCTGGTAGTCAGTAACAGGTTACTTTGGTAGTCAGTAACATGTTACTCTGGTAGTCAGTAACAGGTTACTCTGGCAGTCAGTAACAGGTTACTCTTGCAGTCAGTAACAAGTGACTCTTGCAGTTAGTAACAGGTTACTCTGGTAGTCAGTAACAGGTGACTCTGGCAGTCAGTAACAGGTTACTCTGGTAGTCAGTAACATGTTACTCTGGTAGTCAGTAACAGGTTACTCTTGCAGTCAGTAACAGGTGACTCTTGCAGTCAGTAACAGGTGACTGGCAGTCAGTAACAGGTTACTCTGGCAGTCAGTAACAGGTTACTCTGGCAGTCAGTAACAGGTCACTATTGCAGTCAGGAACAGGTAACTCTGGCAGTCAGTAACAGGTGACTCTTACAGTCATTAACAGGTGACTGGCAGTCTGTAACAGGTGACTCTGGCAGTCAGTAACAGGTTACTCTTGCAGTCAGTAACAGGTTACTCTTGCAGTCAGTAACAGGTGACTCTTGCAGTTAGTAACAGGTTACTCTGGTAGTCAGTAACAGCTTACTCTTGCAGTCAGTAACAGGTTACTATTGCAGTTAGTAACAGGTTACTCTGGCAGTCAGTAACAGGTTACTCTGCCAGTCAGTAACAGGTGACTCTTGCAGTTAGTAACAGGTGACCCATGCAGTCAGTAACAGGTTCCTCTGGCAGTCAGTAACAGGTGACTCTTGCAGTTAGTAACAGGTTCCTCTGTCAGTCAGTAACAGGGGACTATTGCCGTCAATAACAGGTGACCCATGCAGTCAGTAACAGATTCGTCTAGCAGTCAGTAACAGGTGACTGGCAGTCAGTAACAGGTTACTCTTGCAGTCAGTAACAGGTCACTCTTCCAGTCAGTAATAGGTTACTCTAGCAGTCAGTAACAGGTTACTCTTGCAGTGAGTAACAGGTTACTCTAGCAGTCAGTAACAGGTTACTCTAGCAATCAGTAACAGGTTACTCTGGCAGTCAGTAACATGTTACCCTGGTAGTCAGTAACAGGTTACTCTAGCAGTTAGTAACAGGTGACTCTTGCAGTCAGTAACAGGTGACTCTGGCAGTCAGTAACAGGTGACTCTTGCAGTTAGTAACAGGTTACTCTGGTAGTCAGTAACAGGTTACTCTGGCAGTCAGTAACAGGTGACTCTTGCAGTTAGTAACAGGTTACTCTGGTAGTCAGTAACAGGTTACTCTGGCAGTCAGTAACAGGTGACTCTTGCAGTTAGTAACAGGTTACTCTGGTAGTCAGTAACAGGTTACTCTGGTAGTCAGTAACAGGTGACTCTGGCAGTCAGTAACAGGTGACTCTTGCAGTCAGTAACTGTTGAATCTTGCGGTCAGTAACAGGTCACTATTGCAGTCAGTAACAGGTGACTGGCAGTCAGTAACAGGTTACTCTTGCAGTCAGTAACAGGTTACTCTGGTAGTCAGTAACAGGTTACTCTGGTAGTCAGTAACAGGTTACTCTTGCAGTCAGTAACAGGTTACTATTGCAGTCAGTAACAGGTTACTATTGCAGTCAGTAACAGGTTACTCTACCAGTCAGTAACAGGTTACTCTGGCAGTCAGTAACAGGTTACCCTTGCATTCAGTAACAGGTGACTCTTGCAGCCAGTAACATGTGACTCTGGCAGTCAGTAACAGGTGACTCTTTCAGTCAGTAACAGGTTACTCTGGCAGTCAGTAACAGGTCACTATTGCAGTCAAGAACAGGTAACTCTGGCAGTCAGTAACAGGTTACTCTTGCAGTCAGTAACAAGTGACTCTTGCAGTTAGTAACAGGTTACTCTGGTAGTCGATAACAGGTTACTTTGGTAGTCAGTAACATGTTACTCTGGTAGTCAGTAACATGTTACCCTGGTAGTCAGTAACAGGTTACTCTGGCAGTCAGTAACAGGTTACTCTTGCAGTCAGTAACAAGTGACTCTTGCAGTTAGTAACAGGTTACTCTGGTAGTCAGTAACAGGTGACTCTGGCAGTCAGTAACAGGTTACTCTGGTAGTCAGTAACATGTTACTCTGGTAGTCAGTAACAGGTTACTCTTGCAGTCAGTAACAGGTGACTCTTGCAGTCAGTAACAGGTGACTGGCAGTCAGTAACGGGTTACTCTGGCAGTCAGTAACAGGTTACTCTGGCAGTCAGTAACAGGTCACTATTGCAGTCAGGAACAGGTAACTCTGGCAGTCAGTAACAGGTGACTCTTACAGTCATTAACAGGTGACTGGCAGTCTGTAACAGGTGACTCTGGCAGTCAGTAACAGGTTACTCTTGCAGTCAGTAACAGGTTACTCTTGCAGTCAGTAACAGGTGACTCTTGCAGTTAGTAACAGGTTACTCTGGTAGTCAGTAACAGCTTACTCTTGCAGTCAGTAACAGGTTACTATTGCAGTTAGTAACAGGTTACTCTGGCAGTCAGTAACAGGTTACTCTGCCAGTCAGTAACAGGTGACTCTTGCAGTTAGTAACAGGTGACCCATGCAGTCAGTAACAGGTTCCTCTGGCAGTCAGTAACAGGTGACTCTTGCAGTTAGTAACAGGTTCCTCTGTCAGTCAGTAACAGGGGACTATTGCCGTCAATAACAGGTGACCCATGCAGTCAGTAACAGATTCGTCTAGCAGTCAGTAACAGGTGACTGGCAGTCAGTAACAGGTTACTCTTGCAGTCAGTAACAGGTCACTCTTCCAGTCAGTAATAGGTTACTCTAGCAGTCAGTAACAGGTTACTCTTGCAGTGAGTAACAGGTTACTCTAGCAGTCAGTAACAGGTTACTCTAGCAATCAGTAACAGGTTACTCTGGCAGTCAGTAACAGGTGACTCTTGCCGTTAGTAACAGGTTACTCTGGCAGTCAGTAACAGGTGACTTGCAGTCAGTAACATGTGACTCATGCAGTCAGTAACAGATTCGTCTAGCAGTCAGTAACAGGTGACTGGCAGTCAGTAACAGGTTACTCTTGCAGTCATTAACAGGTCACTCTTGCAGTCAGTAACAGGTGTACTCTTGCAGTCAGTAACAGGTGACTCTGTCATTCAGTAACAGGAGACTATTGCCGTCAATAACAGGTGACCCATGCAGTCAGTAACAGATTCGTCTAGCAGTCAGTAACAGGTGACTGGCAGTCAGTAACAGGTTACTCTTGCAGTCAGTAACAGGTCACTCTTCCAGTCAGTAATAGGTTACTCTACAGTCAGTAACAGGTTACTCTTGCAGTCAGTAACATGTTACTCTTGCTGTCAGTAACAGATAACTCTAGCAGTCAGTAACAGGTTACTCTAGCAGTTAGTAACAGGTGACTCTGGCAGTCAGTAACAGGTTACTCTGCCAGTCAGTAACAGGTGACTCTAGCAGTCAGTAACAGGTTACTCGGGAAGTCAGTAACAGGTGACTGGCAGTCAGTAACAGGTTACTCTTGCAGTCAGTAGCAGGTTACTCTTGCAGTCAGTAACAGTTGACTTGCAGTCAGTAACATGTGACTCTGGCAGTCAGTAATAGGTTACTCTGGCAGTCAGTAACAGGTGACTCTTTCAGTCAGTAACAGGTTACTCTGGCAGTCAGTAACAGGTTACCCTTGCAGTCAGTAACAGGTGACTCTTGCAGTCAGTAACAAGTTACTCTGGCAGTCAGTAACAGGTGACTGGCAGTCAGTAAGAGGTTCCTCTGGCAGTGAGTCACAGGTGACTCTTGCAGTTAGTAACAGGTTACTCTGTCAGTCAGTAACAGGGGACTATTGCCATCAATAACAGGTGACCCATGCAGTCAGTAACAGATTCGTCTAGCAGTCAGTAACAGGTGACTGGCAGTCAGTAACAGGTTACTCTTGCAGTCAGTAACAGGTCACTCTTCCAGTCAGTAATAGGTTACTCTAGCAGTCAGTAACAGGTTACTCTTGCAGTCAGTAACATGTTACTCTAGCAGTTAGTAACAGGTGACTCTTGCAGTTAGTAACAGGTTACTCTGTCAGTCAGTAACAGGGGACTATTGCCGTCAATAACAGGTGACCCATGCAGTCAGTAACAGATTCGTCTAGCAGTCAGTAACAGGTGACTGGCAGTCAGTAACAGGTTACTCTTGCAGTCAGTAACAGGTCACTCTTCCAGTCAGTAATAGGTTACTCTAGCAGTCAGTAACAGGTTACTCTTGCAGTCAGTAACATGTTACTCTAGCAGTTAGTAACAGGTGACTCTTGCAGTTAGTAACAGTTGACTTGCAGTCAGTAACAGGTTACTCTGGCAGTCAGTAACAGGTTACTCTGGCAGTCAGTAACAGGTGACTCTTGCAGTCAGTAACATGTGACTCTGGCAATCAGTAGCAGGTTACTCTGGCAGTCAGTAACAAGTTACTCTGGCAGTCAGTAACAGGTGACTCTTGCAGTTAGTAACAGGTTACTCTGGTAGTCAGTAACAGGTTACTCTGGTAGTCAGTAACATGTTACCCTGGTAGTCAGTAACAGGTTACTCTGGCAGTCAGTAACAGGTGACTCTTGCAGTTAGTAACAGGTTACTCTGGTAGTCAGTAACATGTTACCCTGGTAGTCAGTAACATGTTACCCTGGTAGTCAGTAACAGGTTACTCTAGCAGTTAGTAACAGGTGACTCTTGCAGTCAGTAACAGGTGACTCTGGCAGTCAGTAACAGGTGACTCTTGCAGTTAGTAACAGGTTACTCTGGTAGTCAGTAACAGGTTACTCTGGCAGTCAGTAACAGGTTACTCTGGTAGTCAGTAACATGTTACTCTGGTAGTCAGTAACAGGTTACTCTTGCAGTCAGTAACAGGTGACTCTTGCAGTCAGTAACAGGTGACTGGCAGTCAGTAACAGGTTACTCTGGCAGTCAGTAACAGGTTACTCTGGCAGTCAGTAACAGGTCACTATTGCAGTCAGGAACAGGTAACTCTGGCAGTCAGTAACAGGTGACTCTTACAGTCATTAACAGGTGACTGGCAGTCTGTAACAGGTGACTCTGGCAGTCAGTAACAGGTTACTCTTGCAGTCAGTAACAGGTTACTCTTGCAGTCAGTAACAGGTGACTCTTGCAGTTAGTAACAGGTTACTCTGGTAGTCAGTAACAGCTTACTCTTGCAGTCAGTAACAGGTTACTATTGCAGTTAGTAACAGGTTACTCTGGCAGTCAGTAACAGGTTACTCTGCCAGTCAGTAACAGGTGACTCTTGCAGTTAGTAACAGGTGACCCATGCAGTCAGTAACAGGTTCCTCTGGCAGTCAGTAACAGGTGACTCTTGCAGTTAGTAACAGGTTCCTCTGTCAGTCAGTAACAGGGGACTATTGCCGTCAATAACAGGTGACCCATGCAGTCAGTAACAGATTCGTCTAGCAGTCAGTAACAGGTGACTGGCAGTCAGTAACAGGTTACTCTTGCAGTCAGTAACAGGTCACTCTTCCAGTCAGTAATAGGTTACTCTAGCAGTCAGTAACAGGTTACTCTTGCAGTGAGTAACAGGTTACTCTAGCAGTCAGTAACAGGTTACTCTAGCAATCAGTAACAGGTTACTCTGGCAGTCAGTAACAGGTGACTCTTGCCGTTAGTAACAGGTTACTCTGGCAGTCAGTAACAGGTGACTTGCAGTCAGTAACATGTGACTCATGCAGTCAGTAACAGATTCGTCTAGCAGTCAGTAACAGGTGACTGGCAGTCAGTAACAGGTTACTCTTGCAGTCATTAACAGGTCACTCTTGCAGTCAGTAACAGGTGTACTCTTGCAGTCAGTAACAGGTGACTCTGTCATTCAGTAACAGGAGACTATTGCCGTCAATAACAGGTGACCCATGCAGTCAGTAACAGATTCGTCTAGCAGTCAGTAACAGGTGACTGGCAGTCAGTAACAGGTTACTCTTGCAGTCAGTAACAGGTCACTCTTCCAGTCAGTAATAGGTTACTCTACAGTCAGTAACAGGTTACTCTTGCAGTCAGTAACATGTTACTCTTGCTGTCAGTAACAGATAACTCTAGCAGTCAGTAACAGGTTACTCTAGCAGTTAGTAACAGGTGACTCTGGCAGTCAGTAACAGGTTACTCTGCCAGTCAGTAACAGGTGACTCTAGCAGTCAGTAACAGGTTACTCGGGAAGTCAGTAACAGGTGACTGGCAGTCAGTAACAGGTTACTCTTGCAGTCAGTAGCAGGTTACTCTTGCAGTCAGTAACAGTTGACTTGCAGTCAGTAACATGTGACTCTGGCAGTCAGTAATAGGTTACTCTGGCAGTCAGTAACAGGTGACTCTTTCAGTCAGTAACAGGTTACTCTGGCAGTCAGTAACAGGTTACCCTTGCAGTCAGTAACAGGTGACTCTTGCAGTCAGTAACAAGTTACTCTGGCAGTCAGTAACAGGTGACTGGCAGTCAGTAAGAGGTTCCTCTGGCAGTGAGTAACAGGTGACTCTTGCAGTTAGTAACAGGTTACTCTGTCAGTCAGTAACAGGGGACTATTGCCATCAATAACAGGTGACCCATGCAGTCAGTAACAGATTCGTCTAGCAGTCAGTAACAGGTGACTGGCAGTCAGTAACAGGTTACTCTTGCAGTCAGTAACAGGTCACTCTTCCAGTCAGTAATAGGTTACTCTAGCAGTCAGTAACAGGTTACTCTTGCAGTCAGTAACATGTTACTCTAGCAGTTAGTAACAGGTGACTCTTGCAGTTAGTAACAGGTTACTCTGTCAGTCAGTAACAGGGGACTATTGCCGTCAATAACAGGTGACCCATGCAGTCAGTAACAGATTCGTCTAGCAGTCAGTAACAGGTGACTGGCAGTCAGTAACAGGTTACTCTTGCAGTCAGTAACAGGTCACTCTTCCAGTCAGTAATAGGTTACTCTAGCAGTCAGTAACAGGTTACTCTTGCAGTCAGTAACATGTTACTCTAGCAGTTAGTAACAGGTGACTCTTGCAGTTAGTAACAGTTGACTTGCAGTCAGTAACAGGTTACTCTGGCAGTCAGTAACAGGTTACTCTGGCAGTCAGTAACAGGTGACTCTTGCAGTCAGTAACATGTGACTCTGGCAATCAGTAGCAGGTTACCCTGGTAGTCAGTAACAGGTTACTCTAGCAGTTAGTAACAGGTGACTCTTGCAGTCAGTAACAGGTGACTCTGGCAGTCAGTAACAGGTGACTCTTGCAGTTAGTAACAGGTTACTCTGGTAGTCAGTAACAGGTTACTCTGGTAGTCAGTAACATGTTACCCTGGTAGTCAGTAACAGGTTACTCTGGCAGTCAGTAACAGGTGACTCTTGCAGTTAGTAACAGGTTACTCTGGTAGTCAGTAACATGTTACCCTGGTAGTCAGTAACATGTTACCCTGGTAGTCAGTAACAGGTTACTCTAGCAGTTAGTAACAGGTGACTCTTGCAGTCAGTAACAGGTGACTCTGGCAGTCAGTAACAGGTGACTCTTGCAGTTAGTAACAGGTTACTCTGGTAGTCAGTAACAGGTTACTCTGGCAGTCAGTAACAGGTGACTCTTGCAGTTAGTAACAGGTTACTCTGGTAGTCAGTAACAGGTTACTCTGGCAGTCAGTAACAGGTGACTCTTGCAGTTAGTAACAGGTTACTCTGGTAGTCAGTAACAGGTTACTCTGGTAGTCAGTAACAGGTGACTCTGGCAGTCAGTAACAGGTGACTCTTGCAGTCAGTAACTGTTGAATCTTGCGGTCAGTAACAGGTCACTATTGCAGTCAGTAACAGGTGACTGGCAGTCAGTAACAGGTTACTCTTGCAGTCAGTAACAGGTTACTCTGGTAGTCAGTAACAGGTTACTCTGGTAGTCAGTAACAGGTTACTCTTGCAGTCAGTAACAGGTTACTATTGCAGTCAGTAACAGGTTACTATTGCAGTCAGTAACAGGTTACTCTACCAGTCAGTAACAGGTTACTCTGGCAGTCAGTAACAGGTTACCCTTGCATTCAGTAACAGGTGACTCTTGCAGCCAGTATCATGTGACTCTGGCAGTCAGTAACAGGTGACTCTTGCAGCCAGTAACAAGTGACTCTTGCAGTTAGTAACAGGTTACTCTGGTAGTCAGTAACAGGTTACTTTGGTAGTCAGTAACATGTTACTCTGGTAGTCAGTAACATGTTACCCTGGTAGTCAGTAACAGGTTACTCTGGCAGTCAGTAACAGGTTACTCTTGCAGTCAGTAACAAGTGACTCTTGCAGTTAGTAACAGGTTACTCTGGTAGTCAGTAACAGGTGACTCTGGCAGTCAGTAACAGGTTACTCTGGTAGTCAGTAACATGTTACTCTGGTAGTCAGTAACAGGTTACTCTTGCAGTCAGTAACAGGTGACTCTTGCAGTCAGTAACAGGTGACTGGCAGTCAGTAACAGGTTACTCTACCAGTCAGTAACAGGTGTACTCTTGCAGTCAGTAACAGGTGACTCTGTCATTCAGTAACAGGAGACTATTGCCGTCAATAACAGGTGACCCATGCAGTCAGTAACAGATTCGTCTAGCAGTCAGTAACAGGTGACTGGCAGTCAGTAACAGGTTACTCTTGCAGTCAGTAACAGGTCACTCTTCCAGTCAGTAATAGGTTACTCTACAGTCAGTAACAGGTTACTCTTGCAGTCAGTAACATGTTACTCTTGCTGTCAGTAACAGATAACTCTAGCAGTCAGTAACAGGTTACTCTAGCAGTTAGTAACAGGTGACTCTGGCAGTCAGTAACAGGTTACTCTGCCAGTCAGTAACAGGTGACTCTAGCAGTCAGTAACAGGTTACTCGGGAAGTCAGTAACAGGTGACTGGCAGTCAGTAACAGGTTACTCTTGCAGTCAGTAGCAGGTTACTCTTGCAGTCAGTAACAGTTGACTTGCAGTCAGTAACATGTGACTCTGGCAGTCAGTAATAGGTTACTCTGGCAGTCAGTAACAGGTGACTCTTTCAGTCAGTAACAGGTTACTCTGGCAGTCAGTAACAGGTTACCCTTGCAGTCAGTAACAGGTGACTCTTGCAGTCAGTAACAAGTTACTCTGGCAGTCAGTAACAGGTGACTGGCAGTCAGTAAGAGGTTCCTCTGGCAGTGAGTAACAGGTGACTCTTGCAGTTAGTAACAGGTTACTCTGTCAGTCAGTAACAGGGGACTATTGCCGTCAATAACAGGTGACCCATGCAGTCAGTAACAGATTCGTCTAGCAGTCAGTAACAGGTGACTGGCAGTCAGTAACAGGTTACTCTTGCAGTCAGTAACAGGTCACTCTTCCAGTCAGTAATAGGTTACTCTAGCAGTCAGTAACAGGTTACTCTTGCAGTCAGTAACATGTTACTCTAGCAGTTAGTAACAGGTGACTCTTGCAGTTAGTAACAGGTTACTCTGTCAGTCAGTAACAGGGGACTATTGCCGTCAATAACAGGTGACCCATGCAGTCAGTAACAGATTCGTCTAGCAGTCAGTAACAGGTGACTGGCAGTCAGTAACAGGTTACTCTTGCAGTCAGTAACAGGTCACTCTTCCAGTCAGTAATAGGTTACTCTAGCAGTCAGTAACAGGTTACTCTTGCAGTCAGTAACATGTTACTCTAGCAGTTAGTAACAGGTGACTCTTGCAGTTAGTAACAGTTGACTTGCAGTCAGTAACAGGTTACTCTGGCAGTCAGTAACAGGTTACTCTGGCAGTCAGTAACAGGTGACTCTTGCAGTCAGTAACATGTGACTCTGGCAATCAGTAGCAGGTTACTCTGGCAGTCAGTAACAAGTTACTCTGGCAGTCAGTAACAGGTGACTCTTGCAGTTAGTAACAGGTTACTCTTGCAGTCAGTAACAGGTTACTATTGCAGTCAGTAACAGGTTACTATTGCAGTCAGTAACAGGTTACTCTACCAGTCAGTAACAGGTTACTCTGGCAGTCAGTAACAGGTTACCCTTGCATTCAGTAACAGGTGACTCTTGCAGCCAGTATCATGTGACTCTGGCAGTCAGTAACAGGTGACTCTTTCAGTCAGTAACAGGTTACTCTGGCAGTCAGTAACAGGTCACTATTACAGTCAAGAACAGGTAACTCTGGCAGTCAGTAACAGGTTACTCTTGCAGTCAGTAACAAGTGACTCTTGCAGTTAGTAACAGGTTACTCTGGTAGTCAGTAACAGGTTACTTTGGTAGTCAGTAACATGTTACTCTGGTAGTCAGTAACATGTTACCCTGGTAGTCAGTAACAGGTTACTCTGGCAGTCAGTAACAGGTTACTCTTGCAGTCAGTAACAAGTGACTCTTGCAGTTAGTAACAGGTTACTCTGGTAGTCAGTAACAGGTGACTCTGGCAGTCAGTAACAGGTTACTCTGGTAGTCAGTAACATGTTACTCTGGTAGTCAGTAACAGGTTACTCTTGCAGTCAGTAACAGGTGACTCTTGCAGTCAGTAACAGGTGACTGGCAGTCAGTAACAGGTTACTCTACCAGTCAGTAACAGGTGTACTCTTGCAGTCAGTAACAGGTGACTCTGTCATTCAGTAACAGGAGACTATTGCCGTCAATAACAGGTGACTGGCAGTCAGTAACAGGTTACTCTTGCAGTCAGTAACAGGTCACTCTTCCAGTCAGTAATAGGTTACTCTACAGTCAGTAACAGGTTACTCTTGCAGTCAGTAACATGTTACTCTTGCTGTCAGTAACAGATAACTCTAGCAGTCAGTAACAGGTTACTCTAGCAGTTAGTAACAGGTGACTCTGGCAGTCAGTAACAGGTTACTCTGCCAGTCAGTAACAGGTGACTCTAGCAGTCAGTAACAGGTTACTCGGGAAGTCAGTAACAGGTGACTGGCAGTCAGTAACAGGTTACTCTTGCAGTCAGTAGCAGGTTACTCTTGCAGTCAGTAACAGTTGACTTGCAGTCAGTAACATGTGACTCTGGCAGTCAGTAATAGGTTACTCTGGCAGTCAGTAACAGGTGACTCTTTCAGTCAGTAACAGGTTACTCTGGCAGTTAGTAACAGGTTACCCTTGCAGTCAGTAACAGGTGACTCTTGCAGTCAGTAACAAGTTACTCTGGCAGTCAGTAACAGGTGACTGGCAGTCAGTAAGAGGTTCCTCTGGCAGTGAGTAACAGGTGACTCTTGCAGTTAGTAACAGGTTACTCTGTCAGTCAGTAACAGGGGACTATTGCCGTCAATAACAGGTGACCCATGCAGTCAGTAACAGATTCGTCTAGCAGTCAGTAACAGGTGACTGGCAGTCAGTAACAGGTTACTCTTGCAGTCAGTAACAGGTCACTCTTCCAGTCAGTAATAGGTTACTCTAGCAGTCAGTAACAGGTTACTCTTGCAGTCAGTAACATGTTACTCTAGCAGTTAGTAACAGGTGACTCTTGCAGTTAGTAACAGGTTACTCTGTCAGTCAGTAACAGGGGACTATTGCCGTCAATAACAGGTGACCCATGCAGTCAGTAACAGATTCGTCTAGCAGTCAGTAACAGGTGACTGGCAGTCAGTAACAGGTTACTCTTGCAGTCAGTAACAGGTCACTCTTCCAGTCAGTAATAGGTTACTCTAGCAGTCAGTAACAGGTTACTCTTGCAGTCAGTAACATGTTACTCTAGCAGTTAGTAACAGGTGACTCTTGCAGTTAGTAACAGTTGACTTGCAGTCAGTAACAGGTTACTCTGGCAGTCAGTAACAGGTTACTCTGGCAGTCAGTAACAGGTGACTCTTGCAGTCAGTAACATGTGACTCTGGCAATCAGTAGCAGGTTACTCTGGCAGTCAGTAACAAGTTACTCTGGCAGTCAGTAACAGGTGACTCTTGCAGTTAGTAACAGGTTACTCTGGTAGTCAGTAACAGGTTACTCTGGTAGTCAGTAACATGTTACCCTGGTAGTCAGTAACAGGTTACTCTGGCAGTCAGTAACAGGTGACTCTTGCAGTTAGTAACAGGTTACTCTGGTAGTCAGTAACATGTTACCCTGGTAGTCAGTAACATGTTACCCTGGTAGTCAGTAACAGGTTACTCTAGCAGTTAGTAACAGGTGACTCTTGCAGTCAGTAACAGGTGACTCTGGCAGTCAGTAACAGGTGACTCTTGCAGTTAGTAACAGGTTACTCTGGTAGTCAGTAACAGGTTACTCTGGCAGTCAGTAACAGGTGACTCTTGCAGTTAGTAACAGGTTACTCTGGTAGTCAGTAACAGGTTACTCTGGCAGTCAGTAACAGGTGACTCTTGCAGTTAGTAACAGGTTACTCTGGTAGTCAGTAACAGGTTACTCTGGTAGTCAGTAACAGGTGACTCTGGCAGTCAGTAACAGGTGACTCTTGCAGTCAGTAACTGTTGAATCTTGCGGTCAGTAACAGGTCACTATTGCAGTCAGTAACAGGTGACTGGCAGTCAGTAACAGGTTACTCTTGCAGTCAGTAACAGGTTACTCTGGTAGTCAGTAACAGGTTACTCTGGTAGTCAGTAACAGGTTACTCTTGCAGTCAGTAACAGGTTACTATTGCAGTCAGTAACAGGTTACTATTGCAGTCAGTAACAGGTTACTCTACCAGTCAGTAACAGGTTACTCTGGCAGTCAGTAACAGGTTACCCTTGCATTCAGTAACAGGTGACTCTTGCAGCCAGTAACATGTGACTCTGGCAGTCAGTAACAGGTGACTCTTTCAGTCAGTAACAGGTTACTCTGGCAGTCAGTAACAGGTCACTATTGCAGTCAAGAACAGGTAACTCTGGCAGTCAGTAACAGGTTACTCTTGCAGTCAGTAACAAGTGACTCTTGCAGTTAGTAACAGGTTACTCTGGTAGTCAGTAACAGGTTACTTTGGTAGTCAGTAACATGTTACTCTGGTAGTCAGTAACATGTTACCCTGGTAGTCAGTAACAGGTTACTCTGACAGTCAGTAACAGGTTACTCTTGCAGTCAGTAACAAGTGACTCTTGCAGTTAGTAACAGGTTACTCTGGTAGTCAGTAACAGGTGACTCTGGCAGTCAGTAACAGGTTACTCTGGTAGTCAGTAACATGTTAGTCTGGTAGTCAGTAACAGGTTACTCTTGCAGTCAGTAACAGGTGACTCTTGCAGTCAGTAACAGGTGACTGGCAGTCAGTAACAGGTTACTCTACCAGTCAGTAACAGGAGACTATTGCCGTCAATAACAGGTGACCCATGCAGTCAGTAACAGATTCGTCTAGCAGTCAGTAACAGGTGACTGGCAGTCAGTAACAGGTTACTCTTGCAGTCAGTAACAGGTCACTCTTCCATTCAGTAATAGGTTACTCTACAGTCAGTAACAGGTTACTCTTGCAGTCATTAACAGGTGACTCTTGCTGTCAGTAACAGATAACTCTAGCAGTCAGTAACAGGTTACTCTAGCAGTTAGTAACAGGTGACTCTGGCAGTCAGTAACAGGTTACTCTGCCAGTCAGTAACAGGTGACTCTAGCAGTCAGTAACAGGTTACTCGGGAAGTCAGTAACAAGTGACTGGCAGTCAGTAACAGGTTACTCTTGCAGTCAGTAGCAGGTTACTCTTTCAGTCAGTAACAGTTGACTTGCAGTCAGTAACATGTGACTCTGGCAGTCAGTAACAGGTTACTCTTGCAGTCAGTAATAGGTTACTATTGCAGTTAGTAACAGGTTACTCTGGCAGTCAGTAACAGGTTACTCTGCCAGTCAGTAACAGGTCACTCATGCAGTCAGTAACAGGTGACTGGCAGTCAGTAAGAGGTTCCTCTGGCAGTGAGTAACAGGTGACTCTTGCAGTTAGTAACAGGTTACTCTGTCAGTCAGTAACAGGGGACTATTGCCGTCAATAATAGGTGACCCATGCAGTCAGTAACAGATTCGACTAGCAGTCAGTAACAGGTGACTGGCAGTCAGTAACAGGTTACTCTTGCAGTCAGTAACAGGTCACTCTTCCAGTCAGTAATAGGTTACTCTAGCAGTCAGTAACAGGTTACTCTTGCAGTCAGTAACATGTTACTCTAGCAGTTAGTAACAGGTGACTCTGGCAGTCAGTAACAGGTTACTCTGCCAGTCAGTAACAGGTGACTCTAGCAGTCAGTAACAGGTTACTCGGGAAGTCAGTAACAGGTGACTGGCAGTCAGTAACAGGTTACTTTTGCAGTCAGTAACAGGTGATTCTTGCAGTCAGTATCAGGTGACTCTGGCAGTCAGTAACAGGTTACTCTGGCAGTCAGTAACAGGTTACTCTAGCAGTCAGTAACAGGTTACTCTTGCAGTCAGTAACAGATTACTCTCGCAGTCAGTAACAGGTTACTCTGGTAGTCAGTAACAGGTTACTCTGGCAGTCAGTATCAGGTGACTCTAGCAGTCAGTAACAGGTTACTCAGGCAGTCAGTAACAGGTTACTCTTGCAGTCAGTAACAGGTGACTCTAGCAGTCAGTAACAGGTTACTCTTGCAGTCAGTAACAGGTGACTCTAGCAGTCAGTAACAGGTTACTCTTGCAGTCAGTAACAGGTTACTCTAGAATTCAGTAACAGGTTACTCTTGCAGTCAGTAACAGGTTACTCTAGAATTCAGTAACAGGTTACTCTTGCAGTCAGTAACAGGTTACTCTAGAATTCAGTAACAGGTTACTCTTGCAGTCAGTAACAGGTTACTCAGGCAGTCAGTAACAGGTTACTCTTGCAGTCAGTAACAGGTTACTCTAGAATTCAGTAACAGGTTACTCTTGCAGTCATTATCAGGTGACTCTTGCTGACAGTAATAGGTGACTCTAGAAGTCAGTAACAGGTTACTCTTGCAGGCATTAACAGGTTACTCTAGCAGTCAGTAACAGGTTACTCTTGCAGTCAGTAACATGTTACTCTAGCAGTTAGTAACAGGTGACTCTGGCAGTCAGTAACAGGTGACTGTTGCAGTCAGTAACAGGTCACTCTTGCAGTTAGTAACAGGTTACTCTGGCAGTCAGTAACAGGTGACTGTCAGTCAGTAACAGGTTACTCTTGCAGTCAGTAGCAGGTTACTCTTGCAGTCAGTAACAGTTGACTTGCAGTCAGTAACATGTGACTCTGGCAGTCAGTAATAGGTTACTCTGGCAGTCAGTAACAGGTGACTCTTTCAGTCAGTAACAGGTTACTCTGGCAGTCAGTAACAGGTGACTCTTGCTGTCAGTAACAGATAACTCTAGCAGTCAGTAACAGGTTACTCTAGCAGTTAGTAACAGGTGACTCTGGCAGTCAGTAACAGGTTACTCTGCCAGTCAGTAACAGGTGACTCTAGCAGTCAGTAACAGGTTACTCGGGAAGTCAGTAACAGGTGACTGGCAGTCAGTAACAGGTTACTCTTGCAGTCAGTAGCAGGTTACTCTTGCAGTCAGTAACAGTTGACTTGCAGTCAGTAACATGTGACTCTGGCAGTCAGTAATAGGTTACTCTGGCAGTCAGTAACAGGTGACTCTTTCAGTCAGTAACAGGTTACTCTGGCAGTCAGTAACAGGTTACCCTTGCAGTCAGTAACAGGTGACTCTTGCAGTCAGTAACAAGTTACTCTGGCAGTCAGTAACAGGTGACTGGCAGTCAGTAAGAGGTTCCTCTGGCAGTGAGTAACAGGTGACTCTTGCAGTTAGTAACAGGTTACTCTGTCAGTCAGTAACAGGGGACTATTGCCGTCAATAACAGGTGACCCATGCAGTCAGTAACAGATTCGTCTAGCAGTCAGTAACAGGTGACTGGCAGTCAGTAACAGGTTACTCTTGCAGTCAGTAACAGGTCACTCTTCCAGTCAGTAATAGGTTACTCTAGCAGTCAGTAACAGGTTACTCTTGCAGTCAGTAACATGTTACTCTAGCAGTTAGTAACAGGTGACTCTTGCAGTTAGTAACAGGTTACTCTGTCAGTCAGTAACAGGGGACTATTGCCGTCAATAACAGGTGACCCATGCAGTCAGTAACAGATTCGTCTAGCAGTCAGTAACAGGTGACTGGCAGTCAGTAACAGGTTACTCTTGCAGTCAGTAACAGGTCACTCTTCCAGTCAGTAATAGGTTACTCTAGCAGTCAGTAACAGGTTACTCTTGCAGTCAGTAACATGTTACTCTAGCAGTTAGTAACAGGTGACTCTTGCAGTTAGTAACAGTTGACTTGCAGTCAGTAACAGGTTACTCTGGCAGTCAGTAACAGGTTACTCTGGCAATCAGTAACAGGTGACTCTTGCAGTCAGTAACATGTGACTCTGGCAATCAGTAGCAGGTTACTCTGGCAGTCAGTAACAAGTTACTCTGGCAGTCAGTAACAGGTGACTCTTGCAGTTAGTAACAGGTTACTCTGGTAGTCAGTAACAGGTTACTCTGGTAGTCAGTAACATGTTACCCTGGTAGTCAGTAACAGGTTACTCTGGCAGTCAGTAACAGGTGACTCTTGCAGTTAGTAACAGGTTACTCTGGTAGTCAGTAACATGTTACCCTGGTAGTCAGTAACATGTTACCCTGGTAGTCAGTAACAGGCTACTCTAGCAGTTAGTAACAGGTGACTCTTGCAGTCAGTAACAGGTGACTCTGGCAGTCAGTAACAGGTGACTCTTGCAGTTAGTAACAGGTTACTCTGGTAGTCAGTAACAGGTTACTCTGGCAGTCAGTAACAGGTGACTCTTGCAGTTAGTAACAGGTTACTCTGGTAGTCAGTAACAGGTTACTCTGGCAGTCAGTAACAGGTGACTCTTGCAGTTAGTAACAGGTTACTCTGGTAGTCAGTAACAGGTTACTCTGGTAGTCAGTAACAGGTGACTCTGGCAGTCAGTAACAGGTGACTCTTGCAGTCAGTAACTGTTGAATCTTGCGGTCAGTAACAGGTCACTATTGCAGTCAGTAACAGGTGACTGGCAGTCAGTAACAGGTTACTCTTGCAGTCAGTAACAGGTTACTCTGGTAGTCAGTAACAGGTTACTCTTGCAGTCAGTAATAGGTTACTATTGCAGTTAGTAACAGGTTACTCTGGCAGTCAGTAACAGGTTACTCTGCCAGTCAGTAACAGGTCACTCATGCAGTCAGTAACAGGTGACTGGCAGTCAGTAAGAGGTTCCTCTGGCAGTGAGTAACAGGTGACTCTTGCAGTTAGTAACAGGTTACTCTGTCAGTCAGTAACAGGGGACTATTGCCGTCAATAATAGGTGACCCATGCAGTCAGTAACAGATTCGTCTAGCAGTCAGTAACAGGTGACTGGCAGTCAGTAACAGGTTACTCTTGCAGTCAGTAACAGGTCACTCTTCCAGTCAGTAATAGGTTACTCTAGCAGTCAGTAACAGGTTACTCTTGCAGTCAGTAACATGTTACTCTAGCAGTTAGTAACAGGTGACTCTGGCAGTCAGTAACAGGTTACTCTGCCAGTCAGTAACAGGTGACTCTAGCAGTCAGTAACAGGTTACTCGGGAAGTCAGTAACAGGTGACTGGCAGTCAGTAACAGGTTACTTTTGCAGTCAGTAACAGGTGATTCTTGCAGTCAGTAGCAGGTGACTCTGGCAGTCAGTATCAGGTTACTCTGGCAGTCATTAACAGGTTACTCTAGCAGTCAGTAACAGGTTACTCTTGCAGTCAGTAACAGATTACTCTCGCAGTCAGTAACAGGTTACTCTGGTAGTCAGTAACAGGTTACTCTGGCAGTCAGTATCAGGTGACTCTAGCAGTCAGTAACAGGTTACTCAGGCAGTCAGTAACAGGTTACTCTTGCAGTCAGTAACAGGTGACTCTAGCAGTCAGTAACAGGTTACTCTTGCAGTCAGTAACAGGTGACTCTAGCAGTCAGTAACAGGTTACTCTTGCAGTCAGTAACAGGTTACTCTAGAATTCAGTAACAGGTTACTCTTGCAGTCAGTAACAGGTTACTCTAGAATTCAGTAACAGGTTACTCTTGCAGTCAGTAACAGGTTACTCTAGAATTCAGTAACAGGTTACTCTTGCAGTCAGTAACAGGTTACTCAGGCAGTCAGTAACAGGTTACTCTTGCAGTCAGTAACAGGTTACTCTAGAATTCAGTAACAGGTTACTCTTGCAGTCATTATCAGGTGACTCTTGCTGACAGTAATAGGTGACTCTAGAAGTCAGTAACAGGTTACTCTTGCAGGCATTAACAGGTTACTCTAGCAGTCAGTAACAGGTTACTCTTGCAGTCATTAACAGGTCACTCTTCCAGTCAGTAATAGGTTACTCTAGCAGTCAGTAACAGGTTACTCTTGCAGTCAGTAACATGTTACTCTAGCAGTTAGTAACAGGTGACTCTGGCAGTCAGTAACAGGTGACTGTTGCAGTCAGTAACAGGTCACTCTTGCAGTTAGTAACAGGTTACTCTGGCAGTCAGTAACAGGTGACTGTCAGTCAGTAACAGGTTACTCTTGCAGTCAGTAGCAGGTTACTCTTGCAGTCAGTAACAGTTGACTTGCAGTCAGTAACATGTGACTCTGGCAGTCAGTAATAGGTTACTCTGGCAGTCAGTAACAGGTGACTCTTTCAGTCAGTAACAGGTTACTCTGGCAGTCAGTAACAGGTGACTCTTGCTGTCAGTAACAGATAACTCTAGCAGTCAGTAACAGGTTACTCTAGCAGTTAGTAACAGGTGACTCTGGCAGTCAGTAACAGGTTACTCTGCCAGTCAGTAACAGGTGACTCTAGCAGTCAGTAACAGGTTACTCGGGAAGTCAGTAACAGGTGACTGGCAGTCAGTAACAGGTTACTCTTGCAGTCAGTAGCAGGTTACTCTTGCAGTCAGTAACAGTTGACTTGCAGTCAGTAACATGTGACTCTGGCAGTCAGTAATAGGTTACTCTGGCAGTCAGTAACAGGTGACTCTTTCAGTCAGTAACAGGTTACTCTGGCAGTCAGTAACAGGTTACCCTTGCAGTCAGTAACAGGTGACTCTTGCAGTCAGTAACAAGTTACTCTGGCAGTCAGTAACAGGTGACTGGCAGTCAGTAAGAGGTTCCTCTGGCAGTGAGTAACAGGTGACTCTTGCAGTTAGTAACAGGTTACTCTGTCAGTCAGTAACAGGGGACTATTGCCGTCAATAACAGGTGACCCATGCAGTCAGTAACAGATTCGTCTAGCAGTCAGTAACAGGTGACTGGCAGTCAGTAACAGGTTACTCTTGCAGTCAGTAACAGGTCACTCTTCCAGTCAGTAATAGGTTACTCTAGCAGTCAGTAACAGGTTACTCTTGCAGTCAGTAACATGTTACTCTAGCAGTTAGTAACAGGTGACTCTTGCAGTTAGTAACAGGTTACTCTGTCAGTCAGTAACAGGGGACTATTGCCGTCAATAACAGGTGACCCATGCAGTCAGTAACAGATTCGTCTAGCAGTCAGTAACAGGTGACTGGCAGTCAGTAACAGGTTACTCTTGCAGTCAGTAACAGGTCACTCTTCCAGTCAGTAATAGGTTACTCTAGCAGTCAGTAACAGGTTACTCTTGCAGTCAGTAACATGTTACTCTAGCAGTTAGTAACAGGTGACTCTTGCAGTTAGTAACAGTTGACTTGCAGTCAGTAACAGGTTACTCTGGCAGTCAGTAACAGGTTACTCTGGCAATCAGTAACAGGTGACTCTTGCAGTCAGTAACATGTGACTCTGGCAATCAGTAGCAGGTTACTCTGGCAGTCAGTAACAAGTTACTCTGGCAGTCAGTAACAGGTGACTCTTGCAGTTAGTAACAGGTTACTCTGGTAGTCAGTAACAGGTTACTCTGGTAGTCAGTAACATGTTACCCTGGTAGTCAGTAACAGGTTACTCTGGCAGTCAGTAACAGGTGACTCTTGCAGTTAGTAACAGGTTACTCTGGTAGTCAGTAACATGTTACCCTGGTAGTCAGTAACATGTTACCCTGGTAGTCAGTAACAGGCTACTCTAGCAGTTAGTAACAGGTGACTCTTGCAGTCAGTAACAGGTGACTCTGGCAGTCAGTAACAGGTGACTCTTGCAGTTAGTAACAGGTTACTCTGGTAGTCAGTAACAGGTTACTCTGGCAGTCAGTAACAGGTGACTCTTGCAGTTAGTAACAGGTTACTCTGGTAGTCAGTAACAGGTTACTCTGGCAGTCAGTAACAGGTGACTCTTGCAGTTAGTAACAGGTTACTCTGGTAGTCAGTAACAGGTTACTCTGGTAGTCAGTAACAGGTGACTCTGGCAGTCAGTAACAGGTGACTCTTGCAGTCAGTAACTGTTGAATCTTGCGGTCAGTAACAGGTCACTATTGCAGTCAGTAACAGGTGACTGGCAGTCAGTAACAGGTTACTCTTGCAGTCAGTAACAGGTTACTCTGGTAGTCAGTAACAGGTTACTCTGGTAGTCAGTAACAGGTTACTCTTGCAGTCAGTAACAGGTTACTATTGCAGTCAGTAACAGGTTACTATTGCAGTCAGTAACAGGTTACTCTACCAGTCAGTAACAGGTTACTCTGGCAGTCAGTAACAGGTTACCCTTGCATTCAGTAACAGGTGACTCTTGCAGCCAGTAACATGTGACTCTGGCAGTCAGTAACAGGTGACTCTTTCAGTCAGTAACAGGTTACTCTGGCAGTCAGTAACAGGTCACTATTGCAGTCAAGAACAGGTAACTCTGGCAGTCAGTAACAGGTTACTCTTGCAGTCAGTAACAAGTGACTCTTGCAGTTAGTAACAGGTTACTCTGGTAGTCAGTAACAGGTGACTCTGGCAGTCAGTAACAGGTTACTCTGGTAGTCAGTAACATGTTACTCTGGTAGTCAGTAACAGGTTACTCTTGCAGTCAGTAACAGGTGACTCTTGCAGTCAGTAACAGGTGACTGGCAGTCAGTAACAGGTTACTCTACCAGTCAGTAACAGGTGTACTCTTGCAGTCAGTAACAGGTGACTCTGTCATTCAGTAACAGGAGACTATTGCCGTCAATAACAGGTGACCCATGCAGTCAGTAACAGATTCGTCTAGCAGTCAGTAACAGGTGACTGGCAGTCAGTAACAGGTTACTCTTGCAGTCAGTAACAGGTCACTCTTCCATTCAGTAATAGGTTACTCTACAGTCAGTAACAGGTTACTCTTGCAGTCATTAACAGGTGACTCTTGCTGTCAGTAACAGATAACTCTAGCAGTCAGTAACAGGTTACTCTAGCAGTTAGTAACAGGTGACTCTGGCAGTCAGTAACAGGTTACTCTGCCAGTCAGTAACAGGTGACTCTAGCAGTCAGTAACAGGTTACTCGGGAAGTCAGTAACAGGTGACTGGCAGTCAGTAACAGGTTACTCTTGCAGTCAGTAGCAGGTTACTCTTTCAGTCAGTAACAGTTGACTTGCAGTCAGTAACATGTGACTCTGGCAGTCAGTAACAGGTTACTCTTGCAGTCAGTAATAGGTTACTATTGCAGTTAGTAACAGGTTACTCTGGCAGTCAGTAACAGGTTACTCTGCCAGTCAGTAACAGGTCACTCATGCAGTCAGTAACAGGTGACTGGCAGTCAGTAAGAGGTTCCTCTGGCAGTGAGTAACAGGTGACTCTTGCAGTTAGTAACAGGTTACTCTGTCAGTCAGTAACAGGGGACTATTGCCGTCATTAATAGGTGACCCATGCAGTCAGTAACAGATTCGTCTAGCAGTCAGTAACAGGTGACTGGCAGTCAGTAACAGGTTACTCTTGCAGTCAGTAACAGGTCACTCTTCCAGTCAGTAATAGGTTACTCTAGCAGTCAGTAACAGGTTACTCTTGCAGTCAGTAACATGTTACTCTAGCAGTTAGTAACAGGTGACTCTGGCAGTCAGTAACAGGTTACTCTGCCAGTCAGTAACAGGTGACTCTAGCAGTCAGTAACAGGTTACTCGGGAAGTCAGTAACAGGTGACTGGCAGTCAGTAACAGGTTACTTTTGCAGTCAGTAACAGGTGATTCTTGCAGTCAGTAGCAGGTGACTCTGGCAGTCAGTAACAGGTTACTCTGGCAGTCAGTAACAGGTTACTCTAGCAGTCAGTAACAGGTTACTCTTGCAGTCAGTAACAGATTACTCTCGCAGTCAGTAACAGGTTACTCTGGTAGTCAGTAACAGGTTACTCTGGCAGTCATTATCAGGTGACTCTAGCAGTCAGTAACAGGTTACTCAGGCAGTCAGTAACAGGTTACTCTTGCAGTCAGTAACAGGTGACTCTAGCAGTCAGTAACAGGTTACTCTTGCAGTCAGTAACAGGTGACTCTAGCAGTCAGTAACAGGTTACTCTTGCAGTCAGTAACAGGTTACTCTAGAATTCAGTAACAGGTTACTCTTGCAGTCAGTAACAGGTTACTCTAGAATTCAGTAACAGGTTACTCTTGCAGTCAGTAACAGGTTACTCTAGAATTCAGTAACAGGTTACTCTTGCAGTCAGTAACAGGTTACTCAGGCAGTCAGTAACAGGTTACTCTTGCAGTCAGTAACAGGTTACTCTAGAATTCAGTAACAGGTTACTCTTGCAGTCATTATCAGGTGACTCTTGCTGACAGTAATAGGTGACTCTAGAAGTCAGTAACAGGTTACTCTTGCAGGCATTAACAGGTTACTCTAGCAGTCAGTAACAGGTTACTCTTGCAGTCATTAACAGGTCACTCTTCCAGTCAGTAATAGGTTACTCTAGCAGTCAGTAACAGGTTACTCTTGCAGTCAGTAACATGTTACTCTAGCAGTTAGTAACAGGTGACTCTGGCAGTCAGTAACAGGTGACTGTTGCAGTCAGTAACAGGTCACTCTTGCAGTTAGTAACAGGTTACTCTGGCAGTCAGTAACAGGTGACTGGCAGTCAGTAACAGGTTACTCTTGCAGTCAGTAACAGGTCACTCTTGCAGTCAGTAACAGGTTACTCTAGCAGTCAGTAACAGGTGACTCTTGCAGTGAGTAACAGGTTACTCTTGCAGTTAGTAACAGGTTACTCTGTCAGTCAGTAACAGGGGACTATTGCCGTCAATAACAGGTGACCCATGCAGTCAGTAACAGATTCGTCTAGCAGTCAGTAACAGGTGACTGGCAGTCAGTAACAGGTTACTCTTGCAGTCAGTAACAGGTCACTCTTCCAGTCAGTAATAGGTTACTCTAGCAGTCAGTAACAGGTTACTCTTGCAGTCAGTAACATGTTACTCTAGCAGTTAGTAACAGGTGACTCTGGCAGTCAGTAACAGGTTACTCTGCCAGTCAGTAACAGGTGACTCTAGCAGTCAGTAACAGGTTACTCGGGAAGTCAATAACAGGTGACTGGCAGTCAGTAACAGGTTACTTTTGCAGTCAGTAGCAGGTTACTCTTGCAGTCAGTAACAGTTGACTTGCAGTCAGTAACATGTGACTCTGGCAGTCAGTAGCAGGTGACTCTTTCAGTCAGTAACAGGTTACTCTGGCAGTCAGTAACAGGTTACTCTGCCAGTCAGTAACAGGTTACTCTGGCAGTCAGTAACAGGTTACTCTGGCAGTCAGTAACAGGTCACTATTGCAGTCAGTAACAGGTGACTCTTACAGTCATTAACAGGTGACTGGCAGTCCGTAACAGGTGACTCTGGCAGTCAGTAACAGGTTACTCTTGCAGTCAGTAACAGGTGACTCTTGCAGTTAGTAACAGGTTACTCTGGTAGTCAGTAACAGGTTACTCTTGCAGTCAGTAACAGGTTACTATTGCAGTTAGTAACAGGTTACTCTGGCAGTCAGTAACAGGTTACTCTGCCAGTCAGTAACAGGTGACTCTTGCAGTTAGTAACAGGTTCCTCTGTCAGTCAGTAACAGGGGACTATTGCCGTCAATAACAGGTGACCCATGCAGTCAGTAACAGATTCGTCTAGCAGTCAGTAACAGGTGACTGGCAGTCAGTAACAGGTTACTCTTGCAGTCAGTAACAGGTCACTCTTCCAGTCAGTAATAGGTTACTCTAGCAGTCAGTAACAGGTTACTCTTGCAGTGAGTAACAGGTTACTCTAGCAGTCAGTAACAGGTTACTCTAGCAATCAGTAACAGGTTACTCTGGCAGTCAGTAACAGGTGACTCTTGCCGTTAGTAACAGGTTACTCTGGCAGTCAGTAACAGGTGACTTGCAGTCAGTAACATGTGACTCATGCAGTCAGTAACAGATTCGTCTAGCAGTCAGTAACAGGTGACTGGCAGTCAGTAACAGGTTACTCTTGCAGTCATTAACAGGTCACTCTTGCAGTCAGTAACAGGTGTACTCTTGCAGTCAGTAACAGGTGACTGTCATTCAGTAACAGGATACTATTGCCGTCAATAACAGGTGACCCATGCAGTCAGTAACAGATTCGTCTAGCAGTCAGTAACAGGTGACTGGCAGTCAGTAACAGGTTACTCTTGCAGTCAGTAACAGGTCACTCTTCCAGTCAGTATTAGGTTACTCTACAGTCAGTAACAGGTTACTCTTGCAGTCAGTAGCATGTTACTCTTGCTGTCAGTAACAGATAATTCTAGCAGTCAGTAACAGGTTACTCTAGCAGTTAGTAACAGGTGACTCTGGCAGTCAGTAACAGGTTACTCTGCCAGTCAGTAACAGGTGACTCTAGCAGTCAGTAACAGGTTACTCGGGAAGTCAGTAACAGGTGACTGGCAGTCAGTAACAGGTTACTCTTGCAGTCAGTAGCAGGTTACTCTTGCAGTCAGTAACAGTTGACTTGCAGTCAGTAACATGTGACTCTTGCAGTCAGTAATAGGTTACTCTGGCAGTCAGTAACAGGTGACTCTTTCAGTCAGTAACAGGTTACTCTGGCAGTCAGTAACAGGTTACCTTTGCAGTCAGTAACAGGTGACTCTTGCAGTCAGTAACAAGTTACTCTGGCAGTCAGTAACAGGTGACTGGCAGTCAGTAAGAGGTTCCTCTGGCAGTGAGTAACAGGTGACTCTTGCAGTTAGTAACAGGTTACTCTGTCAGTCAGTAACAGAGGACTATTGCCGTCAATAACAGGTGACCCATGCAGTCAGTAACAGATTCGTCTAGCAGTCAGTAACAGGTGACTGGCAGTCAGTAACAGGTTACTCTTGCAGTCAGTAACAGGTCACTCTTCCAGTCAGTAATAGGTTACTCTAGCAGTCAGTAACAGGTTACTCTTGCAGTCAGTAACATGTTACTCTAGCAGTTAGTAACAGGTGACTCTTGCAGTTAGTAACAGGTTACTCTGTCAGTCAGTAACAGGGGACTATTGCCGTCAATAACAGGTGACCCATGCAGTCAGTAACAGATTCGTCTAGCAGTCAGTAACAGGTGACTGGCAGTCAGTAACAGGTTACTCTTGCAGTCAGTAACAGGTCACTCTTCCAGTCAGTAATAGGTTACTCTAGCAGTCAGTAACAGGTTACTCTTGCAGTCAGTAACATGTTACTCTAGCAGTTAGTAACAGGTGACTCTTGCAGTTAGTAACAGTTGACTTGCAGTCAGTAACAGGTTACTCTGGCAGTCAGTAACAGGTTACTCTGGCAGTCAGTAACAGGTGACTCTTGCAGTCAGTAACATGTGACTCTGGCAATCAGTAGCAGGTTACTCTGGCAGTCAGTAACAAGTTACTCTGGCAGTCAGTAACAGGTGACTCTTGCAGTTAGTAACAGGTTACTCTGGTAGTCAGTAACAGGTTACTCTGGTAGTCAGTAACATGTTACCCTGGTAGTCAGTAACAGGTTACTCTGGCAGTCAGTAACAGGTGACTCTTGCAGTTAGTAACAGGTTACTCTGGTAGTCAGTAACATGTTACCCTGGTAGTCAGTAACATGTTACCCTGGTAGTCAGTAACAGGTTACTCTAGCAGTTAGTAACAGGTGACTCTTGCAGTCAGTAACAGGTGACTCTGGCAGTCAGTAACAGGTGACTCTTGCAGTTAGTAACAGGTTACTCTGGTAGTCAGTAACAGGTTACTCTGGCAGTCAGTAACAGGTGACTCTTGCAGTTAGTAACAGGTTACTCTGGTAGTCAGTAACAGGTTACTCTGGCAGTCAGTAACAGGTGACTCTTGCAGTTAGTAACAGGTTACTCTGGTAGTCAGTAACAGGTTACTCTGGTAGTCAGTAACAGGTGACTCTGGCAGTCAGTAACAGGTGACTCTTGCAGTCAGTAACTGTTGAATTTTGCGGTCAGTAACAGGTCACTATTGCAGTCAGTAACAGGTGACTGGCAGTCAGTAACAGGTTACTCTTGCAGTCAGTAACAGGTTACTCTGGTAGTCAGTAACAGGTTACTCTGGTAGTCAGTAACAGGTTACTCTTGCAGTCAGTAACAGGTTACTATTGCAGTCAGTAACAGGTTACTATTGCAGTCAGTAACAGGTTACTCTACCAGTCAGTAACAGGTTACTCTGGCAGTCAGTAACAGGTTACCCTTGCATTCAGTAACAGGTGACTCTTGCAGCCAGTAACATGTGACTCTGGCAGTCAGTAACAGGTGACTCTTTCAGTCAGTAACAGGTTACTCTGGCAGTCAGTAACAGGTCACTATGGCAGTCAAGAACAGGTAACTCTGGCAGTCAGTAACAGGTTACTCTTGCAGTCAGTAACAAGTGACTCTTGCAGTTAGTAACAGGTTACTCTGGTAGTCAGTAACAGGTTACTTTGGTAGTCAGTAACATGTTACTCTGGTAGTCAGTAACATGTTACCCTGGTAGTCAGTAACAGGTTACTCTGGCAGTCAGTAACAGGTTACTCTTGCAGTCAGTAACAAGTGACTCTTGCAGTTAGTAACAGGTTACTCTGGTAGTCAGTAACAGGTGACTCTGGCAGTCAGTAACAGGTTACTCTGGTAGTCAGTAACATGTTACTCTGGTAGTCAGTAACAGGTTACTCTTGCAGTCAGTAACAGGTGACTCTTGCAGTCAGTAACAGGTGACTGGCAGTCAGTAACAGGTTACTCTACCAGTCAGTAACAGGTGTACTCTTGCAGTCAGTAACAGGTGACTCTGTCATTCAGTAACAGGAGACTATTGCCGTCAATAACAGGTGACCCATGCAGTCAGTAACAGATTCGTCTAGCAGTCAGTAACAGGTGACTGGCAGTCAGTAACAGGTTACTCTTGCAGTCAGTAACAGGTCACTCTTCCATTCAGTAATAGGTTACTCTACAGTCAGTAACAGGTTACTCTTGCAGTCATTAACAGGTGACTCTTGCTGTCAGTAACAGATAACTCTAGCAGTCAGTAACAGGTTACTCTAGCAGTTAGTAACAGGTGACTCTGGCAGTCAGTAAGAGGTTACTCTGCCAGTCAGTAACAGGTGACTCTAGCAGTCAGTAACAGGTTACTCGGGAAGTCAGTAACAGGTGACTGGCAGTCAGTAACAGGTTACTCTTGCAGTCAGTAGCAGGTTACTCTTTCAGTCAGTAACAGTTGACTTGCAGTCAGTAACATGTGACTCTGGCAGTCAGTAACAGGTTACTCTTGCAGTCAGTAATAGGTTACTATTGCAGTTAGTAACAGGTTACTCTGGCAGTCAGTAACAGGTCACTCTGCCAGTCAGTAACAGGTCACTCATGCAGTCAGTAACAGGTGACTGGCAGTCAGTAAGAGGTTCCTCTGGCAGTGAGTAACAGGTGACTCTTGCAGTTAGAAACAGGTTACTCTGTCAGTCAGTAACAGGGGACTATTGCCGTCAATAATAGGTGACCCATGCAGTCAGTAACAGATTCGTCTAGCAGTCAGTAACAGGTGACTGGCAGTCAGTAACAGGTTACTCTTGCAGTCAGTAACAGGTCACTCTTCCAGTCAGTAACAGGTTACTTTTGCAGTCAGTAACAGGTGACTCTTGCAGTCAGTAACAGTTGACTTGCAGTCAGTAACATGTGACTCTGGCAGTCAGTAATAGGTTACTCTGGCAGTCAGTAACAGGTGACTCTTGCAGCCAGTAACATGTGACTCTGGCAGTCAGTAGCAGGTGACTCTTTCAGTCAGTAACAGGTTACTCTGGCAGTCAGTAACAGGTTACTCTGGCAGTCAGTAACAGGTCACTATTGCAGTCAAGAACAGGTAACTCTGGCAGTCAGTAACAGGTTACTCTTGCAGTCAGTAACAAGTGACTCTTGCAGTTGGTAACAGGTTACTCTGGTAGTCAGTAACAGGTTACTTTGGTAGTCAGTAACATGTTACCCTGGTAGTCAGTAACAGGTTACTCTTGCAGTCAGTAACAGGTCACTCATGCAGTCAGTAACAGGTGACTGGCAGTCAGTAACAGGTTACTCTACCAGTCAGTAACAGGTTACTCTTGCAGTCAGTAACAGGTGACTCTGTCATTCAGTAACAGGAGACTATTGCCGTCAATAACAGGTGACCCATGCAGTCAGTAACAGATTCGTCTAGCAGTCAGTAACAGGTGACTGGCAGTCAGTAACAGGTTACTCTTGCAGTCAGTAACAGGTCACTCTTCCAGTCAGTAATAGGTTACTCTACAGTCAGTAACAGGTTACTCTTGCAGTCAGTAACATGTTACTCTTGCTGTCAGTAACAGATAACTCTAGCAGTCAGTAACAGGTTACTCTAGCAGTTAGTAACAGGTGACTCTGGCAGTCAGTAACAGGTTACTCGGGAAGTCAGTAACAGGTGACTGGCAGTCAGTAACAGGTTACTTTTGCAGTCAGTAACAGGTGATTCTTGCAGTCAGTAGCAGGTTACTCGGGAAGTCAGTAACAGGTGACTGGCAGTCAGTAACAGGTTACTTTTGCAGTCAGTAACAGGTTACTTTTGCAGTCAGTAACAGGTGACTCTTGCAGTCAGTAACAGTTGACTTGCAGTCAGTAACATGTGACTCTGGCAGTCAGTAATAGGTTACTCTGGCAGTCAGTAACAGGTGACTCTTGCAGCCAGTAACATGTGACTCTGGCAGTCAGTAGCAGGTGACTCTTTCAGTCAGTAACAGGTTACTCTGGCAGTCAGTAACAGGTTACTCTGGCAGTCAGTAACAGGTTACTCTTGCAGTCAGTAACAAGTGACTCTTGCAGTTGGTAACAGGTTACTCTGGTAGTCAGTAACAGGTTACTTTGGTAGTCAGTAACATGTTACCCTGGTAGTCAGTAACAGGTTACTCTTGCAGTCAGTAACAGGTCACTCATGCAGTCAGTAACAGGTGACTGGCAGTCAGTAACAGGTTACTCTACCAGTCAGTAACAGGTTACTCTTGCAGTCAGTAACAGGTGACTCTGTCATTCAGTAACAGGAGACTATTGCCGTCAATAACAGGTGACCCATGCAGTCAGTAACAGATTCGTCTAGCAGTCAGTAACAGGTGACTGGCAGTCAGTAACAGGTTACTCTTGCAGTCAGTAACAGGTCACTCTTCCAGTCAGTAATAGGTTACTCTACAGTCAGTAACAGGTTACTCTTGCAGTCAGTAACATGTTACTCTTGCTGTCAGTAACAGATAACTCTAGCAGTCAGTAACAGGTTACTCTAGCAGTTAGTAACAGGTGACTCTGGCAGTCAGTAACAGGTTACTCTGCCAGTCAGTAACAGGTGACTCTAGCAGTCAGTAACAGGTTACTCAGGAAGTCAGTAACAGGTGACTGGCAGTCAGTAACAGGTTACTCTTGCAGTCAGTAGCAGGTTACTCTTGCAGTCAGTAACAGTTGACTTGCAGTCAGTAACATGTGACTCTGGCAGTCAGTAATAGGTTACTCTGGCAGTCAGTAACAGGTTACTCTGCCAGTCAGTAACAGGTCACTCATGCAGTCAGTAACAGGTGACTGGCAGTCAGTAAGAGGTTCCTCTGGCAGTGAGTAACAGGTGACTCTTGCAGTTAGTAACAGGTTACTCAGTCAGTAACAGGGGACTATTGCCGTCAATAACAGGTGACCCATGCAGTCAGTAACAGATTCGTCTAGCAGTCAGTAACAGGTGACTGGCAGTCAGTAACAGGTTACTCTTGCAGTCAGTAACAGGTCACTCTTCCAGTCAGTAATAGGTTACTCTAGCAGTCAGTAACAGGTTACTCTTGCAGTCAGTAACAGGTTACTCTTGCAGTCAGTAACAGGTTACTCTAGCAGTCAGTAACATGTTACTCTAGCAGTTAGTAACAGGTGACTCTGGCAGTCAGTAACAGGTTACTCTGCCAGTCAGTAACAGGTGACTCTAGCAGTCAGTAACAGGTTACTCGGGAAGTCAATAACAGGTGACTGGCAGTCAGTAACAGGTTACTTTTGCAGTCAGTAACAGGTGACTCTTGCAGTCAGTAGCTGGGACTCTTGCAGTCAGTAGCAGGTTACTCTTGCAGTCAGTAACAGTTGACTTGCAGTCAGTAACATGTAACTCTGGCAGTCAGTAATAGGTTACTCTGGCAGTCAGTAACAGGTGACTCTGGCAGTCAGTAACAGGTTACTCTGCCAGTCAGTAACAGGTTACTCTGGTAGTCAGTAACAGGTTACTCTGGTAGTCAGTAACATGTTACTCTGGTAGTCAGTAACAGGTTACTCTTGCAGTCAGTAACAGGTCACTCTTCCAGTCAGTAATAGGTTACTCTACAGTCAGTAACAGGTTACTCTAGCAGTCAGTAACAGGTTACTATTGCAGTCAGTAACAGGTCACTCTTCCAGTCAGTAACAGGTTACTCTGGTAGTCAGTAACAGGTTACTCTGGTAGTCAGTAACAGGTTACTCTTGCAGTCAGTAACAGGTTACTATTGCAGTCAGTAACAGGTTACTATTGCAGTCAGTAACAGGTTACTCTACCAGTCAGTAACAGGTTACTCTGGCAGTCAGTAACAGGTTACCCTTGCATTCAGTAACAGGTGACTCTTGCAGCCAGTAACATGTGACTCTGGCAGTCAGTAACAGGTGACTCTTTCAGTCAGTAACAGGTTACTCTGGCAGTCAGTAACAGGTCACTATGGCAGTCAAGAACAGGTAACTCTGGCAGTCAGTAACAGGTTACTCTTGCAGTCAGTAACAAGTGACTCTTGCAGTTAGTAACAGGTTACTCTGGTAGTCAGTAACAGGTTACTTTGGTAGTCAGTAACATGTTACTCTGGTAGTCAGTAACATGTTACCCTGGTAGTCAGTAACAGGTTACTCTGGCAGTCAGTAACAGGTTACTCTTGCAGTCAGTAACAAGTGACTCTTGCAGTTAGTAACAGGTTACTCTGGTAGTCAGTAACAGGTGACTCTGGCAGTCAGTAACAGGTTACTCTGGTAGTCAGTAACATGTTACTCTGGTAGTCAGTAACAGGTTACTCTTGCAGTCAGTAACAGGTGACTCTTGCAGTCAGTAACAGGTGACTGGCAGTCAGTAACAGGTTACTCTACCAGTCAGTAACAGGTGTACTCTTGCAGTCAGTAACAGGTGACTCTGTCATTCAGTAACAGGAGATTATTGCCGTCAATAACAGGTGACCCATGCAGTCAGTAACAGATTCGTCTAGCAGTCAGTAACAGGTGACTGGCAGTCAGTAACAGGTTACTCTTGCAGTCAGTAACAGGTCACTCTTCCATTCAGTAATAGGTTACTCTACAGTCAGTAACAGGTTACTCTTGCAGTCATTAACAGGTGACTCTTGCTGTCAGTAACAGATAACTCTAGCAGTCAGTAACAGGTTACTCTAGCAGTTAGTAACAGGTGACTCTGGCAGTCAGTAAGAGGTTACTCTGCCAGTCAGTAACAGGTGACTCTAGCAGTCAGTAACAGGTTACTCGGGAAGTCAGTAACAGGTGACTGGCAGTCAGTAACAGGTTACTCTTGCAGTCAGTAGCAGGTTACTCTTTCAGTCAGTAACAGTTGACTTGCAGTCAGTAACATGTGACTCTGGCAGTCAGTAACAGGTTACTCTTGCAGTCAGTAATAGGTTACTATTGCAGTTAGTAACAGGTTACTCTGGCAGTCAGTAACAGGTCACTCTGCCAGTCAGTAACAGGTCACTCATGCAGTCAGTAACAGGTGACTGGCAGTCAGTAAGAGGTTCCTCTGGCAGTGAGTAACAGGTGACTCTTGCAGTTAGAAACAGGTTACTCTGTCAGTCAGTAACAGGGGACTATTGCCGTCAATAATAGGTGACCCATGCAGTCAGTAACAGATTCGTCTAGCAGTCAGTAACAGGTGACTGGCAGTCAGTAACAGGTTACTCTTGCAGTCAGTAACAGGTCACTCTTCCAGTCAGTAATAGGTTACTCTAGCAGTCAGTAACAGGTTACTCTTGCAGTCAGTAACATGTTACTCTAGCAGTTAGTAACAGGTGACTCTGGCAGTCAGTAACAGGTTACTCTGCCAGTCAGTAACAGGTGACTCTAGCAGTCAGTAACAGGTTACTCGGGAAGTCAGTAACAGGTGACTGGCAGTCAGTAACAGGTTACTTTTGCAGTCAGTAACAGGTGATTCTTGCAGTCAGTAGCAGGTTACTCGGGAAGTCAGTAACAGGTGACTGGCAGTCAGTAACAGGTTACTTTTGCAGTCAGTAACAGGTTACTTTTGCAGTCAGTAACAGGTGACTCTTGCAGTCAGTAACAGTTGACTTGCAGTCAGTAACATGTGACTCTGGCAGTCAGTAATAGGTTACTCTGGCAGTCAGTAACAGGTGACTCTTGCAGCCAGTAACATGTGACTCTGGCAGTCAGTAGCAGGTGACTCTTTCAGTCAGTAACAGGTTACTCTGGCAGTCAGTAACAGGTTACTCTGGCAGTCAGTAACAGGTCACTATTGCAGTCAAGAACAGGTAACTCTGGCAGTCAGTAACAGGTTACTCTTGCAGTCAGTAACAAGTGACTCTTGCAGTTGGTAACAGGTTACTCTGGTAGTCAGTAACAGGTTACTTTGGTAGTCAGTAACATGTTACCCTGGTAGTCAGTAACAGGTTACTCTTGCAGTCAGTAACAGGTCACTCATGCAGTCAGTAACAGGTGACTGGCAGTCAGTAACAGGTTACTCTACCAGTCAGTAACAGGTTACTCTTGCAGTCAGTAACAGGTGACTCTGTCATTCAGTAACAGGAGACTATTGCCGTCAATAACAGGTGACCCATGCAGTCAGTAACAGATTCGTCTAGCAGTCAGTAACAGGTGACTGGCAGTCAGTAACAGGTTACTCTTGCAGTCAGTAACAGGTCACTCTTCCAGTCAGTAATAGGTTACTCTACAGTCAGTAACAGGTTACTCTTGCAGTCAGTAACATGTTACTCTTGCTGTCAGTAACAGATAACTCTAGCAGTCAGTAACAGGTTACTCTAGCAGTTAGTAACAGGTGACTCTGGCAGTCAGTAACAGGTTACTCGGGAAGTCAGTAACAGGTGACTGGCAGTCAGTAACAGGTTACTTTTGCAGTCAGTAACAGGTGATTCTTGCAGTCAGTAGCAGGTTACTCGGGAAGTCAGTAACAGGTGACTGGCAGTCAGTAACAGGTTACTTTTGCAGTCAGTAACAGGTTACTTTTGCAGTCAGTAACAGGTGACTCTTGCAGTCAGTAACAGTTGACTTGCAGTCAGTAACATGTGACTCTGGCAGTCAGTAATAGGTTACTCTGGCAGTCAGTAACAGGTGACTCTTGCAGCCAGTAACATGTGACTCTGGCAGTCAGTAGCAGGTGACTCTTTCAGTCAGTAACAGGTTACTCTGGCAGTCAGTAACAGGTTACTCTGGCAGTCAGTAACAGGTTACTCTTGCAGTCAGTAACAAGTGACTCTTGCAGTTGGTAACAGGTTACTCTGGTAGTCAGTAACAGGTTACTTTGGTAGTCAGTAACATGTTACCCTGGTAGTCAGTAACAGGTTACTCTTGCAGTCAGTAACAGGTCACTCATGCAGTCAGTAACAGGTGACTGGCAGTCAGTAACAGGTTACTCTACCAGTCAGTAACAGGTTACTCTTGCAGTCAGTAACAGGTGACTCTGTCATTCAGTAACAGGAGACTATTGCCGTCAATAACAGGTGACCCATGCAGTCAGTAACAGATTCGTCTAGCAGTCAGTAACAGGTGACTGGCAGTCAGTAACAGGTTACTCTTGCAGTCAGTAACAGGTCACTCTTCCAGTCAGTAATAGGTTACTCTACAGTCAGTAACAGGTTACTCTTGCAGTCAGTAACATGTTACTCTTGCTGTCAGTAACAGATAACTCTAGCAGTCAGTAACAGGTTACTCTAGCAGTTAGTAACAGGTGACTCTGGCAGTCAGTAACAGGTTACTCTGCCAGTCAGTAACAGGTGACTCTAGCAGTCAGTAACAGGTTACTCAGGAAGTCAGTAACAGGTGACTGGCAGTCAGTAACAGGTTACTCTTGCAGTCAGTAGCAGGTTACTCTTGCAGTCAGTAACAGTTGACTTGCAGTCAGTAACATGTGACTCTGGCAGTCAGTAATAGGTTACTCTGGCAGTCAGTAACAGGTTACTCTGCCAGTCAGTAACAGGTCACTCATGCAGTCAGTAACAGGTGACTGGCAGTCAGTAAGAGGTTCCTCTGGCAGTGAGTAACAGGTGACTCTTGCAGTTAGTAACAGGTTACTCAGTCAGTAACAGGGGACTATTGCCGTCAATAACAGGTGACCCATGCAGTCAGTAACAGATTCGTCTAGCAGTCAGTAACAGGTGACTGGCAGTCAGTAACAGGTTACTCTTGCAGTCAGTAACAGGTCACTCTTCCAGTCAGTAATAGGTTACTCTAGCAGTCAGTAACAGGTTACTCTTGCAGTCAGTAACAGGTTACTCTTGCAGTCAGTAACAGGTTACTCTAGCAGTCAGTAACATGTTACTCTAGCAGTTAGTAACAGGTGACTCTGGCAGTCAGTAACAGGTTACTCTGCCAGTCAGTAACAGGTGACTCTAGCAGTCAGTAACAGGTTACTCGGGAAGTCAATAACAGGTGACTGGCAGTCAGTAACAGGTTACTTTTGCAGTCAGTAACAGGTGACTCTTGCAGTCAGTAGCTGGGACTCTTGCAGTCAGTAGCAGGTTACTCTTGCAGTCAGTAACAGTTGACTTGCAGTCAGTAACATGTAACTCTGGCAGTCAGTAATAGGTTACTCTGGCAGTCAGTAACAGGTGACTCTGGCAGTCAGTAACAGGTTACTCTGCCAGTCAGTAACAGGTTACTCTGGTAGTCAGTAACAGGTTACTCTGGTAGTCAGTAACATGTTACTCTGGTAGTCAGTAACAGGTTACTCTTGCAGTCAGTAACAGGTCACTCTTCCAGTCAGTAATAGGTTACTCTACAGTCAGTAACAGGTTACTCTAGCAGTCAGTAACAGGTTACTATTGCAGTCAGTAACAGGTCACTCTTCCAGTCAGTAACAGGTTACTCTTGCAGTCAGTAACAGGTTACTCTAGCAGTCAGTAACAGGTTACTATTGCAGTCAGGAACAGGTTACTCTTGCTGTCAGTAACAGGTTACTCTAGCAGTCAGTAACAGGTTACTGAGCAGGCCGCTCGTAAGAATATACAGTGCTCAGACAATGGCACCGCTATTGAGTGGACATCGTGCATCGTGATGACCTGGATGTGGTCATTGTCACGCGCAGTGACCCTGCCAGGCCGGCTGACCCTGACCCCCCCCCCCCCCCCACGAGAGATCGTGGACGAGTTGACGACACCGCGCCCCCCCCCAACAATAATCTACCGGGGAAAACCTCTCCCTTCCTTCTGCCGAGGTGTTTCGGCGTGGGGGCAGGGAGAGGAGACGAGGTGTGATTCTCAGAATGTGGTGATTGCTGTGTAGCCGAGAGGCATTTTTTGGCTCAGCGATAATGAATGAAGGATTTGCTTTTGCCCGGCTGCAAACATAACGAGCGTAACGACCGACTGAGTGACACCGGGCAAGGCTGTCTGGTCTCAGCTGCAGACTCGACGACCCCTTGACCCCGCCGTTCCGCTATTGTATCCAAATCGCTCCGAGCCCAACAAATGATTAAAACCGAGAGGGAGAGACAGCGAGAGAGGGAAAAATGCAGAGTTAAAATCGCGCCACGTAACCCCTCCCCAACAGGTGTCAAAGCCACGGTGGATGTTCTGCTGTGGGCATTCGCGTGCATGTGCACGCGTGTTTGTACACGTGTGTGCATGTGTGTGTGTACACGTGTGTGCGGGGAGCGGTGCTGTAGCGGTTAGCGCGCTGCACTGCGCTGCAAACCTGGCGACCCGACTTCGATTCCCGCTCATGGCAAACACCGGTGACGATTATCTGAACCGGTCCTGGGCCTCTCCTAGGTCGACTCAGACTCAAATGTGTACCTGGTGTCATGTGTAAACATCGCCATGAGGGAGACAGGCGGCGTGGTGTTGGCTAGCCACCCCCTCGTGTGCCGTGCCGGCCTTCGTAGGTGCTGCTACTCGCTAACAGCACTTGCCCCTGAGTGTGCAGACGCAACTTTGACCTGGAACCAGGTCGCTTCACGATGTCTTTCCTCACACAGGGGCAACACTCCCAGCTGTGTGGGCGTGCGCCACTATAACACAAAAAAGAGGTCCCTTCCTGAAAGGTTTATTTTATTAGTGTTTGTTGTTGGTGTTGTTATTCTCTAAGCCGTCCCAACCCCACACAGCAAAGAGGTTGTCACGTCGAGACCTGGTGGTGGTGCTGATTGCTGATGGTGATGATGATTATATCGTTGTGCGTGATGCACGGCCGTAGCCATGGAGTCAACATTGGGGGGGACCAAATCTTCCAGGGTGTCTGGGGGTCCCAAATCAGAAAAATATCTACATTTGAAAACGAATTTCCTGCCTAAAATATATATTTTAAAAAATCACTAACACATGGGATGGACTTTTTATTTATTGTATTACATTGCTCTGTTTTTACTTTTTTACCATTGCTTGTTTCATTGTATGTAATGGCAAAGATTAGGGGTTTATATGAATACAAGTCCAGATATGCGGCCAAGATTTAGAAAATTGTTTTTATTTACATAGCATAGCAATTATATTTTTATAGCAATATATTGGGGGAGACATTTTCAGCATACAGTGTTTGAATATTGGGGGGGGGGGGGGGATGTGTGTGTCCCCAATATATATTATAATTACGGCCTTGTCGTGATGGTTATGTTCAGGGAGCTAAAGGCCGATGTGGAGGTCTGATAGTGTCTCGGCCTCGCTGTGCGCTGTTGTTGCACCACTATCCGAGTAGTTAACCTCGCATTCAATACACCTTCAGAGCCAGGGTAAACATCCGACTCCAACGTATTTAATGAATGAAACGGGGTAAAACGTATGGAAAAACACGGCGCAAGATACAGCATCTGTTAATACTTGCAATATCAATACAATGAATGAACACTGCAGCATCATAACATTGTCTTAGATAACATGAATCTCAATAATAGGTCCTGGATGGACCAGGCACCTACATTAGCACTGAATAGCTATACAACAAGAGAATAAGGTACTGTGTTAAATAAGGTCACTTTGTGTAATCACCATACTGCAGCCTAAATGTACAGTGTTGCATATAACACTGAACTGTGGATGAGATACTTCTTCATCCTTGCTCTCAATAATGCATTAAAGTTACATGGGCACAAGTCTGGCTTGACTTATCCAACTACAACTAACATTCACAATAATGCAAGTGGCAGGCTTCCTTGTTAACTAGGCCTCATATTTATAATAAAAATATAACAGCATTATAAAGGCATTTGCAGCATTATAACGGCAATCCTAACATTATAACAGCATTCCCAGTATTATAAGAACATAAATTAACTTACAGACAATGCTTCTTAAAGTCCCACAATGCACAGATGCATCCGTCTTCACTGAGACGCTAATTGTGCCTCCATTTTGTCCTCTTTGTAATGGCTGACACACCTGCCTTGCCTCGTGGCTTCGAGACCCTTAACTCGTAACTTCCTTTTGACTTAAAACGTTCCTGACTGCAGGAATTCACATTCTTTGGTTCTTTCGGTAAAGTTGACTTTACCGAAAGAACCAAAGAATATCGTAACTTTCTGGTCACGTGACCAAACTCAACACCATCATATCAGGAAGTTCCTGTGTAAACACATCCCCATATCTGCCGTGGGGCAGAACAGATAGACACGGCGAGAGGGCTTCAGGAGAGAGTTTGTGATGCCTCCTCTGTTGAAGGAGTGCAGAATGCAGTGGTTTGCTGTACGGTCCATAGTACGGGTTGCATGGGCACAATCGCACAATCCGATGTCTTGTCTTTAAATGCATCTCTATGGGTCTCTACGTCTCTCTCTCTCTACATCTCTATGAGTCTCTACGTCTGCGTGTGAATGCATCTCTATGGGTCTCTACGTCTCTGTGTGTATCTGTATGTGTCTCTGTGGGTGTACTACAGTCCACAGTTTGAGTAGCACGGCCACAATGGCACAACTCTGGGCTTGTCTTGACATCTCCGTTCACGAAGGTGATGTGCGCGCATCGTCCTGTTTAAGATGTTCTGATGCGGTCGATGGTTACACCACCGGTGTCTTCGAGGAATGATGATGACGATGCGTACCCGTCATCTGCCGCTGAGCTCACGTCACACTCGTCTAGGTTGAACGCGTGTACTTGTGGGCTCTGTAACGGCACCCTTTAACTCCCGTGCGGAAGATTCGATTCGAACGAAGCTGCCGTATGAGTCGGTGTTGCTATGAGGGACTAACCCGAGATAAAAATCGGACGAATTTTTATCCAAGGGTTTCCCAAAACTTGAAGACACAAAGAACGCGATTACAAGCTTCAACGAGCATTGAGGGGACCGGCCCTGATCTCCTGTTTACAGCCATGAGCTGGTGGTGGAAATTCCACATTCCCATGGTGAGGGGCAAGCCTGTTGATCTGGTTTGGAGATACAAATGTGCGGTATGCCCTGGCATCTGCTCGTCCGCCTCCGCACTGTAAACACTGCTAATTAAATACGAATTAAATACTTCCTTCCAAACTCGTGATGGTTTACGCGTTATTGCGTAGACCATGCGTACCTGTTAGAATTGTATTAACTTGTTTGAATTCAGATTATTTTATAGGACGCTATTTTTTAAAGAATTTAATGACACCGCATTGCAGCACCTCAATGATTGCCGCATCTCAAGATGCGGCGCAGAACCAGCGGGCGTATTTATAATATATTTTTTAATTTGAATTCACATTTTATTTCATGTTTCATAGAGACAAAAGAGGGCAGTAAGTAATAGGTAATGAGCAATTGTTAATGGTATTTGTTTAGCAATTTTCGTTCACTCAGGCCACTGTCGCAAATGAGACTCCCACCCTGGTCTCTTGTGTCTTCTCATCTGGGCTCAGCAACAAATTGAAACTTGAAACTAGAGACAGATCCACGTTTTTCTACGGTTTTTCTTGAGAGCGCGGCAAAGGGAACGTTTCTACGGAACATTTCCACCACCACCACCACCATTATCATTATTATTGTTATAATTCCAAACACACAGAGAGGGGTCTTGCGGTTTCGACATAAGCAGTGCGTATAATTACGTGCCACTGGAAGGTCCTGATTCCGGCGGTTGAATTCAACATAAGTAAAAGGGGCACTGTACGTTGTAGGAGGGGGCGGGAGTGGTGGCACAGCGGTTGGCGCACTGCGCTTTGAACTTCGCTCGATGCCTGGCCACGGCGAACATGAGTACGTGCTGAGAGGTATCTGGACGAATTCCCCCCGTCCCCAAGATCCTTCTTCACCAACCCGCACTGACCGACACGGCGTGAGGACGTCTTCATCCAGCACTGGATTGACAAACGTAGCTGTAGGTTTTATGCTATCTATCAATCAGTCGAAACTTTATTTCCATAAAGTTTGCCTTCCTTAAACCAAGGCCCCTGCAACAACAACAAAATTACCACTCTCAAAATAAAACTTTAAAACCATGCAATTAGAATCGTAATTATGTCAATCAAAAACCGTGCATGTTGTGACACCATGTTAACCTTCATCTGTGAATGTCAGGCCGACCAGGAGATGTTTAAAGTTTTTGTCTGCAGCGTGGGACACTCAGCCAGCCACGCTGCAGCTCAGCATCGTCTGTCCCATTTCCCGTGAGTCGCAGCGTCTCAATCAGCTGCGGGAAGCACATGAACTACTCACCGAGTGCCCACAAGTTGTATCTTGACCAATAAATGAAATCGCTTTTTTTTCCTCTAGGTTAAATAAATAAAAAATGCACGTTGTCTTGCCAACGCCAACAATAGCCTACCCATCAACCAACATCTCCACAATGTCCCTCGCCACCACCGACTCGTAGTCCCGATGATCGCACCCCTTTTGGGATGGCGCTGCTGCTGTCGCCATCCTAGAATCTCACCGTCGGGATCCGGAAGGACGCCGCTCCTGGCGAACAGAGTGGGACAACCGCGGACGTCCGGAACGAACCCCTCCTCGTCCGAGACCCAAACGTCATCGCTCCTCCAGGCTTTGACATTCATCCTCGAAGACACCGGTGGAACCATCAACGGCATCAGAACGTCAGCGGGGAGGTCGATGCGCACGCATCCTCCGCGGAGGGAACAATTAAGGGCAAGCCAGAGTAGTCACGCAACACACAGGCGATGGGCCATATGCAGGAGTTAATAATCCACCGTAGTCTGCGCTCCTTCAACAGAGGAGGGAGAGCAAAACGACACGAACTCTCTCTCTCTCTCTCAGCCCTCTTATGGTCAGCAGACCTCCACAATTGCCACTGAGCTCCTGAAAATATTTGCCGCCATATAATTCAACACAAACACATTAATATACAGACGTTTTTTTTTTCTCCAGATCTATAATTTAAGCCTGAAAGGCCAAGAGGGGTTTTCGACGAAACAAAACGACAATGTGTTGATGTGGAGAAGCAGGGAAAAGCGTGCCAATTGGTCAAACATTCAGAGCAGAACCCTCTTGCAAGCGAGTCTTGAGATTCCATGATCCCTGGAAGTTTTCTCAGGACAAACAAAATAAGGTTTATTGTTTTGTGTCGGCGCTGCTTTGCGTGGCGAACGTCACTTTGTTGACGTGTTTTTTTTGTGTGCGTGACTCTGATTTCACACACACACACGTACATACACACGGACTGCCACATCGCAGGACAAGACAAGCTCCATCGTGTCGCCTGAACAAACTGTAGGGGCAAGTGCTGTTAGCGAGCACCTGTGAAGGCCGGCATGGCACACGAGGGGGTTGGGTGGGCAGCACCACGCCCGGCCGCCTTTGTCTTCCTTGTGGCGATGTTTACACACCTCACCGGGTACTCATTTGAGGCTGAGTCGACTGCACATCACACACACACGTACATACACACACATACTGTACATCCTTTCCTGTTGTGCCATCCCGTTCGGCCGTGGCTTTGTGAGACCTTTTGCGAGCCCAGGAGGCGACCAAATATCCCTCTACAATTCCCCACTGACTCCAACTCCACGTGTGTCGTAAAAGGAAAAAAAAAAGACAGACCCTGGCTGATTCATACACACCCCCCTCCCTTCCATCCCGTCCGGTGGCCTTTAAAAATAAAAGAAATATCATCCCTTATAAACTCGGACCACAGCCGCAGGCCTAAAGTTCAAGTGCAATCGGATGCTTTTGAAACGATTCGCTGGGCCGTTGTTGCGACGAGACAATTCTCATCTTCAAAGCTCCGCCGCGGCCGGCGGCGTGCGCCAAATTGTACAACGACAATATTTGTCGTTGTACAATTTGACGCCAGTTAAGAAAAAAATAACTCAACTCTTTTATTAATTTTACCAAGTAAGAACCGCCCCCCCCCCGGCCCCTCTACGTATAGCTCCTTTAAAGAAGCGATCTGGCTATCACGAACGATAGCTCGACAAAGTGGCTTCTCATTTTCCTGGAGTTTTCTGTTTGCGTGTAATCACTTTAAGATGTTTTCTTGCTCGTGTTTTTGTTTGTTGCGGTTGCACCCGATTCAAGAGCCGAATGGCTCACAGGGCTAGACCTAATAAGTGAAACTGAAAACTGAAATCATCACGTGGACATTCACAGCAGTCGAATACTCTTAGATGAGTGACGTTGATTCTAAATGCAGTGGGGGGAGGGGGTGGAACCGGAGATCCCGGAGAAAAATCCAGAGAGACGCGCAAACTCCAAATATACAGCGGGCATCGAACCCACGACCTCCTGCGTACCAGGCGAGGTGGTTAACATCTCATAGCCATCGCTACGCTGTGGTCACAATGAAAGCGGACTGCGAGGGAATCACCGATTTGGCTGATATTAGCCAATCTTGATATTAGCCAATCAAACGAAGGTGGGGGTGGTCCACGGATCGATTGACAATTAACCGACAGCCATTAACCCGCAAATTACGATTAAGCCCGGTGGTTTTTGATGTTTCTTTATAATGGATCGATTGAACGGGAATCGATCAAAGTAATATCGATTAACAATCCACAATGACCATATATGGGGGGGAGGGCAAATCTCCGATCGGTGATTTTGTTGGGTGTACGATTCGATAGCTCATCTGTTTACAACGCTCCAGAAAGGCGTTCTCGCTGTCGGCGAGATGATGCTGGGAGAGAGCGGACGACTGGTCCACAGGTGTGTGTATGGGGGAGGTGTGTGTCTGTCTGTGTGTGTCTGTCTGTGTGTGTGTGTCTCTGTCTGTGTGCATCAGCCAGTCATCTCAGTCATCTCAGCCAGTCGACCCGTGGCACCTGGGTCTGCCCCGTGACCTCCTGCCAGCGGGCGTTCGACACTTCACGTGGCCTCAAGGTGCACATGGCCTGGCACAAGCGTCGTGGTGACGTTACCGCCACTTTGTGGCGAATGGCGGTTGTTGTTGTATATAGAGTAATAGCGAGATGTGTGTGTAGAGTATTAGCGAGGTGTGTGTATAGAGTAATAGCGAGGTGTGTGTGTGTGTAGAGTAATAGCGAGGTGTGTGTGTAGAGTAATAGCGAGGTGTGTGTGTGTAGAGTAATAGCGAGGTGTGTGTGTGTAGAGTAATAGCGAGGTGTGTGTGTGTGTAGAGTAATAGCGAGGTGTGTGTGTGTAGAGTAATAGCGAGGTGTGTGTGTGTGTGTAGAGTAATAGCGAGGTGTGTGTGTGTAGAGTATTAGCGAGGTGTGTGTGTATAGAGTAATAGCGAGGTGTGTGTGTGTAGAGTAATAGCGAGGTGTGTGTGTAGAGTAATAGCGAGGTGTGTGTGTGTGTAGAGTAATAGCGAGGTGTGTGTGTGTGTGTGTAGAGTAATAGCGAGGTGTGTGTGTGTAGAGTAATAGCGAGGTGTGTGTGTGTAGAGTAATAGCGAGGTGTGTGTGTGTGTGTAGAGTAATAGCGAGGTGTGTGTGTGTAGAGTAATAGCGAGGTGTGTGTGTAGAGTAATAGCGAGGTGTGTGTGTGTGTGTGTAGAGTAATAGCGAGGTGTGTGTGTGTAGAGTAATAGCGAGGTGTGTGTGTAGAGTAATAGCGAGGTGTGTGTGTGTGTAGAGTAATAGCGAGGTGTGTGTGTGTGTAGAGTAATAGCGAGGTGTGTGTGTAGAGTAATAGCGAGGTGTGTGTGTAGAGTAATAGCGAGGTGTGTGTGTGTAGAGTAATAGCGAGGTGTGTGTGTGGAGTAATAGCGAGGTGTGTGTGTGTGTGTAGAGTAATAGCGAGGTGTGTGTGTGTGTATAGAGTAATAGCGAGGTGTGTGTGTGTAGAGTAATAGCGAGGTGTGTGTAGAGTAATAGCGAGGTGTGTGTATAGAGTAATAGCGAGGTGTGTGTCTAGAGTAATAGCGAGGTGTGTGTGTGTAGAGTAATAGCGAGGTGTGTGTGTCTAGAGTAATAGCGAGGTGTGTGTGTCTAGAGTAATAGCGAGGTGTGTGTATAGAGTAATAGCGAGGTGTGTGTATAGAGTAATAGCGAGGTGTGTGTGTGTAGAGTAATAGCGAGGTGTGTGTGTCTAGAGTAATAGCGAGGTGTGTGTGTAGAGTAATAGCGAGGTGTGTGTGTATAGAGTAATAGCGAGGTGTGTGTGTGTAGAGTAATAGCGAGGTGTGTGTGTAGACTGTAGAGTAATAGCGAGGTGTGTGTGTGTAGAGTAATAGCGAGGTGTGTGTGTGTGTGTAGAGTAATAGCGAGGTGTGTATGTGTGTGTGTAGAGTAATAGCGAGGTGTGTGTGTATATAGAGTAATAGCGAGGTGTGTGTGTATATAGAGTAATAGCGAGGTGTGTGTGTGTGTGTATATATAGAGTATTAGCGAGGTGTGTGTGTATATAGAGTAATAGCGAGGTGTGTGTGTATATAGAGTATTAGCGAGGTGTGTGTGTATATAGAGTAATAGCGAGGTGTGTGTGTGTATATAGAGTATTAGCGAGGTGTGTGTAGAGTAATAGCGAGGTGTGTGTAGAGTAATAGCGAGGTGTGTATAGAGTAATAGCGAGGTGTGTGTGTGTAGAGTAATAGCGAGGTGTGTGTAGAATAATAGCGAGGTGTGTGTAGAGTAATAGCGAGGTGTGTGTAGAGTAATAGCGAGGTGTGTGTGTGTGTAGAGTAATAGCGAGGTGTGTGTGTGTATATAGAGTAATAGCGAGGTGTGTGTGTGTAGAGTAATAGCGAGGTGTGTGTGTGTGTAGAGTAATAGCAAGGTGTGTGTAGAGTAATAGCGAGTGTGTGTAGAGTAATAGCGAGGTGTGTGTGTATATAGAGTATTAGCGAGGTGTGTGTGTGTATATAGAGTATTAGCGAGGTGTGTGTAGAGTAATAGCGAGGTGTGTGTAGAGTAATAGCGAGGTGTGTATAGAGTAATAGCGAGGTGTGTGTAGAGTAATAGCGAGGTGTGTGTGTGTGTAGAGTAATAGCGAGGTGTGTGTGTGTATATAGAGTAATAGCGAGGTGTGTGTAGAGTAATAGCGAGGTGTGTGTGTGTATATAGAGTATTAGCGAGGTGTGTGTGTATATAGAGTAATAGCGAGGTGTGTGTGTATATAGAGTAATAGCGAGGTGTGTGTAGAGTAATAGCGAGGTGTGTCTAGAGTAATAGCGAGGTGTGTGTATATAGAGTAATAGCGAGGTGTGTGTGTATATAGAGTATTAGCGAGGTGTGTGTGGGGGAGCAGTGTGGGGAACACGAAAAAAAAACGGTGGCGTGTTTTGCAGAAGTCGGAGCGGGGGTGGGGGCGGTGGTGGCGGTGGTTTATTGGCGACACCTGGTTTTAGGGAATGTGGCCAAAAAACAAAAACCTGACCTAGATTTTAATAGCGCGCGGTAAAAAGAAAGCGAGCCCCGTCGTTCGAATCCACATCCACCAATAAAACGCGCAGGTATTTGTCGCTGCAGTAGCGACTATTTTGTTTCACCGTACGTCGCTCTGTTTTCCACCCCCGCCACCACCACCACCCCCTCCCACGGCTCCCACCCCCATTACATTTGACCGGATTCTTCGGATTATAAGACGCCACGCAACGTAAGACAGACGACGCACGCCCCCAAAACCCGTGCCGGTGTCAATAACGTTGCACAGAGGTGGTCACGCACACTCGCACACGCCTCCCGGATTACAATACGCAGGCCCCCAATGTTTGCTTTATGAATTATTGTATTGCCAGGCAAGGCCCACTGAGCTACCTAGCGCTTTTTCAGAAGCGATCTGGCCACAATTCTTCATAGCTCAACGAAGTGGCTTATTGTCATCGTGTGGACGTTTACGGCAGCCAAATAGTCCAAACGCGTGACGTTGATTCGAAATGTGGAGGGAGAAAAACCGGAGAAGCGGGAGACAAATGTCACGAGACCACGGGGAGAGAGACACGCAAACTCCAAATATACAGCAGCAGCAGGCGACAGGGTTGGGATCGAGCCCACAACCTCCTGCATACCAGGCGAGGGAGTAAACATCTCATAGCCACCGTGATGATGAGAGAGAGACACGCAAACTCCAAATATACAGCAGCAGCAGCAGCAGGCGTCAGGGTTGGGATCGAGCCCACGATCTCCTGTATACCAGGCAAGGTAGTTAACATCTCATAGCCACCGTGATGGTGAGAGAGAGACACGCAAACTCCAAATATACAGCAGCAGCAGCAGCAGGCGTCAGGGTTGGGATCGAGCCCACGACCTCCTGTATACCAGGCGAGGTAGTTAACATCTCATAGCCACCGTGATGGTGAGAGAGAGACACGCAAACTCCAAATATACAGCAGCAGCAGGCGTCAGGGTTGGGATCGAGCCCACGACCTCCTGTATACCAGGCGAGGTAGTTAACATCTCATAGCCACCGTGATAGTGAGAGAGAGACACGCAAACTCCAAATATACAGCAGCAGCAGCAGGCGTCAGGGTTGGGATCGAGCCCACGACCTCCTGTAGACCAGGCGAGGTAGTTAACATCTCATAGCCACCGTGATGATGAGAGAGAGACACGCAAACTCCAAATATACAGCAGCAGCAGCAGGCGTCAGGGTTGGGATCGAGCCCACGACCTCCTGTAGACCAGGCGAGGTAGTTAACATCTCATAGCCACCGTGATGATGAGAGAGAGACACGCAAACTCCAAATATACAGCAGCAGCAGGCGTCAGGATTGGGATCGAGCCCACGACCTCCTGTATACCAGGCAAGGTAGTTAACATCTCATAGCCACCGTGATGATGATGAGAGCGCGACACGCAAACTCCAAATATACAGCAGCAGGTGTCAGGGTTGGGATGGAACCCACGACCTCCTGTATACCAGGCGAGGTAGTTAACATCTCGCCAAACATATTCTTGGTTCTTTCGGTAAAGTCACGTAGAAGGGAAAAATAAAATAATAAAAATATAAAACAATACAATTCTCACGACGTTTCGACTGCAACACAGGCAATCATCATCAGGTGTGAAAACCACAACAAGAAAATTTGAAAAAAAGTGGCGGTTTTTTTAACATTAGTGCCACGGAGAGAGATTTGGCAGTTATTCAGATGGACGAGTCCATCTATGTTAGGAAAAGAGGAGGGGGGAGACGAAAATAATGGATGCGGTCTGAAAGCCACCGTAAGCGTGAAGAATCAATTAAGACCCGAAATGGTTTATCAAATCCTAACAATGATTGCTAAGCCAGAATCCATCTTCTCGGTTGAAATTGTCTCTGTGTTTGTATATGTGGATAGCCTCATGAACGAATCTGTCATGGTAGCCAGATGGCTTGCAAAGAACCTCTGTCTTGGAGAAGTCAATGTCATGTGAACCTACTGAATTATAACAGTGATCTGCCACGGCCGAGGTATTGGTCCTACCGTGTTTCAGGTCTGCTTTGTGTTCACGAATGCGGTCCGAGACATGTTTGGTTTCTCCAATGTATCTATTACCACAGAGGTAACTTAGTTTGTAGACGCCAGGGTACTGTATGTCCGGAATAACATCTTTTACAGACGGAACCAGATCACGGATTTATGTAATGTGTTGAATCGGACCTGGATCTTGTGTTTACTCAAGACTTTGGAGATATTTTTTGTGATCCCCGTAATGTAGGGTAAAGTGATGGTTTTGAAAGGCTCCTCAAGAGGGTCCTTCTTCATGGTTGGAGTGACAGCTTTGCGGATTGTGTAGTCGGAATAACCATTAGCCTTAAGAGCTTGGTGTACGTGCTTGAGTTCACTGACTATGTGTTCCTGGTCGGATATGCATTGGGCTCTATGGTGCAGAGTCTTGATGAGGGAATTCTTCTGGGATGGATGGTGGTGGGAATCCGGTTTCAGGTAAGCATCCGTATGGGTAGCTTTCCTGTAGACAGACTGGCTCATTGAACCATCAGGTCTCTTTTTTATTAGGACATCCAAAAAAGGTAGCTTGCCATCTTTTTCGACTTCCATAGTAAATCTGATGGCTGGGTGTATGGAATTGATGTGGTCGAATAATTGGTCTAGAGCAGGCCGGCCATGTGGCCAGATGACTAAAGTGTCATCCACATACCTCTTACCGAAAGAACCAAGAATATGAATCCCTGCAGTCACGAAAGCTTTCAATCAAAATCTCGCCAAACGTTACGAAACTCCCTTCCCGGGAGCGTGGTGGGGGGTACCCCACCCTGGGACACCTCCCACCACGCCGAAATCGAGAATGCGGTAACGGCAACGCGTTGACTAATCTCCATATGCCCCTTCTGTATGTGATGGTATCGAGTGCTACCCCCTCGCAGACTCTTGGTCCTCCGTGCAGCAACAGTGTCGAGCCCCCTAAGCAGCCCCTTCCGAGCCTCTTCGCCACAGACACATGGAAAACAGCTTCATAGCTCATCGGAGTTTTCAAGTATAAATACAGATTCTGATTATGAAAAGACCATTGGGCTCCCGTTTCCCCGCTCCTTCCTCCCATTCCCCACTCTCTCTCTCTCATCCCCCAGTCTCTCTCCCATTCCCCACTCTCTCATTCCCCACTCTCTCCCTTTAATTCTCCACTCTTTCATCCCCCACTCTCTCTATCCACTCTCTCTCATCCCCCACTCACTTCTTTCATTCCCCACTCTTTCATTCCCGTACTTTCATTCCCCACTCTTTCATTCCCCACTCTTTCATCCCCCACTCTCTCATTCCCCACTCTATCTCATTCCCCACTCTCTCTCTCTCATTCCCCACTCTCTCTCATCCTCCACTCGCTCTGTCATTCCCCACTATCCACACTCTCTCTCATTCCCCACTCTCTTATCCCCCACTCTCTTTCATTCCCCACTCTATCCACACTTTTCTTTCTCATTCCACACTCTCTCTTTAATTATTCACTCTCTTTCATTCCCCATTTGCTTTCATTCCCCACTCTCTCTATCCACTCTTTCTCATTCCCCACTCTCTCATTCCCCACTCTCTAATTCTCCACTCTCTCTTTCATTCCCCACTTGCTTTCATTCCCCACTCTCTCTATCCACTCTCTCTCATTCCCCACTCTCTCTCATTCCCCACTCTTTCATTCCCCACTCTCTCATTCCTCACTCTCTCTTTCATTCTCCACTCTCTCTCATTCCCCACTTTCTCTATCCACACTCTCGCTCTCTCATCCCCCACTCTCTCTCTCTCATTCCCCACTCTCTTTAATTCTCCACTCTCTCTTTCATTCCCCACTCTCTCTCATCCCCCCTCTGTCTTTCATTCCCCACTCTGTCTTTCATTCCCCACTCTCTCTCTTATTCCCCACTCTCTCTCTTATTCCCCACTCTCTCATTCCCCACTCTCTCTCTCTCTCCTCTCTTCCCTCTCCCGTCCATTTCTCTTTTTTCCCCACGAATTGTAACCTCACCCCGAACTCCGGTCTCCGTGGAGTGGCTTGCCTCTTAGCGAGTCGCTCGTCGTTTATGATTCGTTTCACTTGTAGATTGAATCCAGTCGAGAATTGGAGAAAAAAAGCGTTGCTTTTAAGAGCTCCACCATCCCCAGACCTTCCATTAAAATAAAACCCAACACATCGTCTAAGTATATATAATATAAACTTTTAATCCATCGCGATATCACAGCGATAAAATAGAAACTTTGACCTTCTTTGAGCTAATATGCGAACACTTTAATTGACATATACAAAACCCTTGCATATATTAAACGTAGGGAAAAGAAACACTAAATTAAGGAAGGTATTATTTTTTCTGCCTCGCGCAATATAAACAGTATGGTCCGCGAAAGGAAGCCGCTAATACCCACAGATGCTGTAAGTAATTGCTCGTGAGTATCGGTAAACGCGGCGTTAAGAAAACAAAAACCGGAGCAAATAAATATCTGCTTTTACTAAACCGTACAATAATTATACTAACAAAAAACACACGCACACACACACACACAAGGTACTTCTGCATTGTGAAAATGGAACCACGCGGACGGATGGCTCCACCACAAATAGTCAGACGCCAGGATGTCGCCGGTCAATCGGGAGACGTCGCACAAGGTCGCACTCACGACCCGACCCCGATGAAGCGCCCACGCCCGGTGCAGCACTTTGCTCGCCATTGTTGAGCAGTCGACGGGCAGCAGCGATGGTCGCGCGCATCCAAGCGCGCGAGCGCGGCGCAGCGCTCCTCGTCCCGAGAGCGGCAACTCGCTTCGGTAGCGCGGTCACGTGCTCGACGCAGAGAGCATTTGTTTTACAGGCAGTTCACTTACGCAACCTTCTCACATGCCCACATGTACCGAATATCTCTACCCCAGTACCTCTAAATAGTACCGACAGTGAGGGACAAAAGTATTTGATCCCCTGCTGATTTTGTACGTTTGCCCACTGACAAAGAAATGATCAGCCTATAATTTTAATGGTAGGATTATTTGAACAGTGAGAGGCAGAATAACAACAACAAAATCCAGAAAAACGCACGTCAAAAATGTTATCAATTGATTTGCATTTTAATGAGGGAAATAAGTATTTGACCCCCTCTCAATCAGAAAGATTTCTGGCTCCCAGGTGTCTTTTATACAGGTAACAAGCTGAGATTAGGAGCATTGATTGATTGCTTCTGTCCACAGAAGCAATCAATCAATCAGATTCCAAACTTTCCACCATGGCCAAGACCAAAGAGCTCTCCAAGGATGTCAGGGACAAGATTGTAGACCTACACAAGGCTGGAATGGGCTACAAGACCATTGTCAAGCAGCTTGGTGAGGTGACAACAGTTGGTGCGATTATTCGCAAATGGAAGAAACACAAAAGAACTGTCTCTCCCTCGGCCTGGGGCTCCATGCAAGATCTCACCTCGTGGAGTTGCAATGATCATGAGAACGGTGAGGAATCAGCCCAGAACTACACGGGAGGATCTTGTTAATGATCTCAAGGCAGCTGTGACCAGTCACCAAGAAAACAATTGGTAACACACTACGCCGTGACGGACTGAAATCCTGCAGCGCCCGCAAGGTCTCCCTGCTCAAGAAAGCACATATACATGCCCATCTGAAGTTTGCCAATGAACATCTGAATGATTCAGAGGACAACTGGGTGAAAGTGTTGTGGTCAGATGAGACCAAAATGGAGCTCTTTGGCATCAGCTCAACTCGCCGTGTTTGGAGAAGGAGGAATGCCGCCTATGACCCCAAGAACACCATCCCCACCGTCAAACATGGAGGTGGATACATTATGCTTTGGGGGTGTTTTTCTGCTAAGGGGACAGGACAACTTCACCGCATCAAAGGGACGACGGACGGGGCCATGTACCGTCAAATCTTGGGTGAGAACCTCCTTCCCTCAGCCAGGGCATTGAAAATGGGTCGTGGATGGGTATTCCAGCATGACAATGACCCAAAACACACGGCCAAGGCAACAAAGGAGTGGCTAAAGAAGAAGCACATTAAGGTCCTGGAGTGGCCTAGCCAGTCTCCAGACCTTAATCCCATAGAAAATCTGTGGAGGGAGCTGAAGGTTCGAGTTGCCAAACGTCAGCCTCGAAACCTTAATGACTTGGAGAAGATCTGCAAAGATGAGTGGGACAAAATCCCTCCTGAGATGTGTGCAAACCTGGTGGCCAACTACAAGAAACGTCTGACCTCTGCGATTGCCAACAAGGCTTTTGCCACCAAGTACTAAGTCATGTTTTGCAGAGGGGTCAAATACTTATTTCCCTCATTAAAATGCAAATCAATTTTTTGCTTTTTTGACATGCATTTTTCTGGATTTTTTTGTTATTCTCTCTCACTGTTCAAATAAACCTACCATTAAAATTATAGACTGACCATTTCTTTGTCAGTGGGCAAACGTACAAAATCAGCAGGGGATCAAATACTTTTTTCCCTCACTGTATACCCAGTAACAAACCCCAGTACCTATAAATAGTACCTATACCCATTACTTGTACACCGGTACCTACACCCAGTAACAAAGCCCAGTACGTCTAAACAGTACCTATACCCCAGTATCTGTACCTTCTTCCACCACGCGTTTGTCCTACTCATGTGAAGTGTTCCGCTGTCCTTGCAAACCTTCTCCACGCTGCCCTGTCCTGCGCCATCTCTCATTCCGCTCCTCGGGTGACCATGTCCAATCGGAACCACATCGCCCCACCTCTTCTTCTGACTTCCTCTTGATCTCTTTCCTTCCACTTGCATCAATTGCACCTTCTGATCCACATAATTGTCTCGTTGTCGACCCACATGACCGAACCACGCCAGCGTTTCCTCTCTCTCATCTTCTCTGTGATTTCTACCACCTTCAGTCTTCCTCTCACTTCTTCATTTCTCACCCTGTCCTTATTAAACCCAACATCCACCGCAACATCCTCATCTCTGTGACTGCCATAGCTTGGTCCTGCCTCTTTCTTGTGCCCGAGCACTCGGCCCCATACAACAGCACTGGCCCTACCACCGTGGGGCCCTCTTATTGTACACCACACCAGTCATCTCTCAACATTTCAGCTATCCAACCCTTGCTGTTGTTCTCATCTCTCCTTCTCGTGATCCTTCAGCACCACATCGTCGTACCCAGCTACTTAAACTCGTTCGTCTTCATTAACTGGTCACTTCCAATTTGCAATCATCCTGCATTATTTCCACTGAAATTTGCCACCATGTACTCCGTCTTTGTCCGACTGATCCTCAACCCATTCACTTCAATCGTTTGCACCCAGATCTTCAAATCATCTTCCACTACCCTTTTGATTTTCACCGCATAGCACAATGTCATCTGAAACAGCATACACCAGGGGGGGGGGGGCTCCCTCTGAATTTCTCTCGTAAGTGTGTCCAGCACCAGGATGGACAGGAAAAGGCTCAGGGCGCAACTTAGCTTCACTCCCGCTTTGACTTGAAAGCTCTCCGACACCCCACAGCTGCTTCGCACATGCATTTCCCCTCCTTCATACATATCCTGGATCAGCTGGATGTATACCTGCAGGAATACCTCTTCTCATACACGACCAGATGAGCTCTCTGGTCACCCTGTCGTACGCTTTCTCTAGATCAATAAACACCACATGCAAGTCCCGTTTCTTCTCTCTGAACGTCTCAATACTCTCAGTGCAAAGATTGCATCCATTGTTCACCTTCCCTGTCTGAATCCAAACTGACTCTCGCCAATATCCACCGCTTCCTCAGTCTCCTTTCTATGATCCTTTCCCAGTGTCTATAACTCAGTACCTAAACCCCAGTACCTATACCCAGTATCTATACCCAGTACCTAAACCCCAGTACCTATACCCAGTACCTAAACCCAGTATCTATACCCATACCTATACCCAGTACCTAAACCCCAGTACCTATACCCAGTACCTAAACCCCAGTATCTATACCCAGTGTCTATAACTCAGTACCTAAACCCAGTACCTATACCTAGTACCTATACCCAGTACCTATACCCAGTACCTATACCCAGTACCTATACCCAGTGTCTATACCCAGTGTCTATAACTCAGTACCTAAACCCCCGTATCTATACCCAGTACCTAAACCCCAGTACCTATACCCAGTACCTAAACCCCAGTATCTATACCCAGGACCTAAACCACCAGTATCTATACCCAGTATCTATACCCAGTATCTATACCCAGTATCTATACCCAGTACCTAAACCCCAGTACCTATACCCAGTACCTATACCCAGTACCTAAACCCCAGTATATATATACCCAGTACCTATACCCAGTACCTACACCCCAGTATCTATACCCAGTACCTATACCCAGTTCCTAAACCCCAGTACCTAAACCCCAGTACCTATACCCAGTACCTAAACCCCAGTACCTATACCCAGTATCTATACCCAGTACCTATACCCAGTACCTATACCCAGTACCTATACCCCAGTACCTATACCCAGTACCTAAACCCACTACCTATACCCAGTACCTATACCCAGTACCTATACCCAGTACATAAACCCCAGTACCTATACCCACTACCTATACCCACTACCTATACCCCAGTACCTATACCTAGTACCTAAACCCACTACCTATAACCAGTACCTATACCCAGTACCTAAACCCCATTATCTATACCCAGTACCTATACCCAGTACCTAAACCCCATTATCTATACCCAGTACCTATACCCAGTACCTATACCCAGTACCTAAACCCCAGTACCTATACCCCAGTACCTATACCCAGTACCTATACCCAGTACCTATACCAGTACAAAGGGAGTCGGATATGCGACTTCGTACTCCACGGGGGGTTTGTATTTTCATTTCCAGGTGGGCAGAGTGCCCTCAATTAGCCCCCGGCCGTGCCAAAACCTCACGTGGACCAATCGCAAAGCGGCGACACGACGGAGCGCTTCTCGTGGTGGCCGAGGGGCGAGTTTGGCACGCGAACAAAAAACAATTGCCGAATCGACGCCTTTTTACTTAAAAACCAAAGTTTTACGTTTAGATGTTTATTTTGCTTAACCAGCTGGTGAGACAACTCCAGAGACCAGGATGAGCCTCATGCCCGCAGTGACCTGGGGCCGTGAGTCTGCGAGTAGGGGGCGATGATCGCCGCTGCTGCTACTGTGTATTATTATCAAGTGACACAACGCTGTGTTTAAGTGCGTGCCTATACAGGTCACCATACGTCGATGGTGATTAGCTGTGAGCAGCCAATAACACGTTTTGCGATTTTGGGACCCAAAGACGGCAGGATGTACTTACATAATACACAATGTACATTATGTGTGTCGGTTAAATGTGAATAATCCAACCAATAATAGATATCCATAGTAATTTATATGAATACATTAACCCCGCCCCCAACCCGCCTCTGCTCTTCGCACCTGATTGGCTCACGAGTGAAGTCATCACATCCCCTGTGTATTTAAGACTAAAACAGGAGGAGGATTTCTCACAACTCTGGCTGTCGCCTGATAATGCTGGCCGTTATTGTCATTACCGGCGAAACGTCACAGTACTCAAATTGTAAATGTTGTGGGTTTACTCTCCAACACACCGGTGTGCTGAGCTAATAACTAATTGGCACGTTTTGTTTACATGGCAAACCTTACTGATTGGCTGTGTGGGGTGGTGGTGGGTTTATCGACACATTCATATTTACGCGATCGAACCCAAAAAAACCTATGGATGATATTGGTCGCGAAAGCCTGCTACTACGTGTTAAACTTTATAATCCCCGATTGAGTAACTTGCGGTGTTACTTGTCGAATTGGGACCCTGGGTAGTAGGTACAACATACACGGCCATGATGATTTTTGCCAAACGCACGAATCAGGCCTGACAATTCCCAATGCCGTATCGAGCGATGCGAAGTGAACGTACGGGGAGGGAGTCGTGTTCGCTGAAACTAGGCCGCTTCATTTCGCAAGCTTCGCCTGTTTCGGGGTTACTCGAATAGTGTGGATTTTTATACACAGGAGGTCGTGGGTTCGATCCCGACCCTGACGCCTGCTGCTGTACATTTGTAGTTTGCGTGTCTCTCTCCCCGTGGTCGCGTGGATTTATTCTGCCGATCCTCCGGTTTTCTCTCTACGCTTAGAAACAACATCACGCGTTTAGAGTATTTGGCTGCTATGCATTCCCACGTGATGATGATGATGATGAGCCACTTCGTTGAGCTCTCGTTTGTGTTGGCCGGGTCGCTTCTGAAGAAGAGCCACACATTTCGATTTGAAGCTTTCGTGATTGCAAGGATTCATCTTCTTTGGTTCTTTCGGTAAAGTCACGTAGAATGAGAATAAAATAATAAATTAATAAAATAAAATAACAATAAAATTCTCACGACGTTTCGGCCACAACACAAGTGGCCTTCTTCTCATACAGACCTGTCGGGACGACAGAGCTTCAATGAAGCTTCAATGAAGCTCTGTCGTCCCGACAGGTCTGTTCCTTTCATCTGAGGAAGGCCACTTGTGTTGTGGCCGAAACGTCGTGAGAATTTTATTGTGTTATTTTATTTTATTAATTTATTATTTTATTCTCATTGTACGTGACTTTACCGAAAGAACCAAAGAAGAAGAGCCACACAGCTCAGTGGAGCCTTGCCTGGTACGATAAAACAAACATTGTAAGTTTGTATAAACGGGAGCGGTTACATGGCGGGTACCATCCATGCAAACAAGACGTCCAAAACGGTGCCGTCTGTGTACCTGAGAGAGTGACTGTGCGTGTGTCTGTGTGTTTGAGAGGGTGACTGTGCGTCTGTGTGTCGGAGAGAGTGACTGTGCATGTGTCTGTGTGTCTGAGAGGGTGGCTGTGCGTCTGTGTACCTGAAAGAGTGACTGTGCGTGTGTCTGTGTGCCTGAGAGAGTGACTGTGCGCATGTCTGAGAGAGTGACTGTGCGTGTGTCTGTGAGAGTGACTGTTCGTGTGTCTGTGAGAGTGACTGTGTGTGTGTTTGTGTGCCTGAGAGAGTGACTGTGCGTGTGTCTGTGTGCCTGGGAGAGTGTGCATGTGTTTGTGTGCCTGAGAGGATGACTGTGTGTGACTGTGTGTGTCTGTGTGCCTGACAGGGTGACTGTGCGTGTGTCTGTGTGCCTGAGAGGGTGAATGTGCGTGTGTCTGTGTGCCTGAGATAGTGACTGTGCATGTGTCTGTGTGTCTGAGAGGGTGACTGTGCGTGACTGTGTGTGTCTGTGTGCCTGACAGGGTGATTGTGTGTGTGTCTGTGTCTGAGAGTGACTGTGTGTGTGTCTGTGTGCCTGAGAGAGTGACTGTGCGTGTGTCTGTGTGTCTGAGAGAGTGACTGTGCATGTGTCTGTGTGTCTGAGAGGGCGACTGTGCGTGTGTGTCTGAGAGAGTGACTGTGCGTGTGTCTGTGTGCCTGAGAGAGTGACTGTGCGTGTGTGTACCTGAGAGAGTGACTGTGCGTGTGTCTGTGTGCCTGAGAGAGTGACTGTGCGTGTGTCTGTGTGTCTGAGAGGGTGACTGTGCGTGTGTGTGTCTGAGAAAGTGACTGTGCGTGTGTCTGTGTGCCTGAGAGAGTGACTGTGCGTGTGTCTGTGTGCCTGAGAGAGTGACTGTGCGTGTGTCTGTGTGCCTGAGATAGTGACTGTGCATGTGTCTGTGTGCCTGAGAAAGTGACTGTGCGTGTGTCTGTGTGCCTGAGAGGGTGACTGTGCGTGTGTCTCTGTGTCTGAGAGAGTGACTGTGTGTGTGTCTGTGTGCCTGAGATAGTGACTGTGCGTGTGTCTGTGTGCCTGAGAGAGTGACTGTGCGTGTGTCTGTGGGCCTGAGAGAGTGACTGTGCGTGTGTCTGTGGGCCTGAGAGAGTGACTGTGCGTGTGTCTGTGTGTCTGAGAGAGTGACTGTGCGTGTGTCTGAGAGAGTGACTGCGTGTGTCTGTGAGAGTGACTGTGCATGTGTCTGTGTGTCTGTGAGAGTGACTGTGCGTGTGTCTGTGTGCCTGAGAGGGTGACTGTGCGTGTGTCTGTGTGCCTGAGAGGGTGACTGTGCGTGTGTCCGAGAGAGTGACTGTGTGTCTGTGAGAGTGACTGTGCATGTGTCTGTGTGTCTGTGAGAGTGACTGTGCGTGTGTCTGTGTGCCTGAGAGGGTGACTGTGCGTGTGTCTGTGTGCCTGAGAGAGTCACTGTGTGCGCCAAGTTATATACAGGATATACTCCATCATCATCATAAAAATAATGAAGATGAATATGATGATGAAGATAATGTTCGGCGCTTTGGGATGAATGGCTTCCGCACACTCGAGTCGGCCATAGGGGTCGTTTGTCCGCGTTTCACCACTTCTAGTGAGTGCGGTATTGGCGAGTTGAAGTCGGTCAATTCGCCTTGACCCCGGGCATCAAACTCAGGTTGCTGGATTCATAGCACGGTGTGCCAACCACTGTGCCACCGCTCCACCCCCACCCCCATCCCTCGGCAGGATATGAATGTATTTAAACAAGAGGCAGTCAATAAGTTGTGAGAACAGGTCGTGACTTCACGCACGTCCAGAGCCCACGGTTCACTGTGCAGCTCGGTATCGGTAACGCAACCGCGCGCGTCACCGTTGTGTCTGGGACATAAATAGAGGGGGTCTTGTGAACGAAGCTCACAAATACCGTGCTTTTCATTCTGAATATTTTTGACTGCCCCTTGTACAGAGTAAGGCGTGGCAAAGCCTTTTTTATTTTTGCTATTTACATTTTTATTTTTGTTTAACCATGTAAGGCCCACTCAGCTGTTTATCTCTTTTTCAGAAGCGACCTGGCCACAAATGATAGCTCAACAAAGTGGCTTATCAGGTGGAAATTTATAAAAGCCAAAACTCTGGAGGGAAAAAAACCCGAGGACCTGTATCAAAATCCACGTGGCCACTGGCGGAGAGACGCGCAAACTCCAAATATCCAGCAGCAGCAGCAGGCGTCAGTGTCGGGATAGAACCCACGACCTCCTGTAGACCAGGCGAGGTAGCTAACATCTCCTAGCCACCGTGATGAGAGAGAGAGAGACGCGCAAACTCCAAATATCCAGCAGCAGCAGCAGGCGTCAGGGATCGGGATGGAACCCACGACCTCCTGCACACCAGACGATGGAGCTGACATCTCCTAGCCACCGTGACGCCCAAGGTGCTGCCCTGCAATTGCCTGCTCACACCACTGCTGGTGGAAGCTCCAGAGAAACGCCTCTCAAGGGTCCTGCTCCCACACGACCACAGCGGCCAGACGATTTGAAAGAGGTGGGGGGAGTTACCCACACTTTACCCCACCGCCTACTTCTCGGTGGGGTGGGCGAGGAAGGGATTTAAGAAACTTGTCGTACACAGTATATACCGTCTCCTACATACTCTTAGTTAGCATGCATGCAATTACATAGACACATTGTGTATTTGAAACGGCTGTTGCCATGCAGGAATTTTTTACTTTCCAAGATTCAATCCGGCTCGATAAGTTAAGAATGTGAGCGACAAAAAATGTTTGTACAACGATCCCTTCCATATTGCAAACCGCAGCTCGCCGATAACTCATTCACAACGTGCCCACGACGGATCCCGATTGAGCCCCGTGACGATGGTTTTCCCGTTTATTCTCGAATTGACAAACATACTTTTAAACGTCCAGGAGTGTCTCCCTGCTCGAGCAGACGAGCAAGGTGGCGGGGCCCATTACTTCAACATTTCCATGCCAGGAGGAGGTGGGGGGGGTGGCATCAGTCTCTCTACGGGACTACCCGTTTGTTGACTTCCCACAAAGCGGTACTCATTTTATTAACCCTGGAGGGATGATGATGATGATGATGATGTTGGGCTTCTGACGACCCCCGACCTCGGTGTTTGACCTCGCGAGTCGGTCGCTCTCCACCCGCCGCAGCGCCGCGCAAGTCCAACCGCTTTTCTCAGTCTGACGGACGGAAAAAAAAAATTATCGACAGCGGGTGACACCTCTCCCTCGTAAACAGCGGCGACTGGAATAACGTCGACTGACCGCTTGCGGCCGACCGGCTCGGCGCTCTCCCCCCCCGGGCCACGTCGCCAACAGCAGCTCGCGACAGAGCGGCCGTCCGCCGTCCCCTGACGGCCGTCAGAGCGAAGTCGTCGCGAGCGTCCCCGGGCACTTGGCGGAAGCGGCGGCGGAAGCGGCGGCGGCGGCGGCGGCGGCAGCGGCGGCGGCGCAAACGCCTCGCCGCAAGCAAACGCCGTTCGCGCTGCCTCGCACCAACGGGCAACGTTTTCGTCGCAACCCGGTTCCTCGATCGCGCTCCGAATATCTGCCGGCGGGTCGCCGGTAGACCGGGGCAAGTAGGCAGGGTAGCCACAGCCGTAGCGAGAGAGAGAGAGAGAGAGGAAATATTTTACGGGTCGCCAATCCCCGGACAGATCCGGGCTCAAGTTAAGCCCCCAATGTCAGTTTCAAGTTTTTGGAACGGAGGCCCTCTCCGGAGCAGAGACAGAGAGGGGGGGGGGCGCCAGGTCATGACGACTCACAGTTGGAGAAGGCATTTCACAACGTGGTGCCTTCAGAACGCCGGCAGCAGCCGGAGGTGGGTGATATCCTGGCCCCTTCAGACGTCGGCTTTTGGTGACACCAAAGGCAAGGCAGTAGCTGCTGCCAGTTTAAAGACCAATCCACTTTCTCAGTCGAGTTGCAACAACAACAACAACAAAAAACAGTGCGACAAATAATAGCGACGATAATTACAATAATAATGCAGGCGACGGTAACTTGAGCCTTGTTGTTGTTGTTGTTTCGATAACACCCGGGGCTTCAATTGTTTGCTCAACATCTTCCGACTGTAAAACAGGTGGCACGTGACTGGTCGCTGCCACAGCCCACAGTGGGAGAGGTACGTTGGATGTGGTGTGCCGGGTGTAGAAATCTTGTCCGGGTCGCTGCTAGCCCGGAGCTGCAGGTGGCACGTGACGAGTAGCAGCCAGGCTGCGGCTGAAGCCACGCGCCAGGCTCGTGGCTGACGCCGAGTGGGGATTTGCGTGCGGGCCGGCGGCGTTGTTGGCGTCCGGCCCGTCGAGAGAGAAGGCGTTTGGGGTTCTGGCAACGTGGAGACGCCGGGGCGGGAGGGCGCTGGGGCCACGGTATCGCTCGGCCAAACCGGGGCGGCCGTGGGGGCCATGGGGGCCGTGCTGGCTACTTGCAGACGAATCGGTCGACGATCTCCGTGCACATCCTGCACTTGACGTAGCAGCACCAGTGGAACTTGCAGTGGCATCGCTCCACCACCGTGGCTGGGGAGGAGGGGAATGCAGCGGGCGTGGGGCGAAACGTCAGACATCGTGCCTGGCGAACGTGCGGTACCGACCCCCGAACGCACGCCGGAGAGATCATTTGTTGTTGCTGTTGTCGTCATTTGTCCCCAATTTTTATCCCAATTCATGCAATTTCCGTTACGTCATCAGATGAAGAATCCGTATGGGAGCGAGGAAAGTTTAAGCTTCTGCAGCTAGCCGCGTGGCTTGGCTGAATCGTAGTGGCCGTGTCAGGGTCAATGAGCCGGCACCTTTTGGATCGTTGGCTCAAAGTCGAGTTTCAGCCGCACCATGTTTAAACAAAAAAATTAACTTTCCCTTATTCCAGAAATCTGCTTACACTCAAATGCGACAGAGATAGCGAAGGGAAGCTGCAAGGATTTTGGCACCTTTGTAGTGGTCGTATCCTCTGCCGCAGCACATGAGCTCGCAGCCGTCGGTGCCCTCGGACGTGCGGTTGCACTGGCGCGCCACCGTGCCGGCGATGCCGCGCGTCTCATCGTACGTGCAGTAGTCGGGGCTCGCGTCCAGGTAGACGAGGTCGTCCTGCGTGGGCGGCGTGAAGCGCCCGTTCACGGGCTCCAGCTGCGGAGACGACCGCCCGCCGCTGCCGCCACCAGCGCCACCGGCGGCACCGCTCCCCTTGCGGCTCACCAGCCTCATGGCAGCACCTCCGTCGTACTTTTCCTGCAGGCGCCACCGCGGTCGTCGTTATCGTCGTCGTCGTCGTCATCGTCGTCGTCATAGCTCGTGACAGGGGAGGAGGAGGAGGAGCCGCGTGGTTATTGAGTTTGCTCGGTTTGCTTGGGCCTAGCGCCACCACTAGGCTATGGTTGCAGGGGCCCTCCCGGCGGATGCGTCCCGGTGGCGATCGGCTCCATCGCAGACGTGGCAGTGGCCCATTGTTTTCTATTGGAAGGTGCGCGCCCAGTGTGTAGAGCGAGGCCTACTGCAGGCTGTGCACCAGCGGTGTTCAGCGACGTCGTCTCCCTGTGGTTATTCCTTTGACACAGGTTGATGCAGTGCTTGCGGCAGCGTTCCGAATGGCAATTTCTCACAACCAAGACAAGATGCCTCGTAGAATCCTGGTGGTAAGTGTCACGTGCGGCTGATGTCTCATCATTGCTCATGATGTCTCGTTAGTTAGCTGCATTCAAAATGCATTCATTAAAGAATAAAAGTGCAATTCACAAGGGGCATTAACAACTTTCATCCGGGTAATGAGGAGCACGGCATCTCTATAGAATTGTATCTGTCCTATCGATAATTATCCAAGTGTAGTGTAATAGCGCCGGCTAGTGGACAGCAGCGGCAACTGCGGTGGACAGACATCACACACGCCGGTGAGGGCGTGCACGTGGTGTAGGCAGAGCGAGGAACTGGGGCAAGGGTCACGGAGGACCCCGTCTGGAGGCCCCTGGAACCTGCTAGCGGGTTCGAGAAGGGAGGCACGGTCGGGGCGGAGCCAGGCCGCGCTGGGGAGCATAAAAGGAGCCGAGAGCGGGGGGCTCGAGGCTGCCGGTTCTAGAAGTGGACTCGTCTCGTCGTCGCTGCCGTCCTCGCTAGATGTTGCGCTACGAGGGATAGTAGTTGGCTATCTCAGTCAGCGCCGTCAGTGTTTGACGGCTAGGGTTGTGTACAGGCGAGGCTGAGCTACAGTGGAGAGTGTGCGGACGAGACCCTGAAGTTGTTAATAAAGAAAGTGCCTCCGAGAAACTCTGTCTCTGAATCGTTGACACTACCCACAACCAATCGCCCATCGTGCACCCGGCAGTGTGGCCACTGGTCCAACTGTAGTCCTAAACCCAGAGAGGATGGGTCTCAGTCAGCCCGGCTTTGATTATATTATTATCAACACGTCCACACGGTCCGCATAAAATCGCGCGGAGTGACGAGGTTGGCGCGACGGATACCCTGGCGCATGGACTGAAGCGAGGCCACGTGGCCTCGCTTTGCCTCTCGCTCTCTTGAGCACCCTCTCGGGGCGCTGGGCCCCGGTGCAGTGTCACCGCCTGCACGCCCCCCCCCCCACCCCCTCGGGGCGGCTGAGCTCACCTTGAGGCGGTCCCCGACTCGACGGAAGTCGGCGAGCTGCAGCCAGCAGGTCTTGAGCGAGCAGGAGCCCGACACGCCGTGGCACTTGCACGCGACGTCCGCTAGGCTGTACACCGCCTGCAGAGCCACGCCGTGATCACCACCAACACCATCATCGTCATCACCACCACCACCAACATCATTACCATCATCACCACCAACATCATTATCACCACCGCCATCATCACCACAACCATCATCACCACTATCAGCACCAACATCACCATCATTACCACGAACACCACTAACACCACCATCACCAACAGTATCACCACCACCATTGCTATCCCCAACACCATTATCACTACCACCAACATCACCACCATCATCATTACCAGTACCACCACCATCATCACTACCACCATCATCACCACCTTAATTACCACCACCACCACCATCACCACCACCATCATCATCACGACCGCCATCATCATCACCATCACCACCATAATTACCACCACCATCTTCACCACCATAATTACCAACAACACCATCATCATCACTACCAAAACCACCGCCACCCCCGTTTTTCATAGTCCTGACCCAGTGGTTGGAATTCCGCATTCCCCGTTGAGATGTTAGGAATTGTCGCCTCTACTGGCAGCAAATGTGAGCTCGTTGACATGCAACACGGGCTAAACCAATGTGTGCATATGAGTCGATACCTTCGATGCATCGTTAAACCCCCACCAGAAAAAGCCGGCGGTCTGAGATGGACTTTCGTGTCGGCAGCGATCCATGCCGCGGTTTGCGTGGCAGGGCGGGGGGGGGGCATTGTCCCATTGCACTTCCCCAACCCCACAACTCGTCACCGCCCTCGCGACCCCCCAGTCAACGTGGAACTTTGGGCTAACGCTGGGCTAACGGCGTTGGGCCGACGTTTCTAACCACGTGCCAGCGTTGGCCCAGCGTTTGCAAGTTTACTGGGGTTTGTGAGCTGCGGAGCAGTTGCACCGCCTGCGCACCTCAACAGCCACGTCACTCATAATCCTGCCACCCACCCTTCCACCCCCTGACTCACCTACTCACCCACCCATTCACTCACTCACCCACCCACCCACTCACTCACCTACCCACTCACCCTCTCACTCACCCACCCACCCTCTCACTCACCCACCCACCCACTCACTCACCCACCCACCCACCCACCCACTCACCCACCCACCCACCCACTCACTCACTCACTCACCCACCCACTCACCCACCCACTCACCCACCCACTCACCCACCCACTCACCCACTCACCCACACACCCACCCACTCGCCCACCCACCCAGCCACACACTCACACTCACCCACCCACACACTCACCCACCCACCCATTCACTCACCCACTCACCCACCCACTCACCCACCCACACACTCACCCACTCACCCACACACTCACCCACTCACCCACCCACTCACCCACTCACCCACACACACACCCACTCACCCACCCACACACCCACCCACTCACCCACCCACTCACCCACCCACACAATCACCCACCCACACACTCACACACTCACCCACCCACACACTCACACACTCACCCACTCACTCACCCACTCACCCACCAACCCACCCACTCACCCACTCACCCACCCACTCACCCACACACACACCCACTCACCCACCCATTCACTCACCCACTCATCCACCCACACACCCACCCACTCACCCACCCACTCACCCACCCACACAATCACCCACCCACACACTCACACACTCACCCACCCACACACTCACACACTCACCCACACACCCACCCACTCACCCACCCACTCACCCACCCACTCACCCACTCACCCACCAACCCACCCACTCACCCACCCACTCACCCACCCACTCACCCACCCACACACACACCCACTCACCCACCCATTCACTCACCCACTCATCCACCCACACACCCACCCACTCACCCACCCACACAATCACCCACCCACACACTCACACACTCACCCACCCACACACTCACACACTCACCCACACACCCACCCACTCACCCACCCACTCACCCACCCACACAATCATCCACCCACACACTCACCCACCCACACATCCACCCACTCACCCACCCACACACACACCCACTCACCCACCCACACACCCACCCACTCACCCACCCACACACCCACCCACACACACACCCACTCACCCACCCACACACTCACACACCCACTCACCCACTCACCCACCCACACACCCACCCACTCACCCACCCACACATCCACCCACTCACCCACCCACACACACACCCACTCACCCACCCACACACCCACCCACTCACCCACCCACACACACACCCACTCACCCACACACTCACACACCCACTCACCCACTCACCCACCCACACACCCACCCACTCACCCACCCACACACCCACCCACTCACCCACCCACACACCCACCCACTCACCCACCCACTCACCTACACACTCACCCACCCACTCACTCACCCACTCACCCACCCACGCACCCACCCACTCACCCACCCACACACCCACCCACACACTCACCCACCTACTCACCCACCCACTCACTCACTCACCCACCCACCCACCCACACACTCACCCACCCACTCACCCACCTACTCACCCACCCACACACTCACTCACCCACCCACTCACCCACCCACACACACACCCACTCACCCACCCATTCACTCACCCACTCATCCACCCACACACCCACCCACTCACCCACCCACTCACCCACCCACACAATCACCCACCCACACACTCACACACTCACCCACCCACACACTCACACACTCACCCACACACCCACCCACTCACCCACCCACTCACCCACCCACACAATCATCCACCCACACACTCACCCACCCACACATCCACCCACTCACCCACCCACACACACACCCACTCACCCACCCACACACACACCCACTCACCCACCCACACACTCACACACCCACTCACCCACTCACCCACCCACACACCCACCCACTCACCCACCCACACATCCACCCACTCACCCACCCACACACACACCCACTCACCCACCCACACACCCACCCACTCACCCACACACACACACACTCACCCACACACTCACACACCCACTCACCCACTCACCCACCCACACACCCACCCACTCACCCACCCACACACCCACCCACTCACCCACCCACACACCCACCCACTCACCCACCCACTCACCTACACACTCACCCACCCACTCACTCACCCACTCACCCACCCACACACCCACCCACTCACCCACCCACACACCCACCCACACACCCACACACTCACCCACCTACTCACCCACCCACTCACTCACCCACCCACCCACCCACACACTCACCCACCCACTCACCCACCTACTCACCCACACACTCACACACTCACCCACTAACCCACACACTCACCCACCCACTCACCCACCCACTCACCCACCCACTCACCCACCCACACACTCACCCACTAACCCACCCACACACTCACCCACCCACTCACCCGACGGCCGGCTTCGTTGTTGTGCAGATTCATGACGGCGCGCGCGTACTCTGGAGACGATCGACCGCCACCACCGCCACCGGCGCCTCCTCCTCCTCCCCGCTCGCGTTCGCGCGCGTCCACGAACTCTCGCGCGAAGCGGTATCCGTACTCGGCGTTGTCGCCGCAGCCGCCCCACAGCCAGTCGCGGGGCAGCGCCGCGGGTCGCGCCGCGCGGCTGCAGCCGCACGTGGCCAGGTCCCCCTCGCGGCACGCGCGCGACACCGCGTGCGCAACGCCCGCCGACGACACCGCGAACGCGAAGGCGGCCTCGCGCGAACCTGCACCGCCACAACATCAACAACAACGGCCGGTGACGTCGCCAAGGCGCCTGTGCCAGGCTAGGTGCACTTTGAGGCTGTCAGCGTGGAAGTGCGGAAGGCTCTCGCTGCTGGCAGGTCACAGGACAGACCCAGCAGGTGCCATGGGTTGACTGAGATGGCTGGCAGATGGACCACCTGTGTCAACTTGCTGCGTCCAATACCACCACCAAAGACAGAGAACACCCCTACAGACGTTAACAGACCGGCGGGGGCCCAAGTGGGCATGGTGGGTGATCAGCACCACGCCTGGCAGCCTTTGTCTCCACAGCTGATGTGTTACACACCAGGTACTCATTTTGAGGCTGAGTCGACCTGGGGGAGGTCCGGAACCGGTTCAGATTATCGTCACCGGTGTTGGCTGTGAGCGAAAATCGAACTCGTGCCGCTGGGTTCGTAGCGCAGCGCGCTAACTACCGCTACACTACCGCTAACTGCCGCTACACTACCGCCAACTACCGCTAACTACCGCTACACTACCGCTAACTACCACTAACTACCGCTCTACGCACGCACTCACGTGCCAAGCACGCATCGCAAAGCGAGCCTCTTACAAAAAGAAAGAGTTGTAATTGTTTATCGAAGTCAGGTAACCCAAGAGGTTAACACAAATGCAGATTATCCGATACATGCCCTCCCAAACGGCGTGCCTTGGAAATTGTTACCATGTCGCACAGCACGTGGGAATGCACGTGGGAATGGTTTGGCGAGGGCGGACAGGGAGGGGGTGAGCGCTGGCTCCGGAGAGGTCCTGCATGACCCCAGCCAGTGCCGGATTATCGTAGTAGCAAAAGCAGCTACACATGTAGTAGCTACGGGCCCCGCACTTTCAAGGGCCCCGCGCTAAACGCTTTTAAGCTATCAATTCCGGTTCAGTGATTCTGCACTTGCTCTATTACTACAGTACTATACTGCCTTCTACTTTCATGAACGACTGGGTGTTTAAGGTTAGCGTTTTGTATTATTATTATCTGGCTGTATAGCAAATGAAAAAAAACACAATTACTTTACTATGCAAGTTAAAAATGTACGTGTTTTAATAAAAAAATATATTTAGGGCCCCTTAGTAACATGCTACAGGCCCCGCACGAGCTTACTCCGGCACTGGGATGGAGCTTCCCCCACTCCCCCCCCCCCACACACGCACCACGTGACAGGCCTTACTCATTGCCCGTTTTCGGGTGGTGGCAGGTTTAACGACACATTTATATTTACGCGATCTAACCCCCCCCCCTCCCCCACGAAAAAAGACCCCCTCTATTACGGTTACTTAGACCTCCGCTGCGAAATTTTCCCGCAGAGGGAGAAACGGCGGTGAGGATGGGACGCAGGACGACCACATTGTCATTGTGCCCATTGGGTATATGCATGTGTGTGTGTTCTGTAGCACTTAGCGCGCTGCGCTACGAACCCGGAGACCTGAGTTCTAATTCCCGCTCGCGGCCAACACCGGTGAAGATTATCTGAACTGGTCCTGGGCCTCCCCTAGGTCGACCCAACCTCCAATGGGTACCTGGTGCGACTGTAGACATCACTACTGGGGGAGACAAAGGCGGCCGGGCGTGGTGCTGGCCACCCAACCCTCGTGTGCCGTGCCGGCCTTCATAGGTACTCGCTAACAGCACTTGCCCCGACAGTCTGTACAGGCTATAAGGGGGATCTTTGTCTTTGTGTATTCTATATATCCAATATCCCATATGGCTAAACACTCTCTCCGCGGCACGCAATGTACTTGCTACGTCGGCACCTTTGACGGCGTCTCTCTGACGATGGCAGCCCTGGCAGTGGCTGTCATCTGTTTGCTGTAAAGGGTTGGATGGATGATGAATGGGCTGCAATCCCCGGCTTTTTCCCTTGACCTTGTCCGAATGCGCAAATGTTACGCACTCTCTCTGGTATTCGCTCAATGTCGAATGCTCTGCGGATTCGCAGATGGCAGTGAGGTGGTGGTGTGGGGAGCGGTGGCGCAACGGTCAGCGCGCTGCGCTACGAATCCAGCGACCCCAGTTTGGTTCTCGCTCATGGCCAATAATGAGCGGGGAGCGAATATTTGAAACGGTCCTGAGCCTCCCCGAGGTCGATTTGGTCTGAAATCAGTAGCTGGTGCGGTATTTAGTAAACATCGCCACTGGGGAGACAAAGGCGGACGGGCGTAGTGCCGGCCGGCCACCACCTCGTGTGCCGTGCCAGGCTTCATTGGTTGCTCGCTAACAGCACTTGCCCCAACAGTCGGCTAAGGCTATACGGAGGATCTTTGTCTTTAGTGGTGGTAGCCAAGCCGTCAGCTCTCTCCGTGACACGTTTCGTTTTTCTCTGCCCTCCAGGTCAGGTCACGCACTCTCAGAAAGTGTGGACATTTGTGTTTGTTTATAAGAGGTTGAGGGTATATTGCTCATGATTATACCGACCACTTTGGGGTTCTTGAGTTGTACGCATAATAACAAAAACATGTTACAATACAGCACTACTGTTCTGTATTTTCAATAGATGGAGTGAGTTGAGGACTTCCATGTTTCCATTTTGACCTCTGGGTGTATACATGTATGTATGGATATGTATATAGGTGTGTGTGTTGTACAATATGGCTCAGAGATTGGTACTGCCACCACTTCTAGGATGTGGAAGAGTAGACCAAAACACCCTTGATGGGGTCTCTCCACAGCTGCCTCTAGCGGAGGCCGTTCCGCCAGCAGTGGCGTGAAAACGCCATTGCAGGGCCGCACCTTTAGTATCGATCGCAACAGGGTGGTGGCGCGGTAGACAGGGCACTAAGCCATGGGCCCTACACACCGAGGTGCAATTCGTGGCCATGGTCTAACGTGAGTGGTGAGCGATATCCGAGCTCATCCTGAGCACCCACCCCACCGCCACCCGACTTTCGCCAACCCTACGCTGACCGGTATGGTGAAGTACGGTCATACAATCAAACAACCCCCACAACCGATACGGCGTGGGGGAGGGAGAAATCATCCAGCAGCGAATTGATAAAGCTGCCAATTAATGTTTTTTTTATCACCGTGTATCTTTAACGTGGTATGGTCATACGTAACTTCTGTTGCGGCAAGGTGCTGTGACGTATAATAGTCATGTAATCGTTTAGCCGCAACGTTTCATATTCTATACTCTTTGGTTCTTTCGGTAAAGTCACGCAAGTAGAAAAATAAAATAAAACCAAAAATAATAGATCACAATTGTTTTTAGTTTTATTATTTTTTCTACCTACGTGACTTTACCGAAAGAACCAGGGAGTATGGATTCCTGCAGTCACGAAAGCTTCAAATCAAGTTTTAATATTCTGACCGTGCGTGATGTTTACTTTTTCACATCGACTTCTTGTATCGTCCTTGTGGTCCCGGTCTCTCTTCAAAAGGGGACTTTAAAATACATTTGCATCATCGTCACCATCAGCCGCGATCAATCCACTGCCTGGACTCGGACCGATTCCATCGTCGGCTCCATCTCCCCCCGGGCAGCCATCCCCTCCGTCACGTTCCGTCCTTGGGCTGCCGTTCCATCGCTATTCCTCACCATCGTCCATTCCGCACCAAGCCACTCATTTTTTGTTTCCCCTTTGAAGCAGTCCGAACGACGTCTTGAAACGAGCGTATGTTCTCTAAACCGCGTCTATCCCCTTTCTGCCTCCCAATGTAATTCCGCGCGTGTGCATTTCTCCACGCTTCAGCTGTTGCTCCACCTCATTGCCCGTGTTTCCTGATCCATCGGGGAATACGAGGGAGTGCACGGAGGTATAATTGTTCCTCCTCGAACTAATTGCAATGTCACTTCCCAAAACTTCTCCCACCGTCCTTACATATCTACACACCTAGGTTTGAATCCTGACCATGATACAAGCTCAAGTTCACTGGCATATAACATCAACTCGGAGTGGACTTCCCCTAGATAAACTCAGCCTTAAATGAATGGCGTTGTGTCACAGTGTGACCGTGAACACCAACAGTGGGTTGAGCAGACACGTGTGTGTGTGTGCAAAGTGCCAGTCACTGGCCACTCCCACCGCAGCCTTAATAGATGCTCGCTAACAGCAGCATTGTTCCCCCTCCTATTTAAAGATCTGGATTTTATTAAACTGTAACAGTTCGTACAAAACAGAGTTTGTAATATAGTCCATTAATTGTTATGTAGTAGTTAATGCAACATGTGCGATTAACTACGCAATTATCTCTGTCAATCCCAATCAGACTTGCGAGAACTTCCGGAAATGTTTTGATATTTTTTGGGGGTTGGTATTTTTTTTTTAAATGTACATTACACACGACGTGCTCGTGTGTAATGCCTTCCACGTGCGCCGCATTCGCCAAGAAGCAGAAGCGGCGGCGGGCACGGTATGACTTTTGAAACACGGTGGAAAAAACACGAATATGCATGGAATATTGTGACGCTTTGAAAAATACCGTGATGCTTGGAACTATATATATTATTTATATAGTTTTTAATGAATGCAGGTTATTACCTGCCGCGACATATGGATCAGAGACACGGGCATTAACGCATGAGAACGGACATCTGTAAAAAAAGGAGCTTTATAGCCCATCGGATTCCTCCAGTATAAATATTCTGATTCTGCAAAGTTATCGGGGTGTTTTTTGACTGCTTGCACTGCTTTGAAGAAAATGAAACAAAAACTGAACAACAACAACAACAAAATGCACAAAGAAGAAAGCACAAAGAGAGGGACACTTTGGATTATACTGAGACACAGCAAGACAAAGCACATGCATTCGAGAGCATACACAGGTGAAGGACATGCATTTGACTGTCAAGAAAAGTGTCTCTCTCTCAGAGACAACACACACACCCAGAGCCTGGTGTCGGTGTTTCCGACACGGCCACTACGGCCCACCTGGCCACCCACCTCCCCACAGCCCCGTCCCTGACTGACCGCCCTGGGGCCTACCTGGCCACCCACCTCCCCACAGCCCCGTCCCTGACTGACCGCCCTGAGGCCTACCTGGCCAGCTGGCTGCTGGCGGATCGCAATGGCAGGGTTGCGAGTTCAAATCCCGGTTTTGGAGGGTGGAGGTGACTCAGCCAATCATGCTTCGTGGGTCGATACAATGAGCAATCCCTTTGTAAGGAAGGCAAAAGTAGTTATCCTGTGGATGGACAACTCCCTGACTTAGGAATGTGGAATTTCAACCACTCGCTAGGGGCTGGGGTTGCCACCTTATCCCCCAGACCCCACCAGGACGCGTTTATCAGTCCACAGACTGACATAACGTCCCACACAATACTGTCCGGTGCCCAGATCTCCGTACGCATCAATTCCTGCCACCCGAACACATTCGACGCCCAACACCCGGAGCGTCCAGGTCAAACCTGGGTCAGCTGACAGCCCTACCCGGGAGCGGTCAACAGGAGGTGATCCCCCATCCCTCCCTCCCTCCCTCCCTCCGCCTCATTGCGTACATGAGCATGAGACGCTCCGTGTGACTGGGACGCGTACCTGACTGAGCCACGGGTCCAAACACAGCGTCGGAGCCGAGAGCGGTGCAGTTCCATCGCCGGGATCGGAACTGGTGCTGGCACTCTCTGAGGGCGAGGCGGGCACCCTCGCCGATGTGCGCCACGTGGTCCTGGTACAGGTGGCAGAGCTTGCGCTGCCCGGGGGACAGGCCGGGCGCCGAGGCGCACAGCGGCTGGGCACCGATCATCGGAGACTCGGAGCGGTCAGGGGCCCTCAGGGCCAGCGACCTGCGGCACGAGGAGACGGGGAGGAGGTTCACGAGGTGAGGGTGGAGGAAGGGGGGGGGGAGGGGGAGTTTGAGGGCGGGTGTAGCCGTTGTTGCGATGGTGATCAGCAACATCTTCAGCGGCAGTATCAGCAGCAGCATCACCAGCGTGGTCATCATTATCGACAGCAGTAGCAACTGACTTAATGATCATCATGATTGCCGTCGTCATCATCGTCAACAGCAGCATCAGCAGCATACAATACTGCAACTCCGTCTGCTTCACAATTGGACGTTCCGGATCCGTGACGCCGTTCGCTACGCCACTGCGTGCCGGCATCGGCGTCCGAATTGGCCAAAGTTGGAAAAACAAAATGTAACCGAAAATTATTCGATTGGAATTATCAGCAGCAGGAGCGGCAATCATCGCCCCCCTGCTGCGACACACCTGACAGGCCCTCCTGCAAAAGAGTCACACGAGTCGGTGAGGCTCATCTGGGTTAAACAAAGCACAACAACACCAACAACAACAATAATAACGAGCGTAAGCGATGGCGACGGCTTTGGTGGGATGCCTTCGTCCAGCAGTGGAAGTGAACATGGCTGCAACAAGGACACAGGTTTTTTTTTGCCACGTGTTTCTTTGTTGCGTTTCTCCCCGCGTCTAAATGTTTTCTCCAGAAGTTACGTTCGGTGTCAAGCGAAAAGCGGCCACGCATTGTAGCCCCCGTTCTGACAATTAAATCTGAGTCTCGGGTTACTAATCACGACGAAGGGTGACGTCGACGACAGGGCTTAATGGGATCTTGGGTGCACAGTCAAACATTACAGAGCGCTGAACGCCCGTGGCTGTGCGTCGGAATGCACTATTGATTGCTACAGCGAACGTAATCATCACCAGCATCATCAGCAGCAGACATAGTAGTCGTATCAAGAGGCATTCAGCATCAGTAAACATCATTGCCATGATGAACTACAGCAGCGGCAGCAGCTGATCCATCATCAGCATCAGTATCGGGAATTGTCATCATCAGCACATGGGTCCACACACGTATGTCGATACAGTATATACCAAAGGGCTTTATATGCATCATTGCCATCAGCAGCTAATCCATCATCGGCATCATGATCAGCAGCAGTATCGGAAATTGTCATCGTCAGCACATAGATCCACACCCGCATGTCGATAGCAAAAGGGCTTTATTTCAGCCGGAGCTGTCCGGGGCTGAACTCCGGAAAATTTCGTATTCGTCCGTCACGCCCCCTCGACTGCCGAGGTTGGAAGGGGTTGAGGAAGGGGTGGGGTTGGGGGGGGGAGAGTCCGAGGGGTTTGGGCTTGAGGGACCCCGGATAATATTCCATGCATAATTAAGCCCTGATACGCATTCAAAGGCACAAAGGCAAAGGTCCCCCGTATAGCCTCAACAGAATGTCGGGGCAAGTGCTGTTAGCGAGTAGCACCTATCAAGGACGCGGCACGGTACACGAGGAGACGGGTGGCCAGCACCACGCCCGGCCGCCTTTGTCTCCCCAAGGCCGATCGTTCACACCGCATCAGATATACAGTACTCATTTAAGACTGTGTCGACCTCGGGAATTCCCATGAGGCTTTGCGTTCGTGATAAATCCCCCGTATCACACTTGTACACATGTTACACACTATACACACACAGTACGTTTCTACAGTCCCATTGGCGGGCAGCGGTGGCGCAGTGGTTGGCGCATTGCGCCATGGGAACACGAGCGGACGGACGGACGGGGCTCTACGTTCGATTCCCCATCGCGGCTAACGTTTGCAACGAGCGATGTCAGGTGCTGCCGCCCGCGTGGTGAAGTATGCATAATAAAGGTTTTTGGGTTAGATCGCGTTTATTTTATAAATGTGTCGTAACCCTCCACCACCCGACACGGCCAATCAGCAAACAAAAAAAGGTGTCACGTTGACAAAAGACAATTCACTACTTTGGCCCACCGGTGTGTTGAAGAGTGAATCCACATTTACAGTTTGAGTACGACGTTTCGCTGGTAAATACATCCAGCATCATCGGGCAATTCGCCAGAATGTTAAACTGGTGAAGTATGGTCAAAGCCATCCAGCAGCGGACCGTAAATGATGATTTTTTACGACGCTCATTTCTCAAACCGAGATCGAATGTGTCCCCCCCCCTCCACCCACCGGGCCGCTTGAAAACGAACGCGCTCCCGTGTGCCGCTGTGAAACACAATCAAGACGGACGTGGGCGTACGTCACAATACCGTGATGTAAAACTACAATCGCGTTCTCCCGAGACGCGTGTTGCCGGTGTATTTCGCCGTGTAAACGAGACAGCATCTGTTCGTGCAATAATCGTTGAGAAAGTCTGACCGGAGTTGTATCAATCTATATGTGTGTGTGTGTGCATGCCTACCGGCGCCGCGGGAATTTAGTCAGACTTTCCTGATACATTCCCCCTACTCAGTATTCATCGCGGCTACGACATGGATAGGAAACGTGAACACTGACAAAGAAAATGTAGCCGTGGGGGGGGGGGAGGTGTTGGCCACATATTCCTAATTCTTTAGCCTTAAAACGAATCAAATGCGCCACACAATTCAACTTTTTTGAGTTGGTGGTCTGGTCAAGGCTGAGCGATTTTCGAACGCGCACTTTTCTGCGCATCTTGTGCACTGATGAATACAAAGAGCACGGAAGAAAACCTGAAAAGTGCGCAATATAAATGTGTCATCGTCCACACTGTTCGACTACCATTCTGCAGACCACAACAGCTCACCCACTCGCTCACTCATCCACTCGCTCACCCATCCACTCGCTCACCCGTCCACTCGATCATCTGCTCACTGACTCAACTACTCACTACCCACCACTCGCTGGATCATCCACGCACTCGCTCAATACCCACCCACTAACTCACCTGTTCAATTACCACACTGCAGGTAACCTCACCTCTCTCTCTCGGCTTCTTCCCTCGCAACGCTCCACTTTGGAATTATCTCCTCCCATCTCCATCTCTTTTCCAGCTTCATCATTGCCTCGCTCAATTCCAGAAGCTCACTAAACATCATCTCCCTACAACTTCAAAGACACCTCTTTGTTGCTGGCCGCGCCGATTAACCTGAATCGGAGACGTCTCTGTTTTATGATCGAATCATCCGGAACGCGTCCAACTAGCGTTTCAGACCCGGCAAGCTAAGCAGGGATTTTTGGGCCAGGCAAGCGCTCGGACGGAACGGGGATCACCATGCGTGTAACGTACAGATCCAGTCGGGCAGAAACATCCACTGTTGATCGCCATCCCACCCGCCTTCGCCAACCCGCACTGACCAGCGTGGTGAAGTATGGTCATATATCCCACACGGCCTATAAGGAGGAGGCCTTTATCCAGCAGCAGATTGATCATGGCTGCTGCTGATGATTGTTTTATATATGTGCTCCTGTACCGCTGTGGAAGCGAAACCGCTCAACCTGTGCTGAGTGGGAGGTCGCTTATTCTCCTCTGCTGCCCCCACGGTCTGGAGCTCTCTCCACCCAGACCTCCGTGCTCTCTACTCCCTGCGCGTGTTCAAGTCCAGGTTAGTCCCCTCTGCCTGTGACTGCCTCCCTGTCCACACAATAAATGCCCGCTGCACCTTGGGATGCGGTTGCCTATCGACGTTAGATACGTCCAGGCTGAAGTGCCACTTTAATTGTAGATTATATTTGAGTTAAAACAGCTGCCATTTAAATTCACATGCACTAAAATTGTAACTGTATGGTTTTTCTGTAAAATATTGCTTATCATATTTCTATAGTTACACACACAAGACTAAATGTATACACGTATTGCCGTATACCACATTTGGTATGCGTAATATGTACGTGTGTTTGTGTGAATATCGTGGGGAGCGGTGACGCAGTGGTTATCGCACTGCGCTCCGAACCTGGTCACGCCCAGCTCCATTCCCACTCACGATCAACATGCGTGGCGAATATTCGAACCGGTACTGGGCCTCCAGCCTTGAAATTTACCCACCTGGTTCAGTGGGTAAATATCATCACGGGGGAGACAAAGGCGGCCGGGCGTGGTGTTGGCCACCCACCCCCTCGTGGGCCGTTGCGGCTTTGATAGATGCTCGTTCACAGCACTTGCCCCCTGCGGTCGGTTAAGTCTATACGGGGGATCTTTGTCTTTATGTGAATACCACACGTGTTGATCATTGAGTATACGAATACAGCTCGTAATCAGCCATGATCAATCCACTGCTGTATGAAGGCCTCCTCGATCGTTCACTGTGGAGCCTTGCTAGACTTAGTGTTGCTACTGATTGATGTGTCAGTCAACATTCTATTTGTTTATCACAAATGCATACGTACAAATAACATATTTAATACTCTGTATCATAAATTGTGTATGTCATCTATAATATACAATCGCGTATCGGCAATATTAAGCATGGATAAAACATAGATATAAAATAGGCTATTGTAGATACGGTGCTGTATATATGTACATGCTTTGTTACACATACTCGTGGGTGATTAATTAATATCTCATTCACAATCACATGCGCGTGAATGATCATATATTGATTGTAGCCGTGCCATTTCCCCGCACAAGTTATCGCCGAGGCTCAAGTTGTTCGTATCCAAGAGGGTCCTGCCCCAATTTTGGGGGACGTCTGAACCGATTAATTGTTCAACGAATATTTAAGGCGGGAGAGAGAAACCCCAAAACGGGAGAGAACGCGCACGCCTACGACTCTCCATCGCAACGAGCAGACAGCGCCGCGCTAATCCACTGCTGGATGAAGACGCCAACGTTGTTTGACGGAAACATCATCGCGATAGCAGCCTGCAGTGTGGGTTGTGCGATGTGGTGCTGCTGTTGTTGCCGGTACCGATGATCCGTTCAAATATCGCTCGCCACTGATGTTAGCCGTGCGCGAGCCAAAAATAAATAACTCTATTCTCCGGCCACGGCTAACATCAGTGGGTGAGTTATGTATGTGGACTTCTACGGGGATTTTTTAGTATTATATTATTGTACCATGTACATAGTTATTACTCTCTGAAATTACACATGCGCAGAATAACGCTACCGCTCCCCTGCGTACAGATTGATATTATATATGTACAGTATATACACAGGAAGATGTTACAAAGACAAGGATCTCCCCGTGTAGCCTTCAGCAGACTGTTGGGGCAAGCGCTGTTAGCGAGCACCTATTAAAGCCGGCAGGGAATAACACGAGGGGAGCGAGTGGGCACACAACCGCACCCGGCCGCCTTTGTCTCTCGAATGGCTATGCTTAAAATACCGCACCAGTTATTCATTCAAGACCGAGTCGACCCAGCGGGGAAATCGAAATGGTGTTCGTGGCCACGTCGCGCAGCGCGCCTACCACTGGAGTCTCACGGCTCCCAGGACACTCGGCAGACACCCGCGCGGGCAGAGTGTGCGAGAGGGATTATGTAATAGCCATCATCTTCTCATCCCGGATTAGATGCGCTAAGCACGGCTATTGCGATACGGGCCCGCGGGGATTGTGCTTTGTGGTGGTGGGGAGCGGTGGTGTAGCGGTTAGCGCGCTGCGCAACTCGGCGACCCGAGTTCTATTGCCGCTCGCGGCCAACACCAAATGACGATTATATCTGAACCGGTCCTGGGTCTCCCCTAGGTCGACTCAACCTCAAATGAGTAGCTGGTGCGGTGTGTAAACATCGCCATTGGAGAGATAACAGCGGCCGGGCGTGGTGCTGGCCACCCACCCCCTCGTGCGCCGTGGCGGCCTTCATAGGTGCTACTCGCTAACAGCACTTGCCCCAACAGTCTGTTAAGGCTACACGGGGGACCTTTGTCTTTATGGTGGTGACAGGAGTGTAGCAGTGAACGGTGGCGCAGCGGTTAGCCCACTAAGTTTCCGAACAACCCAGGCGAACTGAGTTTGCTATTCCCGGCCGCGGCTTTCATCATTTGATATCTGAACCGGTCCTGAGCCTTTCCCTACTGGGTGAAGGCCTCCCCCAAGCCGTCACCATCGCTCACAAATCCTGCCACGTAACAAAGACAAATATCCCCCGTATAGCCTTTAGCAGACTGTCGGGGGCAAGTGCTGTTAGCGATTAGCAACCTATGGATGTCCGGTAACGGCACACGAGGAAGTGGGTGGGCAAAGCCACGGCCGCCTTTGTCTCCCCAGTGGCGATGTGTAACGATCACGAACCCTGATCTCATGGCTCCGTCTCGGCGGAGATCGTCCGAGTTTCTCTCCTTTGGCTGCCGCTCCGTTGCCAGACTTGACCGATTCTCTCCATCACGTGTGCTGCCATAGCCCATTTGCCTTTCTTAATTAAACATGTGGTATATGTTTAAATGTGCATATGTTTAAGGTTTTCGGTAATGTTATATAACGGCAAAAAACCCATAACATTATCACAAAGAGTGTGTCAGTCGCGAAATTGCTTAAATCCTCAAAGCCAATGCATGCGACTTCACGTATCAACCTGCTTGCTTCGCTGCCTACTACCAACTACAGGCACCCTGCCTACCGTGCTTGTCAATGACATACCCCACGATGCCAACCCTGTCCCCCCGAGTACACCGCACCAACAAGAACCTGCGTGTTCATCATAATGTGTACTGTCGTGGTGAAACGAGGAGCCGGTGCGAGGCAGTACAGCAAGTGGGTTGCTGACAGCACATCTATACCGGCGAGTCTCCGGTCACTCCGGCTTATTCCTAACGATTAAAATGTGTTTTTTTTATTACATCCAATAAAATCAACGAGGCAATTGATCAAACATTCAAACCGAGATCTTCTCGGACTGACCAGCGTGGTGAAGTATGGTCAAATATCCCAGACGACCGTATACACGGGTCACCTATTCAGCAGTGGATGGACAAAAGAGCTGTACACGTACACGCGAGTTCAGTGACAGCAGAAGTCTCCGTTTCAAAGTAAAACACCGACGCTTAAAGAAATGCAGAAACACAGACTTCCACCCAGATGCGTGGAATGAGGTCGACTTGCAGAGAGAGACGCCCGCGAGACTTAACATTGCTAACCTGCACCGACCCGCACCGACCAGCGTGGTGAAGTATGGTCAAACCACCGTAAGCGACACGGCGCCCAGAGGTCCTCATCTAGCAGTGGATCAACACGAGGGTGGCGCGTGAAGGCATCCGTTGAGAGGATCCAAGGTTTACACAAATCAAGATAGAAGAGCAGGTTTTAAAACTCCAGAGTATAATGATGATGATAACAACAATATTCCACAGAGACGGACGGGTGGCGCAGTGGTTAGCGCACTGAACTCTTGATCCCAGTCACAGCCAACGTCAGTGGCGAGTGGAGTCTCAGTCGATCATTAACCCCCCACTCCTCCCTTTCAACCAAGCCGCATTGACCAGCGTGGTGAAGTATGGTCACAACAACCCCCGCGACCGACGACGCGAGGCCCTCATGCAACATTGGCTTTACAAATGGGCAGTAAATAATCATTATTAGTAACAATATATTACATTGATAATAATAACGCACAACGCTTTGTTATTGCTATATACGTATATATAGTGTGTATTATACCATATGTATAGGATAAGTTCGATTATTTGCTCGTGTGTGTATAACCTGACCAACGTTATAATGTAACTCAATATAATAATCAAATATCGTCGCTGTACAGAATGTTGCGAACAAGATGCGCAGAGAGGACTTCCATCGACCCGGTCTCTCCACGTCAAAATAAAGCAGTTAACAACGCACCCCATCTGCACCACGGCATTTCGGCGACTGAACACATTGCAGCTGCACTGACTCAAGGCAAGCAATGCCCAGGAACTGCGTCCTTATGTAGTACAGCGGTACGGCTTTTACATTATGCAACGCGATACACGGAGGGTGATTATTGTGTTCTAAAATATGCGTGCGTGCTATTTGAGACACGTGCATTGCGCATTTAACGTGAGTGTCATAAGCGTTCGCACATGGTTACGGAACTACACGCATGCACGTACGTGTACTACTTATTTTGTGACATGCCCTTTGTCAATCCACTGCTGGATGATGGGCCATCCCCACGTTGGCGTCAGCCAGGGAGGGTGGGTTGTTGGCTGGGCCATACTTCACCACGGTGGTCAGAGCAGAGAGGTGGTGAGAGACAGCAGGAGCGGTGCAAGAAGACATCGCTCGCCACTGATGATAGCCGTGTAGGTGGTATTGTTGTTGGTACGTTGTATGTTGGTTAGATGCACGCGTGAGCAACGTCCTGCACGAACGTAGATTTCACGTGACACGTCGCCAACGTAAGGGGAAATTGTTTGTCCATTATTAAACCAAAACACGCGTACATACATGTACACGCGTATCTGTACATATATGCGCGTGCACCTATGTATTGGCCCAATAGTATAACTACAATCATGGTGATTCATAGTTTAGCGTAGAGTACTTTGTCAATACAAAGGGCTGCTGGATTCATGGCTCACCACCCCGGTGAGCTGCGTCGGTCACGGGGGTGGTTTTGACCATACTTCACCACTCTGGGTCAGTGCGGGTTGACGGGGCTGGTGGTGTCTTAGAACCGATCCGGATAGAACTCGCCACTGACATCCGAGGGCGCGGCGGGGAATCGAACTCAGCTCAGTGAGTTCGGAGCGACAACTGCGCTGACCACTGCGTCCACGTCTCCGCAAAGCGCCACAATGTTGCTCTACAAGCGGGGCCTGAAAGCTGGCACATTGGCACACGAGTAGTTGCTCGTAACTAGCACATTCTGGAAACTATAATGATCGACTTTGAGCTACCCCTCCACCCCCCTCCTCAAACAATCTAAGCAACGGATGTTGATCGCTTTCACTTCTACGCGATAGCCTAAAGAGGTCTGCAGTGCGTTAAGCCGCGCGCGAATCACTCACGCGAACAGCCGTAATAATTATATAATCGTCGCCGTTGTCAGTGAAGCGAGTAATTCGCCGTCCGTGTAGTGTGACGGTCAAGACGATAGAAAGCGGGCGAAGCCTTCTCCCCACACGACAACCCCCGACAGAGAAGGCTGACTGACCCACCACACACAATCTGATTCACCGTGCCTGTGTACACGTACGGGAGCGGGTGGCGTAGCAGCGGTTAGCGCTACGGTGCGCTACGAACCCGGCGACCCGAGTTCGATTCCCGCTCACGGCCACCAACAACCAAGTGACGAATATCTGAACCGGTCCTGGGCGTCCCCTAGGTCGACTCGGCCTCAAATGAGTGCCTGGTGCGGTGTGTAAACATAGCCATGGGGAGACAAAGGCGGCCGGGCGTGGCGTTGGCAACCCACCTCCTCGTGTGCCGTGCCGGCCTTCATAGGTGCTACTCGCTAACAGCACTTGCCCCAACGGTCTGTTACGGCTATCCAGGGGATCTTTGTCTTCGTAGACCTCATGGTAATAACCCATTTGTAACCGCCTCTTGTCAATCGCTTCACCGCGCCACTGATGTTAACCACCGCTCAATCCATGTCACACACACGCAGATACAAATATTAACAAGGCCAATACAAAGATCACCCGTATGGAGTTAACAGACGTTTGGGGCAAGTGCTGTTAGCGAGCACCTATGGAGGTCGGCACGGCACACGAGGGAGTGGGATGCCAACACCACGTCCGGCCGCCTTTGTCTCCCCAGTGGTGATGTTTACACACCGCACACAGGTACTCATGTAAGGCTGAGCTGACTTCAGAGAAGCCCATGATATTCGCCACTGGCCGTGAATCGAACTCATGCGGCCGGGCTCTTAGCGTAGTGTGCTAATCACTGCCCCCCTGATTAAACGCATATAGACACAAGCACACACTTTAACACGTGTGCTTATTGTGAACAAGCACACAAGCCCACGTCGACACAACCACGCATTCGCGAAGACGCAGACACAAGCCCACAGTCACATGCAGACACAAAACCACGAAGACATCGTCACCACACAGACACGTATCAGACACAAGACACGTGAACACACAAGCCCATAATACAGGACAGGATACGTGCACAAACCCGAGCAGACGCAGCGGACACGCATTCACGTCGGCACATATAGACACACATATAGACATACATATAGACATACATATATAGTCACGAAACTAGCACGTGCACACACGTAGATAGGGACACAAGCGCGCAACGCGGTTATGGGATCGCACACATAAAACTAATGACCGTGTGCAGTGAAAAAAAAACGTCAGCCTATAATAACCCGGAGACACAATCCCATAGAACCGCACGGTACACGGACAAATACGCATGCTCGTACCCGACTTCGAATCAATGCTGCTGACATTACGCATTCCCAGCGAGACGGCCGTGAGGCCGGCTGGTTGCGTAGGAAGATAACTTGATTCGTTTTGTTTTCATTCGGAGAGACAAGGCAAACGAAGGAGATTAATCGAGACGAACGTTCCGTTTATACGCAGACTGTTGGGGGCGTGTGGTGTCAGCGAGCGGCACCCATCTGATATGAATGCCGTGGCCACGCCTCACCAGGGGTTGGTGTGGCCAGCACCACGCTCGCCCGGCCCTGCTGATGTTGATACCCGGCATGCCAGCCAGCCGTGTAACGCTGAGCCAACCTCGAGACCCGAGGCAGTGTACGCACAGAGACGCGTGGAGCAGTAATGAAGGGGGGGGGGGGGAGCAAGTCCTTACCACCACGAGGTCGCCCCGACTGTCCACAGTTGAACGAGCACAAGTCCCCAACAGGCGAGTCTCAGATGGGGCTTACTCGGAGGCCGACTCATCTTGAATGCCAGCGCTGTGCGGAGAAGCGAGGGGATGTGTAACCAACCCGGTGGTGATGAGTGAGCAGCGGTTGTAGCGATCGCTACGGGAACGGCACTCTGGTAAAAGGGTGAATGCAACTGCACGTGCGGTGTGAGCCGGTGCACGGATGAGTGGCGAAAGTGGTGGAATAACTATTGTTTTGAAGGGTAGAAGGGTGAATTGTAATGTTTGTTAAAAGATGCGACGATTGAAAAGGTAAAATTCAATATTGAGTACGGTGATGATGATGAAATATAACGCGTATGAAAATGTATAAGAACAAAGGGATAAACTAAGTTGAACAACGAGATTACGGCGACATGATAGAATAAGTACTCCTTGCATAAACATACATAAACCTTATAGTTTAAATAACATAACGATATGCTTTTAACGCACACGAAAAATAATAAGTAAATCTTGCTCAACGACAGTTGCCAGCTAATCATGAAAACGCACACATGCAGTCACTCTTCCAGTACAATACAAAATAAAAACACCACATTTCACATTACGGCGCACGACAAGAACACGCATCTTACAAACGACTCTTGCAACAACTTTGACACTGTAATAATGTCCCACTGCGTTCAGGCTGGAGTCACAGACTTACACGCGAACCACTCTCAACTGTACAAGAGCCTTCACAAACAACAAAAACGCACAGACGCATCTCGTTAAATATGAGCAGCGTAAGAAACCTAAACAAATTCTCGCTGAGTAGGAGAACTATTCCGAATCATCTCGTGGATCGACTCCTCTACTTCCAAACGAACTTCTTTTAAAACAAATGCTGTGATTGGCGTCACGAACTCATCACACTCTCTCTGTCGAGGGAGTGAGCGAGAGAGACAGAGAGATGATGGCTGGTGGAGAGAAACATGAGAGCGTGCATGAAGGGAGCGAGAGAAGAGAGAGAGATAAGTGAGTGAGTGACCCGTGGCCTGGATAACACGCGCGTGTGCTCATGGCTGTCCAGTAGCGCGGCTATAAGTAGTCCCACGGGCGGGACGCTATTGGTTGGGTCGCCAAGGCTCAGAAGTTTATTTAATTTTTTAAGGCAACTTTTCCGTGTCGTACGTACACCGCGTGTAATTGCACAGCGGGTCTATGAGCATCACATGTGAGTTCTCCGCGGTGTCCGCGGGCTACGGAGCGCGCCTTGCAATGCAGCGAATAGGGAGGGAGGGTGGGGGGGTGTGCACGGGTTGGTGGACGGCGCAGAGATGGGTGACGAGTGACTGAGTGTTTGCTGCAGGTGACTTCACCCGTGAACCGTACCTACGTCCCGAGTGCTTTGTTTGACCAGACGGCACAACACTGGTCAGTGTGGGGTCGGTGAAGGAGGTTTCAAGGATGAGTTTGACATACAGTATATATACTGTATGTGTACTGCACGGGGAATCTACAGCGCGGCGTGCCAATCGCTGCGTCCCCGCTCCCTGCCTATGACAGTCGCCCAGTGCAAATTTGACAGCGAATCGAATCTTCACACAGCCTAAGACGAGTTAATTTTATTCCCCGTAGGGGTGGACAAACTTGTTTGGCTGCAGGAAATGTCTCACGGACTATACGGTTCCCGCCGTAGTAACGTGGAATTTTAACACCCACTGGCTCAAGGACAAACAAGGGACCAGAGATGGACCCCGTTCGTTTGACCCACGGGTCAGCCTCGACTGAACACTGACCACACCTACGATGCTCCTACGCATTATCTGCCAAGCCTTCAAGCTCAAAGTCAATGTCAAGAAGGCATTACTGCCAGCGCCGTGAATACCACTGCACCTCGCCATCGCTTCCTTCCGTCTGCTAGATCCCATAGCTTTTGCAACGTCGACACCGGACCTCCGAGGTCTGTTCTTCCTGTCTCATCATCATCACGACCACCGCCGTCTGCCTGTAAGTCGACCTCTGGGTGCCACTCCACTGTCCGTTCCGGTAACTTGCCGTCCTCCACCCGGCACATTACAGCCTCCTCCTACCAACTGCAGCTGCAACGCGCTCCTGGCACGTTCCTGTTCCCAACCTACAATGGCTTTACTTTCTCACCGATAATTTTCGTCCGGGTCACTAGAGTGGTGGGTGACTCTGTGGGCCAGCCACAGCCATAGCGAGAGTCGGACTTGACGTGGTGTGCCGGGTGGGGGGGGGGGAACACTGTCCGGGTTCGCCGAACAGGAGCGCACCGGTTGATGATCACGCCCCGTCTGTCCACACGCAGCGAGCGATTATACGCAGGGAGTGCAGCACCTCCGATAAGCACCGTTGGCTATGTACGGTGTGAAAGAAGTTCGACACACATGCATGCAACAGCGATATTGTTATCCTGCACTGAGCTGGAACATCTATGCGTGGTGAATTATTGGTGAACAGCACGGCCGTGGTGAAGCCGTGTGCGATACGGGTTCAATGTTGTTTAGCAATGCGTACAGAGCAATTTCAATGTCGTTTAAATGCACAGGGAAGATGTAATCTTAATCGGCGACTAATTTAAAGTTATACGTCAATTCACTGCTGCGTGGATTATTATGGCATTCCCACGCCCTATCGGTGATGGCGCTTGTTTCGACCATACTTCACCGCGTTGGTCAGTGTGGGCTGGTGAAAGGTCGAGAGGAGACACAGGGGCCTGTTCATGCGTCACGTGCGACTGATGAGAGCCGTGGCAGAGGATCAATAGGAGAGGGCCAGCTTCAGAGGGTAGTGCGCTAAGCGTTGCGCAACCGCTCCCCCCGTCCTGCGAGAGCTTATTGCTACGCAACAATAACAAATTGTATGATTTCAAGGAAAAAAAATAAAAACCGTAATACAAACACACGCGCATATAATATTCATCTTAGCTTTGAGTTGCGAGAGTGATAATACAGCTCATTAAATAAGAGCGTAGAGCACACGTGAATAACGAATAAACGAAATCATAAATTACGTGGTATGGGGGTCGCCCTGAATGCGCCCGATCCCGTGAGATTTCTGAAGCTCAGCGGGTATGTGAGCTTGGTTTGGACTTGCATGGATTACCGACGTATCTCGGAGACTCGCGGAGCGCCGGCCCTGCCCGGAGACGGTCGTGCGGCAATGGATTCTCGAATCTATCTGTGTGGAACTGAGTGTGTTTCCCCTCCCATAGAATGCGTAGTAGGGATTCCCCCACCCAACCCGCTCACGAATGACCAAACATCCCGACGATGACCGTGGCAAGAAACACAAGTGGGACCATGGCCAATGGTCGAGACTGACCAACGGAATGGCAGGCGAAGGAGGGAGCACGCCCGAGTGATGTACAGCACCCCACGCAGATGGAATGACACCGGATCAGCTCACGCGCAGGAGCTCGACGTTCGCCGGTTCGATTCAATGTCCCGGCGCGGCAGTTGAGAGAATGGACAAGTTTCTCAACCCCCCCCCCGCCCCACCCACACCCACACGCTTCTGTCCACCAATGTGTCCACCGAAGTCGATCGCGTGTGGTGGTGTAAAAGTGTGAGTTCTCTCACCTCGTCGTATACGTCTGGCCAGCGAAAGAAGAGTAGGCCAATTACACTCTAGAGGTGCTTTCTAGAGCCCCCCCCCCGCCCCACCACCGCGTCTCGTGTGGAGGCCCCGACCGCCGGCAGTGGTGTGAGCGAGGCATTGCAGGGCTGCCCCTTTGCCTCTTGCACGTCACGCGTGTCAGAGGCAAGGGCAACCGATGCACTCTTGTGGAGAAAATGTGAAAGCGCAGCGATGTTTTAACGCGCACATTTAAAAAAAATAATAATCATTTGGGGCTCACAACACTTGGCCAACTCCGTGTGCCTATTGAGTCACGTGCTGCGTTTGACACCGTGGGTAATTTAAACTGCGGTGACTCCAGTGGCGAGGCCGATGGGGTTTGTTTTCTTCTTCAGACAGCCACTAAAGTGTGACGGAGGGTGGTGGGTGGGTTGGTGGCTACGCTGCTGCCTGCACGTGGCTGCCTTTAGTAACCCAACACTGTGGAGGCAGCAGAGAGGGTTGGTGGCTCGCACCACTCCCCGTGGGGGTCGAGCTGCTGCTGCTGCTGCTGCTATATACCCTGACTGGCCAAGAGAATGCGGTACAGAAAAAAATGTGGATCCCACCTGTTTCATTTGTACGGGATAGAGTGTTGCTCCCTCGCGCGCGTGGAGTTTCTCCTTGGTGCTCCGGTTTCCTTCTACCACATGCATGCACACAACTCATTAATTATCCGATTACAACTTCCGTGGGAACCATACACGCGGGAAGACGTAGATGTACAGGACAACAATGGATATTGTCGCACTGTTCTGCCGGTGTACCCACCGCCACCACCGTGGCCCGTGTCTGTGTGCCCCCCTGGAGGGCGGTAGTGTCGCGGTTAGCGAGCCGCACTACGAGCCCGGTCACCTGAGTTTGATTCCTGCTCACGGCCAACACCCGTGAAAGGTTATCTAGACCGGTCTCGGGCCTCCCCTAGGTCGACTCAGCCCCAAATGAGTACGTAGTGCGGTGCGTAAACATCGCCACTTGGGAGACAAAGTCGGCACTGCGAGGTCTTGGTCACCTTTCCCCTCGTGTGCCGTTCTGGCCCTCATAAGTGCCCGCTAATAGCACTTTCCCCAACAGTTTATTAAGGCTATACGGGGAACTTTGTTGTATCCCTGTATATGTGGCTATGTGGCGTTGCATTCGTTCGCACAGTGTTCATACATTCCGTGTATGTGCCTGTGTGTAATTGTTAGCAGCACACTGGCCTTGCAATCCAGAGGTCGCCAGTTCGATATGATCTCCTGGCGCGGCAGTTGAAACGATTGGCAACATCCCTTTAATCCCCACGTGCCACTGGTCCACCCAGCAGTATAATTGGGCTGACCACGGTTAAGTCGATCGGCAGATCGCGAGCGTGGGTCCGCCTACCTCCTTCCAAGACGTCTGGCCATCGTGGAAGAGTGCGAGAAATGCCACCTAGAGGGGTCTCTCTCACAGCGGCCTCGAGCGGAGTCACTTTCGAGCATACGCAGCATGTTGGGAGGAGATACCACACCGACTCAAGCAAAATGAGTGCGATGATTGTGCAGAAGACATCTCGGGTTGACTGGTCGGTTGATGATCGGCGGTACGAGACGAAAATCGGAGTCGGCCGCCAAAATCGGAGAGCGTGAGCCGAGAGAGGGTTAGTCCACCGCGGAGACGGAGCGGTGGAATTAAAATTGCGCAACGAATGGCTGACGTCGAAGAGGACCGTGATGTCGGCGGCTTGTAGTGGGCCTTCATCCAGCGGTGGATAGATTCTGGCTGACGTTGATTACCCAAATGCGTCTCCGCTGGGCATAATGATCCAGGGGGTTGCAGTACAGCGGCGTTGTTCGTCTCACATTCGTGAACACGTGTTCGTGTAAGCCAACATCATTGGCGTGCTGCACCCATAATGCCCCCTCAATGTCCCTAAGATCTGGGGATGCAGATCTTCTTTCTGTATTCCCAAGTAGAGGTTTCGGTCTGTGGGTGACCGAGATTTTTTCCCGTGTAGCCCCGAGGCTATGGAACGCTCTTCCACGAAGTATCAGATGGATCTCTGAGTCTGTGGACATTTAAAAAAATGCGCCTTAAACCCATGCATACGCATACGCTTATTAAACGTTTTAGTACATTTAGTAAGTTTAGATTTAAAGCTTTCGTGACTGCAAGGATTCGTCTTCTTTGCTTCTTTCGGTAAAGTCACGTAGAATGAGAATAAAAAAATAAAATAACACAATAAAATTCTCACGACGTTTCGGCCACAACACAAGCGGCCGTCTTCAGGTGAAAGGTACAGACCTGTCGGGACCTTTCACCTGAAGACGGCCGCTTGCGTTGTTGCCGAAACGTCGTGAGAATTTTATTGTGTTATTTAATTTTTTATTCTCATTCTACGTGACTTTACCGAAAGAACCAAAGAAGATACATTTAGTAAATTATATTTAAAATGTATTTACAATATTATGTTTATGCTGAGTGTCTGCTGCTGCTGTGTCCTGTCCAGCGCTACGTCAATGTCATTATTATTATTATCATATTGAACGGTGCGAGTGGGTGGTGAGTGCACTACCGCTAACGAGGCCCGGCTCACATCAGTGGCGAGAGACGCGTCTGAGCCGGTCTTGTGCCCATCCCTTACCCGTCCCTAGCTCCTCCACACTTCACCAAGCCGCACTGACGAAAGCGAACCAAGCATGGGTCAAGCAACCCCACGCGACCAACACGGCGTGTGTGTGTGTGTCGGTGAGTGGGGGGAGCTCCATCCCAGTGCTGGAGTAAGCTCGTGCGGGGCCTGTAGCGTGATGTTATAAAGGGGCCATAAATAAAATATAAATATTAAAACACGTACATTTTTAACTTGCATAGTAAAGTAATTGTATTTTTGCATTTGCTATACAGCCAGATAATACAAATTGCTAACCTTAAACACCCAGTGGTTCGTAAAAGTTGAAGGCAGTATAGTACTATAGTAATAGAGCAAGTGCAGAATCACTGAACCGGAATTGATAGCTTCAAAAATTTAGCGCGGTGCCCTTTAAAGCGCGGGGCCCGTAGCTACTGCTACATGTGTAGCTACTTTTGCTACGAGGATAATCCGCCACTGATCCATCCAGCAGTGGATTGACAACCGTCTGGGGGAAACCGCACACGAACCGTCATCACAGCATTTCGTAAGATTTACCGATAGGCGGCGCAGGCGTAACGTGTTCATATAGACACGGCGGTACGTGTGCAGCGTGGCGTTTAATCACTCTTAATGACAAGACAAATTGGGCTTTAGACAGATGGAAGGACCCTCGTTTAAACCCACGTGTGAGCTCATTGAGACGAAGCCTCTCTCTGTCTTTTTAATGGCAGACTTGGGGCAAGGAACGGCACAGCATAGGGACGTGATATCGGCTCAAGACAGAGTAGAGTATTCATGACAAGAGTATTCAAGACAGACCATTCAAGACAGAGTATTCAAGACAGAGTATTCATGACAGAGTATTCAAGACAGAGTATTCATGACAGAGTATTCAAGACAGAGTATTCAAGACAGACCATTCAAGACAGAGTATTCATGACAGAGTATTCATGACAGAGTATTCAATACAGACTATTCAAGACAGAGTATTCAAGACAGAGTAGAGTATTCATGACAGACTATTCAAGACAGACCATTCAAGACAGAGTATTTATGACAGAGTATTCATGACAGACAATTCAAGACAGAGTATTCAAGACAGAGTAGTCGAGACAGAGTATTCATGACAGAGTATTCAATACAGACAATTCAAGACAGAGTATTCAATACAGACAATTCAAGACAGAGTATTCATGACAGAGTATTCAAGACAGAGTATGCAATACAGACAATTCAAGACAGAGTATTCATGACAGAGTATTCAAGATAGAGTATTCAATACAGACTATTCAATACAGAATATTCATGACAGAGTATTCAAGACAGGCTATTCAAGACAGAGTATTCATGACAGAGTATTCATGACAGAGTATTCATTACAGAGTATTCAATACAGACTATTCAAGAGAGAGTCTTCAATACAGACTATTCAATACAGAGTATTCATGACAGAGTATTCATTACAGAGTATTCAATACAGACTATTCAAGACATAGTCTTCAATACAGACTATTCAATACAGAGTATTCATGACAGAGTATTCATTACAGAGTATTCAATACAGACTATTCAAGACAGAGTATTCAATACAGACTATTCAATACAGAGTATTCATGACAGAGTATTCATTACAGAGTATTCAATACAGACTATTCAATACAGACTATTCAATACAGAGTATTCATGACAGAGTATTCATTACAGAGTATTCAATACAGACTATTCAAGACAGACTATTCAATACAGACTATTCAACAAAATAAAGGAGCAGCCCTTGTATAGTTTTCTCACGCAACTGCTAATGGAAGGGCATCTACTGGAGGAAGAGAACCCCCTTCTAGATGGTATTTACTCTCCTCTTCCAAGTTTTGCCAGTAAACCTTGGAAGAAGTGGAAGTACCCACACTTTACCCCACCAAATGCGACCTAACGATCGTCTGTGGTAGATCCATTTATACTGTTGGCTCGACAGAGCACAGAGGAGATTGAATTACGGTATTTGGTAATGCTGCTGCGTCGGCAGTTGTGCACAAAGCACAAACAACAAAAGCAAAATGCAAAACATTCTTAAATAACACAAAGAAAAAACATATAAGGAAACGTTTCGGGCAATGGCCCTTCTTCACATCACATGTTGGCTAGTTGATTTTTTCAGTGTTTGGCATGTGTGGCAGGAAACCAGAGTGCACGGAGAAACCCCATACCTATGAGAAAATGATGCTACAATTCCCAAAACCTACTTAAATAGATAAGCAGACAATACATCTTCTTCACATGTCTGTCTCTCCACGTAAAAAAAAGTATCTTTCCACAACCCATCAATCCCACAGCCTTATTGGAGTGCATAATTTCAGCAGCATTGCATTAAATAGAAGCAAACTCTGGACCGCTTTCGACGCACAGTGTCTAATCAAGCCAGGCTTGCTTGAATACATGCCCGGCGAATTACCAAATGTGATGAGCAAAGATCCTCCTTCCCTTTAAATTGTGGGTCCCACTTACTTACTCGTTGCCCTGTTTTGTTCAGACACCGCTGTATTGCCCTGCAAGTGAATGTCCCTTCTTCACCACCGCGGAGACGGAGTGATGAAGGTATGGACTAGGGGCCATTCACAAGTTACATCATATTCTTACTTTTTTCGGTAAAGTCACGTTGAAGAGAAACAACAAAATAATAAAATATATATAAAACAATACAAAATTCTCACGACGTTTCGACCATAACTCAAACGGTCATCTTCAGGTGTGTTGGTTTGCATAAATGTATTTTTAAACGGCGCATTTATTTATTTATTAAAAAAACGTTAGCGCCACGCGCAGCGATTTGGCAGTTTACCCAGGACTAGTCCATCTATATTCTGAAAAGAGAAGGGGGGAGACGAAATTTTTTATAATGTATGCTGTCTGAAAGCCACTGTAAGCGTGAACAATCAACTAAGAACTGAAATGGTTTATCAAATCTTTCCAGTGATTGCTAAGATAGAATCCATCTTCTCGGTTGAAATTGTCTCTGTGCTTGTATATGTGGATAGCCTCATGAACGAATCTCTCATGAAAGCCAGATGGCTTACAAAGAACCTCTGTCTTGGAAAAGTCAATGGCATGTGAGCCTACTGAATTAGAACAATGATCTGCTACGGCCGAGGTGTTGGTCCTACCGTGTTTAAGGTCTGCTTTGTGTTCACGAATGCGGTCCGAGACATGGCGTTTGGTTTCTCCAATGTAACTACTACCACAGAGGCAACTTAGTTTGTAGACACCAGGGTATTGTATGTCCGGAATCACATCTTTTACAGACGGAACCAGATCACGGATTTTATGTAATGTGTTGAAACGGACCTGGATCTTGTGTTTATTCAAGATTTTGGAGATCTTTTTTGTGATCCCAGCAATGTAGGGTAAAGTGATGGTTTTGAAAGGCTCCTCAAGAGGGTTCTTATTCATGGTTTGAGTGATAGCTTTGCGGATTGTATAGTCGGAGTAACCATTAGCCCTAAGAGCTTGGTGCACGTGCTTGAGTTCACTGCTTATGTGTTCCTGGTCGGATATGCATTGGGCTCTATGATACAGAGTCTTGATGAGGGAATTCTTCTGGGATGGATGGTGGTGGGAATCCGGTTTCAGATAAGCATCCGTATGGGTAGCTTTCCTGTAGACAGAGTGGCTCATTGAACCATCAGGTCTCTTTTTAATTAGGACATCCAAAAAAGGCATCTTGCCATCTATTTCGACTTTACATCATATAAGTTACATCATATTGATGGTTCATGAAAGTTGGCTTGGGCAGGGCACGTCGGAGCTACAAGGGACGATGGCCAGTGGTGAAGACGAGGAACAGAGTGGGAGCTAAACAGGAGAATAACGCCCAACAATTGCTCTACCGTCAATATAGAGTGAGGCAATCAGCTCGCGTGCAGGAGCCCGATGGATTGTTGCATCGCGAGGCTGTAAAGAGATGGCTGTGGCTTGAGGAGGCCTTCATTCAGCAGTGGATCGACCATAACAGATGATGACGACGATGCTATGAAAATCGAAATCAGGCTCCAACTCCGTGTGATTCTTTCAAGCCCATCTCGAAGCTTGGCATGGTCTAGGAATGTGGATGCAAGGGTTGGTAGATCATACAGAAACGGTGAAATTCGTGAACGCTAAGGGCTAGGAGTTGGTTATGAGATGGTGGTGCAGCAAGTTAAATTGCTAACCGCCGGTATGTGTGGACATTTGAGTGTTTTCCCTTGCATGCATCGGGTTTTCTGCGGATACTCTGATATTCCTCCAATATAACAAAAAAAAACACTCATTAAAATGCTATTTGGTCAAACAACCACCCAACGCGGAACCCTCCTGAGAAAAATTGTACTATGTTTAACATCTTTCGCACCGTGAGTAGCCAACCGTGCTAATCGGAGCTGCGGGGGGAATGACAAACGAGACCCAGCGAAGCTGTTACGGACCAGATAAAGCGTCGACGGACCATCCCCCTCAAACACTCGCTGTGTAAAATGTACGTTGCTTGGAATGGCCTGCGTGGGAGCGGTAGCCCAACGAACCCGTTGATCCGAGTTCGATTCCCAGCAACAGCTAACAGTGGTCAGCTACAGGCCATGGACGTGGATGCGGTCGCACATTGTCCACAATGGGTGGCCCCTGTGACGGGACTCGACCGGTCGTCTCAGGGCCCTGCAAGCTGCTGATGAAGTGGCTGCCATAGCAGCGAGTCATACCTGAACTGGTGGCTGTTCCCCCCCAAACCCATTCACCCATAGCACACTGACCAGTGTGGTGAAGTATGGTCGCACGATAAATGCTGAAAGTTGGATCCCAAGTCAAGAGAGAGAGAGTCATTGGTGTGATGTGGTTGTGCGGTGCGGGGCACGTTTTGCATCCTTTTTCGAACATAGGCTTTGCAGTGATTGTGTCGCTGGTGGGGAGTTGTGTTCAGCAGCGTGCGTGGTGGAGAGGCTTGCGAGTACAATTATTGAGACACGCTTGTTTGGGATGCAGCCAGGGGTGAAACATGGAAATGTGGATTCGGAGGGGACCGCGGGTGGTCACGTTTTTGTGGATAATCTGTTTTGAACACGGCCCTTAATGTGCACCAAACTTGTCGGCTAACTCGAAACAGACTGCCTTGGATCAGCACACAATGGGTTAGAAATCTGTGCGATTTGTTAAACAGTTGCTTTACTGAAGAGTCGACCTTTCGAGTTAAGAGCCCATTGAATTCACACTTTTTCTTTCTGCACTGGCATATAAAAACCCTGATTGTTTTTTGCTTTTTTTTTCAATGTGTTGGGGAGACCATCAACCAGTTGGATTCACACCATAGCTGCTGTACTTGTGGATGCTGCACACCCAGCTACGAGTCACCAAATTGAGACCAGCTTTGAAAGAACTGTAAAAGTTATTTTTTTTTTACAGCCATTAGTAAATCCACTGCTGGTCTCCCCGCAATCCATGTCAATCGTGTGAATTGTTTGACCGTATCATGGGACATTTTTTGCTAATATAAAAGTATGAAAGATAAGAATAGGGTTTCCCTTTCTGGAAATAAAACATATGTTAAGATGTTCAAACACCAATATATGCATTATCTTTGAAACTGACAATGCATATATTATCAGAGCATATTGTTTCCATGTTCGCCACAAGTACATGTGGTTAATGCAGACTTGATTTCTTGAAAAAGGAATCTATTTGGTGTTTGAACATCTTAAGACCTGTTTTATTGGCAGAAAGGGTTAAACCTACTCTAATTTTTCACGTTTCGCCAAGCTGGTCACTGAGGGTTGGGTGGAGGGGAGTGGAGTGGAGATATAACTCACCAATTCACCTTCTTTTGCGTATTGCCATTTAAAAGCAACGGTTAACTGCAGTTCTACGTTGAGGTGAGACAGCCGATGGCTTCTGTGGTAGCAAGGTGGGATCACTGCTGCTGATGTCCCTCTGCGAAAACGACTCGTCACTAACGGGAGTCCCTCGCCACTGATTTTACCCGTGGCCAAGAAATGAACTCCGGTTGCCGGGTTCATAGCCCAACAAGCGAACCATTGCACCACCTCTCCCGCAAAATATACCTTAAAGAGGAACACAGTTGTTTTACTTGGCCGTGTTACAATTGAGCAGTCGTGAGAACTGGCGAACGCCATCCAGGCGCGCTCATAATTCCACGGGACAGCCACACGAAATGAGATAATTCCCACTGGGTGGGAAGTGGGTGGAGTGCGCGAATGTATGCCATCGGGCTCGTGGGTGGCAGTATTGTCGGAGGCTCATTTGAAGTGTCCGGTCACACAAAGGAGGTAGCGATTCATGCAGGCACAACACCAATTGTGCATCTAGCAATCATTAAACAGGCAGGCCCACACCAGGACGAAAAAAAAGTCGACTGGGATCAGAGGAGGTGAGGGGGTAGGTGGGTGGGTGGGAGAGAGGCATTAATTGTGAAACTGACAGCATGCCACTTTTACGTTTGTGTTGCGATGAATCTACCGCTCTCAATGGACGAGAGCTGCTGAATACCGTGGAGCACTTAGAGCACTTGCCAACACCCAACCGGTTTGTCGGCTTGATTGAATTCAGCTGCTCAGCTGGTGGTGTTAACAGTCCACGGGATATTATTGTCTCCTAATAAACGGTGCGTACTGCCTTGAAATGACAGGCGGATCAGAAACGCGGACATTAATGAAATAAAATTGAACATAAACTGAAAAGTGTACTGTGAAGTGCGAAAATGTGTGTTCTCGTGATCACTTTGAGAGAGAGGAAAACGTGGATTAGAGAACATTCGCGAAGTTAAAGACAATTCAAATTGTTACAACAAAAAAACTTTAAAAGGGCTTGGACAAGACAGACACATCGCTTAAAGGAATGACAGCGAGTGAAGAATACTAACAAAGTGGCAGTCGAGGCATGGAACACATCTGCCAGGTTGTCTACTGTGGAGATGGTTCTTTACCGAAAGAACCAGAGTATGGATCCCTGCAGTCACGAAAGCTTCAAATCAAGATTGTGGAGATGGAGTTTAAAGGAGCTGGGTGAATTGTTACATTGCAGGATCATGAGAAGTGGATTGACTTTAGCTTATGATTAGATTGACGTTATAGATCCTGTGACATACCTTCATTTGTGAGATTGTCAACGGGCGTCAACTCACATTCTACAATAAAAATGATCTGAAGATGAAAAGGGGAAATACTCTATAACCAACGCTATAAATACAATATAAATGCATATCATTGGACACCCATGTCTGCTAAACATCTTAAAAACGCATTGAGATTTGCATTTTTTGTAGTTATTTTAAATGGTTTAAGAAAAATGGGGCTCTGGCAGGACACTTCGCTCTGAAGGGAAATGGCAAATGATCAAGTACTGTATGCAGTACTTCCGAGGAGATGGAGCGAATGAAATCCCCTCGTGTGGATTGCTGCATTGCAGGCTTGCGAGAGTCGGTGGCTGGGAGAAACCTTCACTCAGAAGTGGATTGGGCAAGACCGATGACGACTTTAATCAACATTTGGAGTGGCGTGAGATGGTAGTGAGGGTGCAGTGACCGAATGTGTCTCCATTGGTACTGAAATGTCATTTAAATCGTCAGGATTTTATGTCTGGTGCGAGGATGGCCAGAGCTGCAATGTGGTTTTCCAAAGTGAACTGCAGATAGTATGTGCGCAGTACTGCATTCGCTATGAACCAGCAGTCACAGTTTATATGGAATGCTCATGACAATAACATCTGGCAATCCAGCAGGACTTCATTTTAGAAGGCTGGCTCTACTTATACGAGCCGCATTGTTTAAAACCCAGTCCAGTGCAGAGCTTGCTTGCCTTAAACAAATGCTGCTTGGTAATATTGGTTGACAAAGCATTAAAAAAAAGGCTGATGGACGAAACATTGATTCTCTTTGTGGAGGCAGACAGGGACGAGTCCTGCTTTTATATTTTGCAGATGTAAAACGGCCCCCCTTTATTCCCCTAGGCCTCCCCGAGTCTCAAGCCTCTTTGTCAGGAGGATCTTGTCAAACCCTTTGCAGAGAGGCCGGCAACGCTCACCCCGCCATGCCAATTGAGTAATTTCGCAGGGCATGTTTCAGCGTTGGGATGCTGTTTGGCCAGTGGCAATCTATGTTGTTGTGGTGGTTTTTTTTGTGTTCGTTTAAAGCTACGCGGGTTTCAAGAAACCGGAGGATGCTGAACATCGGGAGAAAAAAACTCCGTAGGGAGAGAAAACGAACTCCAGAGAGAGAGAGAGAAGTCCGAACCAGGGAATCGAACCGAGCCACACTTTGCTGAGAGGCCCTGCTGCGGCGACAGCTGTTGATAAGCAAACCCTCCCCCTCCTCCCGTTGGTCGACACCGGGCACCTTCAGATCCTGCAAACGCAATTGCCGCCGCATTCGCAAGGAATGAGAAGTTCCGTAACGGCTCGCTCCGTGACCGCAATGTTCACGCGCCGCAAGCGTGGCGACGTTAAACATCAGTCGCTTCCGCGTTTATTACGCGAAATGTGAACCCCCCCCTCAAACGACGAAGCTGGCTCTGGGAGAAGGGGCTGACGATTCCCTACGCGGGGCTTTAGACAATTGCGATTGTTGCGGTTTAAAACAAATAAAGGGACGAGAAGAGGCGACCGCGGCCGCGGCGGCTGAGAGATTTTTTTTGTTGTTTAAAAAAAAACCCAAAAATCTCCCAACCTCGCCCCACGCAGGGCCAGGAAATGACGTCACCAACGGATCCACGGCGTTTGTGTTTTTAAAAAACCGTGGCAGCGTTTTTTTGGCGCGGGAGGGGGAAGGGGATGGGATCGGATGGGGAAGGGGATGAGATGGGAAGGGGATGAGATGGGATGGGAAGGGGATAGGAAGGGGATGAGATGGGAAGGGAATGCGATGGGATGGGGATGAGATGGGAAGGGATGGTAAGGGAATGAGATGGGAAGGGGATGAGATGGGATGGGGATGAGATGGGGATAGGAAGGGGATGAGATGGGAAGGGATGGTAAGGGAATGAGATGGGAAGGGGATGAGATGGGGATGGGAAGGGGATGAGATGGGAAGGGATGGTAAGGGAATGAGATGGGAAGGGGATGAGATGGGAAGGGATGGGAAGGTGATGGGATGGGGGTGGACAGCAAAGCAAAACGTGGCACCGGATCGTCAGAAACGTTGAACTGCAAAGAGCAGGTTGGTGTTGCTGTTGTAGAGAAATTAAAGTAGCGGCAATGCCGCCAACACCACCACCCTGAGCTCAAAAATAAAAGTCCCTTACAATCATTACAATTAGCACCGCCTTTGTTAAAAAATATATTAATGCATGCACCCACCATCTGAAAGGCAATGGTTTTCGAGATTCTAGGGTGAAACATATTCCAAGATTGTAGGGCATTGTGAATCTACGTCGCTTTAAATCTTGCACTGCAGCTACGTATTGTTATTAATTTAAATATGCAACTAAAGTTTGTCACCCAAAGGCCATGTACCGTAACAGTTCCGTACAAAAACAATTCCATTAATAACGCAACGTTTGAGGTTTGTAAAGCTAATGTAATGTTCCAAGTACGTCCTGCGTCCTGACGTTACACAAGTAAATATTGTTGCACTGCGGTTTCAATGCAGCTCGTACGCAAATTCCATTCAACCACAAGTCCGCCGAGATGTTTTTAATCGGTACAAATGCAAACTGGGAATAACAAAAGACAGAAATCGTGTGAATCACGATAGGATTAATAATATAAACGCGTGCCTAAAAAGTTGGGACGTCGCAGTACAACACGGGGGACTTTATGACTAAGATCACGGACACTGCCGCTTCGCTATCACCACGACGATAATTACGAACGAGCAGAACGTAAGGGTTTTTATTGGTGGGGGTTACATCGCGTTAATATATAAATGTTGTGTCGTTAAACCCGCCACCACCCCAATTAGTGAGGGGTTCGTCACGTAAACAGAACGTGGCCAATTCGTTACTAGCACAGCAACACCGGTAAGTGTTAGAGAGCTAATCCACGTTTACAAAGTGGATTTACTCACCAACACACTGTACTGGTAACGAATTGACACGTTCTGTTTACGTGACGAACCCCTTACTAATTGGGGTGGTGGCGGGTTTAACGACACATTTATTATTTACGCGATGTAGCCCCAAAACACCCTTATATTATGTATATTGGTCGCGAAACCCTACGCGTTAAACATTTACAAACGGGGTTTAAATATCACTGGAAGAGCACACAATCATGATAAAGGGTTTTTTTTGTGGGTTAGATAGCGTAAGTATAATAAATGTGTCGTAAAACCTCCACCGTTGTTTGCGTGACCAACCTTACTTGGCCGTGTCGGGTTGGTGGAGGGTTAAACAACACATTTATACTTAGGCGCTCTAACCCACACGTCTTATTTTAGTGAACAATATTGGGTCGCGAGAGCCTACGCGTTGAAAATTAAAATCTAAAAAGAACGCAAATTACTCTGTGGTCCTTTCGGTACACGTAGATATAAACAAATAAATAATAGATCACAATTATTTCTTTCTACGTGACTTTACCGAAACAACCACAGACCAATTCCTGGGGGGTCACTAAAGCTTCAAATCAAGATTTAGAGCACAAAAGTTCGCTCTTAAAAACATTTCGTGACAATCCATTCCACGGCGTTCGTGCGACCATGCGCGCGCACGCGCCCCACCCACGTGGGCCACCACTCCACTCCGCCTCTTCCCTCTCGCCGACGCCGGGGAGACGTCATCACAGCGCGCGCGCCCCCACACACCGCGACTACCTCCATGTGGGGGAGGGGCGGGCGTAAGCGGGGGTGGGGAGGATAGGGGCGGGGCTGATTGTGGGAGGGGCCCCGAAGCGGGGAGGGGGGGGGGTTGTGACTCGGCAGCAGCTGAAGTTTACCCCCCCTCACCTACACACCCACCCACACTCTGTGCCACCCCCACCCCTCACCACCGGAAGCTACGTCATCCATCCGCGTTCTCCCGCGATTTCCTGTCCCCGCCAAAAAACACCACGTGGTCCGTGCGTTAGCCAATGGGGCAAGCGAGAATCTGGCTGCGGGGAGGGGGTTTCACTCGATAGGGTTGGCGGGGGGGGGGCTGTCACCAAGCCGGGAGATGTTGGGGGGGGGGGAGTGAGGGGCGGGGCAGCGGAGGATAAAAGGCGGGGCCGGTGGAGGGGCGGGTGCGTGAAGGAGGGGCGGGGCCAGAGTGAAGGAGGGGCGGGGCTGCGGGGGGGGGGGTTTCGTTTCCGCCTGCGCGAGACTCCGCGGTGTCTGGCCGCGCGGGGCGGTGCGCAGCGTCTTCAGAGGTGGCGTTTAAACAAACTTTTATTTTATAAATGTTTTGCAGTCTTTATTTTTTTAGCTTAAGTTGTTTTCTCGTTGATGTTCACGGTGCGGGGCCGTTTTTTTTTATTCAAATCGGCGTAATTTTTTTCCGAAGAAAATGTTTTGCCTCACGATCGACCTCGCAAGCCATCAAAAAGAGAATTATTTAATTGATTTAAGACAAGAACGTGGAACACGGGGGGATTAAAGTAAGATTCGCGACCGGTGCGATACTTAACGCGATAAGGCAATTCCGAAAGAAAGAACCATAAGACGGTGAAGAAGAGCGACTCGTAACTGGTATCCAAGTCTTGTTGCGTTCCGCAGCAGACGGCCGTCAATAATAGAAGCGACACAACACCCCGCCACCAATTAGAACGCCGTCACCCAACAATATAACCAGCGACACCGCCGCTGCAACAACTACAGTAGAATCTACGCGGCTAGCAGCTTGTAACACGAACAGCCACAGCAGCCATAGCGCTACCGCCATCAACCAGCAGTAGTCACGAACATCACGGCAGCAGCAGCAGCAGCACCACCACTCGCAAATACTCGTAAGCAGCAACAGATCATATCGCCACAAATACCAATAATAATAGTCACACATCGTAGCACAACCCCCAACACTATCGATACGATCGCCACCAACAGCAACAAAGATCATAGCGGCACCAACAACCACCACTACTAACCAAGAGAATCGTCACCAACACCAAAAGCCACAAACCCCCCAGCAGCAGTAACACGACCAACCGCAGCAGTCTTCACCAGTGACCCTAACAGTAGGGGTAACAGTAGGAGTGTGCAGGAGGAGGAGAGGGGGTGGTGCAGAGAGGAGAGACTGAGTGGAGGAGTGGAGAGGGAGGTGTGCCTGCGACACGACGAGGACGAAGAGCTCCACAAACGGCCATGGAGACGCACGTGTCGTGCCTCTTCCCCGAGATCCTGGCGCTCATCTTCAGCTACCTGGACGTGCGGGACAAGGGGCGCGCCGCGCAGGTGTGCTCGGCGTGGCGCGACGCCGCCTACCACCGCTCCGTGTGGCGCGGCGTGGAGGCCAAGCTGCACCTGAGGCGCGCCAACCCGTCCCTCTTCCCCTCGCTGCAGGCCCGCGGCATCGCCCGAGTGCAGGTCGGACCCCCAATGGTTGCTCGCCGCCGCCGCCGCTGTGGCCGTCTTCTTTGACCGTGCTCTCTATATCTCTCTGTACGCCGCTGTAGCGTGTACACACACACACAGGCGGTGGGGGGGGGGAGATGCCCCTTGTGTGTCGAGCTGCACCGCTTGCTTGTGTACACGCTGCACGCGCGCGTGTAAAAATGTGGGTAGTTTGGTCATGTATGTGACTTTGTGTTCGCGTGTGTGTGTGTGCGCGTGCACGTGTTGTCTGTGTTAGTAGTTGCCTGTGCGGCGCGTGGAAGATGTGCACGTGTGTGTTCTGTGTCAATTGCTGTGTGCGGTAATTTGTACACGTGTTTTTTTTTGTGGTCGCCTATACTGTGGTGTGATGTGTTGTGTTGGTTTTAGTGTCTTGTGAGGGTATGCGAGTACATCTGTGAGGTGCTGTATGGCATTGTCTACTATGGTAATGTGTGCACGTACAGTACATATAGGCGTACTGTATGCGCCCGCGTACTGTACACGCGTAATGTAAACTGTAATTGCATAAAAAAACAGTACCGACATGCGCTCATGTCCTGTATACACATGCAGCTTCAATTTGTGTTGCGAGTATACACTCGCGCACTGTATACTACTGTACTCAACTGTGTACTTGCTCTATGAACTATGCATTCAACCATGTACTTTACACTGTATTGTACACGCGTACTGTGAACTAAAATACAACCTCGTACATGGCTACACATTGACACATGGCAAAAAAATACTTGAGGTGCACGTACTGTCTCGTGGAGTCGCGAGCATACACTTGCTACACACATCATTCGCTTGTCCTGCACACATACTCCGCGTATACACTTGCATATGCACACATGTTACTGTGCTGCATACTTGGCCAACCGGACACATCCACAAATACGTCTGTATACTCGCAATACTTGTGTTTTGAATTTTCATTATATACGCGTGATTTTGTGACATGTGTGGCGTCTTAACTAGTTTCTTACAATGTATGAATTGCGCAGAAGGTTCTGGGTATTAATGCAACTTCATCCATGCAGATGCTTTGCATATGCTGTGCTTTTTTTCCCCCCCCATTCAGTTTTCCGAAAAGTACTCCAACCTCTATCGCCGTCCGCCCTCGCTAATTAACAGTGGCACCTAGTAACTACATCGGGTTCTATCGAGGTCCCAACAAATGTCCTTCTTGCTCTACAAACTTATTATTCGGTACCAGACTTTGGTTTTTGTTCATTTATCTTTTAGCCCAACTCTTTTTTTTGCTTGGCGTTAAAGTGGAATCGTTTTCAATAGATTTCCATTCTTGTAGTTTTATAAAGACTCGTGGTCGGTGCACTTTAATGCGTCTTTAAATTGATACATTTATTTTCTCCAATGCTATCTTTGGAGAATATATATTTTACAAAATGTTGCTTGCTGTGAGCCTTGATGAGACGTTTGACCCCCTCTGATTTTAGTATTCTGTTACGTTTTTCAATCGGCGGATAGGTTGCCCTGCGTTTATACAGTAAATAGTTTTATTATTTCCTTTAAATTTAACGCCTTGATTCGCGAGATCTTGGACAAATGCATAATTTACACAGTTTCTTTCAGCATTCTCATATAGCCTGGCATAATGGTGTTTGATTTCCGTATTTTTCTAGATTCTTTATAATGAGTTTCTACAAATGACCCTTTTTTCTAAATCCCAACTGTTTGGCCTCCGTTGTACATGTATTTAGTTCTCTGGTCTTGGTGAACAGTTTCAGGTAGGTGTACTAAGAGACTAATGGGTTTCTAGTTATTAGTCGGTTTTGTCTCCACGCGTGAAGAAAAAACATCACAACACAATTAAATTGTGTAAACATTCAGTAAATGGGTCTCCTTTAATCCATCCACTACGCATTTTGGTACTGTATAGTGCCATGTTGCTTGTGTAAAGATTACCATTTGTGGATGTTTCTGTCTTTTACTTGCAGTGTGCATAAAAAAGACGATTTGCAATCATTGCATATGCCTGGTTTGGAATGGAGATCGGAAACGTGGTTTCTGACACGTACAATAGCAGAGAGACCGTATAGAATGCATGCTGGGAATTGGTGCTGCAATTATTTTTTCTATGGGAAGGACTATGCTGAATTTTATTCTATGTACATGTCATTTGAGGACTCTATTAATCGGCAGCCATTATAATATGGTGAGGCCCAGACATCCAGGCTCACATGTTGATACAGTGACTGTCATCAATCCTTGCCCAAATTAGACTTGCTATGGTTACAATTTACTGGTATAGTACAATCACACTTTAAGTGTTAGTCTGATAGTTTGTTTAAGTGTTTTTTTAAGGGACATTCTCCATTTGTAGTGTTTTATATTTAGTGTGGAGCCGTGACGCAGTGTTTAATGCACTGTGCTATGAACCCAGTAAACAGAGTTCAATTCTTGGCCACGGCGCACATCGGCTGCCATTGATGTCTAACCGGATCCAGCCTTTACAAAGCCACACCAGTGGTGTGAAGTATGATGACAGAATGGGGAGGCCGTCATCCAGCAGTAGATTAAATATAAGGGCTGTTTGCAATGTGTATTCATTGTAATTGTAGAATGTTAGTGCGAATCGTTAAAAGTTATTCTGATTTCTTTAATCATTATTAACGTTCGAATTGGTTAATATTGTGCTGTATTGTTAGTAATTGAACTACAGTCTGTGTTAGTATGGGACTATTATTACATGATTTGTCCTGCAGATAGCCTCAGCCTTGTGTGGTAATTGTTGCATTTTTATGCAGACTATATTCAATTGTCTTATTAAGCCAATTGATTGACTACTTTTATATTCACTAGTTGCGGCTCTGCTGGGAAATACGCTGAGGTAAGGATGACAAAGACTTGAATGAAATAATACTGTACATGCAAATTTGAGACGTCAAATTTGCACCCGCAATAATTGGTCGTGGGTAGGGTGCATGGTTGCTAGAATGGATTAGGACGGGTGACGGAATGACGGCCCAAGGAGAGGGAACATGTCCAGCAGTGGCTACGGAGGAGTGACAAGATTGGGCTCCTGTGCGGGGGGGGGGGGGGGCAAGTTAGATTTATAGAATTGCAATACTGAGGGATTGCTGTTGATTATGAGGAGACCTTCATCCAGAGGTGGATGCATCGTGCCAGTTGTAAATGTAAATTTGCTGCATTTGAAGTCACAACTCCCCTCGTCTCCTGTACACATTTTGTTCACTATATCTTAACATGTTTCTGTACGCATACGCACATTAATGTATATCCTCGCATGGAATATAAAACTCGCATGTACGACACTCACACTGCATACAAATGTAAAAGTTCGTGATTTTTCTGTACAAATGAACCTTCAAGTGACCCCTTTCTCCCGTTTTACACCATTTGCCAGTGGTGAAAATTCTTCATTCGTATGACAGGGACGAGTTCTTGCTGAGTACTCCATAAAGTGGTACTTCGTTTTATTGACCCCCTGAATGAATCTCATTTGGCATTTACCCCCCCCCCCCCCAACAAGGATTTGTACCTGCAAGCATAACGCCTGGTGAGCTGCTCAAACTGCCACCGAGCCAAGCCCCCCTTTGCCAAATATGTTCACAATGATATTCCCTACACGCATACACGACAGCAAGAGCCACTCGCCATTAAGTGGCGGTGACGTAACCACGGCACTTGTGCCAGGCTATGTGCACTTTACGGCCACGTGAAATGTCAAACGCCAACTGGCAGGAGGTCACGGGACAGACCCAGGTGCCTGGGTGGACTGACAGATGACTGGCCGATGCCACCACCTGTGCCCCCTACTGTGCCAACTGTCTGTGTTTTAGCCACCCGGCGCTTCACTCGTTCTGAGTTGTAGCTCCTCTGCCGTCGGATGACGGCCTCCACATGAACAAACACATACTGTATACACTCATACATGTTGTATACATCCATGCTGCATCCACTTAAGTACACTAACATATTCTCCACGCACATACACTCGCACTAAGTAATTGATTGCACTCGGGATGAGTTTCGGATTGAATTTCTTTGGACATTGGATGTCTGAAGCCCAGTTGTATTCTATTTAATATTTTGATTTGCATGTTCAATTTGAATGATCTTCATAATTTTACCATAAATCATTACGTAGAATTTACTGTTGCGGATCCATATACTGTTCACTAATATATGTTCACTATGTATATACGGGACATAAGCTGACATGCACATACTGTATACTCGCACGTGCACTACCACGTATATATTCGAATGCGTATTGTGTATATGTACATAGTACATGGACTCCCACGTGCACCATCAAGTATACAACTGCCTGTGTTTCCTGTAAAGTGTACATACAACGCTACTGCCCTCCTGCATGCACACATAAACACTGAAGGAGGACGTGGAAGCCCTCGCGTTTCCCTTCACACAAGAAAGGTTACTGGGGGTTTCCGGGTTTCCCGTACAAGGGAAAGGTCAGGGAGTGCACTCAGGTTACATTACACAAAGGAATGGTTCCCAGGGAATGGTGCAGAGGTCCTAGGTTCAGGGCATGAATGGTGTAGGTGGCCCCAGGCTGCCCTCCTCAAGAGACGGGTCTAGTGGGTTGTCGAGGTCCCCAGTTTTCTCTTTGCAAAGTAAATGTTCGTAGTGGGTGGAGGGGAGCCAGAGTTTACTTTCACATGGGAATGCATGGTGGTGCCAGGCGGTCATTGCGTTCATCTCCAGATGGCGAGGTCGAAGGTTCGAATCCCAACATGGTATTTGTAATTGTATGCTGTATCATTGTCCTTTTTGCTCCTGTACTTACTGCACCGTATGGCGATTTATTTTTTCCTTCTGTGAAGTAGACCTTTTTAAATTGTTTTAATTTATTTGTAAGATTGTGCCAGCGTTGGCATCTAAATGTAGCCCAATTTGACCATTACCCATACTGAACATTCATAATTTGTGATGTTACTGCTGTTGTTACAGCTTTGATCTGGTAACTTTCGCAATACAACGATGGTTATCTTGCACGAACATTTTTAACTCCATGTGCATCATGAACACGGCCTTGTAACATGAAAATGCACAATAGGTTGATGTTTTGGACAATTGCGCTTATCTTGCTGAAAGGTTTCTGGCCGCCTTCCGAAATATTAGCCTGCTGTACATTTTTTTTTTAGAAGGCCGTGCTAACCCACAAACGCGATTTATTTGATTTGATTTATTTTATTTTGCACCACTAACAATGCAATCTTTTATTTTCATCCAGGTTTCATAAAAAAAATTAACGGTCTCACCTGATTTGAAAGACACCAATTGCTATTATAGATCAAATAAAAAAAATATACTTGTAACGAGGTGGGACGCTGATGGGACATTGTCTCCATCGAGAGACAGCGGGAAATGCATGATGTAAGGGTGAAACATTTCTGTAAAAATTGGAAAGTTGGCCATTTTGTGCTCCCTTACAAATTGGTTAATCACCTACAGGAAGTGGCCGGGTGGCTATGGGAGCTAATGGCTGTACTGGAGCACATGGGTTCGACTTGGCAGCGACCCGTGATTAAGCCACATTCTTGAGTACAGTGAGTTGATGGTTTCAACCCGGTCATCAGTGACTGCACAAAGTACATTGTTGTAGTTTTGTCTGTTCGGCCTGCACCGGGGTGGGTGTTTGTGAAAGCATGCTTCTCAGGCATTTCTCTACAAGTTCGGAGAGCTTCATTGTCAAAAGCTATCTCATCACGACTGCTAAAACCTATGCAGTAGTGTCACACAGATTGGTCTTAGGCATAAATGGCCGATCCCCCAGCAAGGAGGCTTTTAAGTTTAAATAATCTATAATGTATTGTGTACTGGACGATTGCCATGTGGGAATGAAGATGGGTGCATTCCAGTGTTGGGTAAGAAGGCCCATTTTGAGCGACTCCAGCAGAAGTGGTGTGGTGGTTGGTGCCGCCTTCCGGGGCCATTCTCCAATGCGAGGTTTTGCTGCTGAAGGATTCTAGAAGGACTACGTTTCCTCATTCCATGGAACTCTTGACAGTGCAGTTGTCGATGTGATTGGTAATAACAAACAACAATGTGACGTTTCTGCATACAAAATATACTTCCTGGCACATAAACGTCCGTAAAATAGAGATGTGCTGTGTCACTAACTGTTGTGTATTGAATAAAGGATTTTATTGATCGTTACCACTCTTTTTATTCTTGAATAATAATACTCGAGTTACATCTGCCATCAAGTGGATGTTAAAGATGCGTTGATGACCTACAACATGCCCTCCGGGTTCCTTTGTTAAGGTTTACATTTTATATTCCCTACAATACAAAGACTTGCCGACTTATAAGCCAGTGGGAGATGTACTATAACACCATATATTTAATTCCAATCTTTAAAATTCGGCAGTGACTGAAGCTCTGCCTGTCTTTACTTGGTTTGTAATGAATGATACACTGATTCCGACTGATAATACTCACAATGCATGCATTAATTTTGCATGTGAGAATCCATTTAAGATTTGTAAATGAAGAAACTGCATGTAAGAAAAATGAAATGGTGTTAACGTGACGCTTTTTTTGTAAATAAAATTGCAACTGGACAGCCTATAACAACTTGCTTTAATGCATGGTCACCCATGCAAGCACTAGCCAGGCTCAATCCTGCTTGTTGTCCAGGATCTGACTATATTTGGGCACATTATTGGTAATTTAGCAATCGATTATGAACTGTGCAACACATCTTTTTACATGTCCATTTCCTTCCACCTGAGACTGAACCTTTGTTTTGTTCGCTGTACACTGCAGGTGCTGAGCCTTCGCCGCAGCCTGAGCTACGTGGTGCAGGGCCTCCCGCGGCTTGAGAGCCTCAACTTGAGCGGCTGCTACAACCTGACGGACGCTGGGCTGGGCCACGCCTTCATGCACGACACTCCCTCGCTCAGTGTGCTCAACCTCAGCCTTTGCAAGCAGGTGACTGACAGCAGCTTGGAGCGTATCGCGCAGCACCTCAAAGGCTTGCAGGTGCTGGACTTGGCGGGCTGCAGCAATGTCACCAACGGTGGCCTCTTCCTGGTTGCGTGGGGGTTGCGCGGCCTCAAGAGCCTCAACCTGCGCAGTTGCCGGCACGTGTCGGACGCGGGCATCGCGCACCTGGCCGGCCTTACGGAGGCCGAGGGCTGCACCGGCCTGGAGCACCTGACGCTACAGGACTGCCAGAAGCTGAGCGACGCGGCGCTCAAGTGTGTGGCGCGTGGCCTGACCAACCTCAAGACGTTGAACCTGAGCTTCTGCGGCGGCATCTCTGATGCGGGCATGGTGCACCTGTCGCACATGGCGAGCCTCCGGACGCTGAACCTGCGCTCGTGCGACAACATCAGCGATGCGGGCATCATGCATCTGTCGACGGGCACGCTGCGGCTCGGCGGTCTCGACTTGTCGTTTTGCGACAAGGTGGCCGACCAGAGTCTGGCGAACGTGGCGCAGGGCCTGTACCACCTCAAGTCTCTGTCGCTTTGCTCTTGCCACATCAGCGACGACGGGCTGGACAGGATGGTGCGGCAGATGAGCAGCCTGCGCACGCTCAACATCGGGCAGTGCACGCGCATCACGGACAAGGGCCTGGAGCTCATCGCGGACCACCTGACGCAGCTCACGGGCATCGACCTATACGGATGCACCCGCATCACCAAGCGAGGGCTGGAGAGGATCACGCAGCTGCCCTGCCTCAAGGTGCTCAACCTGGGACTCTGGCAGATGACGGAGAGTGACAGAGTGAGATGAGACACGGCCGAGTGCCCCCTTCCGTCAACACGTTCGGTTAGCAATGCGTTTTTAAAGAGACGGCGAGGACTATTTGTGGACGTGATGACTAAGGTGGTGGTGGTCGCGATGGCGATGTGGTGATCGCTAAGGATGGTGGCTGCGATGTGGAGTTTAAGACATCGGAACTGAATAAAGTCTTTCTAAAATGAGAACTGCTGTCATGACCCTGAGCATGTGATGTACAGTGGAAAGCGCTGGTACTGAAAGTGAGGAGTGAAGATACAGTTGAATGTTTGGCTTTAAAATGAAATGACTGAAATAACTTAAGATGGTTGGGCATACGACAGGATTGAAAAGGAGGTCCTTTTTCAAGCATATTTGTTTGAACATACGCTTTGAATGCAGCTATTTTTATTAACGTTTTTGTATAACTGACATATGTTATATACAATACAATGAAATGTAACATGTAAACACTGCAAACAGTATTTTGATGGCACAATTGTAGTTTTAACCCCTTTTTCTTTCATTCTCTTTTTTGCTGTTGATCATGGCATTGCTTTTAGATTTTTCAGGTGAGGTAATGAGAGTGGGGGGAAAAAAATACCAATTTTGGTGTCCTGCGAGTGAGCATCGGAGCTATATCTGTTGACATGGGCATAGCCACAAGATGAAACATGCTGTTGGAGTTAGCAGGCAGGAGCTCGCGCTTGTTGTGGCTTGGATTATTTTACTCTTAACAAGAAAACACCAACTGCTGCTTTTATTTTAATTCAATATGTGAAACCACTTTCGCATTGCAGCGTTTCATTTAACTAACGAGGTGAAAAACTTAGACCTGCCCATGGCTCAGATGTCTGCCAATCAAGATAATTCTGCTTTTATTTTCATATTACAATACTTGTGATGGATGGGGGTTGTCATGGAGAGCTGGAAAAATGGTTGCTTACAAGATCTGAATCTCAAACCACTGCTCCCACTCGGTGGGGCCAACTCTTTAAGAAGTGGTGCTTGGGCAATTGACTTGCAGCAGCTTTTGCAGCAACCCACTGTTTAAATTATTTCTTGCACCTGACACAGCAGCCCTACGTTGTTGTTGGGCGGTTAAACACGGCATTCATATTTGGCCCTAGATTTTTACAACATTATCACCTTCCTTATAAGCCTTGACTTGGAGCTATGGGAACAAGGATTTTTAAAACTGGTTTCAGGAGATGGTGTTATTTTGTGAGACTGGTGTGGTTCTACCAAGGGCATTGTGGGCTATAATGTAACAGATCCTTGTTTGTTACAATTTAAGACAAACGGCACATCAGATGGGGATGCATAGTTGCATATTCTTTTCTAGATGTGTCGAACACATTTTTGGACCAATTTTTTTTGTTTTTACGAAAGATTTTGCTGCAGTTTCAGAATTGGGTTTGCAAAAAAAAACCTTAGACATGACGTGTCACACTGAACATAGGGATTTAAAAATTGATGATTGTGTTTTTTTTCATGCTATAGCCTGAAATGCAATCTCCTGACACCGAGGTTTAGAAACAAAGTTGTGCCGTATTCCCATAGCTCGTTTAAATATTGGGTCGACTTGCTCCGCTGTGGCCTCATGACATCATACTGAGAGATGCACTCATTCAGTGCATAGCTGCACTTAATGTAAAATGTCACTCCCAGAAACTGGCATAGATTGCTTTGTTTGGAGCACATGCCAGAACTGGGGAAATGCATATGGAAATGAGTAATTTTTAGTTTTTCTTACTGTTCTCTTTGCTACCATTCTTGGGGGGAAAAACAATGTTAGAGGTCTTTTGCATGAGAGACTTAACAAGACAACTGTTTAAAAAAAAAAAACGCCTTTGAATTTTGAAATTTTTGACGTTACAGATTGGTGAGATGTGCTTTTAAGGTTCTGGGGTGCTCCCATAGCATGCTTTGTTGTGTTTTGGATTTGTACGAGTGTCATTTCACTTAAAAGGCCAGGAATGTTAAAAAAAGAGAACAGTTTGTTTAAATGTTTACATTTTTATCCGAATCTGCGCCCAACTGTCTTAAGTGTGTTCTATAGCAATAATATTGGCTGGACCCACTTGGAAGCCAGTGGCTGGCTTTTTAATTTGACGTCGGCTTCAGCGGAAGTGTGCGAATCAACACTGGCGATGACTAACGCTGACGGTAAATCAACATTTGACGGTGACTTTTAATGGCACGATGGGCGGGGGGGGGGGCATCGCTTGACTTGCGTTATTTCTCTTTAATCCTTAACTTTGGATGAGGACATTGCAAAGTGAGGAATCATCACGGACTGTAAATTGTCAAAACTAACTATATTTTTAAAAAAGAATGTTTAAAAAGTTTGCAGTCCTCCAACTATGTTTTAAGTGCGTGGGTTGTAATGTGCAACCCAGGACAATTATAAATCACTCTTGTTCAAGATTCATTTTTAGAAGTGATCAGTTTTGTGAAAAACCCGCTGTTTTGAAACAAGCGGACTTTGTTCTCAATGAGGACGTGGAACTGGCTGAAGGCATGCTGGGACATTCCTTGTGTGGAAAATAATACTCATTGTAGAGACTGCAGACAAACTGAACATTTGAATGTTCATCTACCTCACTTGGAGCTTGGCTAAGATGGCCCGGAGTGAATGCAGTGCACAGAAAAAATACTTAGTTTTTAAAATGGAAAATAAATTACTTTTTAAACTAAAAAAAGGTACTGTACACAACTCCAACCCTTGCTACCTACATATTGCTTAACTGGAACAGTTGTACCTGTTGATTTTGAAACTAACATAGCTTATATATTTTAATAAATAAAATTGCTTTGGGGGGAAAAAACCTGCCCTAAGTGATTGAAATACAGCGTAGTACAGTACAGTTGTCATCACTTTAGTAGTCTGCACTCTAATCGTAAAGATGTACAAGCTTAACAATGTAACTGCAGAAATCGATACAAAATTGTGTTTAAAAAAAAGCAACTTTTTTTTGGGGAGGCACACAAGTGATAGAAAGATTAATGGAATCTTTCCAGGAAACATTTTTTAAGAATGAACTGGGGGGAGGGATGAACTGGCTAAAAACATTGGTTTTTTTAATGAACTTTACAATTTCAGCTCTACTGTGTAGACGTGTTGATGAAACGTACTGTATTTGAAAAGCACACCCGCTGTATTTATGCTGAGAGATTAAAAAAATTATTAAAAATATAATCTGAAAGAAAGACGATCGTGCCGCCGTGTTTTTAGTATGTGCAGTGCTGCGCTCTTTAAACACAAAGTTGGCTCTGGTATGGGTTTAAGAGTTGGCATTCCATGTAATGAAAATTGAATGAAACAATTCCCCAGTTGTTTACAGTAATTTTTTTCCAAGTTGTGGATTCATTTTTTAACGAAAGCTTTCAGCCGTAAACTGTTTTTTGGATCGTGCAAAAGGAGTTTTGGAGCATCGGGGGGGGGGGGGGGGGGCTCACTGACAGCCATCTCGTTTCCTCCACGTGCAGTGGCAAAAAAATTGTTTCCTCCAACGAAGAGCGGGAGCATCCAAAGAAGGGGGAGATTGTTAAGCTATCATGCTTTCACTTTTCCTGCTTTCAAGCAGATGGTGGTCAATATGCAATCTTGTCAAGAGCAGAGCTGTCTGTTGCTTCCCTGACCAAATGAATTATCTCTATGTACACCCCCTCAAGTTGTCTGCACCTAGTGGAGGCTAGCCCTATACAGATATTGCAAATCGGGACTTTGCAATTTTGCTAATTAAAGGCGAATGAAGTTAACCCGTGGGTACATTTTCCTTGAACAAATCTTGCATATTATCAACATAGGATTCGTAATTATCGATGTACAGTGTGCTGATTATTTTTTTAAACGGTGCAGCAATAAATAATACAATTTTGAGTGATTTGTGGCTCTACAAATATGCGAGAAGTCGGCCAGGGCTGTCCACTTTTCACTTGAGAATTGCATCATTCACATGTTCTATCTACAGCCGAGTGATGTGAAACAAGGCTGGGAGGATGGAGAGGGACCGGTGTTGAGTGCACTCGTCTGCAGTAACAATGTACAACAATAAACGTGTGCTTCGTTTCTCCATACCTTGGTTTTATTTGACACCATTTGTTTTCAAGACGAATGTTGTAGGACGGTGCCATTCTTTGCCCTGGTCATACTTGAGGAATTCTATCTCAAACAGCATTTAGAACTCTGGCTCCTAATCAAACGTGTGATGCCGTTGTGCTGAAGGCCATTGTCAAGGTCCATAGTGAAGGCAACCGATGATGCTGGGGTGGTGGAGTTGAAACGTGTACATCTTTTGTTGCGAAACACTCGTGTTGTGACACAATGTTATTCTACGTGGGGCTCTTGCCGTGATTCAACGTATGATTGAGGCACTCCACCTGGGTGATGTGTGAACAATGCCTGCGATTGTTCATATAACTTGAGGAAGACTTGGGAATTGGCGAAAAGGGGCTGAGCCCATCCCTTAATGTGCCGCTGCCAGTTACAATCCCGGCTTTGGCGAACGCTCGACTTTTCCTCGTCTGCCTGTCCGGTGTGGCGACGCAAGTCAACAACAGTCTTGAGGCTTACGGAATTGCCACCGCTGCTAAAAGTTAAATTCGGGGGTGGTGCGTGGTGAGTAAGCTTTGCGTGGTGCCAAAGAAGTGGTGCGATGGGAAGGTTTTATTTTTTTTTTAAACAAGGGAGGATTGGTTTGCGGGTGGAATTTTCTTCGCGAGACAGAAGAGAGAGAGGAGGGTGTTTCATTACAGTTAACAGCACCCATGGAGTTAATGCGACCAGCACAGCAGCATTGGGAAAGGGGACAGCGGCACACGCCAGCAATCCCCCACCTTTGTTTCACTTAATTAAAAACAACACACGGTTCATATATATACAGCCAGTCAACAAAGCAACAATACTGCGGTTCACGTACGTGGCTACAAAATGTGTGTTGCGAGTTAAGGTAAAATAGAGTTCGAAATATACTTTGATCAATATTTGTTTTTGTGTGTGTGTGTGTGTGTTAGGCCACGTAGTAGTTTATTGCTGTTAACCATGCACTACCCAGCAAGATGCTCACCCTTAACCAAGATATACAACGGTTAACCACGATATAAGACGATTCTGTCGGGTGGCAGAGGGCTCGAGGATATTGACGTAAACCAACTAGAAGCAAATATGGATCGGTAGCATTGGCGACGGCAACCTACGTTTGGAGGAGTATACCTTGGGTGCAGTTTCCTTTTGATATATTTTTTTTGCGAGTGGAAGAATGTTGACCCTTGAGGACACTCGTGGCACTTCAGGCTGAGCAGGAGTTGCATGACTTCAATGAGACGCTTTGGATTGACGCGTTCTCCGTTGTATCGTAGGTTAGGTGTGCGTGTATGCGCGGTTGAATCATTTCAAAGTGAGACCTCATGGAGGTTTTCATTGGCTTTTTAGAAGAATTAGTTTCTGGAACATTATCAGCCATGGTCAATCCTCTGCTGGACAAAGGCGTCACCAAGCCGGCACCAAAAGATCTGGGGCGAGGCGTGGGGAAAGTACAAATTAATGTCAAAACTCTTAAATTTGCCTTTAACGATACCAGCCCGCTTTCACTAATTATATCAAAGGGCTTTTAACATCCACTTCACAGTAGATGGCACGATTTGGTAATTACCCACCAACAATCTGCCTTCAAATAAATACCCACTCGGAGTGAATCCCAATTCTTTGCACCGCCTGGTTAACACACACCCCCCCCGCCTCCCATTTATATTGCAGGATAATATACTCCTGGTTGGAGCTAAGTTAAGAGGGAATATTTAAAAGATTCCCCACTTATCCACCACCAGGCCGGGAAGTGCTCCCAGAAAGCTTTATTTAGTCACCGCCGGCAGAGCCGTGCCGGGTGTGGTTACAAACACCTCCCACAAGTGATAAAAGGTTCTTTACAAATACGTTTCCTCTGCTCTCGACTTTTGGTGCTTTATGACTGCTCTCTATGCACAGATGTCCTTTTGCTGCTTGTCACCGAAACATGTGAATCGGGGTGAGCAGGCAGGCAATGTTCTGGTTCGCAAGCCAAGAGCTAGGGTCAGACCAAGAATATTTCGCATGATTCTGCCTGACATGCATTACTTGAGTTGCACCAAAATATTTACATTTACAGTACAACTGATTTTTTTTTGTTTTCAATTAACTTACTTAAGCAGTATGTGATCACCATAAACCACCGTTGTTTTTCACGTACGGAACCAATTTCACAAAAATAGTTGCCACCCCCCTCCCCCCCCCTATAGTGGTACCTAAATTGTTGCTGTGGCCCATGGGCTGTGGTGGATCGGCAATGCCGTAGACCACTCTGGGGCACGTCGCCCTCAAGTCCAAAGTTTGGGCCTGCCTTTACATCGAGTGCGCTGATAGTTTATATCTCGCTCGAACGTTATCAAAACAAGCGATTATATTCCTTTGCCTGGTGACCTTCATGTGCACTCCCCAGGGTTGGCTTGGTCAGCGTTTTGCTTGAGCCTGTAGTCCGAGTCTAGTCGGGGGCAACAAGTTGAATCTTAGTCAAATCTTAGTCTGCAGATTTCATCACACGGTCATTCACTTAGTCTAGCCCACCCACTCTAACTCAACGTTGGTGTGGAGATTGTGCAATCTCTGCCAACATGATCAGGTCAGCCAATCAGTGATCTCAATAAATTTTACATCTATATATTTTTTACACGTAGCCAATTTCCACTCATTGGTCTTCCTCGATCCGCCGCAGTAGCTTAAGAACTTCTCAACATTATCTGAGTCTGCGTCTTCGTTTGAGACTGGTAACGCCCGTCTCGTCGTGTCTCAGGTCGTTGGTCGGAGTCATCGGCACGCTTGATGATTCTCGTTCACAGTCGTTTACGTTTTACTATCATCGTAGCGATTAAATGAATAAACACATCAAATTCTCAACGACGACCGAATATGTTCGTCCTTGGAATTGCGCGAAAGCAAACAGCACTGGTTGTGGGTGCTGTTCGCTCACTTTACAACTGTCCAGCTGCAAATGTCAGTGGCCTGCTGATGCTCGTTGTAATTACTGGCGAAACGTCATACTCGGAATTGTAAATGTTGTGGGTTTACTCTCCAACACACAACCGGCGTGCTGTACGAGTAACGAATTGGCACGTTTTGTTTACGTGACAAACCTTACTAATTTTCTGTGGCGGGTGGTGGCGGGTTTAACGACACATTTATATTCGCACGTGTCTAACCCCAAAACAAACTTCTCTAATGTTCAGCTCCGCTCGCGGCTTACCTGGTGTCTGTGCACCAGCGCATAAATAGAACGCTGCGCTTATTACGGACTTTCTCAGTTGATGCATTTGGGGTGGGGGGGTGGGTGCCGCTGTGCAGACAGAATTTGTTCGTGGCCACATTTTCCCCAACAGCTGTTCCTCTTCACTTGTTCAGGCACGGCATGGCCCCTGCAGTCACAAAGCACGCAGTGGTGCTGAGATATTACAGCATCACGGCGGCAAATGTGGTATTCGTAAAGTGTTGCACTGTACTAGCAATAGGAGGGGGGCTCTGGAGAGGCCACCGCAGAGGTAATTTTGGCCTACTCTTCCAGTAAAGCGTTTAACTAGTAGCTATCATTGCGTCCAAAGAGACCGCGATTTACAGGACAATGTTTGGGGTGCGGTTCGTGATGAAGAAGGCAGTGTGTCTAACCGAGTGTATATTGTCTGAGTGTATATTGTCTAACGGAGTGTATATTGTCCGAGTGTATATTGTCTAACGGAGTGTATATTGTCCGAGTGTATATTGTCTAACAGTGTATATTATCTAACGGAGTGTATATTGTACGAGTGTATATTGTCTCACGGAGTGTATATTGTCCGAGTGTATATTGTCTAACGGAGTGTATATTGTCTAACGGAGTGTATATTGTCTAACGGAGTGTATATTGTCTAACGGAGTGTATATTGTCCGAGTGTATATTGTCTCACGGAGTGTATATTGTCCGAGTGTATATTGTCTAACGGAGTGTATATTGTCTAACGGAGTGTATATTGTCTCAGCGGGTGAGAACACGCGAGACCAGCCTCGTCTCTCGTTTTGCGAGAGTGACCTGCGGAAGTAGGGGGTCGACGGCTAGTGCGGTACGATCCCAATCGAGTGGCTTGCGGTGTCCTTTTAGAATTTGACAAAACGTTTGGACCCTGACGCCGGCGCACGCAACGTGGGGCCCACTCTTGCGATCGAAGTCGCGGGCGATCTCGAACGTCCGCTGCGAGCGAAGCAGACGGCGCACACACACACACACACACCGCGGTGCTAACCGGGGCGGCCCGCTGGAGCCGAACTGCGAACCTCTGCGGCAATCGCAGCGCTACCGCCGCTGCCGCCGCCGCCGCCGCCGCGGTCGAGGATCTGCGGCGGCACCGTGGCTGTGTGAGCGTTGCGTTGACGGACGGACTCGGTCGGCAAGGTGGTGCGGTGTAATGCAGCAGGCATTGGGGGGGAGAGTATGGCACATGAAGGTGTTGGCCCGGTGTTGGCCCGGTGCTGAGTGAGGGTAGAGGAGGGCAGGACAGACGCGGCAGTGCATTTCGGGCTTTGGGTCGGTGGGTAACACAGCAGGCTGGCAAGACGAATCCGCCAATGGAGCCGCTGATTGGGTTTTTTTGTTCTAGATTTAAAGCTTTCGTGACTGCTAGGATCCATACTCTTTGGTTCTATTGGGTAAAGTCACGTGACTTTACCCAATAGAACCAAAGAGTATGGGTTTTTTGTTGCCGTACAATTTTCAACAATTTTTGTTAATTATTTAATTGAACGCCTGTTGTTACTATCTCGAGCCAAAACGAGACGGCTCTGCCCAGTGGTATTTGGTAAGCCATGTGGTAGGTTTCGTAACGATTGGTGTAAGGGTTCATAGATTTTGTGAAATCATCTTGAGTGTTCTCGGATGGACACAGACCTAATATTCCTTGGCCATAGCAATGAACAGCATGTCATCATCATTAGTAATGCTCAAGCCACTGCTAAATGAAGGTCTCCCCAAAGTGTTTCGCCAACTATTCGTGATCCTGCGATGTAAAGAAGGCCGATCGGTCTTTAAAATAAAAATAGCCGGAAAGAACCCACTGAGAGACTGATTCATGTGATGGGTGAACGTACACCACTGTGTTACACACACACCACTGTGTTACACACACACCACTGTGTTACACACACACCACTGTGTTACACACACACCACTGTGTTACACATACACCACTGTGTTACACACACACCACTGTGTTACACGTACACCACTGTGTTACACACACACCACTGTGTTACACACACACCACTGTGTTACACATACACCGCTGTGTTACACACACACCGCTGTGTTACACATACACCACTGTGTTACACACCACTGTGTTACACATACACCACTGTGTTACACATACACCGCTGTGTTACACACACACCACTGTGTTACACATACATCACTGTGTTACACATACACCACTGTGTTACACACACACACCACTGTGTTACACATACACCACTGTGTTACACATACACCGCTGTGTTACACATACACCGCTGTGTTACACATACATCACTGTGTTACACATACACCACTGTGTTACACATACACCGCTGTGTTACACATACACCGCTGTGTTACACATACACCACTGTGTTACACATACACCGCTGTGTTACACATACACCGCTGTGTTACACATACACCACTGTGTTACACACCACTGTGTTACACATACACCACTGTGTTACACATACACCACTGTGTTACACATACACCGCTGTGTTACACACACCACTGTGTTACACACACACACCACTGTGTTACACATACACCACTGTGTTCACCACCACCACTGTGTTACACATACACCACTGTGTTACACACACACCACTGTGTTACACATACACCACTGTGTTACACACACACCACTGTGTTACACATACACCACTGTGTTACACACACACCACTGTGTTACACACACACCACTGTGTTACACACACACCACTGTGTTACACACACCGCTGTGTTCACCACCACCACCACCACTGTGTTACACACACCACTGTGTTACACACACACCACTGTGTTACACACCGCTGTGTTACACACACCACTGTGTTCACCACCACCACTGTGTTACACATACACCACTGTGTTCACCACCACCACTGTGTTCACCACCATCACTGTGTTACACACACACCGCTGTGTTCACCACCACTACCACCAAGAGAAATTTGGAAAAACACCCAGATGAAGAACATGAATATTTGCAAGTGGGGTTACCACCATTCCTTGTGTTCCCAGGGTCAGTCGGTCCTCTTGTCGATGCTTATCTGTTCAAGGAAATCCGCAAGTCCTTCCCACGACGTGAGAAGTCCTGTTTTTTTTAATGTCGGTTGAGTAATAATCCACCACTCAGTCACAGGTCGTTTACCTCTCAATATCGTGAGGGTCTTCGTCTCACGGTGTCGCCTGGTGCTTCTCGGACCTCAGAGCTGACAGCCCGATTTGCTCGGCGGATCTGTGGATGTGTCTGAGATTATAATAATAATCAGAACATTTGTAACGGGGGAAAGCCTGGCGTCTGTCTGCCTCTGTGCATGAGAATGGGGTTGGTCGTTAAAAATGAATGAATGCCATTCTAAATGAATCTGTGAGTTAAAATGTGAATGGTGGATAGAAAAACAATTGGGGAACCCATAACGTCGGCAGGCATGCATTGGACGATGGGACTGGTCTGGTGCAGTGTTAGCATGCGGGTGCGCTTAAAGAACGCAGGAACCCGAGTTCGACTCCCGGCCACGTGTGTACTGCATGTTGTACGAATGTATGTTGAACTTCTTTCGCACCGTACGTAACCTAACCAACCGTGCTAATCGGAGGCGCGGGGTTCGCATCAGTGGCAAAGTGATATCAGAGCAGATCCTTGCTCTCCCCGCCCCCCTTCACAAACCCGCACCGACCGGCGTGGTGAAGTATGGCCCCATTAACGACAAGGGGTGCCGATTCGTTCGTCCAATGGCGCGTCGAGAATGCCTTGGACACATTTATTTGCTTCGCATGGCGCGGTGAGGAAAATAATGAAACACGGGGCAACATTGTGGCCGAGAGGGTGTCAATGGAGCCAGCCGCGCTTATTTAATAAACGACTGCGCTAATTGCACAATTTCACCGTCTGCGGAGTCAAACAAAAGTGGATAAAGAGTGCCAAGTCCGGGACGTTGGATTTTTGAAAGCTCGCACAGAGTGGCCCAAATGTGTCCGCGTCTGCAACATCGCGCTGCAACGTGCGCACCTTCACAGATCATTGCCTACAGACGCGGCTAAAGGTGCAGCCGTGAAACCGTCTTGCTCACGCCACTGCCAGCAGAAGGTTCCCTCCACTAGCAGGGGCCCTAGAAAGATTGGGGGGGGAGGTGGGGGGGGGCATTTGACCTCCTCTTTAACAGTGGCCAGACAAGTGGGAATAAGCGCACGCGACCTGCCGGTGGCCACGCCGCTTAACACTGCTGGGTCGGTCGCACGCTGTCGATGGGATTCAAGAACCGCGCGCCCACAGCTCCTCAACTGCCTCGCCGGGAGATAGAGTCGACCCCGCACGCCCTCTTAGACTCCAAGTCCAGTGCGGTCACCACCACCACCACCACCGAAGAGCAATCCCCCCTCCGTGATCCTCTGGACGGTCACCCTCTCTGCACGCGTTTGACAGCGAAACGCAACCGCTTCGGACAAAAGCGCTGCAGATGTTTAAAGCAGTGGAGGTGGTGTGGTGGAGTTGGTGTGGTGGTGGTGGGGGGGGTATATAAATATATAAACGAGCAATGCACAACACAGGCGTTGGAGGGCCTTTGTCAGAACTTGGAAGAATACGATTTTTTTTTTTAAAGGCATTGAAACCTGTTGGGTGAGTTTTGTCAGCGTGTGCTCTCAGCTCCCCGTGTCTCTCGTAGAACAAACAGCCTGCATTGCCTCTGGGGTAAGAAGTCCTGAAAGAGAAATATTTGTTGAAAATAAATAAATATATGGGAGTGGGCTGGGTTTTTTTTGTGTGCGTGTGTGTAACCCTTCGTGGTGCCATTTATCCGTGGATTTGTCGTCGGGAAGGTGGCACTGAGGAGGTTGGAATGACGACGACGACGATGATGACGATGATGGGATGAAGGGTTGGGGGGGGGGGAGTTGTTCCCTCCTGAGGTTTACATTGTCCACACAGAGAGTGAGACAAAGGCGCAGCCCTGCATTTGCTCGCTCACGCCATTGCTGGCAGAAGGGCCTCGACTCGAGGGAGCTTCAGAGAATCCCCGCTCGAGTGCTATTTGGCCTACTCTTCCACGCTGATCGAACGTCTCGGAAATTGGTGGGGGTACCCACGCTTGACCCCACCACACGCGGCCCGCTGATCACGTTCGCTCGACTGGACACATTCACGCCCTTGGGTGCACAGGGGATTTAAGTCGCCTTCGCGATCGATTCAGCTGCCTTCGCAGGGACATGGAAGTTGAATCGGCGGACCTCTGGATTGCAAGTCCAGTACGCTCTCCAATACATCCCTCCCAGAGTAACTTTGCCTTTGTACAACAACAACAACAAGAGTAATAATAATAATAATCGCTCCAAGCAAGGAAATTGGTGCAGGAGCCGCTGCTCTCATTTGGCGCTGTAAATACCAGAGCGATAGAACCAGGACCGGGAGTGTGCCTCGCCGAGCGAAGCCCGCTGAGCTAAAGGAAGCTCTCTCTTTTTATTTTCAAGCGCCAATCGGCCGGCATGCAATGAAGGGAAAACATTCCGTTTCCTGACGGCGCTCCCGGCACGTGTGGCGAAACGTCGGACATCGCGCCGAACAACAGCTGTGCAGCTGTGCAGCAGCGCCCGTGCCTGAAGACCGACGCGGTATCGCTGCGTCGACTGTTTTTCCTCGTGCACGCACAGCTCCTAATTTCAGTCCTGTTTTGTACAGTGCATAATTAGTAGTCATAACAACGACAACAATAATAACAATATGTAACACAATTTTTGTTCCTGGGTAGGGAGTGTTATTTCGTAATTGCTCATGCCTAAAAGGTATAGAAAATGGCTATTATTCCCCACAAACTTTGCTTTTGTGACAAGGACAGTGATATTTTGACATTTACCTATTTTCAATGAGAAAACGGGCGAATTTGTGTCTTTTCGTTCACATAAAGTCAGAAAAAACCAACATATTAATCAAAATTTACATGTAATTATACTAAAGTAATACAAAAAATGACTACAACCTTTTTAGAAGTGAGTGGCTTTTCGAGATTTACGATTATATTGTAAATCACTTTCACGAATCAGCCACCAAATGTAGTCTCCCATCATGTTCTCGTTATACTGTCCTTGGTAGCGACGTTCAAAGTCCAGTGTCCAGTATATCCTGGTGGAAGCGCTCGCCTTGCTCCTCCGAGTACGCTCCCATGTTGTCCTTGAATTGATCAAGATGAGCATCAAGGATATGGACTTTGAGGGACATCCAGCAGCCCATTGTGCCGTAGTTCTTCACCAGAGTCTCAACCAGCTCCACATAGTTTTCGACCTTATGATTGCCCAGGAAGCCACGAACCACTTTGACAAAGCTGTTCCAAGCCGCTTTCTCTTTAGTAGTGAGCTTCTTGGAGAATTCATTTCACTCCAGGATCTTCTTTATCTGTGGTCCGACGAAAACACCGGCTTTAACCTTTGCCTCAGACAGCTTAGGGAAGAAGTCTTGAAGGTACTTGAAGGCTGCCGACTCCTTATCTACAGCTCTGACAAATTGTTTCACAAGGCCCAATTTTACGTGCAGTGGTGGCATCAGCACCTTCCGGGGGTCCACCAGTGGCTCCCACTTGACGTTGTTCCTCCCCACAGAGAACTCGGTCCGCTGTGGCAGTCCCGCCTGTGGTAGTGCGCCTTGGTGTCTTGTAGGCCTCACACACCTTAGCAGATGCTTCCACAGAGTGACTTTTTCGCTTTTGTCTTGATAAAATGGCCACAAACATAGCAAAATGCGTTTGCCGGATGCTTGCAGCCTCTTGATGCCATCTCAGAAAAATGCAGATATTATCCACTTCGGCAGCTGGAATTAAACTGAACTGGTGGGCTTAAGGCCCCTGTATTTATACTACTATTTATATTACTGGAAAGTTATAGAATGTTCTAGAAGTTACTCCAAGTTTACTCAGCACTGAATCTATCTGGAATGTTCTGGAAAATAGGTGAATTTCAAAATATCACTGTCCTCGTCACAAAAGCAAAGTTTGTGGGGAATAATATCCATTGTCTGTACTTTTGAGGCATAAGAAATTAGGAAATAACACTTACTACCCATGAACAACAAAGAAAATAAAAAAAATGTTACACTGTAATTTACAACCCTTTGTCAATCCATTACTGGACGACAGTCCTCCCCACGAGATGTCGCTCATAGAATTTTCTGACCATACTTCACCACGGTGACCATACTTCACAAAGGTGGTAAGCAGCGTGGTGTGAGGGTCTCACGCCACACGCACACCAGATACTGGCAAAAAGGTCCAATAGATGTAACCTCTCAACCCGAGCTCTCCGTGTTCTGATAGTGGCATTGTCTTTGTACTGGTCGCCTTTTGGAGTTCTCCGGTCTAACACTTGTGGTGAGACTAGCACATAAAGAAGGCTGTCTGGTGTAGGCCAATCCGTTTCAGAGACAATGCCCATATATTATTCTAGCATGCTTGTTTGTATGGTTTTTTGCCACAAGTACGCGTGGTTAATGCAGACTCGATGCCTTGCAAAAGGCATCTATTTGTTTTTTGGAAACCTATTTTTATTTTTTTAATGAAAATTTTGACACTGGTAAAAAGATCCCATATATACGCCGGAGGTTATTGGTTCGCTCGCCACTGAAGTTAGCCGTGGGCCGGGAACCAGACTCGGATCACCGATTCCATACCACTGCGCCATTCACCCCAAACGTCCAAAGCGCGCGCATGTGTACGCGCACGCGGTGCTTACACGCGTGACCCAGCTCGCATCAGAAATTGAATGAACAATGGAGACTACATCAGAGCTTGCTCCACGTATGTCCTGCAGCCTACTCAACGACAGTTCGCTTTTGTATCGCTGCGATTGCACTGCCATCCCCACTGCACCACAATCACCTTGTTGTTGTTGTTGTTCGATGCTCCCAGTGCCGGATTAAGCTAGTGCATATGTTATAAAAGGGCCCTAAATAAAAAAAAAACCTCATGAATCTTAAGACGCAATTTTTTACTTGCATAGTAAAGTAATTGTATTTTTTTTATTTGCTATACAGCCAGATAATACGACAAATGGCTAACCTTAAACACCCAGTCGTTCATAAAAAATCGAAGGCGGTATAGTACTATAGTAATAGAGCAAGTGCAGAATCACTGAATTGGAATTGATAGCTTGAAAGCATTTAGCGTGGGGCCCTTGAAAGTGCGGGGCCCGTAGCTACTACATGTGTAGTGGCTACTACTACACGTGTAGTAGCTACTACTACACGTGTGTAGTAGTAGCTACTACATAAGTAGTGGCTACTCCATATGTAGTAGCTACTACACGTGTAGTAGCTACTACATATGTAGCTTTTGCTACTAGAATTATAATCCGGAACTGGATGCTCCACATCCCCCAAAATTATGCCGGGCAATAGCAGCACACGGCACGGGCAGTGTTGATCCAAATGAAGGTGGAGATCTTGTGTGTCTGTGCACGTGTGTACACGTGTGTGTGTGTGTACACGTGTGTGTGTGTACACGTGTGTGTGTGTGTACACGTGTGTGTACACGTGTGTGTGTGTACACGTGTGTGTGTGTACACGTGTGTGTGTGTACACGTGTGTGTGTGTACACGTGTGTGTGTGTGTGTGCACGCCAATGGGGAGCGATAGTGTAGCGGTTAGTGCGCTGCGCTATGAACCCCGGCTACTCGGGTTCGATTCCCGCTCACGGCCGTCACCAGTGACGATTATCTGAACGGGTCCTGGGCCTCCCCTAGGTCGACTCAGCTTCAAATTAGTACTTGGTGCGGTGCGTAACCAACGCCACTGGGAAGACAAAGGCAGTCGGGCGTGGTGCTCGCCACCCACCCCGTCGTGTACGGTTCCGGCCTTCATAGGTGCTCGCTAACAGCACTTTCCCCAACAGTCTGTTCAGGCTATACGGGGGATCTTTGTGACTGCTTGGCCATCCATCCCCCTCGGGTGCCACGGTGCCGGCCTTCATCAGTGCAACTCGCGACGAACAGCACTTGCCCCCTAACAATCTGTGAAGGCTATAACGTGGTGTGGGGAGGGTCTTTGTCTTTGTGTCGCGCCATGCGGGATATATCTTCGTATGAAATGGTTCCCTCTGCATCACGGGATACTTATCAATACGACTGGAGCAAACCTTGAATCGACGGAGAGATGATTGGGATTGGGGAACGTTGGCCGGTGGGCCGTGGCGAGTGGACCGGAGTCTCGGAAACCTCTTCGATGGATTTCTACATCGACGTGGACTTACGGTGACCACTTACAAGGTGCTTGAAATGCTGCCACCCCCAAGCAACAAATCGCCCGATCTCGTCGGATCCCTGAAGCCAAGCGGAGTTTCAGCCTGGACAGTGCTTGGGATGGGTCACCATCGCGTGACTGCGGGGTTACGTGGTCACCAGAGGGCAGGGCACAAACAACCCACTGTTGTACCGTACAACTATCCGTGTATATGCTACTTGCCTTCGCAAATGGTCAAATAAGCCCCGTGACCTGTACAGAACTCATCCAGCCGTGGATTGAGCAATGGGCTGTGTAACACTGGATCGAGCGGGTCTGTCTGTGTGTTTTTATATTCTCAAAGTACTTTGCAACTCGAGGTGTCGGCGAATACATTCAATTTGTAAGTTTCGCAGCGAGCAGTGCACCTCCACGTGGAAGATGACATCACAGTAGCTGCCTTTGTGATGCGGCGGCCCTCCATCCGGCAGTGGGTTAACAAGGGAGCTCCTGCACGTGCCCGTGGTGTCATTAGGATCGCTTAATAGGATTGCGCAGCGGCTGTTTGCTTGGCGATGCTGACCTCAATCATTGGTAGGGGAGGGCAGGGTCGGGAGGGGGGAGGATTAGAGGCCCCCACTTGAACCGTGAGACTCGGACCTGTTGGGAAGTGAACTATGGAGGGCTTCAGAGTGTCTGCCAAAAATCACACCGAACAGCCCCAAGGTGCGAGCGCGTAAAGAACGAAAAAAATGTATATACATTCCTGCGGAACACGCAGGCATACAATAAACCTGTCTCATTTAAATATTGCCAGATTGGGTAAAGAGCAGTTGTCAAACATAATCACAATCATTATCATCACCATGTCTCACCCGGCAGGTCACATTTTCCACCAAGCCACTCTGCTCGAACGTACGGAGCGGCAGCTTTCTGCTTTGACTTCTACTCTGGGAGCTAAAGAACGGAAATTCCGGCCAGGGCTTTTATAAACTGCTGACAAATTCCGCCTTTGGAATGCGTGGAACGCTGCTGCTGTAAATTCTGCTTCAGTGGCGAGGAGAGAGGAAGGCCGGCCTCAAAGTTAGTCAGAATGCTGCACCCGGCACAAGCCCGCAGAAGCCGAGCTCAGAGGCCACATGGAAAATAAATAAATAAAACTCTGCTCCTGTTTTTGATTATAGACGCGAACAACATTCCTCCAGAGTGCACACTGCCGCCTCACATCCTCCTACAGCCCTTGCACTCCAACGCGACTCTGCAATGCATCCTAAAGCCAGCAATCAACAACAATCACCACCATGATCGATCCACTGCCGGATGACGGCCTCGCCAAGCCCTGTTGCTAAAGTAATTCTCACGGTCTCGCGATGCGATAATCCACCTGGTACCTGAACAGTTGGAATGATGCCATTTACCTGCCTTGTTCTCTAATCCATCTATTATTATTCTTCTCCCGTCTTTTGTCCTTGACTCGGCTCGTAAACAAAGCCTTGGGTCCGACCGTTGTTACCGCGTGCGTGTGTTTGTGAACGGCACTGGAAGATAATTTTTATTATTATTGTATTATTCTGAAGCTGATTTTTTTTTAGATTGCGATCATGATTAATGGGCAAGGAACCTCGTTTGAGGATGACATCGCCTTGACTCAAATATGTTTGTTTTTAATTTCGCGGCTGTAAATAAAGCGTGATTCGTTTGATGCTTTCAGAATGCACTCTTAAGTTTCGCATGAACTAGATTAACTCCGATTGTAATCCAGAGGCGGTGGCGGGTTTGGCACAGGGGCTCGGAGCGCTGTGCTGGAGAACCTGAATTCGAATCCAGAGTCGAGACTGTCCAATTAAAATGATAAATAATGTAGATTCCTTTGGCAATTCCCCCGCCATATGAAACTGCGATCACCACCTTGCTCTTGGTTATTGGGGATTGTTTGACCATACTTCACCACGCTGGCGCAAGGGTGCGGGAGGGGGAGGCCCAGGACCGTTACCAGATGCCACTCGCTGCTGCTGTTAGCCGTGGCTGGCAATCAAACTCAGGTGACAAAGTTCACAGTGCAGTGCACCGTTTCACCCACCAAACAGCCTTTGAAGGGCATTAAAGCACGGGGCTCTAGTGTGGGGGGGGGGGGCTCCACTGAAGTAGTGAGATCAGAAGTAGTTGTAATGATGTCACGCACTGACAGCTGCCGAGTGCCACATTTCAGGATCTCGAGCCACAGTGCCAAGAGCACGATTGGAACAGCGTTTGGGGTCACGTGACTTACAGTTTCCATGCGGAGGTGCGGTTTCCAAGCATTCCCTTCTTTACGTAAATGTTTGTTTTTTTATTGTATGAACAACTTGCGCTTCATTACTTATCAATTAAATCCCTTATTAATCTGCGTCAACGTTGCGGCACGGTTTAATCGTCTTGTCGCGATGCGCCGCTGTGAACCTCCTGCCTGCAGAACTTCCCAACAACCACAACCACGCACCATCACCATCAACTGCCATGTCCTGTCCTGTCGTGCATCCCTGGACGGAAAGGGCTGGGAAGGAGTCTCCGTTTTTTGGCGGAGAGTGAGCGCATTTTGCACTGAGCAGACAACAAAAAGTGAATCTCCCTACTTATCATCAGTGTGTCATCATCGGCCACGATCAATCTACTGCTGGACGAATGCCTCCCCACATCGCCACCGGTCTCATCGCAGTCCTAAACAGATGGAGTTAATCCACCGAACTCCTCCGCGCGAGTTGATCTCTGCGGCTGCACATCCTGGGCGGACGTTCCGTCGGACGCGTGCCAACTCGCCGCCACTATTCGTGAACTATTGGCCGTCAGCCCTTATGGCGACGCATCCTGCACGCGTCCATTCGCTGCTCATCCCGGTTGGAATGATGTCATGAACCTGGCGTTGTTCTCTAATCCATGGTTTCCCCGGTCTGTCTCTCCACGTAATTCCAGGCGTGCATCTCATCACGCTTCCGCGCTTGCGCGAATGTGCTTAATTCTGTGAATGCTCCGTACGGCTGTCACCGTAATCACATAAGCCCGTCCTAGAGTTCCTGGACGGACAATTATGTTCTTTGAAGGCGAGTCATTTTGCGCATTACAGTTTAATTACCCACTCTCGTTTTTAGCGGACGAAGCGCACACCCTGCGGTACAACTCCTGTGATCCACCGGTACGGTGCCGGGATTAAGTCTCACCAAATTATTCCTGTCGAGATGTACAGTGGATGTGGTGTGCCGGGTATGAGTACTCAAATAACGACTCGGTTAGTACCGCGCTCAGAGCGTCACGGATGTTGAGCGACCGCGGCTCGACTGTCGTTCGAAAGCCAGGCGCAAAAAAGTGTGGCCTTCAAGAAAGAGGTGGGGCCTTCAAGAAAGAGGTGGGGCCTTCAAGAAAGAGGTGGGGCCTTCAAGAAAGAGGTGGGGCCTTCAAGAAAGAGGTGGGGGCTTCAAGAAGGTGGGCCTTTAATGAAGAGGTGGCTTTTAAGATAGAGGTGGAGGCTTTATTAAAGAGGCAGCCTTTAATAAGGAGGTGGGACCTTTAAGAACGAGATGGGGCCTTTAGGAAGGTGGGTATTTAATAAAGAGGTGGCTTTTAATAAAGAGGTGATGCCCTTTATTAAAGTGACGGCCTTTAACAGAGAGGTAGCCGTTAAGAAGAGGTGGGGCCTTTAATAAAGAGGCGGGACCTCTACGGGTCTCTTAGAAGTCGGTTCGGGATGAAAGCCACTGCCGATGACGCCGGCGGTGGCCGCGTTCCAAACGGCGCGGACTGCCACAGGCAAACGACGCCCGGCAGCAACCACGGTCCCGGTCCTTGCTGTAGAGAGGAGCAGGAGGCGGCTGCTGTGAGTCGCATCGCTGCCGCTGCTGCTGCTGCGGGGAGTTGTTCTACCGTGAGTTGTGGTGCAGCAGCGAGACGGGAGGAGGGCGGCGAGAGACGCAGCTGGGGCTGCCACGGAGACACGAGGCCGCCCGGCAGTAGTGAGGAGCGGCGCCCCGCCTGGCCCCTGGTGTCTGGGATGACGACGCGGGAATGGGGCGACGTCCTGTCACCCCGTACAACCCATAGCAATGCTTACTCAGGAGTTGCAATTTTTTCTATTACCCTTTGATTCTTTCGGTAAAGTCACGTAGATATATTTTTAAAAAATAACGTGAATAAAAATATCACGACGTTTCGATCGCAACAGACACAGAGACAATTTCAACCGAGAGGAAGGTCATAGACTCAGCAATCATTGGAAAGATGTCATCAACCATTTTGGGTCATGACTTGATTTGTGTTTTCTTGTCAATCACCCACCACCGTCGGCAGTGTGGGTGTGGAGCGGGGTGCAGGGATTTCTTGGCGGCTCTTTGCTGCATTGGCATCGCTGCTGCATTGGCATTGCTGCTGCATTGGCATTGCTGCTACATTGGCATTGCTGCTACATTGGCATTGTTACTGCATTGGCATCGCTGCTGCATTGGCATTGCTGCTGCATTGGCATTGCTGCTACATTGGCATTGCTGCTACATTGGCATTGTTACTGCATTGGCATTGCTGCTACATTGGCATTGCTGCTGCATTGACATTGTTGCTACATTGTTGCTGCATTGGCATTGTTACTGCATTGGCATTGCTGCTACATTGGCATTGCTGCTGCATTAGCATTGTTGCTACATTGGCATTGCTGCTGCATTGGCATTGCTGCTACATTGGCATTGCTGCTGCATTGGCATTGCTGCTGCATTGGCATTGCTGCTGCATTGGCATTGATGCTGCAATGGCATTGTTGCTACATTGGCATTGCTGCTGCATTGGCATTGTTGCTACATTGGCATTGCTGCTACATTGGCATTGTTGCTACATTGGCATTGCTGCTACATTGGCATTGCTGCTACATTGGCATTGCTGCTGCATTGGCATTGTTGCTACATTGGCATTGTTACTGCATTAGCATTGTTGCTACATTGGCATTGTTACTGCATTGGCATTGCTGCTGCATTGGCATTGCTGCTGCAATGGCATTGTTGCTACATTGGCATTGCTGCTGCTGCATTGGCATTGCTGCCCCGCCCATGCTGCTGGTGCTGATGATACACGTGGGCTACGCCCATCCCCAAACCTTTATAAACAGTTTGCCTTTAGAGGCCGACTCCTTTGTCTGACGACGACCGCTTGTGCTGCGATCGAAACGTCGTGATACTTTTATTCACTTTATTTTTATTTTTTTATATCCACCTGACTTCCACGAAAGAACCAAAGAATGTGAATTCCTGCAGTCGCGAAAGTTTTCAGTCAAAATTTGCACTTTTTTCATTTAAAATTTTCCCCAAACCTCACCGGGACGGCTGCGCCATCAGCGCCGCGTCACGAATCCTCGGACTGGCTCTGCCGCAGGGCAGTGCGAGCCTTCGTGCCCCTACAGAACGACCCACGGAAGGGGACATCACAGAGCTGCCCCTGAGGTCTCTTTCACGTGACCGCTGGTCCACACAACAGAAGGCGCCACTTTCCCGCCTGCCATGCGTACGAGAGTGGTGTCCGTCGCATGACAGTCGAACAGATATTTGAATTCTCCGAGAGCAGGAATGTAGCCGATTTGAGTGCCACACGAAGTTTAAAAGTGATGGGGTTCTCTTGGGCAGTCATCGGTGGCCAAGTTTAGGCCGTCCCATCAACTCGTCGCGATTGAGGAAGCGGATTTCACCACGGCCTGCACAACTCAAACCCCGGATTCGAGGCCCAAAGGCCCTCCGCAGTTGGCGGCTCAGCGCTCTGACCTCTGACCTCTAGGCACCACTTAAAGAGTCGCACCTCCGAGTAGCACGGTTGGCTATGTGCAGTGCCAAAGAAGTTCAACATACATACACAGCTTAAAGAGTCACACCGCTTAAATAGTCACACCGCTTAAAGAGTCACACCGCTTAAAGGGTCACACCGCTTAAAGAGTCACACCGCTTAAAGAGTCAAACCACTTAAAGAGTCACACCGCTTAAAGAGTCACACCGCTTAAAGAGTCACACCACCTAAAGAGTCACACCGCTTAAAGAGTCACACCACTTAAAGAGTCACACCGCTTAAAGAGTCACACCACTTAAAGAGTCACACCGCTTAAAGAGTCACACCGCTTAAAGAGTCACACCGCTTAAAGAGTCACACCGCTTAAAGAGTCACACCACTTAAAGAGTCACACCGCTTAAAGAGTCACACCGCTTAAAGAGTCACACCTCTTAAAGAGTCACATCGCTTAAAGAGTCACACCGCTTAAAGAGTCACACCGCTTAAAGAGTCACACCGCTTAAAGAGTCACACCGCTTAAAGAGTCACACCGCTTAAAGAGTCACACCACTTAAAGAGTCACACCGCTTAAAGAGTCACACCGCTTAAAGAGTCACACCTCTTAAAGAGTCACATCGCTTAAAGAGTCACACCGCTTAAAGAGTCACACCACTTATAGAGTCACACCGCTTAAAGAGTCACACCACCTAAAGAGTCACACCGCTTAAAGAGTCACACCGCTTAAAGAGTCACACCGCTTAAAGAGTCACACCGCTTAAAGAGTCACATCGCCTAAAGAGTCACACCGCTTAAAGAGTCACACCACTTAAAGAGTCACACCGCTTAAAGAGTCACACCACCTAAAGAGTCACACCGCTTAAAGAGTCACACCACTTAAAGAGTCACACCGCTTAAAGAGTCACACCGCTTAAAGAGTCACACCGCTTAAAGAGTCACACCACTTATAGAGTCACACCGCTTAAAGAGTCACACCACCTAAAGAGTCACACCGCTTAAAGAGTCACACCACTTAAAGAGTCACACCGCTTAAAGAGTCACACCACTTAAAGAGTCACACCGCTTAAAGAGTCACACCGGTTAAAGAGTCACACCACTTAAAGAGTCACACCGCTTAAAGAGTCACACCGCTTAAAGAGTCACACCGCTTAAAGAGTCACACCGCTTAAAGAGTCACACCGCTTAAAGAGTCACAGCGCTTAAACTTTAAAGGGTGCAAGGCTGCGATCTGTATCGCGCCTAATGGCTCGTGCGCATGGTGGGGTCGCGATTCAGCGCAGATTAACTGGGAGCCTTGCAGCGCCTCGCGACACGAGAAGTCCCCACGAGCGGAGGGGGGGGGGGGGGGGCTTAGTGGAGCTGTCGACAGTCGTAGCTGGTGCCTGCAGCGTGATGGGATTAATATAATTTCTGCGGATTAATTTTTCAGCTTTTTTGCCGCTACGTCACACTTTGTGGCGTGGTGTTAGTTCGGCGAAAGTGGTCACACTGCGTTTGTGTTAGGCGGGTGAGGATGTGCGCACTTGGAATTACACTGAGAGGCGGAAAGAGAAACACGCGGATTATGGAATGCACGCAAGTCAGAGAGACAGGTTGTTGACTCGAGAGAGTAGAAAGGAGGGGGCAATCGTTTGGCCAATTCCGTGAGTGTGCAGCGTAGCTGGATGCGTGCTGAAGTTCTTTCGCATCGTAACTTCGCCACCCGCGTGTAGCCGGTACAACACCGCAGAAGAAGGGGCGATGGCCAACGGAGTCCATGGTGGTGACGGTCGGCGGCGGAGGGACGGAACGCGTCGGTGCGGACGTCTGCCGCTGAGACGGAGCGGTGACGATTCAGGAACGTAAGCGGGAGGCGAGACGAGATGAGCTGCGCGGACAACGAATCGGTCCCTGGGGAATCGGCAGTTTTCCGTCACGTGACCAGCGGAGGGTCAAGTAGGCGAACGTCGGTCGAGAGCGGGCGGGCGGGATCTCGCGGCGTGCGTGCGGACGGCTTTTGGGATCCCAGATCCGACACACCCAGACTTTTGATTTGTCAGTTTGGCAAATTATTTCTGAGGCGAGGTTAAGTCCGCGACTAACCCCGCCGGCATTTAATTTGGCTCGCGACTTCCCGTCTGTCTTCGCCGTGTCACTACGCACAGCGGCGCAGTGTAAAGTCGCGTGCTAACTTTTGTGCGCGTGCGTGCGTGTTACCTCCGAGACGACGGCGTGATGGCTACAGTGCCGCCCTTCATAGGTGCTGCTCGCTACCAGCACTTGTCTGTTAAGGCTATACAGGGGAACTTTGTCTTTGGTGTGCATACAAGCAAGCATGTGTGTGTATGCGTGTGTTGATGTATGTGTAATGAGATAGTGACACCTACTGGTTGGGAAAGGGAAGCACGGGTATAGGCACTACTATAAACATTATCCAATCCCCAAAGGGGAAGGTATTGAGGCCAAAGGTGAAGGGCGGGGCCGGCCGAGAAGCTCCGAGAACCGGCTAGAAAGTTCCACGAGAGGGCGTGGCCGGAGGCGGAGCCTAGCCGCGCCTGCGGCAATACAAGCGGAGGCGGAGGAAGACTCGGGGTCGGTGTGGGGAGTCTTGTGTCCGGACTGCGTCGCTGCTCGCCCTCATCTCTCTCCATCGTTGGGCCACGTGGCGGATCTCCTGCGGAGTTCCACCGCCCTCCCCGGCACGCCGTCAGCCAGCGGCGAGACCGGGAGCGGACGGGCGGAACCCGCCGTGTGATCAACCGTGTGTGTAGTCCGTAGAACGTAACATCTAAGTGTGTGCCTGGAGAGGACGCCGATAACGTCGGCCTGTGCCGTGCCGTACGTGAAATCAAGAAGAGTACCCTCTACACGACGTGTCGTGGTGGAAGTCGCTCATTACATATGTTAAGAACGCGAGTGTGATGATGAGTGTGATGATGAGTGTGTGAGCCACGAACTCGGCGACCCGAGTTCAATTCCCGCTCACCAGCAATAACAGTGGCGAATATTTGTACCGGTCCTGGGCCTCCCCCTAGGTCATCTCAGCCTCAAATGAGCACTTGGTGCGGTGTGTAGTAAACATCGCCACTGGGGAGACAAAGACGGCCGGGCGTGGTGCTGGCTACCCGGCCTTCGTAGGTGTTCGCTAACGGCACTTGTCCCCAAAGAGTCTGTGAAGGCTTTACGGGGGATCTTTGTCTTTATCTGTGTTAGAGCCACGGGCTCTGGGTAATAATGATCGTGCACTACCCAGCACACCCCCCCCTCCCCCGTCGCTAACGGCGTCGCAATATTCTCGCTGTCATCTCGCTCGTCGCTTCTCAGGCTGCAAGTGCAGCGAGGAGAGATTCTGTCGTGCACCAACCTGAATGGCAGTCCCGTGAATGTACGTCGTGATGCTAATAATGACACAATGGTAATAATACCTCCCTTCATTTACCCGCGAAAGACTCATCGAGTCTTTGGACACATTGTTTCAGGAGGGCCCTGCATTCAAATGGCTTGGCCATTTCCGGAATGAGCGCCACGGTGGCGAGATGTTACGCAGGAGGGGATCGTGGGTTCGATCCCGACCCTGACGCCTGCTGCTGAATATTTCGAGCTTGACTGTCTCTCCCCGGGTCCTCTAGTTTTTTTACCTCCACATTTGGAAACGTGCGTTTAGAGTATTTGGAAACGTGCTTTTAGAGTATTTGGCTGCTATAAATGTCCATGTGAAAAGCCACTTTGTTGAGCTGTCATTTGTGGCATCCAGGTCGCTTCTTAAAAAAAGAGTTACATCGCTTAGTGGGGCCTTAACTAGTAAAAAAAAAGCCTTTTAGTTTGAGCGTCTGGCGTCGCTGTCGCAGTACACTTGGGGCACATGTACAGGGGGAGGGAGGACACTAAACAAAACATCTCCGCACAGATAGATTCTAGAATCCACAGAGTGACTTAGCTATCGATTGTGTGAGCGGCACACCGCCCCGTGGCCCACGGGTCGAAGAGACCTCGGTGCCAGGCTACGGAGAGGGGCTAAAGACAGTTGGACATGGGCAGGGGGCACCCTGTCATAATTGTGTGCCAGGCCCCCACCACTCCAGCCACACGTGGATTGGCATCCTCTGGACACTTAGCAGCAGCAGCAGCAGGCAAAGCCTGCAACACATGCAAGGTGTATATTCTTAGTTTTTTTCGGTAAAGTCACGTTGAAGGGAAACAACAAAATAATAAATATATATTTTATTATTTTGAATTACTGCAGTCACGAAAGCTTTAAATCAAAACATGCAAGGTGGTTGCCCGTCCAAGCCCGAAGCTGCTTAGCTTTCGAGATTTGGCGAAATTGGTATGTGATCATGGCACTGTGGTCGTGTGGGAGGGAATGCCGGTATCTTTACTAATAAAGTGAATATTTGGCATTTAGTTATATTTTCTTCCATAGACACGGAAGCATAGAAGTCCAGAACAACAATTGGTTGTCTACACTGCCCTCTACACAGCCCCCGGCTTAACCAACCCACACTGAGCTCAGATTCGTTTCAGTTTAATTTGAAGTACGCTGTGAGCCAAGAAGCTCTTAAAGTCGTCAACAAAAACAACAAGGCCGCCGCTTCTCCGACAAACGCAACAAGTCACAGTAAAATGCATCGATAATAAACAATAAGAGAAATAAAATAAAATATCGAGAAATTATGATCGCAATGCAATTTTTTTTAAGAAAAATTAAGTCAAATATAGATTATCATCAAATACCACGCTGAATCTCTAATAAATACTAATTTAAATCTCCCATAGTACTTATAATGAAATACATCCTCAAACACGATGGCATTTTTGTGGGAAATTTAAAAAAGCGCTGCATCCATTAAAAAGACGGTAAACAATGCACAAAAATTGGTCACGTGTGGTCAAATACGGCCCATGGCCTGCACGGTGAGGGGAGGCCCTCTTCCTGCAGTGGATTGATTGATAAAGAGGTGTACGTGCACAGTACAGCCGACTGGTAGGGAGGGATTGTAGTTACTTCAGTGATATTCATAATACATTCCAGCCATTCTCAATTCAGATTAACACGTAGGCTTTCGCGACCAATATCATCCATAATACAAGTTTTTTTGGGTTAGATCACGTAAATATATACATGTGTCGTTAAACCCGCCACCACCCGACACAGCCAACTAGTAAGGTTTGTCACGTAACGTGCCAATTCGTCACTAGTACTGCACACCGGTGTGTTGGAGAACCAAGCCACAACATTTACAATCTGAATACGACGTTTTGCCAGTAATTACAACTAGCTTCATCAGGCGCCAGCCAGATTTTTTACAGCCAGATTGTAAATGTTGTGGTTTTACTCACCAACACACCAGTGTACCGTACAAGTAACGAATTGGCCACGTTTTGTTTACGTGACAACCCTTACTAATTGGCTGTGTCGGGTGTGGTGGGTTTAACGACACATTTCTATTTGCACGATCTAACCCCAAAACAAAACCTGTTTAACGGATTCTCAATTCATCTCTGAGTAACAACTGCTTCCCCACGCTGTGTCGGTCATGGGAGGGGGGGGGAGGTTGACCATACTTCACCATGCTCATCAGTGTGCGTCCGGTTCTGACGGTGCTCGCTCGTCACCGATGTTAGCCGTGGCCGAGAAATCGACCTCGGGTCTCTCTCGGCTCGTACCGCGGCGAGATAATCACCGTAGAGCCACAGCTGTATCCTGCTGCAGTCGACGATGATGAATAGAAATTGTCAATGCCATTAACAGATCGACGGGAGAGTGAGTGGCAGGTGCTTTTGCATATCGCCATGGAAATGCACGGAACCTCTGTGAAAAACGAACAGACGTGGAATTAGATGTGTAAAAAAATATGCAGATGTACCAAAAACAAATAGATCCTCATGAAAGTAAGTGCATGGCAGTTCCGTGTATAATTGTGGATGTGGCGTGGCTCTCAGGTAGAATCCTCGGCCAAAGCCACGGCCGTGGATTTGCGGCGCTTCCCGACAATTTCCGCGCGCCGTCTCGAGCTTCGGAGCCGCGTGAGCGATGTTGACAAAATAAAACATTGTGCCAGGGTCACGGTCACAGTTACCCCCGCTGATTATGTCCTCGGAGGGGGTCAAGAGTTCAACCCCACGGCGTCAACTCCACGGGGCGATTTACTGTCACGAGCCCCGGGCGCGGCGGATGGAGATGTTCCCGGAGAAAAATAAACAAATAATACATTTGTGTGGCTTTTAAATTACGGGGTTTTTTGTTTGTTTGTTATTTTCCTTCTTCTATCGCTCTTTAAACGTCACCCTCTTAGGCCAGCGCGTACAGGGGGGCTGCTCGTTGGAGAGGCTTGGGGCCCTGGGGTTAACGAGTTTTTTATACGACGGTCTTCGGCACGCTTTTCATTGCGAGCGAGCGAGTGAGCGAGCTCTTGACAAGCACATTGACAAGCGTCACTTGGCACCTCCCGGACAGCCTTGCAAACGAGATGTTCCATCTCGAGGACTTATCCAGGTAGATTTTTTTTGTTATTAAATATAAATGTGCATGACAGGTATATGTGTGTGTATATATGTAACGTTTGAGACTGGCCAAAATGTCCTGCAGCAGTGTCTGGAGCTTGAGCTTTAGGGAATGTTGTGGATAAATAAATCAAACATATATTTTTTTAAATGTACATACAAGTATATATTAGTGATTCACATTACATCTTTTGGATGTTTAAGAACAATTTCGGACATAATGTATATATGTATATATTTGTTTTATTTTTGTATCGTTTACATTCCGTAATAATTTCACGCGTCTCAGTGCTTACGAAAGTGACGTCACCAAACGCCACGCTGCCTACGTCACGTAACCTGTGACGCAATTGCCAGTGACGCCACACCTTCGGATTAAATCTGAAACTTCTGGTAGTTAGGTAAGGCCCCAATTTCAAATCCGTTTTTTTTCTTTCACGGATTGATATGAAAATCGGGAAACACATCCATGACAGCGTATTATGAATTAACTATATATACACACACGTACATTTGGGCTGGTTTAAGCCAATTAAGACATTTGCCACAAACAAGTTTGATCGTAATGCAGTTGCCCAAAGTTGCCCGCGACTAAAATGTCGTGCAATTAATCGCGCTCAAACGCTGATTGCGTCGATGCGTTAATTAGCGAATATCCATTCGGTTTCTGGGCCCCAGAGCACCGTTATTGACCCACTAATTTGTTTACCCCATTTGCATTCTCCTTCTTCCCCTCCCCCCTCCTCCCCTCCAACGTGGAGGAAATTATAAATGCGGTTTCCTTGGAAATGTCTTTAATTAATTTCTGCAGCAGTGGTTCGAGGTCTCGGTGAAACATGAAGCAGTGGGGCTGTTTGGCGGTGCCGAGTTGGTGGTGCAGGGTGGAAGCACAGGCGAGAGAGAGAGCGAGCCTCTTCTGCAGTTATTTTTAAATCCGTGCCATTGTCTCTCGATAACGTGCACGCACGCACGCACGCGTGTGCATGCGTACGCACAAATACGCGCAGTGCACACATTGCATGCACGCACATAGCAGCTATGCATGTTACGTACACGCACTCCAAATATACACACACACACAAGACAAAGATCTCCCGTGTAGCCTGAGCAGACTTTAGGGGCAAGTGCTGTTAGCGAGCAGCATCTATGAAGGTTGGCACGGCACACGAGGGGGTGGGTGGCCAGCGCCACGCCCGGCCGCCTTTGTCTCCCCAGTGGTGATGTTTACACAATGCACCATGTACTCATTTGAGGCTGAGTCGACCTAGGGGAGGCCCCAGACAAGTTCAGGTAATCGCTATCACTGGCTATGGTGGCTGTGAGCGGGGATCGAACTCGAGTCGCTGGGTTCGTAGCGCGCACACACACACATCACACACACATCACAAACACACACATCACACACACCACACACACACGTTCTTAACATACATGAACACACACACATATGTTCGCATGTATGCACAACAAAGACAACGATCCCCCGCATAGTCTTAATAGACTGATTAGCGAGCACCTATTAAGGCCGGCACTGTGGCACACGGGAGCTGGGGGGGAGGGTAGCCAGCACTCCACCCATTCGTAGCCCCACCGGTGCAGTTGCACCGCCTGCACACTCTCGGCGCGCGGCAGCCGCGAGCGTCCACCGAGAAGGGGCGATGGTGGCAGAGGTCAGTCAGCGGTGCCGCTTACTTGTCCATGGACACAAATAAAATCTTTTAAAAAAACCGCCTCGCCGAGTCTCAGTCGTATAACCCAGGAGGGTCCTGCCCTGGGAGTTTAGGCCACTTCCCTGTCAAGGGGATTGCTTGTGGGTTTGTTGCCTTGGTATGGGAGGACAACTCTGGTGTTCGCGACAAGTCCACGCGGGTGACGGGGATGACGCTCAGGCGTGTTCGTGAAGCCACGTGCCGTGCTGACAGCTTCCCGGTCACATCTGTGCAGCGGGTTGATGGACTTTCACGAATCTGCACGTGATCCACCAACCCTTTCGTCCCAAGCTATGGCGCGGAGGTGAATCCCCGCTCGAAGGGCGCTGGGAACGTTCGCTTCCCCAGTGGGCGAGACTCAGCGCCGAGCGGCAGCGAAGGGAGGGGCGACGCGCCCCGACAAACGCGGCCACCGGGGGAGACGGAGCGATGGAATCGGCTCCACGTGTTGCAGGAGCCCGACGGATCGTTCCATCGCGAGAGCGCGTGCGAGACGGTGACCACTTGGGTGAGTCCTTCATCCAGCGGTGGGTAGATCGTGGCCGTGCTCATGATGAATAACGTCAAGGCCCTTCGGACAAATGCGCTGCTCAATAAAGTCAGCCATGGAGGTTGTTTGACCAGGCTTCACCACGATGGTGACGGTGAAGACCTACACGTGGGAAACGTCTCCGGAAAAAAAAGTCAAACCTGCTTTGCATAATTGTGAATAATAATAATCAGCTCGCAAATTAAAACGAGCCCTAGGAAAATTACTATTTTATGAGAATGCCAGTCATGGTGGCGGGATATCCAACTGTTTGAAGGAATTTGTCAACTCTGAAGCTGCTACCTCGTGTTATTTCCAGGTTATTAATTTCACACTTTTGTCACGACCGATAGTTTTCACGCGGTGTCTCCTGGCGGTTCATTATCCCTCCGCTGTTCACGAACCGCACGCAGTCACCGTGTCCCGGGTGCGCATTCTTGCCGTTGTTGTCCAACAGAAGCCGTGCCGCCAAAATAACAACAACGCGTGACTGCACAGCGCCTACCTCCCTACCTATCCACCTGCATATCCCACATACTAGTCTTCCTGCCTACCTACCTACATGCCAGTCCGTCTACCTACTTACATGCCAGTCTGCCTACTGACCTACCTACCAATCCACCTACCTACCCACATGCCAGTCCGCCTACCTATTTACCTTGTTAGTCTTCCTGCCCACCTACCTACATGTCTCCCAGTTTGCCTGCCTACATGCCAGGCCACCTGCCTACCTACACGCACGCCAGTTTGTACTGCCTCCTTACTTACCCACACGCCAATACGCATGCCTACCTATACCCAGCAACCACAACGCCTTCCGGCATACTTTTCATACCACACAAGTTTCGCCCGGTGACGGCACCGAGTTGGCAGACACGTGTGCAAAGAAGAGATTCACCCCAACATTCTAAAAACTCTGGATCAAGATGGCAAATTGTCCTAGGGAATTCCATCCCTTCTACAAAAGACAAAGATCCCCCCGTGTAGCCTTAACAGACTGTAGGGGCAAGTGCTGTTAGCGAGCAGCTATGAAGGCCGGTACGGCGATGTTTACACACCGCACCAGGTACTCATTTGAGGCTGAGTCGACCTAGGGGAGGCCCGGGACCGGTTCAAATAATCGTCACTGGATATTGGCCGTGAGCGGGAGTCGAATTCGGGTCGCCGGGTTCGTAGCGCAGCGCGCTAACCGCTACACCACCGCTCCCCACTTCTATACACACACACGCACTTAGCCATGGTTGTTTACCCGCATGTCAAGGCAGTGGTGATGGTGTTGTGAAAGCAATTTATATAGTAAATATAAATATATAAAAACACACACACAAATATAATGAAACGCAAATGCCACCTTAAGTGCTTCTGCTTCATAAACAGAGTTAATGAACGCACGCGCACCCACGCGCTCGACGTGACGAACGAGCGAGATAATTGTGCGAATAATAGGAATAATATTTAAATAACGGGAGAGCAGAGCGCGCGGTAATTAATAATGCAAATGAATGCGTCGCGGTCGCAGTGATAGGGGGCCCAATTGGCGCATTAATTAAAGTTGAAATTCTGAAGATAAAACAACGGAGAGACGGCGCTCCGCGTGCGGAGTGCAATGCAGTGCGGGAAGCGTCCTCGGTAGTGAAGCAGGGAGAGGCTGAGGGAAAGAGGTTCTCACCCAAGATTTGACGGTACATGGCCCCGTCCATCGTCCCTTTGATGCGGTGAAGTTGTCCTGTCCCCTTAGCAGAAAACACCCCCAAAGCATAATGTTTCCACCTCCATGTTTGACGGTGGGGATGGTGTTCTTGGGGTCATAGGCAGCATTCCTCCTCCTCCAAACACGGCGAGTTGAGTTGATGCCAAAGAGCTCCATTTTGGTCTCATCTGAATCATTCAGATGTTCTTTGGCAAACTTCAGACGGGCATGTATATGTGCTTTCTTGAGCAGGGGGACCTTGCGGGCGCTGCAGGATTTCAGTCCTTCACGGCGTAGTGTGTTACCAATTGTTTTCTTGGTGACTATGGTCCCAGCGGCCTTGAGATAATTTACAAGATCCCCCCGTGTAGTTCTGGGCTGATTCATCACCGTTCTCATGATCATTGCAACTCCACGAGGTGAGATCTTGCATGGAGCCCCAGGCCGAGGGAGATTGACAGTTCTTTTGTGTTTCTTCCATTTGCGAATAATCGCACCAACTGTTGTCACCTCACCAAGCTGCTTGGCAATGGTCTTGTAGCCCATTCCAGCCTTGTGTAGGTCTACAATCTTGTCCCTGACATCCTTGGAGAGCTCTTTGGTCTTGGCCATGGTGGAAAGTTTGGAATCTGATTGATTGCTTCTGTGGACAGGTGTCTTTTATACAGGTAACAAGCTGAGATTAGGAGCACTCCCTTTAAGAGTGTGCTCCTAATCTCAGCTCGTTACCTGTATAAAAGACACCTGGGAGCCAGAAATCTTTCTAATTGAGAGGGGGTCAAATACTTATTTCCCTCATTAAAATGAAAATCAATTTATAACATTTTTTACATGCGTTTTTCTGGATTTTTGTGTTGTTATTCTCGCTCTCACTGTTCAAATAAACCTACCATTAAAATTATAGACTGATCGTTTCTTTGTCAGTGGGCAAACGTACAAAATCAGCAGGGGATCAAATACTTTGTTCCCTCACTGTATGCTCTTCGAATGAGGGCAGTGTTAATGATGAATGTGTTGTCTTATTTGTGCTTGTACAACACTGCCAACGCAGCAGCTATTTCCAAATAATATATTTTATTCTTGAGAACATTTAACAAGTATCACTTGGGCTGCGTAGTTTAAAAAGGTTCTGTGTGTAAGATGAAGCATCTCATTGCTGCTGCGTCTAAAATGCCAGAGTTGTACAGGCTACATACCTCTGAGATAGAAACAAAAACTCAGAATATTGACGAGCAACTCTTGACCCATGGCACACACACCACGGGAAGTGGGAGTCGAGTCAAGGATGTCATGCGCCGTACGGAGAAAGATTACGGCAGCGGGAGAGGATAGAGAGAGATGATGGAGAAGGAACGGAGAAGCAGGAGCCTCGGGCCACGAAAGATGAGGAGAGGAAGGGGGGAAAGGATGCGTCAGGGCCTCGACGCTGGTGTCGCTGCCGCATGCAGTAGGAGGCACGGACGGCTGTTTTCACAGTGGGTGGGGCGGAGGCGTTCGTGGTGGCGTGGGAGGGGCACACACCAGTCACGTGATTTACGGGAGGCTTCAACTGATGTAGAGAGACAGATCATTCACAGGTGGATTGCTCGTCTCTACTTCACCACCCTGGTCAGTGTGGGTTGTTAGTCTTTACTTCACCACCTTGGTCAGTGTGGGTTGTTAGTCTATACTTCACCACCCTGGTCAGTGCGGGTTGTTAGTCTTTACTTCACCACCCTGGTCAGTGCGGGTTGTTAGTCTATACTTCACCACCCTTGTCAGTGCGGGTTGTTAGTCTCTACTTCACCACCTTGGTCAGTACGGGTTGTTAGTCTCTACTTCACCACCCTGGTCAGTGTGGGTTGTTAGTCTCTACTTCACCACCCTGGTCAGTGCAGGTTGTTAGTCTCTACTTCACCACCCTGGTCAGTGCAGGTTGTTAGTCTTTACTTCACCCTGGTCAGTGCGGGTTGTTAGTCTCTACTTCATCACCCTGGTCAGTGCAGGTTGTTAGTCTTTACTTCACCACCCTGGTCAGTGCGGGTTGTTAGTCTTTACTTCACCACCCTGGTCAGTGCGGGTTGTTAGTCTTTACTTCACCACCCTGGTCAGTGTGGGTTGTTAGTCTCTACTTCACCACCCTGGTCAGTGTGGGTTGTTAGTCTTTACTTCATCACCCTGGTCAGTGTGGGTTGTTAGTCTCTACTTCACCACCCTGGTCAGTGCAGGTTGTTAGTCTTTACTTCACCACCCTGGTCAGTGCAGGTTGTTAGTCTATACTTCACCACCCTGGTCAGTGTGGGTTGTTAGGCTTTACTTCACCACCCTGGTCAGTGCAGGTTGTTAGTCTTTACTTCACCACCCTGGTCAGTGCGGGTTGTTAGTCTTTACTTCACCACCCTGGTCAGTGCAGGTTGTTAGTCTTTACTTCACCACCCTGGTCAGTGCAGGTTGTTAGGCTTTACTTCACCACCATGGTCAGTGCGGGTTGTTAGTCTTTACTTCACCACCCTGGTCAGTGCGGGTTGTTAGTCTTTACTTCACCACCCTGATCAGTGCGGGTTGTTAGTCTTTACTTCACCACCCTGGTCAGTGCAGGTTGTTAGTCTTTACTTCACCACCCTGGTCAGTGCAGGTTGTTAGTCTTTACTTCACCACCCTGGTCAGTGCAGGTTGTTAGGCTTTACTTCACCACCCTGGTCAGTGCAGGTTGTTAGTCTTTACTTCACCACCCTGGTCAGTGCAGGTTGTTAGTCTCTACTTCACCACCCTGGTCAGTGCAGGTTGTTAGTCTTTCCTTCACCACCCTGGTCAGTGTGGGTTGTTAGTCTTTCCTTCACCACCCTGGTCAGTGTGGGTTGTTAGTCTCTACTTCACCACCCTGGTCAGTGCAGGTTGTTAGTCTTTACTTCACAACTCTGGTCAGTGCAGGTTGTTAGTCTTTACTTCACCACCCTGGTCAGTGTGGGTTGTTAGGCTTTACTTCACCACCCTGGTCAGTGTGGGTTGTTAGTCTCTACTTCACCACCCTGGTCAGTGTGGGTTGTTAGTCTTTACTTCACCACCCTGGTCAGTGTGGATTGTTAGTCTTTACTTCACCACCCTGGTCATTGTGGGTTGTTAGTCTTTCCTTCACCACCCTGGTCAGTGCGGGTTGTTAGTCTTTACTTCATCACCCTGGTCAGTGTGGGTTGTTAGTCTTTACTTCACCACCCTGGTCAGTGTGGATTGGTGAAGGAGTGGGGGTCATTGTTCAGATATTACTCTCCACTGATGTTAGTCGTGGTCGGAAACCAAACTTAGGTCACCGGGTTCACCAGTCACCTCCAGTCTCGATGCTATTCATGTCACTGGCTTGCGTTCATGATTTTTCAACTGAAAGCTCATCTCGTGTTCTAGTTTACTATGTACTTACGGCTCTCTCTCTCTCTCGATCATGAGCAATGCCCTTCCTCAGACCGCCTGCAATCATGGCCTAGATTGCATCGAGCCCCGCCCGTGATATCTCTCAAGGACTTTGCGTTGGATGACCCCCCCCAGTTGCGATCCCATCGTTCCCGTTGCTCATCGTGCAACTTCATTCGCTGTCTTGCCCCCAGCTTCTTGTGGCATCGATAAACGTTCCCAGCCAAAACCGCAGTTCCTTCCAGTTTCTTGTTTTCTCACTACATGTCCAAGATATCTTACTTGGATTTCCTTCTAAATAATTCGCGTTAATGTTCTGCCTGTGCCTGCTGTTATCCGTCATGCATTCACGTCCTCATCTTCGTGCGCCCATTTGGCATCTACTTATGACATTTGACAATTTCGTGTTTTGCGCTTAAGTGCTTTTATTTGTTCTGTCTTTGGTAAGCCCAGACGTATCGCTTGAAAGACAGACGTACAGCCTGAATGGCCTCTGATTATTATCATCATCAGTCTTGATCGACTGCTGGATGAAGGCCTCCCAAAGCCATCTTACTCTGGCACACGAAGCGTCCTGCCGGCTGCTTCTCTTTGCGGTCCATCACTTGACTTGCTGTCGTCCGTCTCTCCCCCTTCTGTCCACGACGTGTCCTGCCCACGCCCAAATAGCTCACCTTTTATCACCAGATTTGAACGATGTCCCTTCTCTGATCCGTACGTTCCTCGTTCTGTCTTTCGACGTAATTCGCTCTCCTCGCCCGGTTATAAATTTAAAAAAAAGATTTCCGTCTGTCCGCACTCATGGCTAGCCTGCGTGCCCTGCGCGAGATAAGCATCATTTAAATTCCTTGGCCACTCCAATGGCAATTGTTTCAACTTGTTTTGTTGTTGAATGAATCCCATTAGATTCTCTAAATAGGATTTCTGTGTGTGCGTGCGTGTGTTGTTGTAGGGTGGGTGTGTCGGGAATGCGGTGGCTATGGTGTGATGGAGTGCTGTGGGGGAGGGGAGGATGAGGGTTTATTGGTGGAGGGGGGGTCACAGAGGGGCGTCCAGGGGTAGTCGTGGGGGAGGGGTGGCTGAGGAGGCTGGCAGGGCCACACAGCCTGACACCACGTGATGGTATAATTGGCATGCCTGCTCGCCACTCACATGGACATCACACATTCCAGGCCATAGCATACACGGTCAACAGCCGGCACACATTACAATTCATAGCACACACTAACACAGTGGCAGTATATTACAATCCATAGCACAGACTATCACAGCTATCGCGTATTACAATTCGTAGCACAGACTATCGCATATCACAATCCATAGCACACACAATCACAGCTATCACATATCACAATTCATAGCACACTCTATCACAGCTATCACGTATTGCAATCCATAGCACACTCTATCACAGCTATCACATATCACAATTCATAGCACACTCTATCACAGCTATCACGTATTGCAATCCATAGCACACACCATCAAAGCTATCACGTATTGCAATGCATAGCACACACCATCACAGCTACCACATCACAATCCATAGCACACACCATCACAGCTGTCACATATCACAGCTATCATGTATTACAATCCATAGCACACTCTATCACAGCTATCACATATCACAATCCATAGCACACTCTATCACAGCTATCACGTATTGCAATCCATAGCACACCATCACAGCTATCACAACACATTGCACGCACCATCACAGCTGTCACATATCACAATCCATAGCACACTCTATCACAGCTATCATGTATCACAATCCATAGCACACACCATGACAGCTATCACGTATTGCAATCCATAGCACACACCATGACAGCTATCGCTTATTACAATCCATAGCACACTCTATCACAGCTATCGCTTATTACAATCCATAGCACACTCTATCACAGCTATCGCTTATTACAATCGATAGCACACACCATCACAGCTATCGCTTATTACAATCCATAGCACACTCTATCACAGCTGTCACATATCACAATCCATAGCACACGCCATCACAGCTATCACTTATTACAATCCATAGCACACTCTATCACAGCTATCATGTATCACAATTTATAGCACACACCATGACAGCTATCACGTATTGCAATCCATAGCATACACCATGACAGCTATCGCTTATTACAATCCATAGCACACTCTATCACAGCTATCGCTTATTACAATCCATAGCACACTCTATCACAGCTATCGCTTATTACAATCCATAGCACACACCATCACAGCTATCGCTTATTACAATTCATAGCACACTCTATCACAGCTGTCACATATCACAATCCATAGCACACTTTATCACAGTTATCACGTATTACAATCCATAGCACACGCCATCACAGCTATCGCTTATTACAATCCATAGCACACTCTATCAGAGCTATCATGTATCACAATCCATAGCACACACCATGACAGCTATCACGTATTGCAATCCATAGCACACACCATGACAGCTATCGCTTATTACAATCCATAGCACACTCTATCACAGCTATCGCTTATTACAATTCATAGCACACACCATCACAGCAGCATGGGCGGGGCAGCTAATGTTAATGTGGCCCAAGTGTGTCAGCAGCATGGGAGTGTCAGCTTATGTTAATGTGGCCCAAGTGTGTCAGCAGCATGGGCGGGGAAGCTGATGTTAATGTAGCCCCCCAAGTGTGTCGGCAGCATGGGCGGGGCAGCTAATGTTAATGTAGCCCAAGTGTGTCAGCAGCATGGGCGGGGCAGCTTATGTTAATGTGGCCCAAGTGTGTCAGCAGCATGGGCGTGGCAGCTGATGTTAATGTGGCCCAAGTGTGTCAGCAGCATGGGCGGGGCAGCTTATGTTAATGTAGCCCAAGTGTGTCAGCAGCATGGGAGTGGCAGCTAATGTTAATGTAGGCCACCAAGTGTGTCGGCAGCATGGGCGGGGCAGCTGATTTAAATGTAGCCCAAGTGTGTCAGCAGCATGGGCGGGGCAGCTTATGTTAATGTGGCCCAAGTGTGACAGCAGCATGGGTGAAAAAAGAACAACGCCAGGTAGGTGGATGACACGTTTGTCATCTGGCCACATGGCCGACCGGCTCTTAACCAATTCCTCAACCACATCAATTCCATACACCCAGCCATCAAATTCACCATGGAGGTAGAAAAGGATGCCATGCTACCTTTATCGGATGTCCGAATCAAAAAGAGACCAGATGGCTCAATGAGCCATTCTATCTACAGGAAAGTAACTCATACTGACGCCTACCTAAAACCTGATTCCCACCACCATTCATCCATTCCATAAGAATTCCTTCATCAAAACGCTACACCATAGAGCTCACTGTATATCCGACCATGAACAATTAACCAGTCAACTCAAACACGTACACCAAGCTCTCAAGGCGAATGGATATTCTGACTACACAATCTGCAAATCCATCACCTCAACCATGAGGAAGGAGCCATCTGAGGATCCAATCAAAACCATCGCCTTGCCTTACATAGCAGGGGTAACCAAAAATATTTCCAAAATCATGAACAAACACAAAATCCAGGTCCAATTTAACAGAGTACATAAAAATTCGTGATCTTATCCCATCTGTGAAGGACAAGATTCCTGACATGCAATATCCCGGCGTCTACAAACTAAGCTGTATCTGCGGCAGCAGTTACATTGGGGAAACTAAGCGACATGTCTCGGACTGTGTTCGTGAGCATAAGACAGATTTGAAACACGGTAGGACCAATATTTCTGCCGTGGCTGATCATTATTTTAATGTGGCTGGTTCACGTGAAATTGATTTCTCTTAGAGGATGGTACTGTGCAAGCCTACTGGCTATCAACAAAGATTCGTTCACAAAGCCACCCATATATACAGACACAGACACAATTTCAACTGAGAGGATGGTTATACACTCAGCAATCATTGGAAATATGTCATCAACCACTTTGGGTCATGACTTGATTTGTGTTTTCTTGTCAACCTCCACCGTCAGCAGTGTGGGTATGTGGAGCGAGGTGCAAATGATTGCCTGGCGGCCCTTTGATTGGTGTAGACCCACTGCGTTGGCATTGCTTTCTCCTATATTAACATTAGCTGCCCCGCCCATGCTGCTGACACACTTGGTGGGCTACATTAACATAAGCTGCCCCGCCCATGCTGCTGACACACTTGGGCAACATTAACATTAGCTGCCCCGCCCATGCTGCTGACACACTTGGGCCACATTAACATAAGCTGCCCCGCCCATGCTGCTGACACACTTGGGCAATATTAACATTAGCTGCCCCGCCCATGCTGCTGACACACTTGGGCAACATTAACATTAGCTGCACCGCCCATGCTGCTGACACACTTGGGCCACATTAACATAAGCTGCCCCGCCCATGCTGCTGACACACTTGGGCAATATTAACATTAGCTGCCCCACCCATGCTGCTGACACACTTGGTGGGCTACATTAACATAAGCTGCCCCGCCCATGCTGCTGACACACTTGGGCAACATTAACATTAGCTGCCCTGCCCATGCTGCTGACACACTTGGGCCACATTAACATATGCTGCCCCGCCCATGCTGCTGACACACTTGGGCAATATTAACATAAGCTGCCCCGCCCATGCTGCTGACACACTTGGGCAACATTAACATTAGCTGCCCCGCCCATGCTGCTGACACACTTGGTGGGCAACATTAACATAAGCTGCCCCGCCCATGCTGCTGACACACTTGGGCAACATTAACATTAGCTGCCCCGCCCATGCTGCTGACACACTTGGGCCACATTAACATATGCTGCCCCGCCCATGCTGCTGACACACTTGGGCTACATTAACATTAGTTGCCCCGCCCATGCTGCTGACACACTTGGGCCACATTAACATAAGCTGCCCCGCCCATGCTGCTGACACACTTGGGCCGCATTAACATAAGCTGCCCCGCCCATGCTGCTGACACACTTGGGCTATGCCCATCTGTAAACCTTTATAAACAATTTGCCTTTAGAGGCTAACCCCCTTTTCCTGATGACGACCACTTGTGTTGCGATCGAAACGTCGTGGTATTTGTCTTTATTTCTATTTGTATTTTACATTTTTATTATATTTAAATCACTGAAAGAAGCAAGAATAAGTCTACATTATAGACTGCTATTACGCTCACTCAGTTTAATAACCATTGCTACAGTCTACATTATAGACTGCCAATATGCTCACCAGCTTTAAAACCAGGCTACAGTGTACATTATAGACTGCCAGTACACACTCCGAGGTTAAGGACCAGGCTACAGTCTACATTAGCGTTTTATTATATTTTTTATTTCACTTTATTTTTTTATTTTTATCTACGTGAATTCCTGCATTCACGAAAGTTTTTAGTCAAAATTAAAAATCCTGTAACTTTGACCCCAAGCCCAAATAAGTGAAGAATGGAGTTTGCATTGCAAAGAAACTGACCGCCGATTATTTTTCCAACGCGCGGCGCTTTTACGTAAAATAACAGATCCCGGCAGGGTGGGCTGGTAGGAACATCGGAATTTTGCGCAATTTTATGACATTGTTACGTAAAATTGTGCAAATTGAGAGCGTCTTCCCACCTTTTTGCCCTCAAAATCGTTGAGGGTTCTTCGGACAAATTAACCTCTGTAGAGGAATGGAATGGTGAAATCCTTATTCCTACCAGTATAAGACATATCAAGTCTCTGCGCTGTCTATTGCTGATTTTACACCCAACAGCACGAGATTTCACTTCGTTAAAGTATTGAAAGGGGACGGACGGACGGACACATTAATCTATTGCAGGCTGGTACACTCAGTTTACAACTTCGTTCCTACCAGTATAATCAATTATTAAAATACACCGATGCAGTCTGCCGCGAATTTCGGGAGGAATGATCCGTTCCCGGAAGAGATTCCATTTTCGCGGATTTCAGGATCAACCCGTCCTGTGGATTTCAGGATCAACCCATCCTGTGGATTTCAATTGTTGCCGTGGGTAATCATCATTCGCCGATTTGATTGGATTTTTGGAGTCCTGCTGTTTTACAATCCATTGCACGCATCATAGCGTACACGATCGGTGCCCTTACACGTCGTCCATAGCGTACTCGCTCCCATTACGCATTACGACACATAGCATATATCGGTGAGTTCTTAAGCTGGGGGTCCACGCACCCCCTGGGGATGCGAGATGCCCTTTCTGAGCGTGCGAGACATTGGAGATTTCTTTAGAAGTTAAATCATCGAAACACAATTCAAGCACGGGCGTGCGCGTAATTAACAACTACTTTGTTTCATAAAACCGATGTATTTATTAACCTTGTAAAAACAAATGTACGATTGGGAAGCGAAGGGGTGCAAGGCTGTAGTAAAGGTGAAGAACCCCTCGCATAGACGATCGCAACTCTGACATTACAATCCATAGCTTACTTCTTTGAACCTATCTACGTGACTTTACCGAAAGACCCAAAGAATACTATTGCATAACTTACTTTTGTCAAACTAAGACGTTGCTGTGTTTTACAGTGAACTATTTCACAGCAATAACCATAGAATGTTGGCCTTTTTTATTATCCAGGAGCCTCATGTCCCATTTTCAGGAGGGTCTCGCATTGAGTTGTTTGGCCAATTCCATTCACGACAGTACGCCTTGCGGGAAGAACGCAGAGTACCCGCAGGAACCCCACACACAGGGCGGAGGGGGGGGATACTCAAATCTTCCCACAGATAGATTCAAAAATCCATTGATGTACAGCCATCTCGCTGCAGCCCAAGACTACCTCGTGTCTATCCCTGGGAAGAATTCCATTCCAGACCTAAACCGGGCCCAATGTTTGCTTAGCTTTTGAGATTGTATAAGAATTAGGCCTCCGAATTTAAATTCAAAACCGTGCAAATCTCTAGCCAGCTGTGACATGCTACATTCCATATTGTAATATTTCACAGCGATGAACATTTAAAAACCGTAGCACGCATAACAACATCATCGTAGCCTCGCCCCATCCTAACTCAATGCAGTCACCAGTTATTAAATTCCACAACTTGTGCCAGCACGCCTCCACCGACATGACAACGCACAGCTCTGAGGACATTCCAAGTTATACAGTCAGCTCTCGATCATCCGGGGTTAATGCAGGGAAGATGTGGCCCAGACACAACAGAAAACACAGATAATGCAACAAGACATGATGTACATTGGGATCAGGGGCGGAGCCAGGATTTCAGGCCGGGGTGACATTCAACAAATGTTAATTTCAAGAATGATTAAGAGAGAGTCAGGCTGTTGAACTAGACACCATCGGTTGGCGACACACTCTGACGATGCAGTTGCACGGAGTCCGCCAGACCGAGTGTCGTACACTTACACGCAGAATGTCAACCCCTGTCACCCCCCCTGGCTCCGCGCCTGATTTGGATGCCACTATAAAGGGAAGATAAAATGTTGTACCCGTGGCACCGCACCACGGCAAGGCGAGAAGGAGTCAGAGGCGCTGAGCGGCAGCAGATGAGCGGGCGAGGGAAGGGATGCCGGGACGGAAGTCCTCAAGACAGACAAAGAGGGCACGGCTCAAGACGAGCAGCAGGGAGAGAGGAGGAGAAGGGATGACCGGGCCACAATGTTGGGAATGAAAGAGGGTGATCATGATAGGAGTAGGGAAGAGCGGCATCTGTTTTCACAGGGGGCGGGGAGAGAGGGGAGATTCATAGTGGAGCGGGGGGTAACACAGAAGTAACGTGACCTACGAGAGGCTTGAGCTCATTTACATACACAGATGTACACCGCATTGGTTACCTCTGTTGAATGGGGGGGGAAGGAGGAATTGTCGCCTGTCTTATTGCTTACTAAGCTATGATCGGGTTCGCTAGTCGACGTGTTGCGGTCATGCGGACACAGCGTCACTGACCCCAGTGACAAGAGAAGAAGCGAGCTCGTAAAAAAAATGTCAATTTGTAAAGCACAGGCCGGATAATCCATCACGGACAATTGAGGGTGAACTCGTTGCATGCAAACTCTAGCATCGGGCCGCATGGATTAGAATCGATAGCAAACAACAACAGCAACAAGGCAGCACTTAAACATTAAAATACATGGGGCACACCGGCGCCAAACGCTGCTGGGCCCATTGTCGAAAGCGACTCGCCCACTCCAACAAGTTTTTTTCTTGCTGTGGTTGTCCCACCTGATGACGGACGCTTGTGTTGCGCCCGAAACGTCGTGATTTGTTTTATTTTATTTTATTTCTAACATATCCTGCTTTTCCCAGTACCACCACCTTCAATGAGCACGGTTGGCTACGTAGGTACGGAAGAAGTTCAACTAACATGCAGTACTCATTTAAGGCTGAGTCTACCTAGGGGAGGTCCACGACCGGTTCAGATAATCGTCACTGGGTGTTGGTGGCCGTGAGCGGGAATCGAACCCGGGACCCAAGTTCGTAGCGCAGCGCGCTCACCGCTGCTACACTACCGCTCCACACACACACACGTGTAACACACGTGTACACACACACACACACGTGTACACACGTGTACACACACACGTGTACACACACACACGTGTACACAAACACGTGTACACACAAACACGTGTACACACACACACGTTGTACACACACACGTGTACACAAACAGGTGCACACAAACACGTGCACACACACACGTGTACACACACACGAGTACACACACGTGTAACACAACGTGTACACACACACGTGTGTACACGTACACACACACACACGTGTGTGTGTACACACACACACGCACCCATATACACACACACACGTGTACACACACACGTGTACACACACACACACGTGTACACACGCACACGTGTGTACACACGCACACGTGTGTACACACACACACACGTGTACACACACACACGTGTGTACACACACACACACGTGTACACACACACACGTGTACACACACACACACACGTGTACACACACACGTGTACACACACACACGTGTACACACACACACGTGTGTACACACGCACACGTGTGTACACACACACGTGTGTACACACACACACACGTGTACACACACACACACGTGTACACACACGCACACGTGTACACACACACACACGTGTACACACACACACGTGTACACACACACACACGTGTACACACACACACACACACGTGTACACACACACACACACACGTGTACACACACACACACGTGTACACACACACGTGTACACACACGCACACACGTGTACACACACACGTGTACACACACGCACACACGTGTACACACACACACGTGTACACACACACACGTGTGTACACACACACACGTGTACACACACACACACGTGTACACACACGCACACGTGTACACACACACACACGTGTACACACACACACGTGTACACACACACACACGTGTACACACACACACGTGTACACACACACACACGTGTACACACACACACACACGTGTACACACACACACACACGTGTACACACACACACACGTGTACACACACACACACGTGTACACACACACACACACGTGTACACACACACACACGTGTACACACACACACGTGCTTCCTCTCTCTCGGGCCACCCCGCCCACTCGCTTTGTGCCCACCGCTCCCGGTCTCCGCCAATCTTCGGCTATTTTTGTGTTGTTGATGTTGTTGTTGATGTTGTTGATGTTGTTGTTGATGTTGTTGTTGATGTTGTTGTTGTTGATGTTGTTGTTGATGTTGTTGATGTTGTTGTTGTTGTTGATGTTGATGTTGTTGTTGATGTTGTTGTTGATGTTGTTGATGTTGTTGTTGATGTTGTTGTTGATGTTGTTGATGTTGTTGTTGATGTTGTTGTTGATATTGTTGATGTTGTTGTTGTTGTTGATGTTGTTGATGATGTTGTTGTTGATGTTGTTGATGATGTTGATGTTGTTGATGTTGTTGTTGATGTTGTTGTTGATGTTGTTGTTGATGGTGTTGTTGTTGTTGATGATGTTGTTGTTGATGTTGTTGTTGATGTTGTTGTTGTTGATGTTGTTGATGATGTTGTTGTTGATGTTGTTGTTGATGTTGTTGTTGATGTTGTTGTTGATGTTGTTGATGTTGTTGTTGTTGATGTTGTTGATGTTGTTGTTGATGTTGTTGATGTTGTTGTTGATGTTGTTGTTGATGTTGTTGTTGATGTTGTTGATGATGTTGATGTTGTTGTTGATGTTGTTGTTGTTGATGTTGTTGATGATGTTGTTGTTGATGTTGTTGTTGATGTTGTTGATGTTGTTGATGTTGTTGATGTTGTTGTTGATGTTGTTGATGTTGTTGTTGATGTTGTTGTTGATGTTGTTGTTGATGTTGTTGTTGATGTTGTTGTTGATGTTGTTGTTGATGTTGTTGTTGTTGTTCCCCGTAGCGAGAAGCCAGAGGAGGGCTCCCTTTTTGCGCGCGTCTCGAACAGAATTGCGCCGAGCGATTGGGACCCTTGGGTGGAGACTGAGAGAAAGGGAGGCCACCAGTCAACAGCATCATCGACACAGAGTTTCATCGACGTGTATGATGATGGTGCATCGAGACCAGAACAAGGTTGTTTGTGGGCCGCCTGACGCCTGAAAACTAAACCAAACGACTCCGTGACATCGAAACGCAGGGCCCCCCAAACAGAAGAGCCCGGGGCAGTCGCCCCAATTCACTGTTACCCTCGGGACGGCTCTGCCGCTAACATAACAACTCAACACATTCCTCATTAGTAACACCGCGGCCTTAACATGTGAAGTGTATAATAGATGACGTTTCGGGCGATGGGCCCCTCTTGGCAACGCGCACGTAGAGAAGCCAGCAGAGAGGTATGTCATTGAGACTAAAGTTGTTGTTGTTGTTCAAATGGGACGAACGGTCAACGAATGAACGCTAAAACGGTTATGGGTTTTTTGTTGTTGTTGTTGTTTATTCCGCGCACGCGTAAATGTGAATGGACCGACGGGTGAACGGGAGTTGTCGTCTGAGCGTTGTGGCTGTAGAGGCGGCCCGCACGCTCGGCCAGCCGTGGAGTGGGCACACGGACGGGCGGGCACTCGCAGGGCGCTACTGCGCCTTCGCACGACTCTGATTCTAGCAAGGCGCCTTTCAGCGACGACAAACGAACGGCGGCACGGTGACCGGGGCCGCCGTGCTGCGGTTTGGTACGTTCGAGGGTCGCGAGTCATCGCAGCTGTTATCCTCTAACGTGTTGGTAACGTTTCACTCTAACGTGCCACTAACGTTGTCCTCTCGCGTGTTGCTAACGTCACATTCGAACGCGTGTTCCTAACGTTATACTCGAACGTGCTGGCAACGTTTGCACCGGAGAGGATGAGCGGTTGTCCGCCGTGCGGGCAGAGCAGCCACGCCGTGGGGGGGGGGGAGGGGGGTGGAGGATGTCCGGCTGTCCGATCCTCGAGGTTTATTGCCGAGGTCAGCAGAGACGGTGGAGCCGCTCGGTGTCACGACCAGCAGCAGCAGCAGCTTCCACTTCGTCACGGATATGAAGAGTTCCTAGCGAACTGTAATCACGCCGTGTAATTAGAAGGGCCACCATGCACTCATTCTCTGCAATGTTGATGCATTTTTATTTGTCTTTGTTGTTGCTGCTGCTGCTGCTGTGATCACGTGCCAACATGGAGCTCCCCGTGTTAAAAAAAATAGCCGGGCAACTGGCTCAACGGGATCGGCATCATCATTCGTGTAACAAATGCAACAAAAATGAAAACTTGAATACTCAATCGACACAAACCCACAGGGTCCCGCACGCCAGAACCAAGGTAGCTGTCTGTCGTAAACAATCCGCCATCAGCAGAATCAGCGATAGAGGAGACAAAGCACAGACGCAAAAGATGATGGATTGCCACGACGATTGGTGCCCCAAACCGGTGAAACTGGCAGGGGGATATCTATGGGACGGACCCCTCCCTCGTGTTGCCGGCATTCAAGATGACGAGAGAAAGAAGAGGCGTTTATACTGGTAGGAACGAAGTTGTAAACTGAGTGTACCAGCCTGCAATAGATTAATGTGTCCGTCCGTCCGTCCCTTTTCAATACTTTAACGAAGTGAAATCTCGTGCTGTTGGGCTATAAAAATAAAATTGCGCAAAATTCCAATGTTCCTACCAGCCCACCCTGCAGGGACCTGTTACCCTCGTCGGTAATAGAACGGGAGGTGTTATGAAAACCCAGCGCCTATTGCAGAGCGTCAAGTCTGTAGGCCAAATCGGTTTCAAGAACATTATTACCAGGTGCACGCTTCATTTGAAGCTTTCGTGACTGCAGGAATCCATACTCTGTGGTTCTTTCGGTAAAGTCACGTGGGTATAATTTTTATATATTTTTTTATTTTATACCTACGTGACTTTACCGAAAGCACCACAGAGTATATAGGTGCCCGCCTGTTCGAGTGTTTTAACCACGATGTGTGGTTAATGCAGATGCCTCGTGATAATCGGTCTCTATTTTGGCGTTTCAACATCTTAGCGCCTCCTATATCTATCCTTGCTGGGTGGTGACTTCTTTTCTTGCATCACCCCAGGGGAGTGTCCCGGCGCCCGCGGCTGCCCCGATGGTGGCTGAGAGGGCAGAGGATTGAGTCAACACTGGAGCAATTCCCAGGAGGGAGATGGAATGTGGCGTCACAGGTTCGTTACCGGGGGGGGGGGGGGGGGTAATGACACAGAGAGGCCTTCATCCTGCAGTGGATCAACTTCCACCCAGCGATGGATCGACTTCCATCCAGCAGTGGATCGAATCTGGCTAATGATAATAAAAAAAAACAAGAGCGGGCTTGCTTGGGATATTTGGACCTTCCCTAATCGACTGTTCTGGCGTTATTAAAAATAATATAGAATTAAATATACAGCAAAAAAACAAACCTCTACAATCACGCGTAGGCCTGTGACAATTAGTTTCACGTTTGATCCGCTTGGCCAGTTCATCAATCTCCATCGCACGTGTGTCCTCTCGGGCGCGTGGGTGGGTGGATGTTGCCATGCCACGTGGCAACTCTGCAGATGCCAGGTCATACATAGAGCCCAATACTGTAACGTTAATTTTTCTCCCCTCTTTTCAACCCTGAAACTGCCCCCACCCCCCCCCCACACACGTTTGGCATCGTATTTCACACGCTGGCCCGGCCGTTGTGTCTCTCGCCAAGTTAGTGAGCGATCATTACCGGAGCGGGCTCCGTGTAATTTCGGGGAAAAGCAGTGGGTGGTTGGGGGGAGCGGAGCTTCTCTGTATTAATGCCAAATGCCGGAGCCATCGTTACGCATCATCATAGCTAAGGCCACGGAGTTGTCGCTCGCGGTTGAAGTCACCGGTCGTGGTGTGCCGAAGAGGGTGACGGAATTTAAAAGACGCAAAAATATTAACGACGACGACTTCGCTCATTCACCGACCCATCACCACCCGAGTTTGATTCCCGCTCCTCGCGCCCAACGCCCGCTGACGAGTATCTTGAAGCGAGTTCTGGGCCTCACCTCGACTCGGCCTCACACGAGGACTGTATCCGGTGCGGTGCCTCCGCATCGGGATTGGGGAGGCAAAGGCGGCCGGGTGCCGTTCCGGACTTTCATAGGTGCTCGCTAACAGTGCTTGCCCCAACATCATGTGAATGCTATGTTTGTCTTTGTGTGTGTATATCTAAGTGTCTTATCTATCTCGGTGTGTCTCTCTCTGTCTCTATATCTCTCTGTCTCTATCTCTCTCTCTCTGCACGAGAAATGCGTTTCACGTGCCAATTCCCACATTGCGTGGCCATTAGTCGAATCCGCGATGTCTGCGACACCGTAAGTTTTGCTCGCTCCTACCTCACTCATCACGCCGATCGCATCACCGCGTCCGCCGGTGCAGAGACGAACGCTCGCAACTGACCCTTGCCACGAGTAGCCCTGAAGTTCGTGCAGGTGCATGACGATTGCTGGCGGAACGCTTTTGGAGTTTAAATCTGAAAGCGAAGCCGGACCGACTTTTGAGAGGACTGACTGCGCATGACCTGACGAAGATCAACGCACTTTTTGAGCAAAGCGACGCTGCGTGTCGATGCCAAACTCGGTCGTGAGAAGCCTTCGTCCACCTTCATCGGTGTAGAGTTTGCTAAAGACACGGGCGTCTGGAAGTCGTTGCTTTAAAGACTTGACAATCTTGGCGGGCGGTGGAGAGTTAACGACGAGAATTTCGTCATGAAGATACCACGTGACCCAACCATCGTGCATCAATGCATCGACCGTTCTTCTTAATATCGCGATGCACGCTCTTCCAAGTGGTGGAACGAGCCCACGAGTCTCGTGACTCCACGAGAAGCCACCACGCCGTTCACCGCGACGTTACGAGCACAGAATCAACCCTCGAGTCAACTCGTGATCTTGATTTGGGCCGGGCGTGGGCAGGGTTAGCGCCTTCATCATGAGCCACGATCTATCAACTGCTGGGATGAGATCGCAATCTCTCACGGGGGTGCCACGCAACAGTCCATCTCGCAGCTGTGCGGATTGCATTCTTTCACTTCCACGGCGGATGTTACTCCTTTGCCTGTTCCATCATTTGGCTGCCACTCTGTCTTCAGTCTCGACCACCGTGCGCCGTCATCCTTCCCAGCGACGTATCCTGCCCGAGCCCATTTACCCTGCGTCGACGCAATGTTTCGAGCGTGCACCCATGAACCCCAGTTCAGTTTTGTCACCTGCCGCTAAAGGTTTGTTTTTTTTGGCAATTTTTGTTTCATTCTGGCGGGGAGACGATGACCATTTTGTAATCGCAGCAAGTTAAATGCTGCAGAAAGTTCGTACGCGATTTAGCAACGACAAATGTGATGATTTCAAAAGCGTGTTTTCTATATATATTTTGTTACGTTTTAATGTGAGGACAAAATGGTGAGACGCGAGGGTTCGAGCCACAGAACACGTGTTGGTTAATTAGAAAATAATGTGCCAATCGCAGGGCATCCTTTGGTGTAATCTTTTACGAGTTGCTCTACCCGGCAGATGTTGGCATTTACGAACATCGTAAAAAAAAATACATAAAACCCATGCCAATTAATATGCATTGTTAAAGGTCATCTGCATTCACACTCCGGAGTAGAGAAAACGAAATGAATGTGGAATGTTGCCGACGCCCTGCAGCTGCGGCGTTCGTGCCGCTGTCGCAGGAAGTGCCTGGGGCGCCTTCTCTCGAGCGCTCCTCTCGGAGGGACCTTGGTCCACCAGGCACGCCACCAGGACTTGCTGCAAGAGATTGGAAGCGCCCACACATTTTGACCCCACCGAACACGACCCAGAAAATGGTGTACCCCGTTTGCACCGCTGGGTCGGCAGAAGCAGTGGGGGAGGGTGGAGGGAAAGGGGTGGAGGGAAGGGGGTGGAGGGGGTGGAGAGAAGAGGGTGGAGGGGGTGGAAGGAAGGGGGTGGAGGGGGTGGAGGGGGTGGAGGGAAGGGGGGGTGGGGGTGGAGGGAAGAGGGTGGAGGGAAGGGGGCGGAGGGGGTGGAGGGAAGGGGGTGGAGGGAAGGGGGTGGAGGGAAGGGGGTGGAGGGGGTGGAGGGAAGGGGGTGGAGGGGGTGGAGGGAAGAGGGTAGAGGGAAGGGGGTGGAGGGGGTGGAGGGGGTGGAGGGAAGAGGGTGGAGGGGGTGGAGGGAAGAGGGTGGAGGGAAGGGGGTGGAGGGGTGGAGGGAAGGGGGTGGAGGGGGTGGAGGGAAGAGGGTGGAGGGAAGGGGGTGGAGGGGGTGGAGGGAAAAGGGTGGAGGGAAGGGGGCGGAGGGGGTGGAGGGAAGGGGGTGGAGGGAAGGGGGTGGAGGGGGTGGAGGGAAGAGGGTGGAGGGAAGGGGGGTGGGGGTGGAGGGAAGGGGGGGGTGGAGGGAAGGGGGGGGTGGAGGGAAGGGGGGGGGTGGAGGGAAGGTGGGGGTGGAGGGAAGGGGGTGGAGGGAAGAGGGGTGGAGGGAAGGGGGTGGAGGTAAGGGGGGTGGAGGTAAGGGGGGCGGAGGGAAGGGGGTGGAGGAGGTGGAGGGGGTGGAGGGAAGGGGGTGGAGGGGGTGGAGGGAAGGGGGGAGAAGAGGAGAAGGGGGGGGTTAAGAATATTTCTGCCATGCCGGGAGATGGAACCCAAGTCCAATTCGCTTAAACGTGAACGTGGAAAAAATAAAAATAATTAATGGGTAAAAAACCCCCATCTTTACTAAATAATTTCCGCGTGGCTTTCATTGCGGGAATGTCTGAACCGTATTCTATGAGAGCTCTTTCCGCTTGTGATTGGGGTGCGATCCGTCCGCCTGCTCGCTGGCGATGCCCGGCAAGGCTATGACTTCTACACGAAATGGTTCACAGCTGTTTGCATTATCGCAAACTGAGGCCAACCTCTCTCAATCACCAGCCACATCTGGTGGTGAATTCTCGCGCATTATATTAAGGGCTCGTTTCATATTTCATCATCAGCATCAGCCACGATCAATCCACTGCTGGATGAAATCTTCAATCTGTCTACATCCCTCACGCATCCTGCGATGTCACAATCCACCCAGCGCCTCCATACAGTGGAGCTGACTTCATCGCTCCATCTCCACAGTGGACGATCGGACTACTCTCAGACTCTCTCTCTCGGATTCTCTCCCTCTCACTCGGACTCTCTCTCTCTCACTCGGACTCTCTCTCGGATTCTCTCTCTCTCGGATTCTCTCTCTCTCTCGGATTCTCTCTCTCGGATTCTCTCTCTCTCTCTGACTCTCTCTCGGACTCTCTCTCTCACTCGGACTCTCTATCTCTCTCTATCTCCCTCTCTCTATCTATCTCTATCTCTCCCTCTCTCTGACTCTCTCTCTCGGATTCTCTCTCGGACTCTCTCTCACTCGGATTCTCTCTCGGACTCTCTCTCTCTCTGACTCTCTCTCGGACTCTCTCTCACTCGGACTCTCGGATTCTCTATCTCTCTCTCTGACTCTCTCTCTCTCGGATTCTCTCTCGGACTCTCTCTCACTCGGACTCTCTCTCGGATTCTCTCTCTCTCTCTCTGACTATCTCTCTCGGATTCTCTCTCTCGGACTCTCTCTCACTCGGACTCTCTCTCGGATACTCTCTCTCTCTGACTCTCTCTGACTCTCTCTCGGACTCTCTCTCACTCGGACTCTCTCTCGGATTCTCTCTCTCTGACTCTCTCTCTGACTCTCTCTCTCTCTCGGATTCCCTCTCTCTCTCGGACTCTCTCTCTCGGATTCTCTCTCTCTGACTCTCTCTCTCGGATTCTCTCTCTCTCTCGGACTCTCTCTCACTCGGATTCTCTCTCTCTCTGACTCTCTCTCTCGGACTCTCTCGAACGCGTTTTATTTTCGACCGTTGGTCATCTTCAGCATCACCGTCCCTTCTCCCCAAGCCCATTTACTTTTCTTAACACGTTGAAGGATGTCCTGAACCTGCGCGTGTCCTCTCGTCCACGTGCTCCTCTTTCCGTCACTAATTCCACGCATCTCCTCCAGCGCTTTTATCGCACACTTCCCGGGGTTGTGTTGAACGCGCCCTGTCAGTTGACAATAGAAAACCAATGCTTCTTAATGCGCATTGCTATACGCCAGGCATTCCAACACGTGCTCCAATCCTGTTCTAAATTAAGAATGTTTTACGTCGTAGGAGAGTTTTTTTTACGTGAAGCAATTTCTCAAGTGTAGCAAACTGATTGCGCGTTGCGTCGACTTCCCCCCACCCCACCCCACCCCGCACCCACTCTCCAACGCAGTTTGGTTTAATCAAGTGTGCCGGGGATGACAAGGAAAATGTTCTCGCTTTTGATTGCCACGCGGCGAGCCGGACCCTCGAAGGCCAGGGCCCGTGCAGGAAAAAAAAAAGTAGGCGCAACGCCACCTCGCGTGGGCAACGGGGAATCGAGGGCACCTCCGTTGTAGTTCTGTGAAGTCGCCTTCCGCAAAGGCTCCGGTCTACTCGAGCTCGGCCCGATGTCGCGCTCCCTTCTGCCGGAGTTCCTCAATGGGAATCGCCTTGTCGTAAAGCTTTCGCGACTGCGGGAATTCATGTTATTTGGGTCTTTCGGTAAAGTCACGGAGATAGGCTCAAAGAAGACAACGAAAAACGACGTTTCGATCACAACACAAGCGGTCGTCATCCTGTTGACGACCGCTTGCGTTGTGATCGAAACATCGTCGTTTTTTGTTGTTTTCTTTGAGCCTATCTACGTGACTTCACCGAAAGACCCAAAGAATATGGGAATCGCCTCGTCACGTACATTTATAGATTGGACGCCGATATAGCAACGGGTGGGATCCGCGTTGGGAGGAACACATGCGAAGGGTAATTGCCAGTGTTTGATTGTTGTGGAATTACCATGGAATCTACTCTGTCGATTCGCATAAAAAAATAATTTGTATTCGACGATGTGGTCGGGTGATTTCCCTTCTTCACAGCAGAGTCACTGCCAACGCAGCGTCACCAAAGAATTCGTTTAATTGTATATCGAGAGATTATGTATATAGGGCCAAAACAGGGGCAGCTGCATCATCATCATCGCTACCATCAATCACCAATCAAAATCATCACCACCATCATCATCACTACCAATCATCATCACTAATCATCATCACCAATCATCATTAATCATCATCACCAATCATCATCACCAATTATCATAACCACCATCAATCATTCAAAATCATCTTCACCAATCATCATCATCAACCTTCATTAATCATCATCACCAATCACCATCACCAATCATCACCAATCATCATCACAAATCATCAGCAATCATCATCACCACCAATGATCATTAGTACACAATGATTTGTTTCTGCTCACTGATGGTCCCAGCTTGCATAACTCTTTTGCACATCACCAATAATCATCATCAGCCACGATCAATCCACTGCTGGATGTAGGCCTCGCAAGCCACCGCCACCTCCTACTGTAATCCGTCTAGAGCACCCACACACCTGCCGATTCCGTTGCTCCGTCTCTGCGATCGGCGTCCCTCTCGACCACGTGGTGCCCCCTTTGGCTAAGAAGAATACCCCTTCGTCAAGCAATGTCAAACACCAAGCTCTCAAGGCGAATGGATATTCTGACTATACAATCCGCAAAGCCATCACCCCAATCCGTGAGGAAGGAGCCATCTGAGTATCCAATCAAAACCATCATGCTGCCATACATAGCAGCGGTAACCAAAAAGATTTCCAAAATCATGAACAAATACAAGATCCAGGTCCGATTTAACACAGTACAGACAATTTGTGATCTGATCCTATCTGTGAAGGACAATATTCTTGACATGCAATATCTCGGCGTCTACAAACTAAGCTGTATCTGGGGCAGCAGTTACATTGGGGAAACTAAGCGACATGTCTCGGACCGTGTTCATGAGGATAAGGCATATCTGAAACACGGTAGGACCAATATTTCTGCCGTGGCTGATCATCATTTTAATGTGGCTGGTTCACGTGAAATTGATTTCTCTAAGAGGATGGTACTGTGCAAGCCTACTGGCTATCAACAAAGATTCGTTCATGAAGCCACCCATATATACAGACACAGACACAATTTCAACCAAGAGGATGGTTATAAACTCAGCAATCATTGGAAAGATGTCATCAACCACTTTGGGTCATGACTTGATTTGTGTTTTCTTGTCAACCTCCACTGTCAGCAGTGTGGGTGTGTGGAGCGAGGTGCAATGATTGCCTGGCGGCCCTTTGATTGGTGTAGACCCGCTGCCGGTGTCGTTATTTTCTCCTATATTAACATAAGCTGCCCCGCCCATGCTGCTGACACACTTGGGCAACATTAACATTAGCTGCCTCGCCCATGCTGCTGACACACTTGGGCTACATTAACATAAGCTGCTCCGCCCATGCTGCTGACACACTTGGGCCACATTAACATAAGCTGCCCCGCCCATGCTGCTGACACACTTGGGCTACATTAACATTAGTTGCCCCGCCCATGCTGCTGACACACTTGGGCTATGCCCATCTCTAAACATTTATAAACAATTTGCCTTTCGAGGCGAACCCTCCTTTTCCTGATGACGACCGCTTATATTTGTATTTTTTTTTAATTACTGGAAGAACGAAGAATAAGTCTACATTACAGACTGCCAGTACACTCACTCAGCTTAATAACCAGGCTACAGTCTACATTAGTGTTTTTTGTTTTATATCATTTTTAATTTTTTTTATTTGCATTATATTTATTCACTTCATATTTATTATTATTTTTCTATCTACGTCACTTTACCGATAGAACCAAAGAGTATGGATTCCTGCAGTCACGAAAGCTTCAAATCAAGATATCACCATCATCATCGGTTATCATAAATAATTATTCTATTCATATTAATTTGCTAATGCATTTTCACCTGGATAGTAATTTGTCATCATCGTTGATAATAATGTTAATTATTATTGTTGATAAAAAAAATAATGTTAATGATTATATTCTTGGTTCTTTCAGTAAAGTCACGTAGAAGGGAAACAATAAAATAATAAAAATATAAAACAATAAAATTCTCAAGACGTTACGACTGCAACACAAGCAATCATCATCAGGTGTGAAAACCACAACAAGAAAATGGCGGTTATTTTTAACGTTAGCACCACGGAGAGAGATTTAACAGCTTGTTCAGATGGACAAGTCCATCTATGTTCGGAAAAGAGGAGGGGGGAGACGAAAAATAATGGATGCGGTCTGAAAGCCACCTTAAGCGTGATCAATCAATTAAGACCCGAAATGGTTTATCAAATCCTTCCAATGATTGCTAAGCCAGAATCCATCTTCTCGGTTGAAATTGTCTCTGTTTGTATATGTGGATAGCCTCATGAACGAATCTCTCATGTTAGCCAGATGGCTTGCAAAGAACCTCTGTCTTGGAGAAGTCAATGTCATGTGAACCTACTGAATTATAACAGTGATCTGCCACGGCCGAGGTGTTGGTCCTACCGTGTTTCAGGTCTGCTTTGTGTTCACGAATGCGGTCCGAGACATGTTGTTTGGTTTCTCCAATGTAACGACTACCACAGAGGTAACTTAGTTTGTAGACGCCAGGGTACTGTATGTCCGGAATCACATCTTTTACAGACGGAACCAGATCACGGATTTTATGTAATGTGTTGAATCGGACCTCGATCTTGTGTTTATTCAAGATTTTGGAGATCTTTTTTGTGATCCCCGCAATGTAGGGTAAAGTGATGGCTTTGAAAGGCTCCTAAAGAGGGTCCTTCTTCATGGGTGGAGTGATAGCTTTGCAGATTGTGTAGTCGGAATAACCATTAGCCTTAAGAGCTTGGTGTACGTGCTTGAGTTCACTGGCGATGTGTTCCTGGTCGGATATGCATTGGGCTCTATGGTGCAGAGTCTTGATGAGGGAATTCTTTTGGGATGGATGATGGTGGGAATCCGGTTTCAGGTAAGCATCCATATGGGTAGCTTTCCTGTAGACAGAGTGGCTCATTGAACCATCATGTCTCTTTTTTATCAGGACATCCAAAAAAGGTAGCTTGCCATCGTTTTCGACTTCCATGGTAAATCTGATGGCTGGGTGTATGGAATTGATGTGGTCGAAGAATTGGTCTAGAGCAGGCCGGCCATGTGGCCAGATGACTAAAGTGTCATCCACGTACCTCTTCCATATGGTTGGGCGCAGAGTAACATTGGAGAAACCAAACGACATGTCTCGGACCGCATTCGTGAACACAAAGCAGACCTGAAACACGGTAGAACCAACACCTCGGCCGTGGAAGATCACTGTTCTAATTCAGTAGGTTCACATGACATTGACTTCTCCAAGACAGAGGTTCTTTGCAAGCCATCTGGCTACCATGAGAGATTCGTTCATGAGGCTATCCACATATACAAACACAGAGACAATTTCAACCGAGAAGATGGATTCTGACTTCGCAATTATTGGAAGGATTTGATAAACCAAGGCAACAAAGGAGTGGCTCAAGAAGAAGCACATTAAGGTCCTGGAGTGGCCTAGCCAGTCTCCAGACCTTAATCCCATAGAAAATCTGTGGAGGGAGCTGAAGGTTCGAGTTGCCAAACGTCAGCCTCGAAACCTTAATGACTTGGAGAAGATCTGCAAAGAGGAGTGGGACAAAATCCCTCCTGAGATGTGTGCAAACCTGGTGGCCAACTACAAGAAACGTCTGACCTCTGTGATTGCCAACAAGAGTTTTGCCACCAAGTACTAAGTCATGTTTTGCAGAGGGGTCAAATACTTATTTCCCTCATTAAAATGCAAATCAATTTATAACATTTTTGACATGCGTTTTTCTGGATTTTTTTGTTGTTATTCTGTCTCTCACTGTTCAAATAAACCTACCATTGAAATTATAGACTGATCATTTCTTTGTCAGTGGGCAAACGTATAAAATCAGCAGGGGATCAAATACTTTTTTTTTCCCTCACTGTAGCTCATCGGATTCCTCCTGCAGCCTAAATACAGATTGTGGCTGATTCAAAACAAGCCCGGCATTATGTCAATAACGCAAGTAGCAGTCGCGCAGATTGGATTCCTCGTCTAAACACAGAGAGGCTATACCCCAAATCAAACGCAAATGCCTGCAATGGTTTTGCCGGCGATCGCCGTTTTAATTCAAGCAATCTTCAACTTTGGAATGTTAACCTCATAAATGTACAGGAATGTAATCCCGTGATAGAATAGCACAGATTGGCATTATTATTCTAATGCACATTATTCACCCAGGAAAGCCTCCAGATTCTAGGGGGGGGGGGGGTTTCTCAGGAGGGTCCCTGCTACACTGTGGAATTTTTTTGGGCCAATTCCACTTACGAGAGGTTAGCCTCCTAGTGGGAGGAAACCGGAGAACCTACAGCAGGCCCACTCCACGAATTATGGAGGTGGGGGGATTGGGTGGGTGGGCGGGGGGGGGGGGGACACTCAATCTCCCGGAGCGGCAGTTGAAACGGTGGGGCAACTTCCTGACGTTGCCGCGCTTCTGCTGTCCACCCAGCGGTGTGGCAGCTACTCTATGGGTACGGTGGCGGTGGGTTAAGTGTGGGTACACCACCCGCCTCTTCCGAGACTTGTGGCCAGCGTGGAAGTGGAGACCAAAGTACACTACCACAGAGGTGGGGGGGGGCTCACTGAAGTTAGGCCCTTCCGCAAGCGGTGGGCAAGCAATTGCAGGGCTGGTTCTTTCCCACCTATGAGTACATTGTACTCAATGGAATGGTAGGGACTTCATCAAATCTGCAAGTAAAAATAAGACAGATTCTGATTGCATTGCTTGCACGACAGAACAGCGTAATGACAAACCGCAGGAAAACCGAACAGATGATGCAAACTATCACAACTGTGCATCAACAACAACAAAAACAACAACCTCACGACAGAATATGAACGGGAAAAAAGATGCAAATTAAACAAATATCCTCGTCTTCTTGGGCACGACCATTCCCTTCACTTGCCGTGACCACCACCCCCCTCTTTGCCCGCAGCTCCGCGTCTATCGCACTGAGAGAGCCTCCGACCCTTCCAGTGATGATGTCTGACAACATCTAACTCAGATCGCGTGCTTTCCTTTTCCACAGAAACCTCTCACCGTGTTCCCTCCATCGCCATCCCCTGCAGTCGGTCAGCAGTCATCCTGGTCACGTCCCAATCACAGTTATGATACCAAGCTCTCGATTATTTTACGATAACTTCACCTGCAAGTTCCGCTTGAGTCGCATATCATCGTCTGTTTCCATCCCGGTACGGTAGTCACCCTCTGTCTGCTCAATAGTTCTCAAACTTAATTTGTAATTGCTATAAAGATAGGTCTGAGAATAATATGACTGAGCCGACTTGCGTGACATGGAATTCACAAACCTGATGCTCCATTAAGACCTATAGTTAGTACAAGAGGCTCTGCCACGTACAAATTATCACAATACATAACGAAACAAATACGGCCCTACATCGGTAGGATCTCTTCGTTCATCAAAAACTCTGAACATCTCGTAAATATAATCAAATATATATATAAATCTTAACCCTAATGATATTCTCGTAAGTTTTGATGTGACCTCTCTGTTCACGAGGGTTCCGGTCAACGAGTTAATTTAATTACTCGACACTCTGGTAATGAACAAAGGTTTAGCCAAAGATAGCCAAAGATATCCCAAGACTAGCTGAACACTGTCTAAAGAACACCTACTTCTTGTGGCAAGGTGACTTCTATAAACAAAAGGAAGGAGCAGCAATTGGCTCTCCTTTGTCTCCTATGATAGCGAATTTGTACGTGGAAGATTTTTAAACAAAAGCAATAGCTTCAAGCACACTAAAACCCTCTGCTTGGTTTAGATATGTGGATGACACATTGGTGGTCTGGCCACACGGCAAAGATACACTGAACGCATTTCTAAATCATCTCAACTCGCAAAACCCATCCATTAAATTCACCATGGAAGTGGAAGCTGACAGAACTCTACCATTTCTGGATAATCTGCTCGGATGGGGTAGAAATGGTAAAATAGCACACAGTGTTTACCGAAAGAAAACGCATACTGACGCCTATCTGAATGCAGAGTCACACCATCACCCCGCACAGAAATCTGCTCTTATCAAGACGCTCATTCATCGATCTGAGAAAGTGTCAGATGGTGACAGTCTGAGGAAGTGAAATTCAACATGTTAAATAAGCGCTGCAAATGAACGGTTACAATGATGCACAAATCAAGAGGGCATTGAATGCCAAACCCAAATCAAATAACACGAGCATTGAAACTGCCCAAGTAATTAAAACGATCAAAATACCACACATTGCGGGCGTAACTGATAAACTAGCCAGATGTTTTGAAAAGCAAAACATCCGAGCCAGATTTGTCACGGTACATAAAATACAGAAATTAATATCTGGTACAAAAGATGTATTACCGAAGCTATCAACAGAAGGTGTGTACAGGATTAACTGCACGTGTGGTAAATGCTATATTGGGCAAATAGGACGAATGATCAGTACGTGACTAAAATAACATCAGAGAAACATTAAATTCTCCCAAATACAACTGTCAGCAGTAGCAGAACACGAGTGCCAACAAGGACACTCAATTGATTTTGATAATGTTGAAGTTCTATGCAAAACTAGCTACTACTGGCCAAGACTAATAATAGAATGTATCGAAATTGAAATAAATAAAAATAACTTTAACCTTTCGGATAGCTACAGCCTTAGTGTTGCGTGGAAGCGAATCATCAAATAATACATTGCTTAAATGTATGTCTACAAAGGGCAGCGTACTTCAATAGGGATTACCGTTGGTACGGCTATTTTAATAAACATAATAGACAGGAAGGACATAATGTACGTTGCCTCAGTAATCCCCCCCCCCCCCCACGTGCCACAAGAGCGCAGAAGCGTGGTCACCACATCTACGCCTCCTCTATATAAGGAACGAAACAGGAGGACTTCTCCACAAACCTGACTGTCGCCTGATGAAGCTAGCTGTAATTACTGGCGAAACGTCGTACTCAGATGGTAAATGTTGTGGCTTGGCTAACCAACACACCGGTGTTGCTGTACTAGTGACGAATTGGCCACGTTCTGTTCACGTGACAACCCTCACTAGTTGGCTGTGTCGGGTGGTGGCGGGTTTTAACGACACATTTATATATTTACGCGATCTAACCCAAAAAACCGTCTATTATGGATGGAATTTTATGACTGAATGCTTATTTATATTTGCGCAGTATTTTTGTGTCTCTCGCGTGCCCTGACTTCTATTTACTTAATTGTAGTAACTTTATATTATTTGCGTCAATTTTATTATTTTGTTGATCCAGGGCACTCTTGAAAATGAGACTACTATCCTCACTTGATTAAAGAAAAACTTTAACCAAGTTACTCATCATCATATCACTCAATCATTTACCCACTAACCCAACCATCTCACTCACCCTTTCACTCACCCATTCATTCACCCACACATTCACACACTCAGTCATTCACTAAGAATCACAATCAGATGTGCTGACGCTGGAGAAATCCCATGAGCTATTAAGCTCTTTTTCACAGATGTCTACTCGCTCACCATCTCACTCAACCACTTACCCACACACCATCACTCACTCACCCCTTCGCCCACTCACCTACTCACTCATTTACTCAGTCTTGCAAATAACACTATCCTGGCTTCTTGAGTTCTCACTGTGGTTAAACAATGCCAGGCGGTGGCGGCTGTGCACGTGGCCTGCAATCGAGGGTTGGCGGATCGCAACATCGAGGTGCCGTAAACCAGGCTCGACAGGAGAAGGCAGTACAGCGGAGTGCGGACTAGTATCATCGCGTTCTTTCTGTACGGGATATGGTGTTGCTCTCCCCCCTCGGGCGCATTCACGTGTGGGTGTATTCAGTGTGCTCCGGTTTCCTTTCACTTCTACAAACCGCTAATTAATTGTCTGGAAACATCCCCATATATAAATGACCGCAGATCTTGGGCAAGTGTTGGTAGCGCCGGCTAAGCCGCCCTCGCTGCCGCCGTCCCAGTGTTGGCCGTGGTCCCTGCCAGGCGATTGCCGGACACGAGGACTATGACGCTGCAGGTAAAACTAAACATCGTTATTGAACACAATTTACCTGAAACTTATCCAAGAAGAGTTCAGGTCCACTCTACCGGTGTCCTCGGTTCCTCGTCCACGTCGTTGCTTTGCCAGGCCGTTGGCGGCGTTTCTCTTTCGCGAGAGACGCGTTACGATTTCGCCGTTGGGGCAAGTGCGACACCAGTGGTATTCATTATATAGTGTAGTGTATACCCAGTTACTTTATGTTAATAGCTCAGCTTATTGGAGAATATATTGAGTACATTGATTATATTGATGTCGTTTATATTTAGTTCTTTCACATCGGTTTATTGTATGATAGTTGGGTAGTTGCAGTTATTTAGCGTCAATATACTAAATGCCTCTGTTAATATGTAAACTCTGACTTTAACATAGCTACTTCCGTGACCAGTTACATGCTCAATTCCTCACACTAACATCATGCTAATCTCCCAGTTACATGCCAATTTCTGACTTTAACATCCTGCTAATCTCTCACATTAACACAGCTACTTCAATGCTAAATTCTTCTGTTGATATGTGAACTCCTTTGTCAAGGCGCTCTGCTCCTCCCACCCAGCTTCAAAGACGCTGCCAAGCTTAGCAGTGTTCATTGGAGCGCTGTCTTCCCGGCAGTTCTGTTTCTTCACCTGAGGAAGGCTACTTGTGTTGTGGCCGAAACGTCGTGAGAATTTTATTTTATTATGTTAAATTTTTATTATTTTATTATTTCCCTTCTACGTGACTTTGCCAAAAGAACCAAGAAGATGAATCCCTGCAGTCACGAAAGCTTTAAATCGAAATCACTGGCTTCTAAATGAAAATAAGAGCAACTGAAATGTCAAAAATAAGCTAAATATATCAATGTAATAGCAGTGGGGGAGGGTTGCAGGTAGGGGGTGTTGTGGAGTGGGTGGATGGATGGTGGGTGGGTGGTGGGGGGTGTTGTGGAGTGGGTGGATGGATGGTGGGTGGGTGGTGGGGGGTGTTGTGGAGTGGGTGGTGGGGTGGGGGGTGTGCGGGTGGAGGAGAAACCGTAAAAATAAAAGCAGGTGGAATGGAGCCGCACGGAATTGGCGCTGGGACCACGGAGGACTCGATGGTCACAGCCACGGCGAGACGAACCCACGGTGGGGGGGGGGGGAGGTGCGGGATATACAAAAAAAAACCCGCTCCCTGTTTTCCGCACACGAAAATTACTCGCACTTGCAGTGAGAGCCGGGGGGGGGGGGGGTAGGGTTTGCGGGGGAGATATTTGGAGCTGGGTTTGAGAGGCCCCATGCTGGGCTTGTGCCCTTATCGGCTTGTCACCAGCTTTCCAGAAAATTCACAGCACTCTGCTTTGCTCCCTGCTGCCTTGTGGGGTTTTATTTTGTGTGTGAGGTGGGGGGGGGGGTTCTTTCCTTCTGTTTGTACGATGATTGAACATTTTTTTTAGTTTTTTTGTGCTGTTGTACATTTTGTTCACGTAAAGCAAAAGTCGAGCGAGCGGTGTTGTTGTTGTTGTTGTTGTTTGGCCCCGTTAAGTTCATTCGTGCGCGCTAATTGTTCGATTAATTTCGGAGAAAGGCGCAGCCCTGCAATTGCTCGCTCACGCCACTGCTGACGCAAGTGGGGGGTCCTTGAGAGTAGCCCCCCACTCCACCCCTCTCGACCCTAGACGAGTGGCTGTGGTGTAACGGTCAGCACACTGACGTTTGCAATCCTGAGGTCGCCGGTCCGATTCGACCTCTCGGCGCGGCTGTTGGAATCAATGCGGGGGCGAGTTTCTTAAAATCCTCCCCCCTCTGTCTACCCAGCGGCAGGTTAAGTTATAAGAAGTTCGTTCTGTCCACGCAAGGGCACCCAGTCAGGTCGCCTGCGGAGACGTAAAGTGTGGGTGCCCCCAATTTGTTTCTGTTCAAGGCGTCTGGGCCAGCGTGGAAGAGTGGCGGGGATTATCCCGAGCTCCCTTCGATGTGGAGGCCCCCTTTCCACTCGCAGTGTCCTGAGCAAGCAGTTTGCAGCGCTGCACCCTTGCCCTGTCCTCGAGGTGTATGGGGGAGCCGCGGCTGCTGACGTCAGGAGCGGGGCGAGGTAACGTTCGGGAGTTGCTACCCAAAAGTACGGGGTCTTTAAATAAAATTAAAGTAAGTGTGATGACCCCCGTCCCCCCCTCCTCCCCACACACAATCATTAAATTACCACGATTCGGGACATTACCAAGCTTGGAATATACATTCTTTCAAATGGATGGTAATTGCACTAAACAGCTATCATTGTGCCATGTGGCATGGCTGGTGGCTTGGCTTTCATTAACTTTCAGCGGTGTGTGTGCGCGGCGCGGTGGTGAGCACACTGCATTCCCAAACCCAGCCACCCGAGTGAGAGTCCCGGCCACGGCCAACATCACCAACCAATATATCTGAACCTGTCCTGATGCGTCTCCCCGCTCGACCCACCTAGCCTTCCACGAATCCCTGGTGCGTTGTGTATATTTCAGCACGGGGGACGGGTGGAAGACAACCACGCCGGCCGTGTTTCCACCTTCAGCCCGGCCTTCACAGGTGCTCGCTGACGGCATTTACCCCGACGGCAGCCCATGTAAGCCACACGGGCAATTTTTGTGTGCGTAAACGCGGCGTGTACAAGTGTGTGTGTGTGTGTGCGTTTGTGTGTGTGCGTGTGTGTGTGTGTGCGTGTGTTTGTGTGTGTGCGTTTGTGTGTGTGTGTGTTTGTGTGTGCGTGTGTGTTTGTGTGTGTGTGTTTGTGTGTTTGTGTGTGTGTGCGTGTGTGTGTTTGTGTGTGTGTCTTTGTGTGTGTGTTTGTGTGTGTGTGCGTGTGTGTGTGTTTGTGTGTGTGTGTGTGCGTGTGTGTGTGCGTTTGTGTGTGTGCGTTTGTGTGTGTGTATGTGTGTGTGCGTAAACGCGGCGCGTACGTGTGTGTGTGTGTGCGTGTGTTTGTGTGTGCGTGTATGTGTGTGTGTGCGTGTGTGTGTGTTTGTGTGTGTGTGTTTGTGTGTGTATGTGTGTTTGTGTGTGTGTGCGTGTGTGCGTGTGTGTGTGCGTTTGTGTGTGTGTGTGTGCGTTTGTGTGTGTGTGCGTGTGTGTGTGTGCGTGTGTGTGTGCGTTTGTGTGTGTGTGTGTGCGTGTGTTTGTGTGTGTGTATGTGTGTTTGTGTGTGCGTGTATATGTGTGTATGTGTGTGTGTTTGTGTGTGTGTGCGTGTGTGTGTAAGTGTGTGTATGAGGGGAGCGGTATTGTAGCAGTTAGCACGCTGCGCTACGAACCCGGCGACCCGAGTTCGATTCCCGCTCACGGCCAACACCAGTGACGATTATCTGAACCGACCCTGGGCTTCCTCCCCTAGGTCGACTCAGCCTCAACTGAGTACCTGGTGCTGTTTGTAAAAAAACATCGCCACTGGGGAGACAAAGGCGGCCGGGCGCGATGTTGGCTACCCGCCCCTCTCGTGTGCCGTGCCGGATTTCATAGGTGCTCGCGAATAGCACTTGCCCCAGCAGCCTGTGAAAAGTCTACACGGGGGATCTTTGTCTTTGCTGTGCGTGTACACGAAGCGGCACGCTTTACTGCAGACAGTGAAGCTTGGCGGAGATGGCTCCGGCGCTTGATTTACACAAACGGTAAAACTGCGCTGGCCCTGCGGCAAGCCAATCCGAAAAATTGGGGAGAACATCCAAGACAGGCAATTATGGTGATGTGTGCAGCAAACCTGCTCTTGCCGAGCGGCAACGTAATTTAATATTAATTTTCACAGTAATTGCGAAGGGGGGGGGGGGGTGGTGGTGGAAATTGCCGTGGCCGATTCTCAGGAATGCCGTGTATGCGTAGGAAGTCGCTGGCATATTTCGAAAGGCTCATCTTGCCTCGCAGCCCGTGATGCTTGAGCACAACTGCACAGCGCTACTGGGCGATGCCTGTGCGCATGTCCGCTCATTTCCCGCTCTCGATATTTCCCCGCAACGCCGCTGAGGACTCGCTGGCCTGCTTCGAGTGAGGGTTCATCACCGGCGTAAGGCACTACACCACGAGAGTACGATATACATACAGTGAGGGACAAAAGTATTTGATCCCCTGCTGATTTTATACGTTTGCCCACTGACAAAGAAATGATCAGTCTATAATTTTAATGGTAGGTTTATTTGAATAGTGAGAGACAGAATAACAACAACAAAAATCCAGCAAAACGCATGTCAAAAATGTTATAAATTGATTTGCATTTTAATGAGGGAAATAAGTATTTGACCCCTCTGCAAAACATGACTTAGTACTTGGTGGCAAAACCTTGCTGGCAATCACAGAGGTCGACGTTTCTTGTAGTTGGCCACCAGGTTTGCACACATCTCAGGAGGGATTTTGTCCCACTCCCCTTTGCAGATTTTCTCCAAGTCATTAAGGTTTCGAGGCTGACGTTTGGCAACTCGAACCTTCAGCTCCCTCCACATATTTTCTATGGGATTAAGGTCTGGAGACTGACTAGGCCACTCCAGGGCCTTAATGTGCTTCTTCTTGAGCCACTCCTTTGTTGCCTTGGCCGTGTGTTTTGGGTCATTGTCATGCTGAAATACCCATCCACGACCCATTTCCAATGCCCTGGCTGAGGGAAGTAAGTTCTCACCCAAGATTTGACGGTACATGGCCCCGTCCATCGTCCCTTTGATGCGGTGAAGTTGTCCTGTCCCCTTAGCAGAAAAACACCCCCAAAGCATGTTTCCACCTCCATGTTTGACGGTGGGGATGGTGTTCTTGGGGTCATAGGCAGCATTCCTCCTCCTCGTCCTCCAAACACGGCAAGTTGAGTTGATGCCAAAGAGCTCCATTTTGGTCTTATCTGACCACAACACTTTCACCCAGTTGTCCTCTGAATCATTCAGATGTTCATTGGCAAACTTCAGACGGGCATGTATATGTGCTTTTTTGAGCAGGGGGACCTTGCGGGTGCTGCAGGATTTCAGTCCTTCACGGCGTAGTGTGTTACCAATTGTTTTCTTGGTGACTATGGTCCCAGCTGCCTTGAGATCATTGACAAGATCCTACCATGTAGTCCTGGGCTGATTCCTCACCGTTCTCATGATCATTGCAACTCCACGAGGTGAGATCTTACATGGAGCCCCAGGCCGAGGGAGATTGACAGTTCTTTTGTGTTTCTTCCATTTGCGAATAATCGCACCAACTGTTGTCACCTTCTCACCAAGCTGCTTTGGCAATGGTCTTGTAGCCCATTCCAGCCTTGTGTAGGTCTACAATCTTGTCCCTGACATCCTTGGAGAGCTCTTTGGTCTTGGCCATGGTGGAGAGTGTGGAATCTGATTGATTGATTGCTTCTGTGGACAGGTGTCTTTTATACAGGTAACAAGCTGAGATTAGGAGCACTCTCTTAAAGAGTGTGCTCCTAATCTCAGCTCGTTACCTGTATAAAAGACACTTGGGAGCCAGCAATCTTTCTGATTGAGAGGGGGTCAAATACTTATTTCCCTCATTAAAATGCAAATCAATTTATAACATTTTTGACATGCGTTTTTCTGGATTTTGTTGTTATTCTGTCTCTCACTGTTCAAATAAACCTACCATTAAAATTATAGACTGATCATTTCTTTGCCAGTGGGCAAACGTACAAAATCAGCAGAGGATCAAATACTTTTTTCCCTCACTGCATATATGCATAAATAATCCTATATTATTGTATAGATTATCCAATGCATGAGTGTTTATACACGCGGGAGGAAAGCCGAGTACCCGGATAAATAGCCACACGTACGAGGGGGCAACGCTCTACCCCATACAGATGGGACGGGTGGGGATGAATCCGGACTTCATGTACCGCCTTCCCCTGGCCAGCCGGCCGATGGCTCCTCTTCGACACTCACGGGAAGGAAGTTTTACAACATTTGTGTGATCCCCCCACCACCCTCGCTGCGTTCACAGTGCTGGCTTATCGGTGGATGACTGGAGACGCATTGCCCAGTGCATCTCGTCACGACGATCCAGCATCTCGTCTCATCTATATTTATAACGCGACTTCACTCAAGGCGCTTGACGTCGCTTACCCAAACGATGACGGAGTGGGACGTTGGAGTTGACAGGGGCGGACATGGATACGAAATTTGAGTAGAGGGCTGCGTTGCTCTGAGCGACTCGCCCGAATGAAAACCGGCCAAATTAAACGATTAAAAAACTTGTATTTTTTTTTTACTTGGTACAGCCCACTGAGCTATGTGGCTCTTTTTCAGAAGCGACCTGGTCACAAATGACAGCTCAACGAAGTGGCTCATCATCACGTGGACATTTCTCGTAGCCAAATACTCTAAACGTGTGTTGTTGATTCTAAGTGTGGAGGGAAAAACCGGAGGACGCAGAGAAAAATCCACGCGACCACGCGGAGAGAGACACGCAAACTCCGAATATACAGCAGGAGTCGGGATCAAAACCCATGACCTCCGGTATACCCTGCGGGGTAGTGAATATCTCACTAACGTGGCACCCCGAAATTGATGGAAGGGTTGCCCCAAGGTTGACGTGCTAAAAACAGTGCTAAAAATTGTGGCTTTGTCAAGGCGATGACGGCCCCTGCACGTGCCATCACCTCGTGCGGCCCGGTGCAGAAAGTTCTCATCGCCAATTCAATCGTTTGCGAGGACCCCGACGCGCGACGGAAGCGTCACAGAAAGCCACGCGTGAGTTTCTCCTTCCTTGTTGACTCGGAGAGCGAATGATCGATTCAACAGGGCTCGCCACCAGCGACGGGACATGTTTCTGGACCTACCGTGAACTGAATACCGATGATGACTGGGTTACCAGCAATTGGAAGACCTTGGTAAGTATTGAGATACTCAGGAGGACTCCCTTAAGTTGCGCTTTCACTTACGTACATAGTCATAATACGAATATTAAAACGTAATTATAACTGACAAATAATGGAATTCTTCCTACAAACCTGGTACAGGTGCATAACTGGCCCAACGTTGCTTGTTTCCCGGCATCGCTGGCGAGCGGTGTCTCAACCGGTCTGACGCTCTCTGGACAGACCGCAACTCCACACAGCTCCCCGCCACAGCCTCACGCTGCTGAGCGCCCGTGAAGCAGGGCAGATGAACACGAGGAATCTACAGACACGAGGAATCTACGAACATGAGGAATCTATGGACACAAGGAATCTACGGACACGAGGAATCTGCGGACACGAGGAATCTGCGGACACGAGGAATCTACGAACATGAGGAATCTACAGACACGAGGAATCTACAGACACAAGGAATCTGCGGACACGAGGAATCTGCTAACAGGAGGAATCTATGAACAGGAGGAATCTGCGAACAGGAGGAATCTATTTCGCCGCTATTTTGCTTCTCACTCGGTTGGGGCCCCTCTCTTAGGAGAAAAAAAAAAGATGAAAATGCAAATCGTCAAGATGTGCCCTGGCCCACGGCATGCTAAACGGCTCACTCATCATCATGATGACCAGCAGCCATGATCAATCCACTGCTGGGTCGATGCTCGTGCGGCAAGAGCTACCACCCACGCAGCTCCTGCCTCACGAGCCTCTCAAATGACCCAACAGATGCCCTCTTGGGCTGCCACTCCTCTACGAGTCTCGCCCATCCGCTCCTTGCATTGTGACGCGTCCTGCCCAAGCCTCCGCTGACATCCTAAACGTCCGTAGCGTGCCGCGTCCTCCTGATTAACGCGCTCCTCTCTCCGGCTGTCTCTCAATGCCATACCCGAGCGTGCATCTCTCCGTGTTTCTTTGCAAACTCTCGAGCGTCTATCCCTGGCACTATCAATTATTATTATTATTATCGCTCTGCAGCCGCCCTGAAGTAATGGCATTATGGCCTGCCGACAGCCATGCCCATATGCAAATGAGTTTCCGTATCGTAGGAGCGCAGGGCGTTTTAATGGCTTTCATCAACAATCTCACCCCGGTTGCGCTAATGAAGCCGCGTGGTTGAGGTGTCACATTTCCCTTCGTTTGGCGCAAGGACCCGCAGCGTCGTGTGGCGCCGTCCCGGAATGTCACGCCGCCGATGCATTTCGTCGCCACCCCATCGATGTCCCGACAAGCCCCTGAACGCTGCTGTGGACGGGCGATCGAATGCAGTGGACGCCGCGATGGAAGCGTCCCTCGCGGAGCAGGCGGCTGCACCAAACAGCAGAGTGCTCAGCTGTTTAATGAAGTTACAGAATGGGGACCTTTCTGTTTTGCCAGTATCAAAGTATGAACAAAAATAATAAGAATTGGTTTTCACCCTTTCGGGCAGTAAAACAGCTGTGTTAAGATGTTGAAACACCAAAGAGAAACCTTTTGCAAGAAATCAAATACCGCATTAACCGCACACAGTACTCGTGGTGAACATGCAAACAAACACGCTCTGATAATATCAGAGCGTGTTCATGTTTAATGAGTGTAATGGGATCGGTGGGAGACGTGCAGAGGCTTTGAATGACTTTCTCCGTCACTTATTCCCCATCGCTTTAGCCGAGTAACTGTAAATGGAACAGGCTGCGCATCTCAAGCCACGGAGATTTCAAGTTGTGTTTCTTTACCCACGCGATAACTCAAAGAAACCGGGACAGGCTCATTCGCAAGCATGGTCCGGGTCACCAAAACAACAAAAGCTAAGCAATTGGAAATAAAGTTACAGCAAAGAGGCCCCACGACCCTCCACCCTCCACCGACATAAGTCCTTCCCTCTGTGTGAAACCACTCACCCCATATCTTCCTCTTCTAACACAGAGGTCCGATGATTGTGTGGATCTTCTCTCACCATGAGCTTCTCTTCTGCAACTCGTTTCTTCTCGCATACCTTCTCCTCCTCTTCCTCCCTCCTCCTCCTCCTCGAATCTCGCTCCACTGGATCCTCCCGTCTCACCATCGGTCGCCCCTCTCCTCCTTTGTCCCTGCATCCGTAGCATCTTCATAACCCTTCTCTCATCTATGGGGCTTCGTGTGATGAGTCTATGGGTCCCTGTGTGATGAGTCTGTGGGTCTCTGTGTGATGAGTCTATGGGTCTCTGTGTGATGAGTCTATGGATCTCTTTGTGATGAGTCTGTGGGTATCTGTGTGATGAGTCTGTGGGTCTTTGTGTGATGAGTCTGTGGGTATCTGTGTGATGAGTCTATGGGTCTCTGTGTGATGAGTCTATGGGTCTCTGTGTGATAAATCTATGAGTCTCTGTGTGATAAGTCTGTGGGTCTCTGTGTGATGAGTCTATGGGGCTCAGTGTGATGAGTCTATGGGTCTCTGTGTGTTGAGTCTATGGGTCTCTGTGTGATGAGCCTATGGGTCTCTGTGTGATGAGTCTATGCGTCTCTTTGTGATAAGTCTATGGGTCTCTGTGTGATAAGTCTATGGGTCTCTGTGTGGTGGGTCTATGGGTCTCTGTGTGACGAGTATATGGGTCTCTGTGTGATGAGTCTATGGGGCTCTGTATGATGAGACTATGCGTCTCTGTGTGATAAGTCTATGAGTCTCTGTGTGGTGAGTCTATGGGTCTCTGTGACGAGTCTGTGGGTCTCTGTGTGATGAGTCCATGGGTCTCTGTGTGATGAGTCTATGGGTCTCTGTGTGATGAGTCTATGGGTCTCTGTGTGATGAGTCTATGGGTCTCTGTGTGATGAGTCTATGGGGCTCTGTGTGATGAGTCTATGGGTCTCTGTGTGATGAGTCTATGGGTCTCTGTGTGATGAGTCTATGGGTCTCTGTGTGATTAGTCTATGGGTCTCTGTGTGATAAGTCTATGGGTCTCTGTGTGATGAGTCTATGGGTCTCTGTGTGGTGAGTCTATGGGTCTCTGTGTGATGAGTCTATGTGTCTCTGTGTGATGAGTCTATGGGTCTCTGTGTGATTAGTCTATGGGTCTCTGTGTGATAAGTCTATGGGTCTCTGTGTGATGAGTCTATGGGTCTCTGTGTGGTGAGTCTATGGGTCTCTGTGTGATGAGTCTATGGGTCTCTTTGTGATAAGTCTGTGGGTCTCTGTGTGATGAGTCTATGGGTCTCTTTGTGATAAGTCTGTGGGTCTCTGTATGATGAGTCTATGGGGCTCTGTGTGATGAGTCTATGGGTCTCTTTGTGATAAGCCTATGGGTCTCTGTGTGATGAGTCTATAGGTCTCTGTGTAGTCAGTCTATGGGTCTCTGTGTGGTGAGTCTATGGGGCTCTGCGTGATAAGTCTATGGGGCTCTGTGTGATGAGTCTATGGGGCTTTGTGTGATGAGTCTATGGGTCTCTGTGTGATGAGTCTATAGGTTTCTGTGTGATGAGTCTATGGGTCTCTGTGTGATGAGTCTATGGGTCTCTGTGTGATGAGTCTATGGGTCTCTGTGTGATGAGTCTATGGGGCTCTGTGTGATGAGTCTATGGGTCTCTGTGTGATGAGTCTATGGGTCTCTGTGTTATGAGTCTATGGGTCTCTGTGCGATAAGTCTGTGGGTCTATGTGTGATAAGCCTATGGGGCTCTGTGTGGTGAGTCTGTGGGTCTATGTGTGATGAGTCTATGGCAGTGGCGTCACTAGGGGGTGCGGAGGGTACGGACCATACCGGGTGACACCATCAGAGGGGGTGACACCAAAATGACCGTCTATAAAAATGTTGTGCAGTGTTTCAGCAGAATTGTATTTTTTTAAATAAACATATCCCTGTAGTTAGTTATAACAAAAAAATTGCAAGTTAAAACTCTACTATGCTAATTTACTTTTTGAACCTTCTAATGCTGTCCGGTGAGAGCTGTCATTATTACCCAACTCCAGTGACGCTTCGAGCCACGTGGTTTCGTCTGCACGAGCTGCGAGCACGTGCTGTTGTTTTCGTCGCTGCTCGTGTTTTTATAGCCGCTGACTTTGTCAAATTTTCTGGTGTTTTAGCTAGTAGTAATTAAATGAAAAGAACGAGTAAAATAAAAAAAGGCTTCCGCTCAGTTAATAAAAATGTTGTAACTAATAATGTTCTAATTCAATGTAGAAAAATTTGACAAAACGACTTTGTTGTTAATATTCATATAGTCTAAGAAATATTACATCTAAGCAATTTACAACTATATTTATCACGTATTATAGCATGATTATAATTTACAATAAACTTACATGTTGGAGAATTATTGATTATATAACTCTTTGATAACTAAATAGAGAAATGGACAGTTTAAAACGTGAAGTGGGGGGTGATGCTTTGTTTGCTTGCTACATGTGTAATGACAGGGTGCCACCTGTCGGCCTGAAGGCTCGTGGGTACATTACGTAATGCCTAATAACGAGGAGGGCGTCTCTGGGGTAAGGGTGAGAGGCGGAGTCAGTGGAGAAGCTCCAGGAACCTGCTCGAGCGTTCTGGAAGGGGGCGTGGCTGGGGGTGTGGCCAGAGGCGGGGCTTGGCCACGCCGGGGGGTATATAAGGGGCACCCCGAACCAGAGGATCGGTGCTGTTGCGGGTCCTGGGTCCTGGCTGCGTCGCTGCTCGCCGTCATCTCTCTCTCTACGTCATCTCTCTACGTCATCTCTCTACGTCATCTCTCTACGTCATCTCTCTACGTCATCTCTCTACATCATCTCTCTACGTCATCTCTCTACGTCATCTCTCTACGTCATCTCTCTACGTCATCTCTCTAGGTCATCTCTCTACGTCATCTCTCTACGTCATCTCTCTATGTCATCTCTCTACGTCATCTCTCTACGTCATCTCTCTACGTCATCGCTCTACGTCATCTCTCTACGTCATCTCTCTACGTCATCTCTCTACGTCATCTCTCTACGTCATCTCCCTACGTCATCTCTCTACGTCATCTCTCTACGTCATCTCTCTACGTCATCTCTCTACGTCATCTCTCTACATCATCTCTCTACGTCATCGCTCTACGTCATCTCTCTACGTCATCTCTCTACGTCATCTCCCTACGTCATCTCTCTACGTCATCTCCCTACGTCATCTCCCTACGTCATCTCACTACGTCATCTCTCTACGTCATCTCTCTACGTCATCTCTCTAGGTCATCTCTCTACGTCATCTCTCTACGTCATCTCTCTACGTCATCTCTCTACGTCATCTCTCTACGTCATCTCTCTACGTCATCTCTCTACGTCATCTCTCTACGTCATCTCTCTACGTCATCTCTCTACGTCATCTCCCTACGTCATCTCTCTACGTCATCGCTCTACGTCATCTCTCTACGTCATCTCTCTACATCATCTCCCTACGTCATCTCTCTACGTCATCTCTCTACGTCATCTCTCTACGTCATCTCTCTACGTCATCTCTCTACGTCGTCCGACCGCGTGGCCGATCTCCTGCGAGGCTCTCACCGTCGCTGCGCTAGTCGGGCATCCGCGAAGTTGGACACCGACCATGGGGTTGCGTGTTAGGGTCGGCTAAGTGTAGCTGCGTCACATAAATGTATCGGCCAGTGTGCTCTTAATAAATAAGAAGCCTTCTACACGACGTGTCTCAGAAGTCGCTCACTACCCATGTTGAGAAATATAACTTTAATCTTAAATTCCGTTTATTAAATTTTTTTGTGTTTTTTAAATTTACTTTAAAACATCACTGTCTTGCAATTATATCTGATTTTAATGACATTTTCAGGGCTTAAGTTTGAATTATAGTTTAACAAAGAGTGACACATTAATTTTGCATTTGATAGAACTAACATATCCAATAGATTTACATTTTAGATTTTCTTATATATTTTTTCAAATATTGCTCATTTGTCTTTTTTTATTGTGGAGGGATATTCTATAATGCCACATGGAGTGCATAAATCAAAGAGGCCAAGTGGATGCCAGCAAAGGATAGCAAAAGGGGCAAGAATTAAATCACTCAAAACATTTGCCGGATCCATGCTTCAATATGTCAAAAGACCGGTTGATGTCCAGGGTTCATCAAAAGACACTGCTTGTAAGTCTCCAATTGATACAGCGGATTCTTCTAATGCTAGCATGCATCCTGCAGAAGAGCAAGGAGTGGAAATGGAAGCATTTGAAGCAGAAGAGAGTGCTGAAAGTGACTCTAGCCATGATACTGTAAATGAGATGAGTAACGTTAAGGAAATACCAGTTCCAGATAATTTTCGGGTTGAAATCATCAACAGGGGAAGAGCTTCTTTCCAGAACAGAGATGGTCCGGGCCTTGCAGTGGCGAGATGCACAGGCCAAGGGAGATGTGCGCCAGCTTGCAAACAGAGCGGTTTTACAAGGTGATGCCAAATGGCGAGAAAATTCTGCGGTCATGGATACTTTACTCACTCGTCAGCGATAATTTTTACTGTTTCTGCTGCCGACTGTTTGCCGTTAGTGCTTACAGACACGACATCCACATTTGTGACTGGGTTTCAGAGGTGGTGGAAACTGAGCCCGAAAGTGCGTGACCTTGGGACATCCCAAAGAGCACCTGCGTTGGCTTGAAAAGTGTCAAACATTGGCAGCAGGACCGAGGCTGCACAACACCATTGATGCCGAAACTATTGCTTTGATGGAAATGGAGAAGAAAAGTGGAAGGACATCTTGCACAGATTGTTTGATATCGCATTGTTTTTTGCCAAACAGGATCTGGCATTCCGTGGCCACAAGGGAGATGAACCTTCATTGAATAAAGGAAATTTCTTGAGATGGTTGAGATGCTTTCAAAATATGATCCAGTGCTGAAAGGGCACCTAATGAGATTAAAGCGGAGCACATGTAAACTTAAAGTATTTGTCTCTTATCGTGCATCAAAAACTCAGATGTGCCCTGGCAAACCATGTGCACGAGAAGCTTGTCAAGGACATCAAGTCTGCAAAGTACTTTGGGATCATGTTCGACAGCACGCCTGACATATCATATACTCACCAGATGTCCTAAGTTATCAGATATGTAAATAAAATCGTGTAATAAAAAAAAAATTAAAACACGCTTTAATGAAATGTACCGTACGAGTAATGTCAGAACTGCACGACTCCAGGAAGTGGGCCCGCAGCTTGCCACAACGTCGGGGAGCGTCCCCCCCCGGTCAACTCCGAGCTGACCCTCCCCACCGTGCTCCCTTCCCCCATCGCCCCTCGGCGTGGCTCCCCGAAGCTTGCCACAACGTAACGGAGCGTGGTGATTTACAGCCAACGGGAGTTGCGCGTTGACAATTTGAGCCGTTAACGTGGACAATTACAGCCGTAAAAAGATTGCTTGAAAATATATATTTTAATTTTTAATGGTAGAATATAGTATTGTCATCAGTATGACATATCTATACCAAGTTTGCAGTCGATACGACATTGGGAAGACGGTTGAAATTGAGTTACAATATTTGAGGATACGACAACAACAGACAGAGCGAGTTCAATAAAAGCGTGTGCAATCAACAATAGAAAAGTGAAGGAAGTATTTCTAAGATGTTTCCCTTTAAAGGGGAAACAAGCTGCTGACCTCAGTTCTGACATTCTTGAAAAAGTGTAAAGTGATGGGCTGGACATCATGATGTGCTGCGCTCAAGGTTACGATAAGGCTGTCACTATGACTGGAATCCATGGAGGTGTACAAGCCATTCTTCAGGGAAAGAACAAGAAAGCTATTTTTCATGGATGTGCGGACCATTCGCTTAACCTGTGCGGTCAGCACCCTTTTGCTGAAAAAACATCGTGCGTGACATTTTTTTAGAATTCTTGAGACAATTCTAGATTTGAAGCTTTCGTGACTGCAAGGATCCATACTCTTTGGTTCTATTCGGTAAAGTCACGTTGGTAAAAAATACGTGACTTTACCGAATAGAACCAAAGAGTATTCTTGAGACAATGTTGTATTTCTTTGCTGCTTCCACCCATCGACGGGATGCGTTAATTGACCACACCGGAGTGTCAGTCAAAAAGGCTCTCAGCAACACGCTGGAGTGCTCATCATGCTGCAGTTAAGCCAGTTAAAGAAACAATTGTGGCGGCGATTGGAGCTCTTTGTGATCCACACGAAAATTGAGACACGAGGAGCAGCACAAGGTCTTTTGCCTGCTGTCTGTGATTTAACTTTTCTGTGCCCACCTGTACTCCTGGTGTGATGCCCTTGAGGAAGTTAATCTTACACAGCAGTACCTGCAGACTCAGGGCTTAACTCTCGACAAGGTGGTGACAAAGATCGAGGCGCCAAGACTTTTTCTGCACGAGGAGCGCAGTCACCTAGCGGAGCGTGCAGTTGAACAAGGGCGCTTTTAACATCAGACGAATGTGAAACTGCAGTAGGGAGAAATAGAGCCAGGTTCAAGAAGAGGATGGCAGGGGAGCAGGCAAGCGATGTTGGACTCTGCAAGAAGAAATTAAGAGGGCGACGCTTGAGTGCATCGATCGCTTTCATTCTCCAGATCAGATCAAGAGCCATCAAGGAAGTAGCAGCCACGTTTGAGGCTGTTCAAGCGAAGAGTCTCATATCTGCCACCGAAGAAGAGTTAAAGGTGTCCATTCCAAAATTGACCAATTTCTATGATGAGGTATCCGAGAGTGAGGAGGCATCTGAAAGCAGCAGAGATTGATCTGGAAGAAGCCAAAGATTGGGCAACATTAGACGTTTTGACATTCATAGCTGAATGGGACTTCGTGGAATCTCTCCCAACCCTTTCAATAAGCCTCAAATTATTTCTGACGATCTGTGTGTCTGTGGCTTCATGTGAGAGGAGCTTTTCAAAGCTGAAAATTATAAAAGAACTATTTGCGATCTACCATGGGACAGTCAAGGCTTTCTGATCTTGCGATATTGTCACTTGAAAGTGAGTTGGCGAGAGGCAGTGATTTCGATGAAGTGATTCACAAGTTTGCAGCATTGAAGGCCAGGAAAGGAAAGTTCTGATTTCGTCGAGATGTTCACCAAGTGCTGAAATGCTCGTGTATTTGTTCCTGTTTATTTTTTTGGTATTATTTAATTCATGAGTATTTTCCCATATGCATTTGTCAACAACTTCTACATTATTTGGGCCGTTATTGATTATGCAAACCTAATACATTAATGTATCTCATGTAACGGTAAAGTTTAATGTTAAAATGAACATAATTTTGATGTAGTTCTTCAACGTTTTCACTTAGAATTCTATTGTTTTCTTACCGAATTTTCACTTTAACCACGTGATACTATGTGAATACTTTTAGGCTGTGCGTATGATATTGTAATTTAAAGGTGTAATTTTATTTTTTCTAGTTTATGTCACTACTATTGCCATTACATTCAGTGATATACGGGAGTTACGATTTACGAGTAACAGCACAAAAAACATTACTAAGGATTCTGTATGGTCTGGTACGGGAGGAGGTCCACGGGGGGTGACACCATGAGTTACCGCACTGGGTGACACCAACCCTAGTGACGCCACTGGTCTATGGGGCTCTGTGTGATGAGTCTATGGTCCCTGCATGTGTCTATGAGTATCTGTGTGAGTCAGTGGATCTGTGTGGTGGGTCTCTATGCGAGTCTGTGGGTCTCTATGTGAGTCTCTGCTGTTAATCTGTGTTTCTAATCTCCATAGCCCTTGTAATTGCATCATCTTTCTCTCTTCTCAACACATGCCAAAACCTCTCCAGCCTTCGCGAGAATATTAGAATCCCTCACTAAGGCTCAAACTTATTCATTCTGCCTCCTTTCCACGTTTGTTAGTCATCCAAAATACCGCTCATACATTTTAGGGCTCTTAGCTGGGTCAGATGGAAATAAGTGAAAAATCAACATCACACAATTTCAGATCAGAATGGGATGTTTATGTAAAGTCGTGTGGGTGAATGGATGGGGACTATGGTTGCTACCTGTCCTGGTTTTTTATCAGGATCATCCTCTATGTTTGAGGGTCTGGGAAATCTAAAACTCTTCTTCTGGATATTAAACAAATAATTCCTATTTTTTTTGTCAGTTGCGTAATAATAATTCACCACGTAGGACAATGCATTCGCGTGTGATTCTCTCCTCTCCCGGTATTGTCAGATGGTTTTCTTCCCATGATGTCCCCGCTTTTATGCAACTCAGAGGTGGCAACCCTCGTTGAGGCGATCAAACTCCCTCCGACTGAGAACCCTGCTCCAATTCACAAACTCAACCCCCAGGATCGTGACGCGGTGCTCCAACACAGCCATTATAAACCATCCCGTCCCTGTCCAGCTACTAATGAAACACAAAACAGACTTAAACCCGCTTTATCATTCCGCTCTTAGATTTTGCACTGGATGTACCATACAGGACCCACCATTGTGTCCTGTACTGAAAATCCAATCTCACATCACTTGATGCAAGAATACATCTACATTGGGCCTTGTCCATCCATGAAATCCTTTGCTATCTCATTAACCCCGTTGTCAAATCCAAGAAGCCAAAGACGTCCATCTAATTGCCTTTTAACTATCCCCAAGAAAAAGAAATGGAATAGGTGACAAAGCCTTTGCCGTTGCAGCACTAACGTTTTGGAGCAACCTCGCAATCCTCCCTTGACATCGTAAATTGCCAAAGTGATTTGTCACTTTGATCCTTACCCGTCTATGCATAGTTCAATTTTAATGTGCAATCTCATTGAGGGACCGTGTGTTGTCTTGGCGTAGTCTGGAACTGTCTTTGTTCTGCTGCCTTCCCCAAGCTTGCATTTAGCGTTGAAAAATCGGCCGTACTTATAGATTGTTTTAATTTTTTTGTGAATTATTTACCTTTTCTATACTTTGCACTCCCATCGTTGTTTGTGTATTGTTTGTTGTCGTAACTTGCTGATCTGCTGATACTGGACATGTGAAAAAGAGCTTTGTAGCTCATCGGATTCCTCCTGCAGTCTAACTACAGATTCTGATTCTATTTCTGAATTGATGGCTGCTCGCTGCTATATTACAGCCATAAAAAACCTGGCTCAGAACCAGACTCCAACCCGACCGAGGACCGTGACTCGCTGCTCCGACACGGCCGTTATGAGCCCGATCCACGCCGGCAACCTATTAAACCGTCGGTTCGGGACGGATGCTGCTCCAGGGGGCCGTGGTTGTCAGAGTGCACGCAGGGAGCGATCTCCTGGCGCCTCGCGTCACACACGGCGACGCACTGCCGACAGCTGCTGCTGCTGCTGCTACCGCCACTTCGTCTTGCGCCACGTCGCTCGCAGCTCGCCGAGCGCACAGATGATGGGACGCAAGCGTTGTCTTGGTTTTGTTTGGTACCGGGGCTGGGCCCGACCGCACGCGCCTCCGAGCAGATCACCGGGCCACGGCCCACGTGGCGAGTGAGCCACCTGTGGGCGGGCGGGCGGCTGTGGTACAGGGCCGGTCATCTCAGTCAATCAACCCATGGCACCTGGGTCTGTCCCGTGACCCTCTGCCGGCGGGCATTCGATACTTCACGTGGCCTTAACGTGCACATAGCCTGGCACAGGAGCCGCGGTGACGTCACCGCCACTGAGTAGCGAATGGCGGTTGTTGTTGGCTGCTATGAGAATGGTTCCCACCGCGGGGTTGGCGGGGTGGGGGAGATACAAAAGCCATCTTGGCAGAATCTGGTACTGCCAGTCACCAAATTGTTGTTGCGGCCACAGGGTCTCGGTTTCTCACCGCAAGGCGCTGGTAAATGTAGCGGCGCGCACAACAACCACATCCATGGCAAGAGCCATGCTGGAGGTGTTGTGCCGGATATAGGAATATTTTGCCTGGACAGTCCCCGGCTGAAATGAAGCGATTGATGCTGGCTATTCGGTGTTGTTTATTCTCCATTCGTTGTGTGTCTTGCCTCTGCGCTGCTCTCGCTGCTGCTGCGTTATTATTGAACGTGGTACTGGGGTCTGCAGTCTCTTACGGAGTCATTATCTCAAATTCCCCTTTGTTCCGGTGCCTGGAGATGTTACTGCATGGGAGGCGTTGTGTAAATAATAAATGATGATGATGAAGATGATGCCGCGAGGAAGGGCACCTGATGAGACACCAGCGGTTGATGTGCGGCGCGAGGCACAGGGAGACTCAAAGCAAAAGGCTTTGAGTCCCAAGTAACTCAAGGCCCCCCCCCCCGGATTCATGAATAAATTATGGATGCATCAAATATCAGCTCAAATTTCAGATCCTAATAAACATTTTTAAAAAGGCAATGAACATATACAAGCCCATTAATCTATCTTATCCATAACTTGTCTGCCGCTCTTTTCTCTCGTGTCGCTCTGCATCTCTCCCATCTCGCGACATCTCACTGACCCCCCCCACCTCTATCTTTTAGCCAACATCTCTCTCTCTCTCTCTGATGTCGCTACGTCTCGATCTACTGTCCCATCTCTCTCTCTCTCTCGTCGTCTCAAGATGAGGAGTTTGAACGTTTACAGCGAAGGCGCAGGGGACGGTGAATGGGTTGTTGGACCCTTCCCAAAATAAAATCTGCTTAGAGCCCCCCTCCCACCACCGCTACTGGGTTGGGGTCGCGTAACGGGGCGCTGGGCAGAGCATGACATTCGCGCGAACGCGAGTTACACCTCGAAAGAAGCCAATTCCCCAGCGGTCATTATCGTGAGTCTCCGTGCAAACGTTCACAGCTTCTGTCGGCGCGAGTTAGAAATCCCTCGTATCCACAGCTCCTCCACGCACGACGCCTGTGATAATTAGCAGGTTGAGTCTAACCGGCCGGGCGTGGGTCTCGCCTCCGTCAACTCGGCCTGAAAATAGCGCGCTGTGATCATGTCGCACAAGCTTGCTGTGGCTGTTTTTGTTATTGTTGTTGTTGTCACGCGATATACGTGCTGCTGTGGGCTTATGCGCAACGCCAGCGACACGTAGCTGGGTTGTTCTACCTGGCCTGGGTCTCAGCTAGGTTAACTCGGCCTGAAAATGTCTCGCTGTGCTCCGTCTCGGTATTCGGCACCTGCCCCGTTCGTGTAGCCCCGCAGAGAGACTCGCCTTGCCTCGGGCGGCAGCTGCAGCGGGATACGTCGCCGTACTACTACTGCACGACGCCCAGCCACACCAATGGAGCGTTGGGTGCACAGCCACTCCGAACCCAGTGGAGTGGCCGCCACTGGCAGCGGGGATCTGTTAGGCTAAGTGCGGCATCGCTGTTTTTATTTAGAGTCTGTCCGCCGCCACGCGCCTAAACAGTGCGGAGCAGCGGAAATTGGCGAGAGCAAGTGTGAAACTGTCTCTTAGAGCTATGAAATCGCGCGGATGTTTTTGATTAGGGCCCCGTTTGTTTTAAACGTTTATCCGGTGGCCTTAAGCCAATTTGATTTTTACGTCTTGACGCACGCTTGGCAAATGTTTTCTTTTTCCATTGGCAATCGAATAACTTTCCTTCCTTCTTCAAGAAATTACAATAATACATCGTTATTTAGTTTTCATTTATTGCAGCAGTAAGGACCCAGTGAGATGCTAGCCTCTTATGGGCATTTTGCGACGGTACGGACGTTACCGCTGCACGGATCTTAGTAACACAAGCGTGGTTACATATCTCGCTATGCAAACAGCGAGTATCGGTGTGTGTCACGTGCAACTTGTTAGTTAGTAAGGAGTTGTTAGTAAGTAAGGAGTTGTTAGTAAGTAAGGAGTTGCTAGGTAAGGAGTTGTTTGCAAGTAAGGAGTTGTTAGCAAGTAAGGAGTTGTTAGTAAGGAGTTGTTAACAAGGAGTTGTTAGTAAGGAGTTGTTAGTAAGTAGTTGTTAGTAAGGAGTTGTTAGTAAGGAGTTGTTAGTGAGTAAGGAGTTGTTAGTAAGTAAGAAGTTATAGTAAGGACTTGTTAGTAAGCAAGGTGTTGTTAGTAAGTAAGGGGTTGTTAGTAAGGAGTTGTTAGTAAGGAGTTGTTAGTAAGGAGTTGTTAGTGAGTAAGGAGTTGTTAGTAAGTAAGGAGTTATAGTAAGGACTTGTTAGTAAGCAAGGTGTTGTTAGTAAGTAAGGGGTTGTTAGTAAGGAGTTGTTAGTAAGAAGTTGTTAGTGAGTAAGGAGTTGTTAGTAAGTAAGGAGTTATAGTAAGGACTTGTTAGTAAGTAAGGTGTTGTTGGTAAGTAAGGGGTTGTTAGTAAGGAGTTGTTAGTAAGTAAGGGCTTGTTAGTAAGTAAGGAGTTGTTGGTAAGTAAGGACTTGTCCCTTGCTTGTTACTCGACGCGTGTGCGGCGATGACGCAGCCATCGATCGAGGGTCGAATTGGAACCGCGTTGTGTGATCGGCATCGCACTCGCTGAAGGTGTCGATGCCTTCAGGGAAGTCGTGGACTGTAGACGCAACTGCGCACAATTCTGAGTCACTTATAACTGCTTTGCTGTTACTTATCGCTAATTAGGGACTCAGACTATTATCCTACCACCTCATAGAGTCCCTGGCACGTAATAATATGCTGCACAGTAGCAGTGGGGGTCGCAAAATGCCGATGTATTACTAATAAACCCCAATGATCCAATCGAAATTAGGAATTTAGATCGGATCATGGGGGGGGGGGGGGGCATGTGTCACCCCACCCTGGTCACGTGATACAGGAATAGGGAACTGGTCGTATTTAAAATGTTAAACGGCAATTCACTTTTTTCACTGACTCTTATTCGTATTACTTTAATTAAATTATTGCTACATTTGGTGCAGAATTGTTGGGTTAAAATGATTTCAAAATGACTGGATGTCACCCAGGTCCCCTTGCAAAAGAGAAGATGCCTCACGCGTCTCAACGGGTTTGTGTTGTCATCTTCAGGTGAAATCCAGGAGACTCACTCACCGGCTGAGGGTTCAGTTTATTTATTTGGTAGAGCCCTGTGAGCCATTCGGCTCTTGAAGCGGGTGCAACCACAACAAACAAAAAACAAAATCACGAGCAAGAAAACATCTTAAAGTGACTATGTGACTGTGCAAACAGAAAATCCATGAAAAAAACCGGCAAAATATTCCTGAAAAAAGCACCGTACACCAACGCTGTGTGCAAAAAATCCCAGTGGGATGCAAGTCAAACAACAACAACCACAAGACAACTAAGATTAAGGCCATCAGTCTAACTCCGTACTACAACAAACAAACATGGCCAAGCAAAAAAAACTTTTCCAAATCACCAAAAAATAAAGCCATAATTGCAATGTAACAGTGATCATAGGGCCCGTGACCGAATTTTTACAATAAACTACATAAATAACATGTAACACACAAATCCTAGAGCCATAGCAAGCTGCATGAGTTACTCCACAACAAAAGAAGCATCAGTCGGAGTATAACATTTTTCAATGCACCTTTAAGATCAGCACGCTAAATCAAAATACAGATAATAGTTTGCAGCGTCATTCGGAGCGAAACATTTTATTTTATTTTAGGCCACTGAATAGCAGTGGCAGCTAGGGGTGTACAACTCCTCTAGAGCAGTTTTGAGAGAAGATCTCATTGGTAGCGATTCAAGTTGCAGTTTATTGACAATAGCATTCCAGACTCTGGGGGCATCAATAGCAAAGGCCCTTCCTCCAGTTTTTGTACGGCAATAGGGAATGTGAAGTTGATAAATGAGCGAATACCTGAGGTCAAATTTGTTCTTTGAAACAGAGAGGAGATCCAGCAGGTAGTCTGCGGATTTTTTTGTAAGTACATCGTGAATAAATAAGATCTGGTGCACAAGCCGTCGAACATTAAGAGATGTTAAGTTTGACCCAATGTAGAGATCACAGTGGTGAGTCCTATATGGGCAGTTCAATGTAAATCTTAAGGCCGAGTGATAGATGGAATCAAGCTTCTTCAGTACAGTACTTGGGGCTGATTTATACACGATGTCACAGTAGTCAAGTAGAGGCAGTATGGTAGCTTTTATCAATTCCAAACGGAACATTGGGGGGAAGCAGTGCTTGTGTCGATACAGAAAACCAATTTTTATTTTTGTCTTTTTACCAATATAATCAATGTGATCTTCAAAATTCAGTTTGGAATCCAGGATGACCCCAAGATACTTACAGAACTTGACTTGCTCTATTTGATAATTATTTAAGGAATGTAATTGGGGAAAAATAACGTCCTGCTTTAGTCCTGGTGAGAAGCATAGCACCTTGGTTTTGGAGGTATTCAGGACTAGTTTATATGGAAGTCTATAGCAGACAAATGCTCTGAACTCACTTTGATTCTAAATGTGGAGGGAAAAACCAGAGGACCCGGAGACAAATCCACGCGACTACAGGGATAGAGGCACGCAAACCCCAAATGTGCAGGTATCAGGGTCGGGATCGAACCCACGACCTCCTGCATACCAGGCGAGGGAGTTCACACTGAAATGCTGGGTTAGCGTCTGGATTTTAGCCACTGTAAAGCGGCCACAGCCACTCTGTCTCTGTCCTCGCAGTTGAGCGGCAGCCGCCAGGACGTCCGCCACGGAGACGGAGCCGCGGGATGGCAGGTGAGGGCTGACGATGCATCGCGACACGGCGAGAGATGGAGACGGCTTGAGGAGGGAGGCGTTCGTCCAGCAGCGGATTGATCGTGGCTGCTGCCGCTGCCGCCGCTGCCGCTGACAATGATGATGAGTGACCTGTGTAAAATACCGTTGGGCCAAGCCGCATCTTGCCTTTGTTTAATTTTTCTCCTTCTCCTCAGAGGGGCCCCGACCAAGCGAGAGAGCGAAATAGATTCCTCGTGTGCACGTTTCGTTCCTAGCAGAGCGGCGCGCGGATTTTGCAGCGGCAATCAGCGCAGCAGCAGCAGCAGCAGGAGCAGTTGGGAAGCTGTCATCTGTCCAGATATCCAGTTACCCGTCCGATAGGCACATGCGAGCAGATGGTAGTAGGTATTACAGGCAGCGGTGCCACTTTGACCGATCAGATGTTGGTAAACAGATTTTTTTTGTCGTCTTCCTTGCAATGGTGTTTTGTGCTGCTGTGGATTTTCAGTATTAACGGTGTGTGTATATATACATAGTACGTGTATATATGTGTACATGTGCGTTTCCTGTGGGGGTCTGTGGCGCTGTGGTTAGCGCGCTACGCTACCCGGCGACCCGAGCTTAATTTCCGCTCACGGCCAACACCGGTGACGATTATCCGAACCAGTCATGGGCCTTCTCTAGGTCGACTCAGCCTCAAATGAGTACCTGGTGCGGTGAGTAAACATCGCCACCGTACTTCATAGGTGCTCGCCAACAGCACTTGCCCCGACATCTGTCAAGGCAACACGGGGGATTCTTTATCTTTGTCATACCTATGCTGAGATACCTGCCTCAGTGTGATAACAGTTCGCACAATGGACTTGCAATCCAGACGTCCGCGGTTTGATCTCCCGGCGTGGTAGTCCAAACGACGGTGCAAGTTTCTCAGTCTCCTCCCGCCTCTACCCACCCCAGCGGGTGTGGTGGAGTAAATTTGCGCCTAACTCCTTCCACTCCTTCCAGCGTGGAAGAGTAGGCCTGAATGCCTTCTTGGAGGTGCCATCTTAGAGCTTCCTCTCGTGCTTGGGAGACCTTTCTGCTGACAGTCGAGTGAGCAGCCAATGGCAGGGCAGCGCCTCTCCCCCCCCCCCCCCGACAGGGCTGAGCGTCACGCTGGTTGACGTCTGGGTCACCACGTGGGCGTGAGGCATCAGCGGCCACAACAATCGTGTAACGCCACCCGGGCGCTACTTGGGCATGCCACATCCATCTCGCATTATTTTTGTCCTTGTGATGTTTTATTTTAATTATTTTTTTCATTAAACTATTCATAGTGATTGCAGGAATATAGAGAACGATCATTGATGATGATGATTTTTATTTTTATTTTTGATAAGCGTACCCCTTGTAATGTAGTTTTAGTGCCTTATGCTGATGATCCATATTCCAAGCCAGCCGAGAGATTTTGCTTGAAGCGTCGTCGCGAGTGGAAATACTGAACCGGTCACCACCAACCCAGAAAGACCCAGCTGAAATTAACCGCTGCATAAATACACACACACACTATGACGATGACTTTATGATTCATGTTGTTCCTTTGTATATTTACCATTAATATTTTTTATTACTATCACGCGGAGTAATAATTATAATAATAAAAATAGTAAAAATTGCAGAGTTTAATTACTGTGCTTTTTGGTGATTCTAATTATTATTGAGTGATAATTGAGGTCCTTTATTTATCCACGTGAGAAGCCCATCGAGATTAGTTGTCAATTAGGCCAAGCGGACTCGCGGAGTAATTTCCAAAATAAGGATGTTATTAAAGGTGGCAAAGGTGCAGCCCTGCAACTGCCTGCTCACGTCACCGCTAACGGAAGGGCCTCCTCTTCGAGCTCCAGAGTAGCCCCTCTGGAGGGTATTTTGGCCTACTCTTTCACACTGGCCAAACGTCTTCGAAGAGGTAGCAGTATCCCACGCTTTACCCCACTGCACGCGATCTGCTGATGTACTCGTGATTTGTGGAGGAGGCTCTTGAAGGACGCTGCTCCTGGGGCAGTTGGAGGCAGACACCCCCCAGCAACAATGGAGGTCAGAGGAGCGACGCTCACAACAACGAGCGGATAGCAGGGCAGCTAAAACGCAGCGAGTTGGCATAGTAGGGGGTACACAGCTGGTGGTGCATCTGCCAGTCTACCCAGTTCACCCATGGCACCTGCTGGCTCTGTCCGGTGACCCCCTGCCAGCGAGCCTTCGACACTTCACGTGGCCTCAAAGTGCACCTGGCCTGGCACAGTCGCCGTGGTGATGTCACGGCCAGGACGGCAGTTTGTTGTTGTTGTCGCTGTTCAAACTGCTGGGTGGGCAGAGGCGGCGGGGGGGGTTGGGGGTGCTTCAAGAAACTTGCCCCGTTGAGAACGGCTGTGCCCGGAAATGAAATCGAACCGGCCACCTCTGTATTGCAAGTCCAGGGCCCCAACCATGACACCGTGGTGTATATATATTATATACATATATTAAATACATTTACTTTTATGGTATTTTTGAGTAATGTCATTACTGTTTCATTAATTATTATAAATGTCTTGGGCAATAATGGTGATAATTGTACTAATTGCGGGTATTAATATTCCACGCTTTGTTTTACTGTAATTCTCTTTGAGTGATTATTGAGGCCCTTTTATTTATCCAGGTGAGAGGGCCCTTTTGGGATTTGCCGTCCCGAATGCCAGGCAGAATGTCGTACCGTAATTTGCCAAGCAGGGATATTGTTCATTGCATGAACAACATTTTTTACAGGTCTTTTATAATAATAATTTGAACTTGTACCGATTATTTGTGCACTCTCGAAGGGAGAGAGCGAACGAGAGGAGGAACCACAGATGGAAGGCAGCAGCAGCCACGAGGTGCGCTGGTACCGTCCCTTCTGTGTGGGATATAGTGTTGCCCCCTCGCACGTGGGGGGGCGCGTGCCTTCCACATGCATGAGCACGCACTCATTGATTGGCTTAAAACATCTTTATGCACAGAAAGCCGCAGAGCTTGGCCAACTGTTGGGTAGCTCCGAGTCCTTGCCGCTTGGCTGCTTGCTGCTGCCTCCCAGCCTGGTCCTGCGGTTTCTCAGCGATTGTGAGAAATGCAATTGGCACGAACGACGGCGACGAAAAAACGAAACTAAACTAAAGCAAAAGAAAAACTCCGTGCAGGTCACGGGAGGTTATTTGACGCTGGTCAGGGCTGCGGTTGGTAAAGGCGAGGATAAGAAACACGGGATCGTAGTACGGTACGACGATGGATTTGGTGCTCTGCCATCTGCTGCCCAATTCGTAGCCTGGCAGCTGCCTATAACACCCTGTTCGTGCACAGTGGTCGCCCATCCAAGCACTGTCCAGGCTCAAGGCTGCTTAGCTTCCAAGCTCTGGATGGTATCAGGTTCACTCATGGGGAGAGGTCTGAGTGCAACATTTACATAAAATCCCACGCAATTCTCCCAGGATCCCATTATAATTGCTGTAATTTCTTATGGAATGTTACAAGTCGCCGTATTTAATTAATATTTTATATATATATCTGACCTATGAGATGTTTTCATAAGGAAGGGCCCTCGGTCTACATGTGTGCGTACTAATTGCTTTCAAACAAGGCCCATTAATTAGCGCCGATGTTCATATTCTCTTCCCGAGTCCGTGCCAAGCGACGGCTGCTCAGAAGTGAAATGAGCGGTGCGATCGTGACCCCAGCCGCCTCGCATGGCTCCCACGTCTGCTCACCTCAACCACCCTCACGCCGCCCGCGGTAGGGGAGTTGTAGACGGAGCTCTCTCTGTACTCTCTCCTGCTTACCCCTCCACTCTCACCGCACTCCACTCCCCTCCACGCACTCTCATGCCTCTCCCCTCTCATCTCACTCCACTCCCCTCCACACACTCCCCTGCCTCTCCCCTCTCATCTCACTCTACTCCCCTCCACACACTCTCCTACCCCTCACCCTCTCATCTCACTCTACTCCCCTCCACTCACTCTCCTACCTCTCATCTCACTCCACTCCCCTCCACACACTCCCCTGCCTCTCCCCTCTCATCTCACTCCACTCCCCTCCACGCACTCCCCTGCCTCTCCCCTCTCATCTCACTACTCCCCACCACGCACTCTGCTACCTCTCCTCTCCCATCTCACTACTCCCCTCCACACACTCTCCTGCCTCTCCCCTCTCATCTCACTCTACTCCCCTCCACACTCTCCTACCTCTCATCTCACTCTACTCCCCTCCACACACTCTCCTACCTCTCCCTCTCATCTCACTCCACTCCCCTCCACGCACTCCCCTGCCTCTCCCCTCTCATCTCACTCTACTCCACTCCACTCACTCCCCTACCTCTCCCCTCTCATCTCACTCTACTCCCCTCCACACTCTCCTACCTCTCATCTCACTCTACTCCCCTCCACGCACTTCCCTCACTCTACTCTCTTGCACGCACACTCAGCTACAGCAATCAATGCCTTCCATCAAAACTCTCAGTCAATCTCCACTGGGTGAGAGGTTGTTAAATCTCCTCTGCCCTCCTTGCGTTTGGCTGGAACCCCCTTACCGCCAAACATTCGTGTTCAAGACATCTTGCCTATGACCGACTGTCTCTCTCAGTCTCTCTCTGCAATGCAAATACGCCCTCTGTTTCTCTCCGGCATCCTGCGATGTGGCCATATTTAGACACTGCAATCAATCCACGTCGTACTGCAATGCGTTGGTGGCAAGAGTGCCCGGTTGAAGCGTGTTTCCTCACTTACCGAGAGCCGCCTCTAATTCGCGCACGGACGAGTTCAACCGATCCACGTTGGCAGCGGCACAAGGGGCACAGTGTCGCATGTTGAACTTCTTTTCCACCGTACGAAGCCTACCGCGCCAATCGGAGGTGCGGATTAGTGTCCTAATATCGTAATGAGGGCTCTCAGACGCTTAACTCTGACGGGCAACGTTGCCTCTGTGCTGCACGGCGCGAGACTTAGCGCCTCCTCCGAAAGGCTGAGTGGCTTGCTTGGCGATCACGGGGCCCCTGCATACCTCCGAGTGTCGTATTGTCCATGACTCGCACGATCAGGGGCCATGACCGTGGTGCAGCTGTGGCCATGCAAACCAAAGCGTTGTCCGTACAGTAAAAGCACTGCGCTCCTTCAAGGGAGGAGGAACACCATTCCTACACCAACTCTCTCTCCCGAAGCCCTCTCGTGGCGAGCAGACCATTATATGACTTTCAAACGACACGCAGGAAATGTGTGAAGAATGTGCGTCTCGTTTGAACTTTGTGCTTTTCCAGCTTGCGCTGTTATTCAGCCATGATGATGTCATTGGCCCATACCTCCGACGAGCGTGGTTGACATACGTGCGTAGGCGATGGGGGTTTCTTGTCGTTTATAGATTTTGTTCCAAAGGTGCATCACGTGCAGCGTTCACCTACCACGGTGTAGGGCGCGTCCACCCCCTCGTACGCATGGGGTAATCTCCGGGATCTCCGGTCTCCTCTCGCGAGTGAAGACGGCTGGGTCATGGAATTGGGCCAAACATCCCAATGTAGGACCCCCTCCGGAAAGAGAGTCCTCCATGCTCGAGTGAGGCGTTCCTGAATAAATAAAGGGCATGATTAATATTTATTCACGAACAACCTACGAGGGTGATTACAAGGGTGGTTGAGTGTTTTCAGCTTGTGTTTCTCCACCGCTACCCACCATAGCTGGGCTGCGATGTTATTTAAGTGAAGCGACGAATCGGCCCGCTTCTAAGTTCCACGACTCGACAAATCGGACAACAGTACAGAATCAACTCACCGCTGCTGCCATGTGTGCCACTGGCCGGGGAGGTGATGGGCGGGGCTTGGTGATGTCATCAGCCGTGTGTCATGCTGCGCGTGGCTTGTGAGGGCGGGGGGGGGGGGGTTCACACCTTCAAGATGATGGGACAACCGCCATGTTTGAAAGGAGGCCGAGTAATCGATCACTAAAAACACAGTCGATTACGATACTTTAGTCGATTAATCGACGCCATTGATTAATCATCCCGGCTCAATAACACTGCTGTTAGGAGACTGTAATAGGTGTTTGAGGCAGGGCAATGGCTGTGCGATGTAGTGGTTGTCACCCAGCATTGTGAACCCGGCTGTTGTGGACGTTTAACAACCGATCAGAAACGTAAAGCAGACAGAGACCAGGTAAGCGGTGAGTGGTACAAGTGGCTAAGCCCACTACCAACCCGGCGGTCCGAGTTCGATCCCCAGCCGTGGCTATTGCCAGTGGCTGGGTGATATCCGAACGAATCCCTGGGCCTTCTCCTCCCCACCCCCACCACCACCAGCACTGCCCAATTTCATAAAAACCTGCACTGACCGGTGTGGTGAAGTATGGTCAAACATGACTTGCACTGGGTGGGGAGGCATTAGCCCGGCAGGGGATTGACAAAGTGCCAAATATTATCATTATTTTTATATCTATGTCACTGTGGTCACGAAGCTTCTGGGTGTTGAGGTGCAGGTGCACATGAAGGGATGGTAGGAATTAAATGTCGAAATAGAAATTCTCAATAAACCATAGCGGCACAACAACCGCTGGTCACTCTTTGCAGGGCATCACAATGTGTGGCTCTGGTGTTGGAGAGGAGGCTATTAAAGTGACTTCAGAAGTACCGTATACTAGTTCTACAGCATCATCTTCCAGGGCAATTCTTTGACACAGGGTCATGCTCTGCTAGCTACGGCAGAAGTCTGACTGGATCCGATGGGATTATGATGGTAGCACAACTGGAATATGCTTCTAAAATAACATTTGAGTAAAAAACCCGTCAGCGTATTTTTATTGGGGCGACACTCGCGGCTTAATTTCAGTCGAGTTTGTCTGGGTCAGCAATCAAGGAAATATATCCACACCCCGGCACACCACATCCAATAAATTTCATCTTGCTATGGAGCCGGGTGCCAAAAATCAAGTCTCACCAGCGACCCGGAAAATATTTGGTAATAAACAAAGTCCCGCTGTCGCGTCACTGCAACGGGGCGGTACCCGATACCAGGACAACGAGCCCACGGTGGAGCGGAGCACGACAATTCTCCCAGCATCGCCAATGCCCTTCGTCTCCCGGCACCGGCCGCCAGTGGTCCAGCGCTCTTGCCGCATCGTGGGCAGGGTTCGGATTCAAAGTGAGCAGAGGGGGGGGGGGCGAAATATAGAACCCTCTGAGGGATTTGAAGAATTACAGAAAATTGCTGAGAGTGAAATCTTCCCGTGCAGCAGCAGCAGCAGCAGCAGCAACGACCCAAACAAAAAGAATGAATAAATGAAAAGGAAAACCGTGTATGGAAATTGGAAAATTGAGGAAGTTTACTGGAAAACCTACGCCTGTGATCTGGGAAATGCATGTTAGTGATTTAATACCCGCTATGTTACTTTCTGCCACATCGCATCAGTCCAGCGGAGAGGCGGCCTGATGAGCCGGGCGGGGTGGGGAAGGCGGCGGCGGCGGGCGCTTTCGGGACCGGCCGGTCGGCCGGCCTGCATGTCAAGAGGCAATAATCGCGGTGAAAAACGCATCGGAAACATCGCGAGCGCACGGCGTCGCCCGCGGTTACCGCGCGCCAAAACTTTTGTGTAAATTCGAAGTAACTCGCACAAGCTGTGCGCGAAAAACCTGACACGAGGCGCCCGAAATCCGCAATCGCGAGCGCCGTGGGGGCTGCCGCATTAGCGGCGATATTTGCGCCAAAGATTCGAGTGAAGGGGGGGTGGGGGGGGCAGTTAGGGGAAGAAGAAAAAGGAAAGCAAAAGCGGTAGCGTCACCGAGATCCGTGGGTGCGGAGCTGAGCGGCCACGGTGTGATCAAGCGGAGGTTTTCGCGCGAACTGATGACTGGCAGCGGAAAACGGTGACGTCCGGTGAAAATGCGCAATTTTCGCTTAAAAACCTGGGGCCCTCTCGGCTCTGACGGTTCCAGAATGCGAGTGCGTTGTGCGCAACGTTGCCCACGCGGTGTGACCCCTTCGCTAAGCCGCTGCTGGATCGCGGTCCCTTCCCTGCGCTGTTGCAGTCCTTGGCAGTTATTCGGAGGCAGGGGGCAGCTGGTGCAGCATCGTACAGCACAACGATGGATGATTTCTGCACTTTTCCAGTGACGTGCCTGGCACAAGCCGTGCTCTCTAACCCATGCAATTCGTCGTTGTGTCTCTCGGTTTCTCTGGCTCCCTCAAAAGCTCGTGTTATGATCACACACCGTGGGGGTTTTGTTTTTTTGTTGCTGCTATTCGCGTGCGTTTCGTTTACGACCGTCAAAATATCTCGTTTGTTAGTTGTGCAATATTCCTTAAAGGACACTACTCATTCACTACAGTATGAATGTGTTTTTTATTTGTTTTTTTGCTGCTGCTGTGCTCACACAAATACACTTAAACGGTGCAATTCCTCTCTCCATGCCAATCTGCATGACAATTGCAATTTGGTCTTGGCTCTGGCGATTACAAAACTTTAACCCCAATCCTAACTCTTACCCGAACCCGACGAGATAAACTGGTAGATGCAGATCCATTGGTGGGGGTAATGACCACTGTGGTGTAGGGGAAGGGGGGACTGCCTAACACCCCAGAGCTGAAGTCTAAAATTAAATTCAGAAGGGAGGTGAGGTCGCAGATGGATGGGGTTAGTGTCTCTTCTTTGTATATCAGCATAACACAGCCCGAGACCCTGATAGCAAAACAAATGTTAGTTAAATTATCGTATATCAAATTATCTGTTGATACCGCATTGGCCGTGGTGCACAAGCACAGATAACCAAATAAAAACGCACTTGTCAATAACACCATGGCCTTAAACGAAAGAAATGTGTAATACGTGATGATATGGCCTATGACCCTTCTTCGTGGTACATAAATGATCGTACAAAGCAACCCAGATGGCGGTATGGCCCATCTTGTCAGATCTCGGAAGCTCAGCACGGTTGAGCCTGGACAGTCCTTGAACGGGGTAACTGCCATGAACTCAGACAGGTGAAACGTTACGGTACTCGTATTGTAAATGTTGTAGTGGGTTTAGTCTCCAACACACAACCGGCGTGCTGTACGAGTAACGAATTGTCACGTTTTGTTTACGTGACAATTCTTACCAATTGGCTGTCGGGTGGTGGCGGGTTTGACGACACATTTATATTTACGCTATCTAACCCCCCAAAAACCTCTTATGGACACTGACATGTGATTACAGGCTGCTGCAGGGCTGTATTTGTGGTAATTGGGTAACTTGTGAGTAATTTTTCAAGTTTGGATGTTGATTCGTCACCGTCAGCACCTTATCTGGACTAATCGAATTCTAGAGGGCACTAAATCAACCTAGGCATGCCCCGCCGTGTTTCTAACCTTAGCGCAACCAGTCACTCCTGACACTGCGAGGGCCTCTCTGTAGCCGGTCGACACACACATTGTTATGTTTCGTGTTGTTATTGGAGTGTGACCAAGGCTGCATTGGCTGGGTCATGTAGCCTGCATGGCACAGCCACCGCATGCCCAAGCAGCTTCTGTTTGGCTGGGTTGAGGGGGGCTCGACGGACACAACACGGGCTGGAGAAGGGATGGAGCCGATGCGGTACAGGAGGACGTGGAGCTGAGTGAACTTGCCGAAGGCCGGTACCAGCGGTGTCAAGATCGGTCTCTGTGGAGGAGGCTCGTGAAGGACGCTACTGGGTAGTTGGAGGCAGTCGCCCTCCAACAACAAAAACGCTCAGGCCAATGAGCAGAGCGCCAGGCAGCTAAAATGCAGCAAGTTGGTACAGTAGGGGGCACAGGTGGTGTATCTGCCAGTCATCTCAGTCAATCAACCCATGGCACCTGGGTTTAGCTCGAGATCTTCCGTCAGCTAGCCTCCGGCACTTCACGTGGCCTCAGAGTGCACCTAGCCTGGCACAAGCACCGTGGTGATGTCACCACCGCTTAGTGACAAATGGCGGCTGTTGTTGATGCTGTGTCTGGACATTGTAGGCTGTTTGTGGATGTTGTTATTGCTGTGTGGTTGTTGTTGCTGTGTGTGGTTGTTGTTGTTGCTGTGTGTGGTTGTTGTTGTTGCTGTGTGGTTGTTGTTGCTGTGTGTGGTTGTTGTTGCTGTGTGTGGTTGTTGTTGTTGCTGTGTGGTTGTTGTTGCTGTGTGTGGTTGCTGTTGCTGTGTGTGGTTGTTGTTGTTGCTGTGTGTTGTTATTGTGTGGTTGTTGATGCTGTGTGTGGTTATTGTAGGCTGTTTGTGGTTGTTGTTGCTGTGTGTTGTTGTTGTTGCTGTGTGGTTGTTGTTGCTGTGTGGTTGTTGTTGCTGTGTGTGGTTGTTGTTGTTGTTGCTGTGTGTGGTTGTTGTTGTTGCTGTGTGTGGTTGTTGTTGTTGTTGCTGTGTGTGGTTGCTGTTGCTGTGTGTTGTTATTGTGTGGTTATTGTAGGCTGTTTGTGGTTGTTGTTGCTGTGTGTGGTTGTCGTTGTTGCTGTGTGTGGTTGTTGTTGCTGTGTGTGGTTATTGTAGGCTGTTTGTGGTTGTTGTTGCTGTGTGTGGTTGTCGTTGTTGCTGTGTGTGGTTGTTGTTGCTGTGTGTGGTTATTGTAGGCTGTTTGTGGTTGTTGTTGCTGTGTGTGGTTGTCGTTGTTGCTGTGTGTGGTTGTTGTTGCTGTGTGTGGTTGTTGTTGTTGTTGCTGTGTGTGGTTGCTGTTGCTGTGTGTGGTTGTTGTTGTTGTTGTTGCTGTGTGTGGTTGCTGTTGTTGTTGCTGTGTGTTGTTATTGTGTGGTTGTTGTTGCTGTGTGTGGCTGTGCACGCCAGAGGAAGGGTACATACAATATCAGCCCAAACCTTAGATTCTTATAAACGTAACAAGGACATAATAACGTATGGCTCTCATCTCCATCGTGCCTCTCTTCTCTACTTAGTCTACGGCGGTTTACGCCACACCAGCGCTTCTCAGAACACGGAACACCATACACCACCAGCACTGTTGGCTCCTGTTCCTTTGCTGTGATGTTTCTTCCACAGAGGGCAGCGGGAACTTATACATTAACATTTCAACCACCGCCTAACATCTCTAGCTCTTGAACTATAGTGCTGAGAAAAAGTTTGTGAACCCCAATGGTAATTATGGAAATTCCATAGTTTTACCATGATAGCCTTCTTCAATTAAAACTGGTATTTTCTTAAAAATCCGAAAGGGTTTATAATAACCAACTCCATGTCTTTTGCAACAAAATGATGTATGGATTAAAACAACATTGAGTAATTAAGGTTCAGAGTATGTGAAAAAGTAAACCCCTTGTTTAATTTTCTCAATTGTGGGAATAATTAGAATCAGGTGTTTAAATTAGGCAGATCTTCAGGGGTGAGGGTGGGAGGCCCCACCCTATATAAAGATCATAAACTTCGTGAGTTTGGTCTTCACCACACAAGTGCATGTGGAAACAAGCCATGCCACGATCAAAATAAATCTCTGAGGATCTCAGAAAGAGAGTTATTGATGCTCATCAGTCCGGAGAGGATTACAAAATCATCTGGGGCTCCACCAATCCACTGTCAGACAGAGAGTCTACAAATGGAGAAAGTTCAAGACCATAGTCACTCTACCCAGGAGCAGTCGTCCTACCAAAATCTCTCCAAGAACAAACCGGAAAATCATCAAGGAAGTCACAAAGAACCCCAGAGAAACATCCAACGATCTGCAGGCCACTCTTGGCTAATGTGAGTGCACATGACTGAACTATCATAAAAATACTGAGCAAAAATGGTGTTCATGGAAGGTTAGCAAGGAGAAAACTGCTGCTCTCCAAAGAGAACATTGCTGCCTTTCTGAAGTTCACCAAAGAGCACATATGTAGTGACATAGAATGGGTCACTACGGCACGTAGCACTGGATACTAGTAGAGAGCGGGATCGTGGGTGTAATAGCCCGGTCTACCAGCAGGGCTGGTGAAGTGTGCCCTGGAGCGCGTAGTGCCGGTTGCGGGCAGTGAAGGGCATTTGAGGATACAGCGGCCGGTCTGCCAGTAGGGCACGTGATAAGCACGGATGTTGGGTAAAGGTGACAGAGGGGACACGTGGGGCAGAGCCCAGAACCTTCCGGTAGGTTCCAGAAGGAGGCGTGGCCGAGGGCGGAGCCAGGCCACGCTGCAGAGGATAAAAGGGAGGCCTCGACACTGGGTTGGGGCTGCTGCGGTTTGGGAATGGAGCCCGTCGTCTTCACAACTCTTCGTCCCCATCTTCACCTCCTCGTCGGTGTTGGGTCAGGCAGTGTGCTGGCTGTCTTGACCCGTATATAGTTATCCCCTATACTGTGGAAAGTGTAGAGTAAACGTGTATGCCTCCTACTATTAGTGTTTCTGAAGTGACTCATTACACATAGATGATTCACAATGTCCTCTGGACAGACAAGTCAAAGGCATAACTTTTTGGCCCCAATGATAAACGTTATGCTTGGTGAAAACCAAACACTGCTTTCAAACAGAAGAACCTCATCCCAACCGTCCAGCGTTGGTGGTGGGAATGTGATGGTTTGGGGCTGTTTTGCTGCCTCATAACCTAGACGGCTCGTCATCATTGACACAACCAAGAATTCTGCATTGTATCAGAAGACTGTAGAGGAGAATGTCGGGCCATCCATCCGTGAACTGAAGCTGATTTGAAAGTGGGTCTTGCAGCAAGACATTGATCCCAAACATACAAGCAGATCTACAAAAGAATGGCTGCAGAAGTAGAAATTCCACGTTTGACAATGGCCTAGTCAAAGTAAGGACCTAAATTCCATCGAATTGTTGTGGCAGGACCTAAAGCGAGCTGCCCATGCAAGGCAACCCTCAAATGTCACCGAGTTTAAGGAGTCCTATAAAGAGGAATGGGCCAAAATTCCTCAAATCCAATGTGAGAGACTGACCAACGGTTGGTTACAGGAAACGCTTAGTTTCAGTCATTGATGCTCAAGGGGGTGTCATCAGTTACTGAATCTACAAGGTTCACATATTTTTTCACGTGGTTATTGAATGTAGAATCATGAGGATAAATAAATGTTGAAAGAGTATCATGTTTTTGTGTAATTTGTTTAATGGGGTTATCTTTATTTATTGTTAGGAATTAGATTAAGATATAATAACATTTTAGGTTCAAAATATGTAAAATGGGAAAATCCTCCACTGTACATTGCTTCTGCCATCTCACCAGGAGTTCAACCGTACACCGCATCCACGGCACAAACCATGACTACAGTACTCAGTAACACGGGGGGGGGGGGGGGGGTCAGCAAACCAAAAGGACAAGTAGAGCCATCTTTTATGAATTTGGTTAAAACAAAAACCTCAACAATAAAAGGATCGCCATGCGATGTGAACAACGTCTCACGAAGCAGCAATCCTTAAAGAGCCACCGCACGCGGCCCGGGAGCCGCAGGTTGCCGACAACTGCTGTACATCGACATCGGCCGCGTGAACGGTAAAAAGAAGAAGATCGCTATGAGTTTATAAATGTCATATATTTCTTTTTGGGGGAGGGGGTGGGCCCAAATAATAATCTCTGCTTCGGGCCCCTCGCTCAGCGCGTTTGGCTGCCGCGTTTTCGCAGGGCAAGTGACGACACCGAGAGTGTGTAGAGCGAGAGCCGAGATCGCTCACGCGCAGGTCATGTCGGCGCTTGTCGAGCACACAAGAAAGATACCCCGTGGTCTTCGGATGATGATATGGTCTGGAAAGTATGATTCAAGCTTCGGGAGTTAATTTTGTTTTGAAAAATAAAATATGCTTCGTCGTCGGGAGATTACGGGTGACCACGGAGAGCCATCTGTTTTCCAGAAGATGATTATGTTGTAATGGCGAGAGATGTCTCCAGGAAGAGTATTCGTAACAGTTACATTAAGACACGTCTTCTGGAAGATTATGTATTTCTATGGAGAGCCGTCTTCCAGGGGGGTGATTATGGACCCCACTGCGTTGTTATGGTGAGAAATGTCTCCAGGAAGATTATTCTGCCCTCTGGGTGCTCATGGATCGCACTGATTCCAAAATGCGATTTATAAAACATGTGTTCCAAAATTAGATAACACGACCCCCACCCCCTCACACAACTTTTACTTTAAAATATAACGGCAAAAAGTGAGCTTTATAATTTGGAGAATAGCGCAGTCACTGCCAGCTTGCAGACAATCTGTGGCATAGCATGCTTGATTTTCTATTCAATGTGTATTTAAAAAGGGGTTTTCTTTCTCTGCAGGGTATGGTTTTGTTTGTTTATTGCGCTATCTTAGCACGGAACTGGAAGGCCATGTTTTCAGCATCCACAAACTAGTTGGTGGCCCATATTCTTAGTTTTTTCGGTAAAGTCACGTTGAAGAGAAGCAACAAAATAACAAAATATATATAAAACAATAAAAAAATTCTCACGACGTTTCGACCATAACTCAAACGGTCATCATCAGGTGTGTTGGTTTGCATAAATTTATTTTTAAACGGCATTTATTTAAAAATAAATTTATGCAAACCAACACACCTGATGATGACCGTTTGAGTTATGGTCGAAACGTCGTGAGAATTTTTTATTGTTTTATATATATTTTGTTATTTTGTTGTTTCTCTTCAACGTGACTTTACCGAAAAAACTAAGAATATGAATTACTGCAGTCACGAAAGCTTTAAATCAAAATTTAGTTGGTGGCCTTCAACAATGGGGTTGCATGCTTGTAGCACCACAGCAAAAGTCCACTGAAAATGTGCGCAAATCAAACGTTGAATTATCCAAGTAACCAAAATACACGTCAGGCATTCTGGGGGATTTCACTGCCACCGTACATCGAAAGCCTCAGTATCTTGCTGAGATAAACGGGTTGGCACACTGCACACATTGGGCCCAATGGGTGGGAAAATATGGTGAGTACACGGCATGAGCATCGGATGTTTGTACATTAAGGGCAATTTTCAAAGAGTTTTTGTTCGATTTTCACGTTGTTTTACTTGATCTGCTCGTTTAAAATGCCCTCACGCTCACAATAGCGACATCAGCCGACGCGACCGCTGTTGGTGGGAAGAAGCACTGAAGTGGTGTCATGTTTTTAGGATAAAACCGAAACAAAACATTTGTTTTACCGTCTGAAATGTCTGTGTCTAGGCGCACAGGTATCCCTTTTTATATATTTGGATTATCCAAAATCGGGAGCATGGACATTTGTGACCTACTGAGCATCTTCGAAAAAGAGCTTCGTAGCTCATCGGATTCCTCCAGCCTAATAAAGGATATCTCGAGCACGTACCCACCTTTTAACCCCCACCAAACAGTAGTCGAGCTGGGAAAATGAGGCGATTAACGCAATTACTTGTAATACTTTTGTTACGGTTGATTATTCAGGATATTTTATTTATTTATTGAGGCAACGTGTGGCCTGATACATCACGTTGTGGCGCACGTACACGCACCGTCGACATAAGCCAAACCGGTGAAGAAAAGCAGGGGGAGATAGAAAGATGGGTGACCGGCTCGCTGCCCCTTAAACCATAGTTGGGGCGGGGGGTCCCACAGAAAGGGGAACTTTTTGTTTTTAAAGCGGGAAGCGATGATAAGGGGAGAGAGAGGGATATAACTGAGACACACCTGACACACAAAAAAAAACAGATAAGAGGCGACCTAAACGAACATTTTTTTTTTCCACCCCTCCGAATCCGGCTCGGTCCCTGTCATCCTGACCCCTCCATCCTGCTAACTTATTTTAGGTGTTGTATTAGGTGGGGGCGTGGGGGGGGGACACACCATCTGGCCTCGAATTCCCTCTCCTTTCCTTTGAGCTCATGGCTCAGGTGTTCCATTCCATGATGAGTACTCAGGCCCTTTTAAAAACGGTCACTCCCACAACCCCGCCTCACGAAGTTGGGAAACCTCTTACAAGCCACGCCTAGTGTCACGTGGCTGATAACGCCCAAATACGTCATCAAAACGCCTTCCGATCACCTCCCGTCCAGTGGCACACGTGAGAACAGAGGTGACACTATTAGCCGAGTAATTGGACAGGTTAAATGGGGAAAGTCATTGATTTACTCACGTAATTTTACAGCCCAGCTGTAGTGGACAGCGGTTTAGAAGCGCAAGCCGAAAATACTTAGCCAACCTGACAGTTGCCCTCGTAAGTACCAAATAATAATAAAGCCGTTTATTTATCAAGGAAAGTCACCCTGGGGTGTAACGAAGACTCTTCATCTGGAGGGTCCTGCATTGGGATGTTTGGTCCAATTCCACTCGTGAGAGGAGACCAGAGAACCCGGAGAAAACCCCACGGGCACAGAGGAGGACAATGCCACCCCACGAGTGCTTCAGCCAGAAACAGTGTTGACTTTAAAATACATTAGACCCTCGATTATCCACGCTAATGACGGGAAGGACGACCTGGGATAATTCAAAGTCGCGGATAATCCAAAATGTATCCATTTTCTGCGAATCTTTATGCCAAAAACCCATTAACCCGCACAGAAGAGTCTGCCCACTAAGCGGATAGCAGAGCCACGGCACTCAAAATCAAACTCCGCCCACTCTTGTAAAGATATGGCAACTACTGTACTGTAGAGGGTGATCACGTGGATTCCGGGTTAACCGGAGCAAAATATTTCTTCGGTTTAAGCACGTGACTTGTAGTAAACAATTTCGGCTTCAGTGTAAAATCCATGCTTTATTAATTTACGTCAAAATCTCAGGTTAATCTGCAAATCAGATAAACCGCATGCGGATAATCGAGAGTCTACTGTAGTTGTTTCATCTGGAGGTGGTCAGGTGGGTCATGAGTTAGAGTGCTAAGCCAGCAACACTGAGGTCCTGGGTTTGAATTTCACGTTCTGGTCACTTGTGACTAAACAGGAGTTTCAAATGGAAGAAAGTTGATAGTTAATGACTGCACAACTCCGTGATATTACGTTTGGTTTTTCAAGAGTCCAACTGTAATGTTTTTTTTTATTATGGAGTTGAGAATAGTTTGGTAAATTGCAGGCCATGCAGGGAAATACAGCACCTGAGTATGGGTAAAATAGGTCGATCACTTGAAAGGGTCTCCCCGAAAAAGTTATGTGATGTCTACTTCTGGAGGCTATTCTCAAGCACCGTTGTGATGCATTGCCGTGAGAGCTCCAGACGGATACTTAAAATTTACCGTGACATGATCGCGATCACGCTATCGGAATACAATTTTAAAAAGGACGTAACATTTTTTTTACTTGCTACCCACCACTGGCTTTAGCCTTAAATGTCTAACAGGGCTGGTTACGGATCTGTGCCTGCTAAGTTTACGGCTCCATGAAACACGTGTTCCTCTTTCCATCACTCAGTGTCATGCCAAGCATGCATCTCTCTGTGCTATTTTTTTGTGCGCACCTTTCAGCTTTTTTGTCCAATCAGCTTTAATTCACGACGGCATTTCTGAACTATGGGTCACAGCAACAGCAACAAAACATTGACCGTGAATAAAATCAGCAGTTGAGAGTCATACATCAATCTGTCCTCATTTATTTACCATAGCAGCTGTCATTCTGTGCACATCAGCTTTGTAAGTGGATAATCGGTACAAGCCTACGAACAAATATCCCAGAATGCATCCAGATCTCATCAGATTCTTGGAAGCTAAGCAGGTTTAAGTCTGGACAGCGCTTGAATGCGTGAACCACAGTGCACCAAACAAAACACAACACTGTGGGGCCTTAAGAATAAAACATATCATAGTAGGTGACATTTTGGGCAATGGCCCTTATTCAGAGCACAGCGAGAGGCCAGAGAGGTCAAGTAACGAATTCCAAAGCAGTGTTATAGCCTGCTGCAGTGGTGTTATAGCCTGCTGCAGTGGTGTTATAGCCTGCTGCAGTGGTGTTATAGCCTGCTGCAGTGGTGTTATAGCCTGCTGCAGTGGTGTTATAGCCTGCTGTAGTGGTGTTATAGCCTGCTGCAGTGGTGTTATAGCCTGCTGCAGTGGTGTTATAGCCTGCTGCAGTGGTGTTATAGCCTGCTGCAGTGGTGTTATAGCCGGCTGTAGTGGTGTTATAGCCTGCTGCAGTGGTGTTATAGCCTGCTGCAGTGGTGTTATAGCATGCTGCAGTGGTGTTATAGCCTGCTGCAGTGGTGTTATAGCCTGCTGCAGTGGTGTTATAGCCTGCTGCAGTGGTGTTATAGCCTGCTGCAGTGGTGTTATAGCCTGCTGCAGTGGTGTTATAGCCTGCTGCAGTGGTGTTATAGCCTGCTGTAGTGGTGTTATAGCATGCTGCAGTGGTGTTATAGCCTGCTGTAGTGGTGTTATATCCTGCTGCAGTGGTGTTATAGCCTGCTGTAGTGGTGTTATAGCCTGCTGCAGTGGTGTTATAGCCTGCTGCAGTGGTGTTATAGCCGGCTGTAGTGGTGTTATAGCCTGCTGCATTTGTGTTATAGCCTGCTGCAGTGGTGTTATAGCCTGCTGCATTTGTGTTATAGCCTGCTGCAGTGGTGTTATAGCCTGCTGCATTGGTGTTATAGCCTGCTGCAGTGGTGTTATAGCCTGCTGCAGTGGTGTTCTAGCCTGCTGCAGTGGTGTTATAGCCTGCTGCAGTGGTGTTCTAGCCTGCTGCAGTGGTGGTATAGCCTGCTGCAGTGGTGTTATAGCCTGCTGCAGTGGTGTTATAGCCTGCTGCAGTGGTGTTATAGCCTGCTGCAGTGGTGTTATAGCCTGCTGCAGTGGTGCACTGTCAGCAGGAGGCCAGTGCAGACGCATACAATGTTGTGCTGTACTATGATCCAACGTCTACGATCCCTGCCTTCACCCTGCACCGACCAGAATGGTAAAGTATTGTCAAAGAACTCCCCGGGAAGCCAAGGGGAGGTCCTCATCCGGCAGAGATTCAACAAAAAGTTGTACACGGACAAATGCGCAATGTATGCGTACACAATTTGTATGTGCGTGTGTTGCTATGATTTGTCATAAATATTAATAAGGTCGATTTTTTTTCCACGGATTATTTTGTTGTACCTTTTACCCAATAATTCCTCTAATCATCACCTATCCTGCTCCTCCACTCTGGCACTGCATGCAAGCCCCATTTCAAAATCGTACAACTGTTACTCATTGAAAAAGCTCTAGATTTTCGGCAGAAAATGCCCTCTAAAAATAATGTAATGGCATTGAACCTCATCGGGTTCATCCCACAAGTTGCACGTAGACTTTATTGACAGTCGTAGATTTTACAAAATTTTAGAAATATCAAATTCTAGAATAACAAAAATTGTTTCCTTCCTTCGCAAAAACCCACTCACGCAGCAAGCACATGCACTGAAGGGTGACCGCAGACACACATAGAATAACAACTTCCTTTTTTAATTGCTCTAATTAGTGCATGGCCACTATTTTCTGGACTTTCCTGGGTAAACAAAGATGATTAACATGTACAAAGTAGAGCGTGAGAAATTGAGGGCGATCCATTTATAGATGCCCTGCTGATTCTTTCGAGTTGACCCCTGGGTTACTTCTCAATGGGCGATCGATTTATGAACGCAACTCTGTTAAAGATTACAATAAGTCGCATCGAGATTGGAGGCAGACGTGTCGAGGCTTTGAATTCAAATATAGTTGTCCTCTGCAAATACTCACTATTTTAGTAGGGTATCTGTACATGGATCAGCCTGTGTATCTTAGGACATGCGACTGCCCTCGCTATTGCTGGATTCTCAGTGAAAGTTGCAGCCACCCTCGCCGCTACTGCCGTTGGCGTCGCGGTAGCAGCGTGGCTATCGAGAGTGCAGGTGGTGCAACTGCACCGAGGCCCACGGGCCTGAAGGGGCCCCAGGGACCAGGGGCAACGGACAGGGAAGGAAATCGGACAAGGGGGACCTCGTCGCTTCATTCCTTGCAGCAGAGCCCATGGCAACCATGCCAACCGTGCCAACCATGGCAACCATGGCAACCATGCCAACCGTGCCAACCATGCCAACCGTGCCAACCATGCCAACCATGCCAACCATGCCAACTATGGCAACCATGCCAACTATGGCAACCGTGCCAACCATGCCAACCATGCCAACCATGCCAACCGTGCCAACCGTGCCAACCATGCCAACCGTGCCAACCGTGCCAACCATGCCAACCATGACAACCGTGCCAACCATGCCAACCATGCCAACTATGGCAACCATGCCAACTATGGCAACCGTGCCAACCATGCCAACCATGCCAACTATGGCAACCATGCCAACTATGGCAACCATGCCAACTATGGCAACCGTGCCAACCATGCCAACCATGCCAACTATGGCAACCGTGCCAACCATGCCAACTATGGCAACCGTGCCAACCGTGCCAACCATGCCAACCGTGCCAACCATGCCAACCATGCCAACCATGCCAACCGTGCCAACCATGCCAACCATGCCAACCGTGCCAACCGTTCCAACCATGCCAACTATGGCAACCGTGCCAACCGTGCCAACCGTGCCAACCGTGCCAGCCATGCCAACCATGCCAACCGTGCCAACCGTGCCAACCGTGCCAACTATGCCAACCGTGCCAACCGTGCCAACCATGCCAACCGTGCCAACCGTGCCAACCATGCCAACCGTGCCAACCATGCCAACCATGCCAACCGTGCCAACCATGCCAACCGTGCCAACCGTGCCAGCCATGCCAACCGTGCCAGCCATGCCAACCATGCCTACCGTGCCAACCGTGCCAACCATGCCAACTATGGCAACCGTGCCAACCATGCCAACCGTGCCAACCGTGCCAACCGTGCCAACCATGCCAACCATGCCAACCGTGCCAACCGTGCCAACCATGCCTACCATGCCAACCGTGCCAACCGTGCCAGCCATGCCAACCGTGCCAACCGTGCCAACCATGCCTACCATGCCAACCGTGCCAACCGTGCCAACCGTGCCAGCCATGCCAACCGTGCCAACGGCGCTTCTCCACCCAAGTGACGCCACGCTGAGTTAGGAAGTGAACAGGAAACCTCAGAGGCTCCCGCTGGAGATCCCGGCGCAGCGTAGGGATTGCCACCTCCGAGGTACAAAATAAGCGGCACACGTCGCGGGAAGAAGGGTGTCTGATAAAGGCAGAATAGGGGGAGAACTTAGGTGTCGTGTAAATGCAACGTTGTGAGCGGTGCATTACTATTTTTATTACACAACCGACAAAAAAAACCGGGAGTTTTAATGTTCCGGGAAGACTTTCAGATATCCCGGGACAGCAGCTGTCTCAATAACAGGACGATCCTGGAAAAACCAGGAACAGGTGACAACCCGTACATGGTGTACAGCGTCTAAGCCACACGCAACTTGCTTCCAAGAATCGCATCTGTTCGGCTCTTGCCTGGAATTATTACTTATTCATGTCGCACGTTCTGACCTTGACACAGCTGTACAATGGTTATCTCTCTGCACAGTACAATTGCACAATTTTACAGCCACACCTCCCCACACGTCAACAACGTAAGGAGAGCTGGTCGGCCGGGTGGCTGCTCGGCCAGCCAGCTCTCTCATCTGTTGTTGATGATGTGTGGGGCAGCATGGCTGGAGAGCGGGATCTGAGCCGCATGCTGTTTGTTTACAAGAATCCTCTCTGTTCGGATTCGCCTGGGAAGGATGACTTATTCATGGCAATGACCCGGTTTCACAATGGCCACCATCATTCTATGAAAATACAATTACACAAACTTCTGGCTGACTAACCGGCTGGCGAACCAGCTGCCCGCCATCTCGTTGTTTCTCTCCATCCAGCTGTCTCTCTGGCTGGCAGTTCTGATTGTCTTGTCTGGTTCGCGAAATTGGCTGTCCTGCGTTCAGGTTGACTGTCTTTCTGTTAGGTTTGTCTGTAAAGGTTTGTCCGTCTGTATTGCTGGCTGGCTGTCTGGCCGTGCTCGATACTTTTGCGCCATTTGATGTTGTGCTTGTGGTAAGCGCAGAGCCTAGGGCCAGGATGAGGGATTAAACCGGTGAGGCTTGGGCCGGGCGAGTCACGCCCGACGCTGTCTCTACTCCGGGACGAGCCGCACCTATTGATGTCAGTTTCACCGTGGTGGCGACGATGCCACGCCTGTACCTGCACGCACCGAGCATATTTTGGTATTCGTTGCTGAAATTTGTTCATTCGTTCGTTCATTTTCGCGACCTATGAATCATATCGCCTGGAATGTGCCCCATCTCGTCAGGTTTCAGGGGCTCAGCAAGTTTCAGCCTGGGCGACCAGCCGACCGCAGACAGCTCCTCCGGCCTATTGCGCCTGTGACAGCCCATTGTTGTTCGTGCTGACCATTAACTCCCAGGTAGGAGTCAGCATTCAAAATAAGAAGAGCCATTTTTGTTCGAATTCGCTTAAAAAAAAACCACCCCTCTATTTCAAGAGCCGAAATGCAATGTGAATACGCAACGGTGGTCCTTAATCAATGATGTCACGAAGCAGCAGTCCTTAATGAGCCGCATGGAGCCCCGGAGCCGCAGGTTGCTGAGCCCTGCTCCAACAGCACCCCTGTTGAAGGCGAAATTCGGCTACAACGCTCGGTCCAGTTTCTGTCTACTGCTGCAGTGACACCTAGTGCTCAAACGCCGCCATGGTCCAGACCGACATCGCCGTATAAAAAGCCCCAGACCCAAACGCTCTTGTACATGTATTCTCTCACGTACGCTGCCGTTTTCCTGTGGAGTGGTTGGCGTGGCGCAGTGGTTACAGCACTGCGCGGTGAACCGGGCGTCCTGAGTTCGATTCCCGGCCACAACTAACGTCAGTGGCGAACGATAACTAATCGATAATTAATCGTGAGAACCTTAAAATCCCTCTTCATCCCGCGAGTGCCAAGTACAGCCAAACAAGCCCCGTGACCGACACGGTACGGGGAGGTCTTCATTTATTTATTCAAGCCAAGCGAGAGCCCATTGGGATGATACATCTGTGCTGTAAGTTAGACCTGGGTAATGTTCAAAGGAATATAGACAGACCAATATAGTACAGGGTGTAGTAACGATTCATCATCATGCACTATCTGATTCACCAACCTGCACTAACCAGCATGTGGAGAAGTACGCTCAAACAACCTCGGTGACCGATGCAAGGGGATGACTCAAAATCTGGCAGCCATGGTCGATCCACTGCTGGATGAAGGTCTCCCAAATCCTTTGCCATCTCTCATGGTCCTGCTATGTGACAATCCACCTGCCCAAGAGCTTATTGCTTTATTCTCTGTGTCAGCAGCATAAAGTACGTGGGTGTTATTCATTTATCCAGAAAAGCCATACTGAGATCCAACAGTATTAAGCTAAACCAACGTTGGGCATAAGAAATGTCAAACTAATACAATAAAAACGGATGAGTTACAAGATGCCTACAACCAAATCATTACGTTATCAGAAGCTAAGCAGGGTTGAGCATGGACAGCGCTTGTATGGGAGACCACCATGCATAACAGGTGTTATAGGATGCTCGACCAGGTCATGGTTCGGCTCTTTAGCCCATGAGCTGGAGCAGATATTGGTGCCACCTAAGGCAGCAACATTGATAGCCATGTCGATTTATTTTTTGGGCAATACGAGTGAATTTCTTGATTCTATTCTATTCTATGTTGGCGTATTGCGTAAATTTGTGCCAATGTCGAGGTCTGCTGGCCACGACGAGGGGGCTTCAGCAGGAAGTTCGTTCGTTCGTGTCGTTTTGCTAATCCTCCTCATTCGTTGAAGGAGCCCAGACTACGGTGGCTCACTGTGTCGTCCAGAGGTTGGGTTGTATGGCCACAATTATTTGAAAATCCCACTCATGTCAAATGGTTATCATGTCATTCACTCTTATTGGCTGCAATTAAGAGATTAGAACCACTAAACCTATGCCACCCTCACGTGGTACTGACAACCGAGATGCCCGGTCAGGACTCGTGGACTATTTGCGTTGCACGTTTCGTGCAGGTGGCATACAGACAAGGCCGGAGTCCACCGGAGGCATGTCTTACCTGCCGGCACACCTGTACGGTACACCTGTACGGTACACCTGTACGGTACACCTGTACGGTACACCCATCTGGAGTGCAATAGCACGACACGTGCACGACGAGGGAGGCTGTCAGACGGCACAGCCTCGATGAGGTATTCTCACTGTCAACACTCAAGCCGGGCCGTGTCTGGAAGCTGCCATCAATCCACACTGCCCCGTGGAGGCAGGTATAGGCATAAAGGGTTGGGGCCACAGGGGGCTGGGTCGGCGTGTAAATTTGTAAATTCCGCTCTTCCAGATGGGGCCAATAATGTTAAAGCAGCTCCACAGCTGCATTGGCCCCATCTTAAATTACACGGCTTCTATTGCCTGCACCTGTAGTGGGGAATGTGAAAACCGCCCGCTCGTGAACAAGCCTGTCGCAGCACCACACGGCCCTGCGATAATGCAGCTGAAGAACTGCAGATAATTTATACGAGGTGAGTTGGTTTGTGGAGGAGCCCTGGAGCGGTAGCTGGCGCTTTGGACTACAAACCCTGGTGAACCCTATTTGATTCCGAGCCACGGCTAGAGCCAGAGGTGAGCGATACCTGAACCTCAACTTTTTCTTTGACCAGGTAAGGTCCAGTGAGCCATGTAGCTCTTTCTCAGAAGCGACCTGGCCACAAATGACAGCTCAACGAAGTGGCTTGTCACGTGTGAATTTATAACAGCCAAATACGTTGATTCTAAATGTGGGGGGAAACAGCGGAGGACCCGGAGAAAAATCCACACGACCACGGGGAGAGAGAATATACAAACTCCAAATATACAGCAGCAGCAGACGTCAGGGTCTGGATCGAACCCACGCCCTCCTGTATACCAGGCGAGGTAGTTAACATCTCACCATGGCGCCCAGTCCTAGGCCTCCCCGCTTCATCATCCTGCACTGACCAGTGTAGTGAAGTATGGCCAAACAACCCCCATGACCGCTCCATCCCCAAATATACAAATACATAAGGGGTATATTGCTCCTTTTTTAAAGTATCCCTATTTGCATATTTATCCATATAAATATATCATCATCATCACCGCAGTGAATTCACCTCAACAAGTTTCACGTTTATTTTGTTGAACCAAGATGAGTGCCTGAGAATGACCTGAGGCAACAGTCTGCCAGTAGGGGGCGATGATTTCTGCGTATAATCCCGGTTGAATAGTTTGCAGTGCGATGTTCGAATTTGCATGTTGGACCGTGCGTAGCCAACCGTGCTCCTCTTGCGAATGATGTCAGGGGATGTTTAGCGTCCGCCGTGAGCGAAGCAGACGGCGTGTAGTGCGACAGCGATCATCGCACACCACAGTGTTGACCAGGGCAGCTGCTAGACTCGAACCGCGAACCTCTGCAACAAGCGGCAGGTCACGTCACGGCCGATTATAGACATAAGCACGCGTGGGCTGGCCATGCATAAAGACACAGGGAACACGTAGAAACACTGCGGCACAACACACTTTTACACTGTAAACAAAATGCACTCGTACACACGTACTGTACATTCAAATAGTTAATCGTCTCCCACCACATGCACGAACCCACATTCTGCATTACATACACGCGGTATATGTACACCAATGCATACGGACATAATTACAGTGCATAAAAATAATACACAATTTTAAACGTTGGCTCGTAAAATAGGGATCCACAGCAAATTTGTACTTTCGCTGCGACATTTAAAACTATTTAATTCCCAAAGCAGCCGACATTAACTCATCACAGTATGCACGAGCATAGCTCGGGGTCACGGGGTCAATAATTTTAAACGCGGTAAGAAATAAAACCAGATGTGCACAAGTGCCTCTCTCGACGAAACCAAACAACTGAACCGTGCAATAATGTATCAGTGTTCCTTCTCCTACAGCACTATGCTTGTTTGGCCACGAAAGCCCTCTACCAAGTCTCGCGACTCGTTGTCCAGGAGGATTCCTCGGCAAGTCCGCACGGTGGTGGGTGCTGGAAGGGGGTGGGTGGCGATGGTCGCTGTGTATGGTAGATTTCAATCGAGTCATTCGCGGTGGTTTTCAAATTGGCCAAGTTTCACAAATTGGCCAAAGGTTGTCACGTACCCCGTTAAACTCTGACACACGCTCACACGCGCTGGCCTGCTCTTGCGAACGAATGCCAGGGGGTAGCGTCCACCGCACAAGCCGATGGCGCGTAGTACGATTGTTTTTGTCCGCTATAAATACTTTTTTTTTAAAGTAACATGTAGCTTTAATCATGAGACCGGCCAACTGCACAGGAACCGCGAACCTCTGCAACAAAATCGCGAACGCGCGCGACCGCTGGGGCTACGTCGCAGCCGATGTCTCGCGAATGTTACGAGTCTGGCAACAACAACAACAAAACTTGTGGCTAATTCCATTGAACAAGACTAAATAAATGTTCGACTGCTCAAGCATGTGATTGCTCGTAATAATAATGCGATTTATAACGTGCACGATAATTCACAGACTTAGGGGTAATTGCACGAACGACTGTTGAGGCGCGGAGCCAATGTCAGTGTCTCTCGAACGAGGGGAGGCAGTGCCGGATTATCTCACTACACGTGTAGTAGTAGCAACAGCTACTACTACACGTGCAGCTACCACTAGACGTGTAGTGGTAGCAACAGCTACCACTACACATGCAGCTATCACTACACGTGTAGTGGTAGCAACAGCTACTACTACACGTGCAGCTACCACTAGACGTGTAGTAGTAGCAACAGCTACCACTACACGTGCAGCTACCACTACACGTGTAGTGGTAGCAACAGCTACCACTACACGTGCGTGCAGCTACCACTACCAGTGCAGCCAGTGCAGCTACCAACACACGTATAGTAGAAGCAATAGCTACCACTACGCGTGCAGCTACCACTACACGTGTAGTAGTAGCAACAGCTACTACTACACGTGCAGCTACCACTACCAGTGCAGCTACCACTACACGTGTAGTAGTTGCAACAGCTACCACTACACCTCAGATCGAACGCTGCTGCTGCTGTTGTGAATGTGCATCAGCAGCAGCAGCAGGGATTGATGATGATGGTGATGATGGCCGCGTTCCACACGGCTGAGGCTGCCACGGAGACACGAGGCCCGGCAGGGGCAGCCATGCCCCGTTGTATAGAGACCAGTGGTCCCCAACCCCCGGGCCACGAACCGGTCCGTGTCCTGTTAGGAACCGGGCCGCACAGCAGCAGGAGGTGAGCGCGGCGAGTCCGCACGTGGCCCGCCCACATTTTTTTTTTATTATTCACCACTTCCGTCCGCGCCTCTTTCCCGCACTGCGTAGCACTTGTCTGAGTCACGTGGTGTTGGTAAGCCCACGAGTTCTAACCCCTAGTAGCCACAATGAGTAAGCCCACAAGCTCTAACCTCTAGTAGCCACAATGAGTAAGCCCACAAGCTCTAACCCCCTAGTAGCCACAATGAGTAAGCCCACAAGCTCTAACCCCTAGTAGCCACAATGAGTAAGCCCACAAGCTAACCTCTAGTAGCCACAATGAGTAAGCCCACAAGCTCTAACCTCTAGTAGCCACAATGAGTAAGCCCACAAGCTCTAACCCCTAGTAGCCACAATGAGTAAGCCCACAAGCTAACCCCTAGTAGCCACAATGAGTAAGCCCACAAGCTCTAACCCCCAGTAGCCACAATGAGTAAGCCCACAAGCTCTAACCCCTAGTAGCCACAATGAGTAAGCTCACAAGCTCTAACCCCTAGTAGTCACAATTTGTAAGCCCACAAGCTCTAACCCCTAGTAGCCACAATGAGTAAGCCCACAAGCTACCCCTAGTAGCCACAATGAATAAGCCCACAAGCTAACCCCTAGCAGCCACAATGAGTAAGCCCACAAGCTCTAACCCCTAGTAGCCACAATTTGTAAGCCCACAAGCTCTAACCCCTAGTAGCCACAATGAGTAAGCCCACAAGCTCTAACCCCTAGTAGCCACAATGAGTAAGCCCATAAGCTCTAACCCCTAGTAGCCACAATGAGTAAGCCCACAAGCTCTAACCCCTAGTAGCCACAATGAGTAAGCCCACAAGCTACCCCTAGTAACCACAATGAGTAAGCCCACAAGCTCTAACCCCTAGTAGCCACAATGAGTAAGCCCACAAGCTCTAACCCCTAGTAGCCACAATTTGTAAGCCCACAAGCTCTAACCCCTAGTAGCCACAATGAGTAAGCCCACAAGCTCTAACCCCTAGTAGCCACAATGAGTAAGCCCACAAGCTCTAACCCCTAGTAGCCACAATGAGTAAGCCCACAAGCTCTAACCCCTAGTAGCCACAATGAGTAAGCCCACAAGCTCTAACCCCTAGTAGCCACAATGAGTAAGCCCACAAGCTCTAACCCCTAGTAGCCACAATGAGTAAGCCCACAAGCTACCCCTAGTAACCACAATGAGTAAGCCCACAAGCTCTAACCCCTAGTAGCCACAATGAGTAAGCCCACAAGCTCTAACCCCTAGTAGCCACAATGAGTAAGCCCACAAGCTCTAACCCCTAGTAGCCACAATGAGTAAGCCCACAAGCTCTAACCCCTAGTAGTCACAATGAGTAAGCCCACAAGCTCTAACCCCTAGTAGCCACAATGAGTAAGCCCAGGAGATCTAACCCCTAGTAGCTACAATGAGTAAACCCACAAGCTCTAACCCCTAGTAGCCTACATGAGTAAGCCCACGAGCTCTATCCCCTAGTAGTCACATTGAGTAAGCCCACAAGCTCTAACCCCTAGTAGCCAGAAGGAGTAAGCCCACAAGCTCTAACCCCTAGAAGCCACAATGAGTAAGCCCACAAGCTCTAACTCCTAGTAGCCACAATGAGTAAGCCCACAAGCTCTAACCCCTAGTAGTCACAATGAGTAAGCCCACAAGCTCTAACCCCTAGCAGCCACAATGAGTAAGCCCACGAGATCTAACCCCTAGTAGCCACAATGAGTAAACCCACAAGCTCTAACCCCTAGTAGCCTACATGAGTAAGCCCACGAGCTCTAACCCCTAGTAGTCACATTGAGTAAGCCCACAAGCTCTAACCCCTGGTAGCCACAATGAGTAAGCCCACAAGCTCTAACCCCTAGTAGCCACAATGAGTAAGCCCACAAGCTATAACCCCTAGTAGCCACAATGAGTAAGCCCACAAGCTCTAACCCCTAGTAGCCACAATGAGTAAGCCCACAAGCTCTAACCCCTAGTAGCCACAATGAGTAAGCCCACAAGCTAACCCCTAGTAGCCACAATGAGTAAGCCCACAAGCTCTAACCCCTAGTAGCCACAATGAGTAAGCCCACAAGCTCTAACCCCTAGTAGCCACAATGAGTAAGCCCACAAGCTCTAACCCCTAGTAGCCACAATGAGTAAGCCCACAAGCTCTAACCCCTAGTAGCCACAATGTGTAAGCCCACACGCTCTAACCCCTAGTAGCCACAATGAGTAAGCCCACAAGCTCTAACCCCTAGTAGCCACAACGAGTAAGCCCACAAGCTCTAACCCCTAGTAGCCACAATGAGTAAGCCCACAAGCTCTAACCCCTAGTAACCACAAGGAGTAAGCCCACAAGCTAACCCCTAGTAGCCACAATGAGTAAGCCCACAAGCTAACCCCTAGTAGCCACAATGAGTAAGCCCACAAGCTCTAACCCCTAGTAGCCACAATGAGTAATGCCCACAAGCTCTAACCCCTAGTAGCCACAATGAGTAAGCCCACAAGCTCTAACCCCTAGTAGCCACAATGAGTAAGCCCACAAGCTCTAACCCCTAGTAGCCACAATGAGTAAGCCCACAAGCTCTAACCCCTAGTAGCCACAATGAGTAAGCCCACAAGCTCTAACCCCTAGTAGCCACAATGAGTAAGCCCACAAGCTCTAACCCCTAGTAGCCACAATGTGTAAGCCCACACGCTCTAACCCCTAGTAGCCACAATGAGTAAGCCCACAAGCTCTAACCCCTAGTAGCCACAACGAGTAAGCCCACAAGCTCTAACCCCTAGTAGCCACAATGAGTAAGCCCACAAGCTCTAACCCCTAGTAGCCACAATGAGTAAGCCCACAAGCTCTAACCCCTAGTAACCACAAGGAGTAAGCCCACAAGCTAACCCCTAGTAGCCACAATGAGTAAGCCCACAAGCTCTAACCCCTAGTAGTCACAATGAGTAAGCCCACAAGCTCTAACCCCTAGTAGCCACAATGAGTAAGCCCACGAGATCTAACCCCTAGTAGCCACAATGAGTAAACCCACAAGCTCTAACCCCTAGTAGCCTACATGAGTAAGCCCACGAGCTCTATCCCCTAGTAGTCACATTGAGTAAGCCCACAAGCTCTAACCCCTAGTAGCCAGAAGGAGTAAGCCCACAAGCTCTAACCCCTAGAAGCCACAATGAGTAAACCCACAAGCTCTAACCCCTAGTAGCCACAATGAGTAAACCCACAAGCTCTAACCCCTAGTAGCCTACATGAGTAAGCCCACGAGCTCTAACCCCTAGTAGTCACATTGAGTAAGCCCACAAGCTCTAACCCCTAGTAGCCACAATGAGTAAGCCCACAAGCTCTAACCCCTAGTAGCCACAATGAGTAAGCCCACAAGCTCTAACCCCTAGTAGCCACAATGAGTAAGCCCACAAGCTCTAACCCCTAGTAGCCACAATGAGTAAGCCCACAAGCTCTAACCCCTAGTAGCCACAATGAGTAAGCCCACAAGCTAACCCCTAGTAGCCACAATGAGTAAGCCCACAAGCTCTAACCTCTAGTAGCCACAATGAGTAAGCCCACAAGCTCTAACCCCTAGTAGCCACAATGAGTAAGCCCACAAGCTCTAACCCCTAGTAGCCACAATGAGTAAGCCCACAAGCTCTAACCCCTAGTAGCCACAATGTGTAAGCCCACACGCTCTAACCCCTAGTAGCCACAATGAGTAAGCCCACAAGCTCTAACCCCTAGTAGCCACAACGAGTAAGCCCACAAGCTCTAACCCCTAGTAGCCACAATGAGTAAGCCCACAAGCTCTAACCCCTAGTAGCCACAATGAGTAAGCCCACAAGCTCTAACCCCTAGTAACCACAAGGAGTAAGCCCACAAGCTAACCCCTAGTAGCCACAATGAGTAAACCTACAAGCTAACCCCTAGTAGCCACAATGAGTAAGCCCACAAGCTCTAACCCCTAGTAGCCACAATGAGTAATGCCCACAAGCTCTAACCCCTAGTAGCCACAATGAGTAAGCCCACAAGCTCTAACCCCTAGTAGCCACAATGAGTAAGCCCACAAGCTCTAACCCCTAGTAGCCACAATGAGTAAGCCCACAAGCTCTAACCCCTAGTAGCCACAATGAGTAAGCCCACAAGCTCTAACCCCTAGTAGCCACAATGAGTAAGCCCACAAGCTCTAACCCCTAGTAGCCACAATGTGTAAGCCCACACGCTCTAACCCCTAGTAGCCACAATGAGTAAGCCCACAAGCTCTTACCCCTAGTAGCCACAACGAGTAAGCCCACAAGCTCTAACCCCTAGTAGCCACAATGAGTAAGCCCACAAGCTCTAACCCCTAGTAGCCACAATGAGTAAGCCCACAAGCTCTAACCCCTAGTAACCACAAGGAGTAAGCCCACAAGCTAACCCCTAGTAGCCACAATGAGTAAGCCTACAAGTTAACCCCTAGTAGCCACAATGAGTAAGCCCACAAGCTCTAACCCCTAGTAGCCACAATGAGTAATGCCCACAAGCTCTAACCCCTAGTAGCCACAATGAGTAAGCCCACAAGCTCTAACCCCTAGTAGCCACAATGAGTAAGCCCACAAGCTCTAACCCCTAGTAGCCACAATGAGTAAGCCCACAAGCTCTAACCCCTAGTAGCCACAATGTGTAAGCCCACACGCTCTAACCCCTAGTAGCCACAATGAGTAAGCCCACAAGCTCTAACCCCTAGTAGCCACAACGAGTAAGCCCACAAGCTCTAACCCCTAGTAGCCACAATGAGTAAGCCCACAAGATCTAACCCCTAGTAGCCACAATGAGTAAGCCCACAAGCTCTAACCCCTAGTAGCCACAATGAGTAAGCCCACAAGCTAACCCCTAGTAGCCACAATGTGTAAGCCCACAAGCTCTAACCCCTAGTATCCGCAATGAGTAAGCCCACAAGCTCTAACCCCTAGTAACCACAATGAGTAAGCCCACAAGCTCTAACCCCTAGTAGCCACAATGAGTAAGCCCACAAGCTCTAACCCCTAGTAGCCACAATGAGTAAGCCCACAAGCTCTAACCCCTAGTAGCCACAATGAGTAAGCCCACAAGCTCTAACCCCTAGTAGCCACAATGAGTAAGCCCACAAGCTCTAACCCCTAGTAGCCACAATGAGTAAGCCCACAAGCTCTAACCCCTATTATCCGCAATGAGTAAGCCCACAAGCTCTAACCCCTAGTAACCACAATGAGTAAGCCCACAAGCTCTAACCCCTAGTAGCCACAATGAGTAAGCCCACAAGCTCTAACCCCTAGTAGCCACAATGAGTAAGCCCACAAGCTCTAACCCCTAGTAGCCACAATGAGTAAGCCCACAAGCTCTAACCCCTAGTAGCCACAATGAGTAAGCCCACAAGCTCTAACCCCTAGTAACCACAAGGAGTAAGCCCACAAGCTAACCCCTAGTTGCCACAATGAGTAAGCCTACAAGCTAACCCCTAGTAGCCACAATGAGTAAGCCCACAAGCTCTAACCCCTAGTAGCCACAATGAGTAATGCCCACAAGCTCTAACCCCTAGTAGCCACAATGAGTAAGCCCACAAGCTCTAACCCCTAGTAGCCACAATGAGTAAGCCCACAAGCTCTAACCCCTAGTAGCCACAATGAGTAAGCCCACAAGCTCTAACCCCTAGTAACCACAAGGAGTAAGCCCACAAGCTCTAACCCCTAGTAACCACAAGGAGTAAGCCCACAAGCTAACCCCTAGTAGCCACAATGAGTAAACCTACAAGCTAACCCCTAGTAGCCACAATGAGTAAGCCCACAAGCTCTAACCCCTAGTAGCCACAATGAGTAATGCCCACAAGCTCTAACCCCTAGTAGCCACAATGAGTAAGCCCACAAGCTCTAACCCCTAGTAGCCACAATGAGTAAGCCCACAAGCTCTAACCCCTAGTAGCCACAATGAGTAAGCCCACAAGCTCTAACCCCTAGTAGCCACAATGAGTAAGCCCACAAGCTCTAACCCCTAGTAGCCACAATGAGTAAGCCCACAAGCTCTAACCCCTAGTAGCCACAACGAGTAAGCCCACAAGCTCTAACCCCTAGTAGCCACAATGAGTAAGCCCACAAGCTCTAACCCCTAGTAGCCACAATGAGTAAGCTCACAAGCTCTAACCCCTAGTAACCACAAGGAGTAAGCCCACAAGCTAACCCCTAGTAGCCACAATGAGTAAGCCTACAAGCTAACCCCTAGTAGCCACAATGAGTAAGCCCACAAGCTCTAACCCCTAGTAGCCACAATGAGTAATGCCCACAAGCTCTAACCCCTAGTAGCCACAATGAGTAAGCCCACAAGCTCTAACCCCTAGTAGCCACAATGAGTAAGCCCACAAGCTCTAACCCCTAGTAGCCACAATGAGTAAGCCCACAAGCTCTAACCCCTAGTAGCCACAATGTGTAAGCCCACACGCTCTAACCCCTAGTAGCCACAATGAGTAAGCCCACAAGCTCTAACCCCTAGTAGCCACAACGAGTAAGCCCACAAGCTCTAACCCCTAGTAGCCACAATGAGTAAGCCCACAAGATCTAACCCCTAGTAGCCACAATGAGTAAGCCCACAAGCTCTAACCCCTAGTAGCCACAATGAGTAAGCCCACAAGCTAACCCCTAGTAGCCACAATGTGTAAGCCCACAAGCTCTAACCCCTAGTATCCGCAATGAGTAAGCCCACAAGCTCTAACCCCTAGTAACCACAATGAGTAAGCCCACAAGCTCTAACCCCTAGTAGCCACAATGAGTAAGCCCACAAGCTCTAACCCCTAGTAGCCACAATGAGTAAGCCCACAAGCTCTAACCCCTAGTAGCCACAATGAGTAAGCCCACAAGCTCTAACCCCTAGTAGCCACAATGAGTAAGCCCACAAGCTCTAACCCCTAGTAGCCACAATGAGTAAGCCCACAAGCTCTAACCCCTAGTATCCGCAATGAGTAAGCCCACAAGCTCTAACCCCTAGTAACCACAATGAGTAAGCCCACAAGCTCTAACCCCTAGTAGCCACAATGAGTAAGCCCACAAGCTCTAACCCCTAGTAGCCACAATGAGTAAGCCCACAAGCTCTAACCCCTAGTAGCCACAATGAGTAAGCCCACAAGCTCTAACCCCTAGTAGCCACAATGAGTAAGCCCACAAGCTCTAACCCCTAGTAACCACAAGGAGTAAGCCCACAAGCTAACCCCTAGTTGCCACAATGAGTAAGCCTACAAGCTAACCCCTAGTAGCCACAATGAGTAAGCCCACAAGCTCTAACCCCTAGTAGCCACAATGAGTAATGCCCACAAGCTCTAACCCCTAGTAGCCACAATGAGTAAGCCCACAAGCTCTAACCCCTAGTAGCCACAATGAGTAAGCCCACAAGCTCTAACCCCTAGTAGCCACAATGAGTAAGCCCACAAGCTCTAACCCCTAGTAACCACAAGGAGTAAGCCCACAAGCTAACCCCTAGTAGCCACAATGAGTAAGCCTACAAGCTAACCCCTAGTAGCCACAATGAGTAAGCCCACAAGCTCTAACCCCTAGTAGCCACAATGAGTAAGCCCACAAGCTCTAACCCCTAGTAGCCATAATGAGTAAGCCCACAAGCTCTAACCCCTAGAAGCCACAATGAGTAAGCCCACAAGCTCTAACCCCTAGTAGCCACAATGAGTAAGCTCACAAGCTCTAACCCCTAGTAGCCACAATGAGTAAGCCCACAAGCTAACCCCTAGAAGCCACAATGAGTAAGCCCACAAGCTCTAACCCCTAGTAACCACAATGAGTAAGCCCACAAGCTCTAACCCCTAGTAGCCACAATGAGTAAGCCCACAAGCTCTAACCCCTAGTAGCCACAATGAGTAAGCCCACAAGCTCTAACCCCTAGTAGCCACAATGAGTAAGCCCACAAGCTCTAACCCCTAGTAACCACAATGAGTAAGCCCACAAGCTCTAACCCCTAGTAGCCACAATGAGTAAGCCCACAAGCTCTAACCCCTAGTAACCACAATGAGTAAGCCCACAAGCTCTAACCCCTAGTAACCACAATGAGTAAGCCCACAAGCTCTAACCCCTAGTAGCCACAATGAGTAAGCCCACAAGCTCTAACCCCTAGTAGCCACAATGAGTAAGCCCACAAGCTCTAACCCCTAGTAGCCACAATGAGTAAGCCCACAAGCTCTAACCCCTAGTAGCCACAATGAGTAAGCCCACAAGCTCTAACCTCTAGTAGCCACAATGAGTAAGCCCACAAGCTCTAACCCCTAGTAGCCACAATGAGTAAGCCCACAAGCTCTAACCCCTAGTAGCCACAATGAGTAAGCCCACAAGCTCTAACCCCTAGTAGCCACAATGAGCAAGCCCACAAGCTCTAACCCCTAGTAGCCACAATGAGTATGCCCACAAGCTCTAACCCCTAGTAGCCACAATGAGTAAGCCCACAAACTCTAACCCCTAGTAGCCACAATGAGTAAGCCCACAAGCTCTAACCCCTAGTAGCCACAATGAGTAAGCCCACAAGCTCTAACCCCTAGTAGCCACAATGAGTAAGCCCACAAGCTCTAACCCCTAGTAGCCACAATGAGTAAGCCCACAAGCTCTAACCCCTAGTAGCCACAATGAGTAAGCCCACAAGCTCTAACCCCTAGTAGCCACAATGAGTAAGCCCACAAGCTCTAACCCCTAGTAGCCACAATGAGCAAGCCCACAAGCTCTAACCCCTAGTAGCCACAATGAGTATGCCCACAAGCTCTAACCCCTAGTAGCCACAATGAGTAAGCCCACAAACTCTAACCCCTAGTAGCCACAATGAGTAAGCCCACAAGCTCTAACCCCTAGTAGCCACAATGAGTAAGCCCACAAGCTCTAACCCCTAGTAGCCACAATGAGTAAGCCCACAAGCTCTAACCCCTAGTAGCCACAATGAGTAAGCCCACAAGCTCTAACCCCTAGTAGCCACAATGAGTAAGCCCACAAGCTCTAACCCCTAGTAGCCTCAATGAGTAAGCCCACAAGCTCTAACCCCTAGTAGCCACAATGAGTAAGCCCACAAGCTCTAACCCCTAGTAGCCACAATGAGTAAGCCCACAAGCTCTAACCCCTAGTAGCCACAATGAGTAAGCCCACAAGCTCTAACCCCTAGTAGCCACAATGAGTAAGCCCACAAGCTCTAACCCCTAGTAGCCACAATGAGTAAGCCCACAAGCTCTAACCCCTAGTAGCCACAATGAGTAAGCCCACAAGCTCTAACCCCTAGTAGCCTCAATGAGTAAGCCCGGTCCTGTAGAGAGCAGCAGGAGGAGCAGCAGCAGCAGGAGGAGGAGGAGGCTGCGAGTCGCACTGCCGCTGGTGCCGAGAGTCCCACCGTGGGCTGCGGTGCAGCAGGCAGGCGGGAGTGGAGAGTGGGACACGGTGGACGAGCTCATGTTAACAAACTCTCGGTGGCTAAATGCACTGGCAGGTGATTGCCAGTGAAATGTTACCGTCGCTCATTGATCAATTATCCGGCTGTTGCTTCCGAAGATACTCGGCGGTTCCGGGTCGATCCGGCGAAACCGCTCCCAAGGGCTGTGTGACCAGTCCGGCGATCGTGGGTCACGGTACAGAGCTGTGGCTTTGCTTGATTTCAGCGCCAAATGTTACAGGCGGTACATGACACGCCTCGTACAGCCTGAACGGCGTAAATACTGCATGCGTATACATGACCCCTTGATGCAGGGTCTTCGAGGATGGAGTGCCAAGTACGGTTCAGCTAATACGTACACTTTTTTTAAAGGAGCTTTATTTTTGTCTATACGTATGTTTATGCGAATTTCATGCAGTTAACTAATTTAAAACACTGAAAAAAAAACATACAGCAACATATACAAACATAATTGCATAAAAAGAATGTGCAAAAAATAAGCAGTTTTAAAAAATAACAATGTCGTGAATGTTCACCCCCCACCGAAGCCGCCGGATAATCGATTATCTACTATATGTAGATAATCGATTATCCGTGTGTTGATAATCTATTATCTGTATATTGATAATCTATGATCTACTGTGTGTTGATCATCGATTATCTACTCTATGTCGATAATCGAGTGTCTACTGTCTTTGGATAATCGATGGTCAAATGTATGTCGTTAACCGATTATCGAGTGTATGTCGATAATCGATTATCTGTATCGATAATTGATTATTAGTCCTGTGTGTTGATAATCGATTATCCCCTGCGTATAGAAACATCTTTCGCACCGTACGTAGCCAACCGCGCTAATGGGAGGTGCGACTGCGCACCTCGAGGGGGGTTTTAGCCAAGGCTCGGTGCAAGGTGGTGGTGGGGGTGGTGGGGGTGGTGGTGGTGGTGGTGGCGGCGGTGGTGGCGGCGGTGGTCGTGGCGGTGGTCGTGGTGGTGGCGGTGGTCGTGGTGGTCGTGGTGGTGGTGGTGGCGGTGGTCATGGCGGGGGTGGTGGTGGTGGTGGTGACGGTGGTGGTGGTGGCGGTGGTCGTGGTGGTGGTGGTGGTGACGGTGGTCGTGGTGGTGGTGGCGGTGGCGGTGGTGGTGGTGGTGGCGGTGGTGGGGGTGATGGTGGTGGCGGTGGTCGTGGTGGGGGTGGTGGTGGTGGTGGCGGTGGTGGCGGTGGTGGCGGTGGTCGTGGTGGTGGTGGCAGTGGTCGTGGTGGTGGTGGTGGTGGCGGTGGTCGTGGTGGTGGTGGCGGTGGCGGTGGTGGCGGTGGCGGCGGTAGCGGTGGTTGTGGTGGTGGTGGTGGCGGTGGTCGTGGTGGTGGTGGTGGTGGCGGTGGTCGTGGTGGTGGTGGTGGCGGTGGTGGTGGCGGTGGTCGTGGTGGTGATGGTGGCGGTGGTCGTGGTGGTGGTGGCGGTGGTCGTGGTGGTGGTGGCGGTGGTCGTGGTCGTGGTGGCGGTGGTCGTGGTGGTGGTGGTGGCGGTGGTCGTGGTGGTGGTGGTGGCGGTGGTCGTGGTGGTGGTGGTGGTCATTGAGGGCCGCTACCCTGGCTCAGTCTGTGAGCGACAGGGCCCCCTGCACGCACACTCGGGGGCGATGCAGACCGCTTGGGATTGTGCTGCATCGTCCCAACGATTACCTTCTGCTCCCCGCTTACCAAACGTAATCCCCAACACCGCAATATAAGTATTTGTACGTGTTAAACAAGCAACAAAAATTAAACAAGAGTGTTTTAGTTTTACAGTTGCTACAAGAGGAACATTTGACACTTAATTTGGAAAACATTGCTGCTGTTGTAAAATAATTTATTGACTTAAAGCTTTCGTGACTGCAGGAATTCATATTTTTTGGGTCTTTCGGTAAAGTCACGTAGACACGACGTTTCGATCGCAACACAAGCAATCGTCATCAGGTGAAAACATATAGCGGGAGAGCTGCTGAGGCAGGATGTTCTAACATGTCCGTGGCTTTACCGAAAGACCCAAAGAATATGTTAAATCATTTGTTTATTTTTTTTCCTCGACCATGAGATTTATATAAAACATACTTTTATTTAACACATCTCTTTCTTATTGTCACCCAAGAGAAACTTCTATTTAACATCCTAACGGGGTTCACATTTACTTTCTGAAAAGTATATGAACTGCAGTGAATCTCAATTATTGGTGGGTTAGTGAGCACGTAGGTAGGCAGGTGGTATTATTAGTTAAGTAGTAGATAGGTCAATAGGTAGGGAGGAGGTAAGTATGTTAACCTGCATGTAGCTCGGCAAGCAAATAGGTATGACGGCAGATAGGTAGACAAATAGGTAGGACGGCAGATAGGTAGACAAATAGGTAGGACGGCAGATAGGTAGACAAATAGGTAGGACGGCAGATAGGTAGACATGTAGGTAGGACGGCAGATAGGTAGACATGTAGGTAGGACGGCAGATAGGTAGACATGTAGGTAGGACGGCAGATAGGTAGACATGTAGGTAGGACGGCAGATAGGTAGACATGTAGGTAGGACGGCAGATAGGTAGACATGTAGGTGCACAGGCCACTGATGTAGGGAGATAGACCGGTACACTAGGAGGAAGGCAAGTAAGCAGGCAGGCTTATAGGTCGGCAAGTGTGTCGGCAGGAAGGTGGGTAGGAACACAGTCCGGTGGGTAAGTAGACAGAGAGGTAGGTTGACAGGGAGGAGGCAGAGAGGTAGGTTGACAGGGAGGAGGCAGGTCGGGAGTCTTTATAAGCAGGTGGGAGCCCGCTGAGGTATCGATGCCTGCGTGGCTTCTGCGGCATCCCACCACCACCACCACCACGCACGCGGGGTGACCATCCCTGAACTCAGGTATCCCATTGCTCCTTCGTCCCAGGAGGGTTGCCACCTTTGGCCAAACGAATAGTTCACAATATCGAAAGAGGGGCGAACCACAAGTAAATGCATTGTCTCGAGCAGTGCATCGTCATTGTTATTGTTCGTTAACAACCGACAAAAATGAATGTCCCGGGAAGATTTACGGATTTCCCAGGACAGCCGCCTCGAAAATTCAGACTTCCAGGGAAAGCCAGGGCAGGTGGCAATCCCCGAGTGTGCCCCGAGGTTCTGTGGTGCTAAGGGGCCCTCCCTAAGCAGATGCATCCCCGGGGCAGAACCGGCTGATTAATCGCGAGCGGAACCTCCCCCTTCCACCACCACCACCGCCGCTGCTGCTGCTGCTAACTCGCCGTACAGAATTACCGGGAACCGCCCCGGGACAGCCGACTGAGCCCAAGCCTCCCCGAGTGGCGGGCGCGTACGCGTGTGTCTGTGTCTGTGCGCGCCGCGGGCCACCACGTGGTTCCCATTACCCTACAGGCCCACGGCAAATGAATATAGGAGACCCCTGTGGGGTTTTGTGGGCCAGAGGGGTGAGGGTGAAGCGAGCGTGGGGACGGTGGCTACACTGGTCGTTATCGTTGTACAGCTCTTACACGTTTGGACTCGATCGTGCTGTGGACGTCGTGATGTGCTCAGGAAGGCCCATCAGTGTTCACGACACTGCGTACACTTTTGAACTAACTCTGTTTTCCATGACTTGATGGAACTCCGTTACTATGCCGGTGTCTTCCCAAGCTTCCTGTACCCGGGAATCAATGTCACCCCCCCCCCAAATATATATACGAGCCACTTACACTAAAATTCTATACAGGTTTCCCTCGCTTTATACGGGTTCGAATTGCGTGATTTCCGCGTATGTATGATGGATTTATTTCGTACCATACATAGCCAACCGTGCTAATCAGAGGTGCTGGGGAAGGACAACAAACGAAACACATAGCAGTTCAAAAGAAATTAGTTTTCAATCTAGATTTAAAAGCGCATATCTCCAGTGGCGTCTCTGATATCGAAAGGAAGAGCATTCCAGACGGCCGCAAAAGCGGATATGCAGCTAACGTAATTCTACCAAAAAGTGCACTCCTACTATGCGGTTTTAATTAACTCGTATACGGATAAGCAGTCGGACGTGGAACAATATTGTGTGTGTACTGTGTGTACTGTGTATGTACTCTGTGTACTCTGTGTACTACTCTGTGTACTGTGTGTACTCTGTGTACTACTCTGTGTACTGTGTGTACTCTGTGTACTGTGTATGTACTGTGTGTACTCTGGTTACTACTCTGTGTACTGTGTGTACTCTGTGTACTGTGTACTCTGTGTACTGTGTGTGTACTGTGTGTACTTTGTGTACTGTGTGTGTACTGTGTGTGTACTGTGTGTACTCTGTGTACTACTCTGAGTACTGTGTGCGCTGTGTGTACTGTGTGTGTACTATGTGTGTACTCTGTGTACGCTGTGTGTACTGTGTGTGTACTGTGTGTCTACTCTGTGTACTGTGTGTACTCTGTGTACTACTCTGTGTACTGTGTGTACTCTGTGCACTACTCTGTGTACTGTGTGTACTCTGTGTACTGTGTGTGTACTGTGTGTGTACTGTGTGTACTCTGTGTACTACTCTGAGTACTGTGTGCGCTGTGTGTACTGTGTGTGTACTATGTGTGTACTCTGTGTACGCTGTGTGTACTGTGTGTGTACTATGTGTGTCTACTCTGTGTACTGTGTGTACTGTGTGTACTCTGTGTACTACTGTGTGTACTGTGTGTGTACTGTGTGTACTCTGTGTACTGTGTGTACTCTGTGTACTGTGTGTGTACTGTGTGTACTCTGTGTACTGTGTGTACTCTGTGTACTGTGTGTGTACTCTGTGTACTACTCTGTGTACTGTGTGTACTGTGTGTGTACTGTGTGTGTACTGTGTGTACTCTGTGTACTGTGTGCACTCTGTGTACTACTCTGTGTACTGTGTATACTGTGTATGTACTCTGTGTACTCTGTGTACTACTATGTGTACTGTGTGTACTCTGTGTACTACTCTATGTACTGTGTGTACTCTGTGTACTGTGTGTGTACTGTGTGTACTCTGTGTACTACTCTGAGTACTGTGTGCGCTGTGTGTACTGTGTGTGTACTATGTGTGTACTCTGTGTACGCTGTGTGTACTGTGTGTGTACTGTGTGTCTACTCTGTGTACTGTGTGTACTCTGTGTACTCTGTGTACTACTGTGTGTACTGTGTGTGTACTGCGTGTACTCTGTGTACTGTGTGTACTCTGTGTACTGTGTGTGTACTGTGTGTACTCTGTGTACTGTGTGTACTCTGTGTACTGTGTGTGTACTGTGTGTGTACTCTGTGTACTACTCTGTGTACTGTGTGTACTGTGTGTGTACTGTGTGTGTACTGTGTGTACTCTGTGTACTGTGTGCACTCTGTGTACTACTCTGTGTACTGTGTATACTGTGTATGTACTCTGTGTACTCTGTGTACTACTCTGTGTACTGTGTGTACTCTGTGTACTACTCTGTGTACTGTGTGTACTCTGTGTACTGTGTGTGTACTGTGTGTACTCTGTGTACTACTCTGTGTACTGTGTGTACTCTGTGTACTGTGTGTGTACTGTGTGTGTACTGTGTGTACTCTGTGTACTACTCTGAGTACTGTGTGCGCTGTGTGTACTGTGTGTGTACTGTGTGTGTACTCTGTGTACTGTGTGTACTCTGTGTACTACTCTGTGTACTCTGTGTACTACTGTGTGTACTGTGTGTGTACTGTGTGTACTCTGTGTACTGTGTGTGTACTGTGTGTACTCTGTGTACTGTGTGTACTGTGTGTGTACTGTGTGTACTCTGTGTACTACTCTGAGTACTGTGTGCGCTGTGTGTACTGTGTGTGTACGGTGTGTACTCTGTGTACTGTGTGTGTACTGTGTGTACTCTGTGTACTCTGTGTACTGTGTGTGTACTGTGTGTGTACTGTGTGTACTCTGTGTACTACTCTGAGTACTGTGTGCGCTGTGTGTACTGTGTGTGTACTGTGTGTGTACTCTGTGTACTGTGTGTACTCTGTGTACTACTCTGTGTACTCTGTGTACTACTGTGTGTACTGTGTGTGTACTGTGTGTACTCTGTGTACTGTGTGTGTACTGTGTGTACTCTGTGTACTGTGTGTGTACTGTGTGTACTCTGTGTACTGTGTGTACTCTGTGTACTGTGTGTGTACTGTGTGTGTACTCTGTGTATTACTCTGTGTACTGTGTGTGTACTGTGTGTGTACTCTGTGTACTACTGTGTGTACTGTGTGTGTACTGTGTGTGTACTGTGTGTACTCTGTGTACTGTGTGTGTACTGTGTGTGTACTCTGTGTACTACTCTGTGTACTGTGTGTGTACTGTGTGTATACTGTGTGTACTCTGTGTACTGTGTGCGCTGCTCGGCAGGCAGCTGTCTCCTCGTGCGTACTCCCTCCTCTTCCAAGGTCGTCTGGCCACCGTGGAAGTGTAGGCCAAATACCCTCTACAGAGCATCTCTAGAGCTGCCTCTAATACAAGTCCCTTCTGCCAGCAGTGGCATGAGGAAGCAATTGCAGGGCTGCATCTTTGCCTTCACCTTCAATAAACTCCAATTGTGTCCCTCCAGCAATGGTTTTCTTTTATTCAGTGAACCTGTTGAACATAACTTTAATTTTTTGCTCATACCTTACAGCCTTTTTTTATTAAATTGTTCAATCTTTTCCTGTAATTCATTACCATTAACAGGTTCCAATCCCTTGAGATCCTAAATGATGAAATGGATGTCACCACTTGAAATAATGGAATAACTACCATCGTAATTGACAGTCCACTGAAGGTTGGAGAGGGGGGGGGATAAATAATAAAATAGAACCAGGAAAAGTATGATGCCAAGCAAAACATAGGATACACCCCACTCTGTAAAACCATTTGGAAAAGAATGAGGGGGGAAAATGAGAGAATTCAACAATGCACAATAATTTAATATATCACAACATGCAAGGGGAGCATGAAAGCCGTGAAAAGGAAGGTGATGAATGGTAATTCACAAATAGTTGCCCTTAGGGAGCAAGATGGAACCACGGTGCATGACTAAAGCAGCAGAGGAAGTCTAAGCAGATCTTTGAAGTAGAATCATTCTATATACATCTGTACGGCATAAGCAATGTATGTGTCCTCGGGAAATTATTATTTATAGGTGAGAAAGAACATGGGTCGAAGACATCGCTGAGCGGTCGTGCGTTTGCCGTCCGTTTTAGAGGTTCGTGGTTTGGTTACAGCGGCCTCCCTGGTTAATACTGCGGGTGAATTAACCCGTGTCAAAAAAGTATTACGTGCCGTCACAGTTGACGTTAAAGGTCCCCTGAAGTCATTCGCAAGAGCAGTGCATCATGCGCCGGCTTCTTTGAAAAGTAGAAAAATTACCTGCGGAATGACTCAATTGGGGTAATCCACAGCGGATGTGCCGCCCTCCTGTGCAAACTTAAGCAGGACCCTCTTGTAAAAAAAAAAGAGTCATGATACTCATTGAGTCTTTCCCGGATAAATAAGCGTAAAATACTAAGAATAAAATGTTACACCCGAAGAAGTTAGCACTGCAATTTTGCAGTGCAGTATTCAAGAAGGGAAATCTTCGAGACCAGATGGAGCAACTCCCACGGAAAGCGCTGACTTTGCGGCGCTGCCCTCCGCTGACAACGTGGCCCCCCGCAACAACAGCCAAGGGCCGACAGCAACTTCTTTTTGTGCACGGTTATGATCGCCCAGCCGAGTACTTGCCAGGCTCAACATTTTTCCCTGCTTGGCTTCCGAGATCCGATGAGATCGGATTGGGGCCCATTCCAGGTGATTTGATGACGGGCGAATAAGAAAACAGCGTGCAGCAGAAACAATAAAAACCCGCATAAGCTCCGTGGGCCTGAGAATCAAGTAACTGTTTTTTTTGTCTCTCTCTCTCTAAACCCTCCGCCAGCACACAGACATTTAATTTGTGTTCCCGAGCCCTGGGGCCCTATTTCTACAGCCATTTCCCAAGACGCTGCTGCGGTGACAGATGAAGTCTGCTCGAGTCCCAGGCGCTTTGTGCCAAATCCGCAAAGCAGTTTTACGTGGTTCTGCCGGTGGTGGTTTAGGTTGGAGTTGGAGTGGTGATGTTGGTCGGGTCTAATGAGAGAGGTGGGGGGCGGGGGGGCCCCATAGCATTGTGGGGGGTGGAGGCTCAAATCCCCCCCTGCTAAGATCTTACAGTCAAGTCAGAAAATATTGGTACAAGATGATGGTGGTGGTCCTACTATAGTAATGATTGTGACGATTCTGCTGATGATGTTGATCATCGTAAATGCTAAGAGCTGCCAGGACAAAATCCAGCCGTGTGCAGCCCATGTGTGTTTATAGCCCGAGGGCCAGGAATCCTGATGTCAGCCGCTATTACAGGATGGAGAGGGCAGAAGAAACGCTCCAACTCGGGTTCCGTTCCCCGACAACTATTTTGGCACAGGAACTGTGGCCGCGTCGACGATTAATGCGCTATGTGCCGCGATGGCTGGTTGTGATGGCTGGCGGTGGATTTAGTCCAGCGTAGCTCTCTGATGTGTGTTTGGCTCGTGCCGCGTCGTTGTTCGACACGATTGTCCGACGTTTCTCTTGCAGGCGCTCGACAAACTCCCGAGCACGTTGGCACGTGTTGCACAGCTATTCGGCGCGACCGCGAAAACCCACGCAGTTTTTTTTTTATATAGCGTCTTGCAGATAGGGTTGCTCGGTCCGTGAACTACTTGCCGTACTGTCTCATTCATCCGGCACCGTGTTGCCTTTCCAGTGGACGTCTCACACATTGCGCGATGGATTGGTCTCTACGCGATTCACCAACCGTACAGCCGTGCGCCGCTAACCACAAGACTTCATACAATGTGCGCGATTATAGATGGGGCATCCGAATTGCCCACTGGCACTAAAAATATATATATATAAAACCCCCTCTTGGATGATTTCAGTCGGGTCTCTTTTTTATGCCTTGCATACAATTACTTTTGCCTGAGAATAAATCATCACCATGCAGGAACTTCCTGCGTCCAAAATGGGAAAAAAGAGAATAGACTTGATATGCGTGTGCAGTCTCGTCCTATGAATAGAACTCAGCCCTCACACACAGGCAGTCTATTATGCGCGGCTGTACGGCTTCCCATCACGCTTACATGATTGGGAGCTT